>NC_083350.1:97415356-98032523 GCF_030254825.1 Meriones unguiculatus
ACATGGTGCTGGAGAAGGAGCTGAGAGCTGCCTCCTGATCACATGCCTACAGACAGACTCTGTGCTTGACATGGACTTTTGATGGCTTAAAGTACCTGCAAGTGATGTGAGCTGATAAGTCAGAGGGCTTGCTGATAAAAGCAAATGACTAAGGCTGAGAGCATTCAGAGTTTAGGAATGCAGGACAGAACAGCTGCCCAGCGGGGCAAGGACTCTGACCACTGTGCTACTCACAGATGCCTGTGGCTGCTCCTCTGCATACATACTTGTCTGTTACACTGTAATCTGTACCAGAGAGAAGAAAGGCACCTAGAGATGACCCTTCTTAATTCCCAGAGCCCGCAAATATCTGCCCTAACCTGAAAAAGGGAAACATGCAGATAGAAAAGAAAAAGGAAAAAAAAAAAAGACCTTGAGATGAGACTGTATCCAGGCAGAGCCCTTTAAAAAAGCTGAAGACAGGCCAGTCATAAGAGGCAAAGAGAGGTCATGATAGGAAAAAGTCAGAG
This sequence comes from Meriones unguiculatus, assembly GCF_030254825.1. Lineage (NCBI taxonomy): Eukaryota > Metazoa > Chordata > Mammalia > Rodentia > Muridae > Meriones > Meriones unguiculatus. The sequence continues at coordinate 97,415,866 of NC_083350.1, forward strand.
GCAGAGATCTGAGATTCTAGACAAGGGCTGAGAAGATAGAAGGAGCCAAGGAATGTGGGGGCTTGCTGGACACTGGAAAAGGCAAAGTGGACTCTTCCTCCGGAGAGAAGTATCACCGCCTTGCCCATACCTTCTTTCAAAAGCACCATGAAAACTCCTGACTTTTTATCCTTAAACCATAAGACAATAAGTCCATGCTGCTTTGAATATTCGTAACACTTGGAAAGCTGAAGCAGGAAGACAAAGACTACAAGACAAAGCCTGGGCTGCCTAACAACACCCTGCTCAAAGCAATATTAGATTGGTACCTAATATTAGATTGGTACCAATATTAGATTGGTATATTATTAAAGGTTAACAGGTAACATGAAATAAAGGCATAAATCCATGGTATATTCACCTACAAAAAAAAAAAAAAAAAAAAAAGGACGTTCCATCATAGATGAAAGCTTTCCAGAAAAATTAAAATGCTGGACTGAGACATAACAGTGACAGAGCACCTGGCTAGTACATTCAGTCTCCAGCACTGCAAGAAAGCAGGGTTATTTACAAAATCTAGATGCTGATCCCTTGTTGAAGAATTTGAAAATTTCTCTTGCAGATATTATCTTGGCAGATTTCTGCCAAACAGATTCTTTTGTTTGGAAGATATTGAATCTGAACAAATTTTCAGTTTAGTTTTGTGATAAAAAGAAAAAAAAAGTTAATTTTTTTAAATTGTTTGTTGAGGAAGGTAGGTACATTTGAGTTCAGGTACCCAAAAGGCTAGGAGGATGCCCCATCCCCTAGAGCTGAAGTTAGGTAGAGGTGGTTTTGAGCTACCCTGAGATAGGAAAGCTGGGAACTGAAGTTGGGACTTCTACTATAGCAGCACATGATCTTAACCACTGAGCCATCTCTCCAACCTCTTACCCCCCATCAAAAAAACCTTTTAAAACAAGTTTAAATTCAGTCCAACACCATCACTTCAATTAAAAGACTACAAGGGAACATGAGAAAAATATATGTAATTTTCTATTAACACAAAACTCAAAAAGCTTATGGAACATTCATACTTAAAATATGAGTGTGGGTAAAAATTAAAAACTTATCTCTAGACATGGTGTTACACACCTGTAATCCCAGCACTCAGAAGGCTAAGTCAGGAGGGTTGTCACAAGTTTGTGGGCATCCTGTTTTACAAAGCAACAGTTACTGTTTTTTAATTGCTGTGATGATACACCATGACTAAGGTAGCCTATAGAAATAAGAGTTTACTGTGGCTTAAAGTTTCCGGGGATGAGTCAGCCTGTGGCCATCCCTGGCAGTAGACAGGGAAGCATGGCCCTAGAGCAGTAGCTGAGAACTTTCTATCTCTGTCTAGAGGCAGAGTGGGAGCTAAGAGCTGACATCTGATCCACAAGCATGATGGAGAGAGCTACCTGGGAATGGCTTGGGCTTTTGAAACCTCAGAGGTGGATCCCACAACGACACACCTCCAACAAGGCCACACTTTCTAATCCTTCCCAAACAGTTCCGTCAACTGGGGACCAAGTAGTCAAACAGATGAGCCTGGGGTTGGCGGGGGGGTGCGGGCTTTCTCATTTAAACCACCACACAACACAGGTCAAAAGAAAAAAAGGGGAAGAGGAAAGAACAGGGAAAGAGTGGGAAAAAAAGGGGGGGAGAGGGAAGAAAGAAGAAAAGAATTCTTAACAGAGCCAAACATTTTAAATTAAACCCAACTTTAATTTTGGCCAGAAAAATAATTAGGTCAGAGGCTGGGGTAAAGTGCTTGCCTTAATATGCGTAAAGAAACACACACACTCCACCATAACTGATATAATACCTTTTACAATAAATTCATGTTGCCTGAGAGTAAGTCACCTCTATCAGACAACTCTTCCGTGATACCTGGCACATGACTGACTGATGGAGAAATACAGCGACCTCCCAAAATCCTGTCAGCAAAAAGACCAAACTACATGTCATGTGTGCGCTACATGCCATTACAGTCAAGATCTGTGAAGGCTTATACCTCACATATGAAATACTTAGTAACTTTCTGCTAACCAAGACATCTGCTGTGTCCCGTTACACCGAGAAAACTCACTGGGCTCTTGGAAGAAGAAACACCTAATGTAATTTTAACCATTGTCTTGCAAAAAAAAATTTATTTCTGAGACAGTTCTCTATAATAATGAAATTCTAATTAAGTGTAAACTCAACTTGCGATGAATTAGACTGGCTTCCCATTCTCTCAGTATATATCCCATCCTTAGGTACATAATGGTGTGTGTAATCCAAATGTGAGCAAGTATAAGGAAAGGATAAAATATATTCGCACACTACTGAAAGAGAGTCAACTGTAACAACGTGCACACGTTAATTACAGTTCTTTCTCAACGGTAAGTCTAAAAACCATTTCTGAGGTGAGCGGCTTTGCCCCTTTTCTCTGTCAACGCAGCAGAGTATGCAGTGTCAGTTGGCCACAGTGAGTGTTTGAAACCGATGAGTCAGATACAACGTCAGGATCTGCACCGTAATATTCTTACTAGTTTCCTCCTAAAGGGGATCAAAGGTGTGAGAAAATTCCAATTTTTAATCATTCCGTGGGTAAGTGCCAGAGCCGTGAACTCACAGCGCAGTGCACAGCTGCTTATGTAAGGGCGGTCATTCCCGTCCTCACAGGGGCTGCGCAAACCCCAAACTCTGACCGAGCGCCGGCCCGCAGGAAAACGCGTTTCTTCATTTTAAAGAAAGGCTACAGAGCACCCCAAAGTGTCTGACTCAGCCCCTAGGTTTAAGGCGGCCACGACGGGACCAGAGACACACGCACAGGGATGCGGGCTCCCTAAACGGCTGCCCCGCCTTCCGGGGCATCCCGCGCGCCTCCCAACCCGGGGTGTGGGTGGGAGGGCGCTGCGCCAGGGCTCCGCCGGAGTCCCCCCACTCCGCTGAGCCTGAGCGGAGCCTGCTCGAGGCCAGCAGCAGCAGCGCGACAGTGGGCCGCGCTCTGCGGAGAGGGTGCCCGGGCCGCCCCGCGCTGGCCGGCCCCCAGAGCGCCGCCCGGCGCGCCCGCCGGCCGGCTCACACTCGCAGGTGTCGGGAGGCGAGCGGAACGTCAGCGTCCCGGCAGCCAATCGCGGAGCAGCCCACCGCACGGAGCCCACCTGAACTCCCCGGACGGCAGGGATTCCGGGGTGGGCGAGGCCGCGGGACCCCAGGGCGGACGACGGAAAGCTCAGCAGGAAGGGGGAGCCCAGCAGGGAGGTCACTCACCAGCCCGGGAGCGCGGCCACTCTCCCTGCCCGCCACTCGGGCTCCAGCCGTGCGTACTCGCACGCCCCCCCGCTAACCGCCGCCGTTCGCCGCCGAGCGCGGCCGCCTGTTTCGAAGGAGCCAATCGGAGCCGGGGGCGTGGCCCGGACGCCCCGCCCCCAGAGGTTTCCCGCAGCGCCTGGACCTGCACGGACCTGAGCACCGGGAGGCTGTGACGGAGCGCCGTCCGTCCGCGGCAGCGACAACCCCTCCTGTTTGTCCAGTCCTGCAGCCCAGTCCCTCTGAAGGCTGCTTCTGAGCGCCCTGGAATGCTGCTCTTCTCAGAAGATGGAGCTGCTCCCAACCCTAAAATCAGCTCACGTCCGGACAGACACTGAGGTTTCCAGAAATACAAACCAACCCAGCAGGGACCCGTCCTAAGCAGAAGTCTTTCAGACATAGCCGACCCCAACCCCCCTTATTCCGGGCCATCAAAGATAAAGAGAGAGAGAGAGGAACCCCGCAGTCACCGCTGGACGCCAGAGGAGGATGTTGGCTCTTCCTTCAGGAAACGTGGGGGAAGGGGGATGTGCATGTCAAAGCAACACTGTAACCATGTGATTGTTACACTGTGGTGATAGATGCGAGTTAACTTCAAAAGTGGCTTTTTAATGGGGGTTGGTCATTACTGGCTAAAAGCCTGGAGGCTTGAGTTCTGGCCCAAGCTCTTAGCTCCCGCCACTTCGTTCCTTTTAAGTCGTGACACCTCGGTGGTGCATGCTTCTCCATCTCTAAAGAGTGGGCTCTGAACGGAAACGTGGTCTCCACCAAAACGATACAGCACAGTGTTGCTTTCATAAGAAACAAAACAATCTCAGTCTTCAGGGAGTTGAGCGCAGTGGAAATAGAAGTCCGCGGAAAGGGTTGATGGTCGGAGGTTTGGAAGTGGCTAGATCTTGAAGGAACAGCAAGAATCGGCCAGAGGAAGTCATTGCAAAGAAAGGTTGATTCTTAGGCAGGGGAAGAACAAACGTAGGACATGGCACATGGAGTGTTCTGGAAGTAATCGTTTTGAATAATCGAAGTTGACCTGGAGAGACAGAGCAGTAGCAGTTTGAGGGTAATGTGTGCAGAAGGTAGCCTGGTAGATACTGAGGAATGCAGATGCCTTCCTGGAAGCAGATGAGATGAAGGAATTCATTTGTGGGGTTTCCTTATTTTTGGCGGGGGGGGGTGCCAGTGAGGATTCATTTTTCAAAGATTTTGAAAAAAGGGAAAAGGATAGTTTGTCATTTAAAAAACAAAACTAAACTAAAATGACAGCTCCCTAAACTAGCTTAGAAGGTGGTGTGAGGAAGTGTCTGCAAGCGCCTGAGAGGGTGATTTATCTGGCCGTGGTTATTATGTGGTGGCGCTGGTCTCAGGAATACAGGTAAAACAAGCTGTGGGAGACGGGAGACGACCAGTTGGGTGTATTCAGTTTGAAGCGTGAAACAAACATGGACGGAGAGATGTTCCCTTAAGAGTTGAGTTGTCTAGAGCTACTTCAGCCCGTCTACGCGGAAGGTAAGAGGTGCTCTGCATCAGGCTCTGCCCTAAGCACCGGCCATCCTGCTCCCCCAGGATTCTGTGTAAGAGAACAAGGCTGTCATTAAAAATTGTCAAACACGTGATGAATGGACTTGATGATATCAGACTGTCATTGTTCCTCTTTCTTGTTTTATAAGTTCATTTCAGAACTTTTTGCTGACTACAACAGCAGTAGAAATTCACTGAGTCTGTTAAAACCACCCTGTGTTTCCCAATATGTCTGTTTAGAACCATGGGGCTACGCATATACCTCTTCATTTAGCCAGGTTTTGATGTTTTAAATTAGATACCAAAATATGTACCCTTCTCTACGAAACCTTGAGGATAACTGTCTAAATCCCCAGCACCCCCCAAAAAAATTGATTGATTAGTAATAAGTACATTGTACTATACAAGTTTTGTTTGATGAATTGCTGCTTAGCAATGGCTTTTTTTCTTACATGTATATCTTATGCCTAAATATTTGAATACCACTTATTTAAAACTGAAACTATGTTCAGTGAGAAATGTAAATAAACAGTCTCCCTTCACCCAGAGCTCTTAATATTTTTAAGTCTCTGTTGAAACCTTGCAGCGGCCTTTAAAAGAGCTGTTTTGTTTTTTATTCCTTTGCCTATTTGGTTACAAGGACACAGGCCAGTGTGGTTTCCAGTGTTCCAGAGGCTGGAAATCTGCCCAGATCACTCCTCTCTGCCTGTATTCCTCACTGCACTTTGATGGTGAATCCCCATCCAGATCCTTTGATTTAGCTCCCTTCCCTCTCACTTCACTTAAAGTTTCCCTTTTCTCATTCATAACTTCATTAGTTATGAGTTATTAGTTCCTAATTATTAGTTCCTGATTATTACTCCATCCCCTAAGCACACTGACCAGCTTGCCTACCTACCTGGGTTTTAACACTGCAATTAGTAATTGAGGGTTCCATCAAATAAGCTATAATTTCCTTTCCTGTGTAGGCTTTCTGATTGGTGGTTACATAATAGCCATGTTTCACAGGTTGTCTCTTTAATTGAAACTGGCATGAGTGTTTCAATTGGGGGGGGGTTGTTGTGGGGGCACCAGCTCCCTTCCACCAGATGGCAGTCATTCTGGCCCCAGCTGCAAAGTATGCCCCACCTCAGGAGGCACCCTGTTTGGAAGCCTGCGTTTGTAAATTTATGCTGCATTACGTTAAGACTTAGTCCCCTGACTGAAGAGCTTTTTTCAGATACAGAGGATCCTCCAAAAGTCCCATCGCCCTTGAAATAATCTCTCTACAGATCTACAAGGATGCTTTTGTTGCTTAAAATAGACTGTGGTTGATTTTCATTTTGCTTTGAATTAGTTCCTCAGACCTTTTGCTTTGGAACTGGTTGTAAGGCTTTGACATTAATTAATTGTCAGCTATGGATTGTGGATTATGTGAAGTTCTGAGTGAATTCTCTGGGTAATGGAGATCTTGACTTATTCACAATTAAATTTCACCTTCAGAAGGTGGTCAGCTTAGATCCAAATACAGTAAGAACAATTCTGGTCCCTGTGCTACTGTGACATCATATAGCTGAGGTGGGGACTGGAGAATGCTTCTTCATGCTGCTGTTCTTGCTGTGTAGTTACTTTTTTATATTTCTGTTCAGGTAGAGATGGTATTGTCTCCTAGAGTTCTGGCATTACCACAAGTTTGGCAGCGTAAGAATGCTGCGGATTTATGTTAATAAATGTGTTATGCAAACAACATTATGGTTTTTATGATAACAGCAGTTGTGGTTAATACCTACATAGTAAGTTAAGTATTGGGCACTCCAATTCATGTCCACCTGGCCCTCAAACTATGACTTTATTTGGAAGTATTTGGCTTTTTCCCCAAATCTGTTTAGAGTCCATTATAACAGACAGACAGACAGATAGACAGACAGACACACACACACACACACACACACACACTGGGGCAGGGAAAGAACAGAAGTTAGAATTATGCATTCATAAACCAAGGAATGCCAAGAGCCATTGTAAGAATCTGGGAGACTAAAGAGAAGGTTTTCTTGGAGCTTTTGGAGGAAACTTGGCTCTGCTGGAACCTTGATTTTAGATTTCTGGACCTCAGAACTGTGAAAGAATGAATATCTGTTTAATGCTGCCAAGTGAATAAACTAATTAATATATATTTAAAAATTAAAATTAAAAGGAGGCATGGCCTTGTTAGAATAGGGGCTTCCTTGTTAGAGAAGGTTTGTTGCTAGGGATAGGCTCTCCCTCTCTCTGCCTCTGTTTCTCTCTCTGCCTGAGAATGAGGATGTAGATCTCAGCTACATCTCCAGCATTATTTCTACCTGTGAGCCTCCATGACCCTCACCAGGATGCTAGTAGACTCACCCTAAGCCTCCAATTAGATGATTTATTTTGTAAGAGTCGCTTTGGTCATGGTGTCTCTTCATTGCAACAGAACAGTAATTAAGACAACCAGAGTCTGGTCCCTGTTGACTCTGCTTTGGGAGTTGGCTTATTCTCAGATTTCCTTTGGTTACAAAATGTTTTCCACAAATTCCATATTCCTATAGGCTCAACTTAAAGTAAAAAAAAAAAAAAGAAAAGAAAAGAAAGAAAGAAAGAAAGAAGAAAGAAAGAAAGAAAGAAAGAAAGAAAGAAAGAAAGAAACTGTATAGTGCTCAGGTTAGAAGACACAAATCACCAAATCACTCTAGGTGCTTCAAAAAGAGGCATCAGTTTGCCTTTATAGGGGAATGGATTGCTGCGATACAGAGAAGCCAACAGTGTGACCCAGAGATAAAGACCAGCAGGAAGCCATTACAGTTTGGATTTGGAAGTTTAAAGAGAGAGCTCAAAAGGCAGAGCCATCAGCACCAGGGCAGGATTTGCCCTGCAGAGCTGGGAGCCATGCTGGAGCCAGGGAGTGAAGGAGAAACATCCTGTCACCATCTCTCCAGCCCCCTATCAACGCCTTCCTTGGTGGAACCTGGTCAAAGCCAGCTGACCCAGGAGCATATGAAACGCAGCCTGTTGGGAATTAGCTCTCCTTAACAGTATAAGCAGAGAGGCGAATGGGAAGGACAAGGCTGTATACAAACAAATGCATAAGCTGGAGGTTTTGTTGTTGTCGTTCTTTCTTTCTGTGAAATGACAACTTCATTGGTACTGAAAAAAGAGAAACATCAGTGTATCTTGTTTAGAGATTGTCATGTTAGCAGCTGGGATGCTGGTGTTTGTTGCGTCAGGCTGTGGGTTGAATCAAGGTGAATTCTTTCTGCCTCCCATTCTATGTCTATCCAGGGCAAGCCTTCCTCATGGCAGGTGGCAGCTGGTGGGTGTGCAGAGCAGCAGAGACACTGGGGTCTCCAGGGGCCTCAGCTCTGGGCTGGCATATTGTCACTTCCACACACATTCCATAGCCCAGAGCTAGCCACACAATGAGGGGACACTAGCCCTCTGCGGAAAAACGGTTAGATGGCATTCCTGAAGCTAGCCACCAAGGTCTATTCCCTTCTTTGGTCACTTCCTCCTCCTGGGGCTGACTACCAAGGTCTAGCTAGCAAAGTACTGAGGTCTGGCACTCAAAGGCCACCTTTGGCTCACCCAATTAACATGCCCAATTAAAATTAAATACCCATTTTACCTTCATAAACTGCCATTTTTCTATGGGCCTCGTCTGTCTTCTCGCTATCCAGAGGCAGTCCTTCAGGATAAATACCCCTCTCTCTTGTTCCCTTCCCCTTCTCCCTCTTCGTCTCTCTCCTGTCTTTGTCTCTTATCCCTGCCCTCTGTCACTCTGGGGCAAATAAATCTCCTTTGTGCTGAGAACTTGATTGTGGGGAGTCTTGACCTGACTTCAATGTTCCTCACACACAGAAAAGCCTAGTCTTGTATAACATGCTACTTATTCAGGTTCAGACACTCAGAGAGAAGAGAATTTATTACAAACAGACCAAGAGGGAACTCTAAGAATAATTTTAATTGGAGTTTGCAATTTAAAAAAAACAACGGGACAGGCAGATGTTTGGAGAGAGATGGCTAAGAGGAATGAAACCATGCTGTCTGAGTTAGAGGCTAAGAAAGCAGACAGGTGTAGCAATAGAAATCTGTCAGCAGCTACAGAGGGTAAGGGAGGTTGGTAGCCAGAGACAGAGTGAGAGTGCTCAGTGTCTGAGTACGTAGGTTTAGAATTTGGGCCCATTTCGAAAAAAAAAAAAAAAAAGGAGTTTGAAAGGGTAAAACTAGTCATGCTCTGGGTTAGAACTCAGAAATTGGGTTGGCTTAGCAATGAAGATCTACAGCCACTGCAGTGAAGGAAGGGTTCCTGGGGTACGTAAGTACTTATCTCATTAAAGCCATTCCTCTCCTCTTCTTAGCAAGGCTTTAGATGCAATGGCTTTCTTAATGTTTCTGGAACTGAGTTTTCCTGTCCAGATGATTGGTGGCTCATTTAGATCATTCTTTAAATAAAGATTTATTTTTATTGCTTATAGTTGAGAGGCCCCTGAGTCCCTGGAGCTGAAGTTACAGATGATTGTAAACTGCCCACCATGGGTGCTAGGAGACAAACTCGAGTTCCTGCAGCTCAGTACACACTCTTACCACTAAGCCATCGCACAGCCCCCTTGGATTAACTGCTCAGTTTTGCAGACAAGTTCTCTCTATGGAACCCTGGCCGGAAACTCAGTACAGACCATGCTGGTTTAACCCACAGGGATCCACCTGCCTCTGACTCTGATGAATGCCGGGACTATTGGCACAGCACGCACCATCACATCCACTCTCTTCCCTTTCTAAGCAGAGTGAACACTGATTTATCAAGGAAATGTTAGACAGACCTCTTTTTTTTAAAGTTACACACACACTTCTTCCTGCAAGGGGATAAAGACCCACTAGTGAACTACTTTTATTCCAACTGTTCTGACACATTCTCCACCTTGACATCAGGTACTACAGTTCTGTCAATTCCGATGTCAATTCCGATGCTAAGTATCTTTTGGCAGAGTGGGGGAGCAAACAGAGCAGTGTGTACCAACTCAGGCAAACCCTTCACCACTGAGCTCCATCCTTGCCCCTGTCCAGCGCTGATTATCTTAATTTTGTGCAGGTGCACAGGCTAGGGCTTAGTCCTGTAACTGCCTCTCAAAACGGCAATCATAAGGCTGAAGTTAGTGTCTAGACCAAGACCAACCAGCTATAAATTGCAGGTTCCTGCAACCCCTTCTTCAAGGTTAGTAATTGCCTAGAATAGCTCACAGACCCCAGGAAAGCAGGTTCGCCACTCTGTTAGCCACTCCTACCCCCTTAAACTACTGTGGCAAAGTTCCCAACGGAAGCCACTTGTTGTTGTTGTTTTGTTTTGTTCATTGTTATTGTTGTTGGCTCACAGTTTAGATGGCACAGCGCACTTCATCGAGGAAAACCTGGTGGCTGGAGAAGCTCCACCTGCGCCTGCAGGAGCTTGCAGCATGGTTTGTTCATACCCCGGCAGATCCGGAAGCAGAGAGCTAGCCCAGAACTGGACAGGAGCCTGCCATGGACATGCAGCCCCATGTTCCAAAGGTTCCATGAGCTGCCAGAGTCACACCACCACTGGGGGAGACCCAAGTGCTCAAACCCGAGCCTGTGGGGGACACCTCACATTTAAATATAACATTCACCCCAAAACAGCCAAATCGAACTGATCTACAGGACAAGGTGAGAGGGCAGGGGGAACCAGGAGCTTCCACATTCCCTTTCCCAGCGTGCCAACCTCCAAACCACCCCAGTGTGCTCACCAACCCAGAGTTTTCCAAACCTCATTATTGGGGCCTGGAGTGTGGAGACTCCACTGCATAGATATGGTTTAATTAGTCTTTGGCCTTCGGTGATGAAATCGGATCCCCATTCCCCGCTCCCCAGAAGTTGGGGTTGAGACTGAGGATTCCAGCCCTTTAACCACATGGTTGGGACATGCTGAAGCCATCTAGAGACCCACCAAGAGTCATCTTCGTAACACAGCTTAGATGTGGTTAAAGGAATATCAGAAGACAGTCCTCTCCCCTGACCACTGAATGATGCAGGGTTGGTTCAACATATGAAGTCAATAAAAATAATCTACCACTTAAACAGAAAAACAAAAATGGCATGATTATCTGAATAGCTGCAGAAAAGGCCTTTGACAAAATGTTTTCATGATAAAAGTCTGCGAGAGAGTAGGAATGGAAGGACACATCGCAACAGAACAGAAGCCCTACATGACAGACCCGCAGCCCTCAAAGCAATCTCATTAAAACCAGGAGCAGGGCTGCCCACCCTCCCTGAGTTCTGAAGCTGTGCCTGGAACTGAGGGCAAAGTCCCACAGTTCCATGCTGACTTTCCCACATTCGCTACTGCGAGCGTCTGGCCACTTCAGTACCTCCAGACCAACAGGATGAAGCTGTCTGCAGTGCCCACGAGGTTCCCGCCTCCCACCACTTCCCCCACGTGTTGCCTGTGATCCTGAGACACCAAACCACACCCTGTTCCTGCAACCGAAGCTTCCCTTTAAGCGACCAAGCAGAAGGGCGTCCAGAAATTCATTCCTAATTCCACCTCTCTTCTGGTGGGCCTGAACATTCCCACTTACTCTGCACTGATCAACTAAATCTTCTAAAAAACGAACTCGGACATTCGCATTTTAGTCTGGTGCTATCTGCCTTCTTCCCTCAAGTTCCGTCCTTTTGGAGAATCGGTTTAGCTCCCACCCTCCTTTGTCTCTGCCCCTTCTGTCATCTTGAGCTCCCCTGGCCCACAGAATAGGGAGCTAGTCTTTGGATCCCAGGGGAAATTTCACCTCCACCGTGGGATTTCCCGTTCCTGTGCTTGCCCACCCTACTTCCCACCGTACCCCCTGGCAACCCCTTCCCAGAAGTTACTGGATTTTAGCCATCTCTATATACTGCATGGAATTTAGCAGAAGAATTTTGCATTAAAGAGGACTTTCCTCGTTGTGTCAAACAGAATCCAAATGGTGCAGCTTGGCTTCTGGCGTTGCTCTGTACTTCTCTATGGAGGCTCTGCTTCCCAGGCAAACTCCATTTGAGCTGACTTCAGGAGAAAGGGCGATCCCAGCTCACTTCTTACAGAAGGTGTTTTATTGAATTAGACAAAGCAGACCTGGGAGAAGACTGCCACAGTTGAATAACGGAGGAAGGAAATGAACCAATTCCTGCTTTGGGGAAGTATATAACAGCTGTGTACCCAGCTGCAGAGGCGAAAACAATGGGCGTGGGGAACCTGAGGAACTGTGTGCGCTGAAACCGCGGTGAATATTCCCAAGAGAGATGGGAGACTGTCTCACCACTACAGTTATTTGCATGATCTCTTTGTAAATGTGACTTCAAGACCCCGACTGCTTTAGGGATGGGGTTGCTTCAGAGAATATTCTATGCAGAAAATCAATGGCTTCTTGAATGATTAGAAGGCAATCCCAAACGAATGAGTGAGTGGAGCCCATGGCTTCTCCAGGGATGGAAGCCTTCCTTTTCTATTGTAAGAGTTTACTTTCTAGAAATTACCTGCCCTCCACCTCAATAAGATTTCCATCGTCACTGAAAGAAATATTCATCATTTTCCAAATGAGAAGTCGTTTACTATTGTGTTTACTTTATTCTCTCAGTTGAAGACAGCTCTTTAATAAAATATATGGAATATTGTCAAACGAAGACTAAAATGAAGTTGTACCTAGCTCAGTAGACAGAACTGAAGTAACAATTGATTTAAGTAGGCAAACAGGGTGTGTCAATGAGGTTTCCTGAAGCCTTGTAAAATATAATGTGTAGAAAGCAATTCTACCTAGCCTGTACTTACAATTGTGGGAGTTATACAATTGCTGCATAAATATTCATTGCGATTCTTTCGTGAAACCAGATACAAATGAAACAAGGTAGGTCAAATATCAGATGTATGTTCTAAGGAGGACAAGGAGCCAGCCCCTCCTTGTGGGCATCACTGCACATCCCAGATCTCGCAGAGGAGTGGGGTGAACTTGTGGTCATTCACCCTCCAAGACATCAGCATCTCAGCGTGGTGATGGTTGAACGTCCGAAGTTCCGTCAGGCGGCCCAGGAGACAGGCAAAATGCTGCGGGTTCTCTGGCTGGTAAATCTTGCACAGTTTTTGTAGAACATCCAGCAGAGGCTCCTGAAGCTTTTCCACTGCCTCTCTATCCTTTATGTATTGTCTATCTATTTGAGGGTTTGAAACAAAATAGCAAGATAAAAGAAAGTGAAAAACACTAATTTGGAGTAATTAGGGCAATGCCTAAGCTTTTCTAAAATGTGTATTTATAAATGTTGTACCCTTAAATTTACAAAGTTTTCAGTGTGATGAAGTTACTTGCATGCACACACACATGCAATATAATACAAACATGTATACATGCACTCATATACAATGGGCTTAAATGTAGACCACGCTATGGAGCATCAAATGCTCCCAGGGGTGTCTCTGGACTCCTTTCCCAATTAAAGCCCTTGAAGGGACCCACACAAGTGTGAGCCTGATGTCTCAAGGACATCCCCAGCCTTCCCGAGCCACAGGACAGCCACACGCATAACTCTAGGAGGCTCTGCCAAAAAGCTTATTTTTTCTCAATCACAATTTTTAATACCCAGAGAATAGCAACTAGCATCTGCCTATTTATCACATATAAAAAGGCACAATATGTTCTACACACTACGAACACAGTATCAATTGCACCCAAATCATTACAGCCAAGTTTGAAAATACGTTTTATGCAGAGAGATATTCATTTCTACAACTGGAAGCATACAACTGTACAAAGATTAAGTATGTCTCTGTAGAGTCATACAGTGGAACGTAATGCCTACCTTTTGACAAAAGCCTACTAAAGAGTTTTCTAAAGGACAGAATGATCTTTGCTATATTATAACGAATAATTTTTTTTTTTTTTTGCTATCCCTGCTCAAGCATTAGTCTCCCAGAAGAGCCAGGCTCTTCTCCTACCTCATCCTTCATATTCTCATTCATATATTTTTTTTAGATGAATTCTCACTGGACAGCCCAGGATGAGCTCAAACTTGTACTCCTCCTCCATCAGCCTCAGGTGCAGAAACTACAGGCACGGGACACTGTGTCTGTCTGTTATTATTATTATTATTATTTAGGAAATTTGTTTTCTTCCTCACTTTTCTAAAACAATAGCCTCATAGACTATCCACTATCCAACGTACTCGTAGCGTCTAGAGCCATATTCGCTATGTAGGAGGTAATGGGAAGTTACTGAAACCATGAGGGTAATATTGTTTGAAATAATAATTGAAACGTGTATTAAAATGTTAACAATCCATGTAAGTGGGAGAATTGTGGAGCATTTTGCTTTCTCTGAGTTTTTTATGTTTTCTTTAATGCTCATCCATATGACCATACTGAGGAAGAAGTAAACGGTATAAAATTCCAAATATAACAGTCAAGTTACCTGGAGAGAGGATGACGATTGCCGTGAGCAGTGCGTACTCCTCCTGGGTCATTTTCAAGTCCCCAACGCTTTTGTAAAAACTGAACATCGGGGTTATATATTCATCAGAGATGCCTGCATAAGAAAGTTGAAGAAGCATAGTTAGAAGGAGAGGTTTTTCATTTTAGTTATTACTGTGGTGAGTGAGTGTGTGTGTGTGTGCGCACGCGCATGTGTGTGTATCCATGCTGAGGTCAGGCAGGGTACACCTTTGTGGAGGTGGTCCTCTCCTTCACATGGATTCTAGTGATCAAACACATGTTATCACGCTTCCATGCGTGCTCATTCATTCAGTTATAATATATTTACATCTCAGCCAAAGGCAATGTGTTGTAAAGATCAATAAGCAAAATCTTCAGAGGACAGCCTCGTATCTGATGCATTTGTCTGTGAATTCAGTACTGTCTTTGTTTAGCCACCAGTGTGTAACAACAGGTGATAATGTTCTTGGGTTAGAAAAATTCCCATAATTGTACTATTTTCTGGGTGGGGCCTGTTACTTTAAACAATATCAATAGATAAACTCAAGATGGAGAGCAACTGAAACAAAAGGCAGAGCATAGCTGTTCTTTGGTTCAGAAGTAGAGGCAATTGCACTGAATACATTCTTAGGGACAGGTTTGGATCTACCTGAAGCACCATTGCCTACCATGCATCCATGCATTTAGCAGTATGGAGCCACATTTTTCAAACTCAGTACTTCAAATATGAAAGATGCAAGGTAAGGATCAAACCTCTCAAATTTCTCCAAACCCCCTTCCGACGTGTCCATTTTCAGGGGTGGATATCCTTGCCATCCAGTTGTCCAGGCTGACCGCTGACAGTCTGGTGTGTGGTCCCTACAGTCCTCAATGCTTCTCCTCATTCCATGTTGCCTTGCCTCTTTACAGCTCTTGGCGCTGACTTAGTTTCAGCCGCCACCTAGTATAGCAAATGCTTCCTCACTCATCTTCCTGTCTTGTTTGTTCCTCTTTAATCCATTCTCTATCCAGATAACAGAATAACCTCCATGAACTTCAAGTCGAATACTTTCTTCTCACTCGTTTCACACCTTCAAATCCTTTCTATGGCTTTGTGTATGTGTATGTGTATTTCCCTTTGAAATGGGGCCTTCTGCCTCTCTTCTCGACTAAGACTGTAACAGTGTACACTGGGTCCTCAGTATGTACTACACTCTGTGATAGGTGCTTCTTGGCCACTCCTTTAAAGCTCAGTGCATCAAATATCAAAGACTCCAGGTAAAAACCAAACCATCACACCTGCTCCAAATCCTCCAAATCCACTCATCTCCTGCTGTTTCTTCATTAAGTTTTCTAAAACCCCTAGCTCAATGATTCTCAGCCTTCCTAACACTGTGACCCTTTAATATAGTTTCTCATGTTATGGTGACCCCCAACCATAGAATTATTTCATTGCTACTTTATCACTGTAATTTTGCTAATGTTATGATCCTTAATGTAAATATTTGATATACAGGATATCTGATATGTGAGAGGCAATGCCATGACTCAAACCACAGTTGGCAGTCTTTGGCTTGGTTTCTCTTGTTTGTTTGTTTGTTTTTTGGTTTTTTTTTTGTTTTGTTTTGTTTTTAATCGCAGTTCTCCTCCAGCCAGGTTCAACTTCAGTTTCCTTCAGCAATTCAGTTTTCCCAGCATCTGTACACACATTGCTGTCTCTGCTTGGAATACCTTCATTCTCTTTTAACTTTATTCTTGTTTATAATTTAAGACTTCTTGTGTTTTTTTTAACTTACTCAAAAAATATTAGTTTGGAGCTGGCTACACACCTGGTTTCATTCTGGAGGAGTATTGGCCAAGGAGTCAAGGAAATGGGAGAGGCTTGCTCATGAATGGAGATGAGGATGAGTGTCCCAGGATGGGTCCATATGAGAATCTTCTGCTTTCTTCCTTCCTACACCAAATTCAGCCACAGAACCCTGGCTGAACCACATCAGAATATGGCTGGATTCCCGATGCCCAAGAGTACAACCATCAGGTACACTTTATAGTCGGTCAATTTGTCGGTAGCCAAATCCTCATGTTTAAAAGAGTTTGAAGTCTCTTCCAAACTGAGCCCTTGGCCTTTCCCAGAAATTCAACACATCACACTCTTCTCCCCCTCCCTCACTCCCTGCACCTTTGATTGTACACTTGACCCCAGTGAGTCTCTCGACAGCTAAGGCTTTGTTTAGCAAGTGGGAGATCATATGGAAGAGTTCCCTTTATCCAGCTGCCACAGAACTGACTTGAGTACAGTACCCATGACCAAACTAGATCCAACTTAAAAGGACTGCAGCAGGAGCCTGGGAACACGGCTCCCTGCCTCCAACACTGGGGGTTAGAGCTTGTGAGCTGACTCTTGGCTTTGAAATCTGATTCCCTGATAATGGTCTTGAGCACATCAACACTTGTGAAGCCACAGTTTTCTCATCCATGAAATGTGAATTGTATAATGATAGTATCATGTAAGATAACACAGAGTATTTACTGCATACTTGCCTTGCAGTGAGCCCTCAATGGTGGGCCAAGCTGAGGGAGGAAGATAGCAAGTGCAAGAGCTGCCTCAGCTACAGAGCAAGGCCAGGGACAGCTGGGCAGCCAGTGGGAGCTGAAAGCTACTACGGAGATCCACAGTGGCCAAAGTGCAGAGAGTAAGCGACTGTGAGCCCGGTAGTAGGCAGTCCATCTGTAGCATTACCTCTACACCTACGGCTCAGGGGGGTTACAAGAGCCAGTGGACCAGAAGGTCAGCTATATGACAGAGTCTTCCTGACATGACAGGGGTGCTACACCCATGACATCAGTGGACATGCCAACATGGATGTGCACAATTTCACATGATAAAGAGTTTCGAGTAATCAATGACTGGTAAGAGCGGGAGAGTCCATTTTCTCCAGGGATGCTCCCCTGACAGGCTGTCCAATCCCAAGTGGTCTGCCCTAAACCTATATCTATAGTAGCAATACTAAAGCAGGTATTAAAGAAGAAGATGTTTTGAATTCAAACATTCAAAGATTATTTACCACCGTTAAGCCAATGAACAGCATTAACAAATTAATGTGTCATAATCTCAGGCCATTTTAGTCTAGATTAAATTTGCATCATTCTGCCTTTACAAAGCTATATTGTTTTCTTAATTTCATGTGTGTTGGAGGCTGTGCTACTGTGCCCATGGGAAGGTCAGGAAACACTTGGGAGTCAATTTTTTCCACCATGTGTGTCCTAATTTTCAAACTCAGGCCATCAGGCTTGACAACAAGAGCCTTTTCATCTGCTGAGCCATCTTGCCGGGCCAATATTGTGTGTGCACATGCATATATGTGTTTTAGAACGTCTCTTAGTTCTTCTCTTTTGACACAGGGCCTCTCTACACAGCCCTAGCTGTCCTGGAGCCCATTGTAAACGAGGCTGGCCTCTACCATTCAGGTGTGGGGATTAAAGGCCTATGCCACACAGCCAGCTAAAAATCATTTTACTTTCTACTGGGAATAAATACAAACGTATCTCATCAGTGACTTCCCTCAGAATTTTTCTAGACATCAGAGTAAAACAAAGATCTGTAACTTTTTTTTAACTAAAGATTTTCTTTGTACCTTCAGAAATTAGCAGTCTTGGCTGTAAGTGGAGGAATCCGCCTCTAATCCTAACGTTTGGAAGACTGAGGTAGGGGGATGCGGAGGTCAACGGCCAGCCCAAGGCACATAGCAAGACCCCGTTTAAAATCAAGAAAGGCTGTCTTCTTCACGCTGCTCCCATATTTGGAAAGATCACCTAAACTGCATGGCTGGGCCACAACTTTGCTTTGTTGTGTTTTTATCCTTTTAAAAAAGAACCTCAGTAAATTATTGAAGGTTTTTAATTTTTCTAACAGACTGATGTGAAACAATTTTTATTGAAATGTCTTAAAAAATATATTTGAAGGGCTGGAGAGATGGCTCAAGTGGTTAAGAGCACTGTCTGCTCTTCCAGAGGACCCTGGTTCAATTCCCAGGACCCACATGGCAGCTCACAACTGTCTGTGACTCCACTTTCTGGGGATCTGACACCCTCATGCAGACATATATGCAAGCAAAGCACCAATGCACATAAAAATAGAAGAATCAAAATACATTTGAATTAATTAATTTTTTTTTAAGGGAGGAGTTCAAGACAGGGTCTCTCAGTGTAGCCTTGGCTGTCTATAGACCAAGCTGGCTTTGAACTCACAGAGATTCACCTGCCTCTGCCTTTCTACTTCTTTCACCTATGCTTCTGGTGTCAACATACACACACACACACACACATATGTGTGTGTGTATATATATATATATGTATATATTAAATAGATTAAAGATCAAGCAAAGAAATGTCACAGAAAGACATGTCATATATTTGTGTATTTGTTACAGAATTTCTCTTGCTATTTGCTGCTGATCACACATGCTTTTGTTCATTTTGAATGTTTCAGCTTTGTGGATGAGCCATCTCGCTTTTATTATTTTGAATCACTAACTTTTTTACGAATGGCTGACTTGTCCCAGGAAGTCTCTTTTGAGAGTGCTGATCTGTGAACAGATGTCTCCTGAAGCGTTTGTGACCTGTTTCCTTGGAGCAGGTAACTAGAGGGCGAACAGCTAGTGTGTGGAGCAGAATGAACCCTTGGTTGTGAAGTAATGAAAGTCATTTTTACACACATTTGTTTACGTGTGCACGTACATACACACTCATGTGGAGATGGAGCACAACCTCATGGTGGGTTCCTTCTCTCTGTCATGCGGATCCCTGAGACCCAACTCCGATGATCAGGCTTTTTGGCAAGCACCTTTATCTGCTAAGCCATCCCACTGGCCGTGGGCCGTAACTTTAAATGCCATGGGATTTAGAGATACTGCTCAAACGAACTTATCTTAAGATGTTTAATATTTAGAATTCATATTTGATTGACAAATTGCCTAGTTTGTTCACCCTTCTAAGTCCTCAACCTCCAATGATGTTGCTTCCACTAACTGATGTTGATGAAGTTTGGGGAAAAATAAGTTAAAATTCTTACTATGATTGTTTTACTTTGTACATGTTAATGTATAAGTAATATGTAAGTTTTAGAAATTAGTTTTTCTACAAGACATATCAGGTCTTGTAGGAATCAAGTCGTTTCTAGGAATCAGACTTAGCCCCATTACTAAGGACAGTAACATAAACACCAAGAGTTGTTTCAAGTATTTGAGAACCAGTACTTTCCCCCAAAAAGCGTAAGAACAACACCATCCTGAAGGCGGCAGCCCTTCCCCATTTTCCAGCCTCCCTCTTCCTAATAATTTCCTTGATTGAATTTGCTTTGTTTTTCACTCTTAAGACCGAATGTCTCAGTGTTGACCACAAGAGGGCAATATCTTCTCTCTTTCTCTCTCCTCACTTATTTATTCACTTTACAGCCCACTTTCTCCTCTTCTCTGGGTTGCACCCTCCCACCCTCTTTCCCCATTCCCCTCTCCCCTTCTCCTCAGAAAAGGGGAGACATCCCCAACACCAACAACAATCAGGAGGCTGCTAGTTTCTAACTCAACCACAGACACTGTCTGAAAAAGTTTGAGTTGTAAAAAGAAAAATAGCTTATTTCTGCACCTGTTTCTGTTTCTTGTTTTCCCTTTGTGTGCGTGTGTGTGTGTGTGTGTGTGTGTGTGTGTGTGTGTGTGTGTGTGTGTATGTGTGTGTGTAGGTGGTGGTGGTGGTGCGGACTGTGACTGATGAATTGGTTCTTCAAGGATAAGAAATACTGAAAGAATAACCCATAGCAAAAACATTACTGTGCTTTGCTTCTCTATGTTTTGTGTTCTGAGGTGCTAAGCAAGTGTTCTACCAATGTATGTTTTAAAATGAATCATTTCTTTCCTGATTAACTTTCTAGTATTAATCAGGAATAAAAACAGGCAGCTTCTTTGGGTGCAGGAATCTGTATTATATGGAAGGATGTGTGTCAATGTAAGCCACATTTTCCAGTACTCTTGATGCCTCTGTATGATTTATTGTTGGTGATCTCAAGATAAACTGGATATCTTGTTTAAAGTGATGCTATTTGCTCAGAACCATGTAATTTGGCTTTTTCCTAGAAATGACGCCATTCCAATAGCATAGAGATTAGATCTACACCTGAACGTAGTATCCAAGCCTACGAAGCCTTCAGCTTTCTTTTCTAAGTTTTCCCTGGCCTGGTGTTTTCCCACAGAATAAATGGCAACCCTTGCAGGATCCTGAAGTTTAGTTTGCTCCAGCCCAAGATCCAGCCTCGGCTGGTCTCGTTCCCGTAACAGAGGCAGCAGCATCTTCAGGTTCTGCACAGTTCTGGCCACCGACATTAAAGGGACACTCTCCCTTTCAGCCGTGACCGTTGCTTTGATTGGAGACAGGGCTTATGGGCACTACCTGTTAACTAGAAGAGCTTGCCTGAGGGTAAAGCCACAGCACAGAGAGAAGACCAAGAAGCGAGCAGCTGTGCTTCCCAGCCTGTGCTGAGCCCCAAATACAGTGTCTGCTGCTGCCTCCTCTGCTTTTCATTTTCAGCTAACATCTTCTTACTTTCAAAAAGTGTTACCAGAGCCAGGTGGTGGTGGCTCACACGTTTAACCCCAGCCCTCGGGAGGCAGGTGGATCGCTGTGAGTCCCAGGCCAGCCGGGTCTACAAAGTGAGTCCAGGACAGCCAAGGCTACACAGAGAAACCCTGTCTCCAAAAACCAAGAGAGAGAGACAGAGACACAGAGAGAGACAGACAGAGACAGAGAGAGACAGACAGAGACAGAGAGACAGAGACAGAGACAGAATGTTACTAGAGATGAACCTCAGGGCTTTGGTACATGACTGACAGGAATTCTACCACTGATGTACCTCACAAACACACACGCACGTGCGCAAACACGCATGTGTGTGCACATGTAAGCACACATGCATGTGCGTAGGTCAGAGGTCAACACTGGCTATCTCCCTATATCACTGAACCTGCAGCTCAGTGATTTCTTTAGCAAGACGAGCCTGGCCAACCGGCTCCAGTGACCCTGTCTCTGCCTCCCCAGAACTGGAATCCCAGGCATATACACCCAGCGTTTAACACGGATGTTCAGCTCCAGCCTTTATGCTCACTGACAGCTCTCTCTACAGCCCCACTCCTCATTTTCTTCCCTTTTAGGGCCACATTCAGCTGGGTCTCCTGTTACTGTCATCCAGGATCATTCTGATGGTGTCTCTAACAAATGACATATACAGCTGGCTTCAGGGTTTCTCCCTGACATATAAGGCAGGGCCCATGTTAAGATGAGGCCCTGCACTCCTGTTCAAATGCTGCTTTTCTGCGATGCTTTCCCCACCACAGTGCCAAAGTCCGCTGCTTTCTTCTCCTTATTCATTGCTATCAGCCCTATCCAAGTCCCAGCTCTCCTCCCCACAGTATGAAAACTGTACTCAAATGGACGAGAGAAGAGACAGTGGCTGCGTCTCCATTCAGCCTTGTCCGGGAAGGCTGCTCCACAGGTGTCCCTTATTCATCTCTGAAATGTATCTCTAATAATTAGCAGCCTGGTGGAGACACAGACATCCATAATTTTTTGTTCAATTAGACAGTGTTGTGTTTTTCTGGTTCCTTGTGACAAAAGCAACATAGCTATAAAATATGATAAAGGTGAGAGATGTCATCGATGCAATGGAAGGGCCAGCGAGATGGCTCACTTGTTGCACAGTCGACAACCTGAGTTCGAGTCCTGGAACCCACCTCAAGGTGGAAGGAGAGAATCACCTCCACAAAATTGTCATGCACTGTGGCATGTGCAGACACAATCATAACATGTACATATAATAATAAAATACACATTTGTGAAGTGACTATGAAAGCATTATCATCATAGTAAGATGTGTTTCAAGTGCTTAATTCGTACCAAGTGACTCATTTGTGCCTCAACTGCTGACTTTAATTTTTAAAAGCATCAATTGGTTTAATAATTTTAAAATGGTTAATTTAAAATATCAATAAACAATATGCTTCACAGTAGCCCTTTGCAGTAGCAAGCGTTCATTTGGTCATATTGGGTCTTCCTGGTGGTTAGGATTCACCAGGCTTCGGACTGCCAGGTTTCTGACTGAACTCAACAAATTCTGTACATGAGTGCCTAGCTAGTAGGCACTGGGCATCACAATAGTGCCAGGACAGAGGGCCTCAAGCAATTCACAGATCAATGGAAGAAGCAGACACATAGATAAACACATAATGCCCCAAGGCTGAGCAAGTTCAAGGTCTTAGAAGAACAACAGGTCTGCCCAGAAGTATTAACAATATTGGCTCTTAAAATATTCCTAAGTTTTTCTTCATGTGAAGAAAATTTCTTTCTATTAGCCAGCCTCAAACTGTCTGTGTTGAAATTAACACACGATGACTTAAGTAAAATTAGAGGTAATAAGAATGTAAGCTGACTTAGTGAGACATTTGCCTTTCTTATAAACACTTAGAGATTTGCATTTTCAGTCCTTTGAAAAAGCCAATACTTGAACTCATCATTGTTTCGCCTGTTTCTCTGGGAAATGTAGTTACACTGTTTTCACCGTGTGCGTGTTTCAAAGGAAAAAAGAGGCCTTGTGCGCTTCCTTACATACAGTATCATCTAGTGGGGAACTACAGCTAGCTACAACTTCATCACCCTTATTAGGAATCCCTCATTTCTCTGACCTTGCTATCTGTAATCTTTTACAGAGAAGCAACTTGACATTGCTAGCTACTGCTTACATTTCTTTCCTGGCTGGAGGGCAAGGATGCGTTTTACTGAGTTTTATCCTGACTGGCCAAAACCCGGTAGCTGTTAGGCCTTGGAAAATGACAGGAGCAATACATAGAAAGAGCACTGCACTTCCAGAACACTGCACTGTACTCCTAGGTGTCTGCTGATGCGCTGAGCAGCCTTGACGCACAGGAACATGATTCCCACCTTCAAACGCCACTCAGACTGCTTACAAGACGATACGAGAAAGAAAAATAACATTCAAAAGTTTTAACTTATATCTATTGTGGGAATAAAAAAAGACTCCCCCCACCCCAAAGCCCTGTAAATTACAAGATTTACTTAATTTTGAAACAAAACAAGCCTTTTGATTTTATGAGATTATTACCCAGTGCCTTACCGTTGAACTGTACATTCACTAGAGTTAGCAAGCCCACCTCAGTCCTATCATGTTCTATAGTATTATATGATTATTTTTATTTTTACTAAAATGTTCAGCTTAGAAGTCTAGTTTGCATTATAATAGGACATTAAAAATAAACCCATTAATGCAATCAAATTGTATAAAACAACTCCAGCACAGACCATGTCAGCTTCTGTGAGCATAAACAAATACAGTTGCTCCCTTTAACTGACAATACCTCAGGAGATGGTATCTTTGTGTATATAATTTGGGTATAATAATAAAAAAGTGTGAATTCGCACAACAAGGAAATTAATTTTTATATTGTATTCTTACAGACTTCCATAGGCATCAACACGGCAATTTTGAAAGGTTGTGTTATTCTATAAATAACATGTAATAGAAATAAGAATTGCTACATTAGCATGGGAATAAAAAGTTATTCTTAAAGGTCATTTTGCAGGATCAGGTTTTGATTTGATGTGTGGATGAGACAATGTTCTGAGACTCTCCTGGGAGCAGGAAACTCATAAATATTAATAAATGGAAGAAACGCCATTATAGATAATAAAATAGGAAGCAGTGTGTGAGTTCAGGTGGTTTCCAATGTCGCAATATGGGGCTGGTATTTGGAGACAGTTTCTTGTTACAAACTAGAGGCATGCATATTTATTGACATAGATTATATTCTGGAAAACTTTATCACGGAACTTTCATGAAACTTGAAAAATCACAGCTCTGAAATTTACCACATTATAAGTAAAGGCTTTGTTTTGTTTTTTTAGGACTCTGACATATATTTAATGTGAAAGTACCTCACCATCTCTTACTTAGATATTCCATTGTGTCTACAGTTATGTCTCCTTGCTTCTGCTCAGCCCCTCCAATTCAGTATTTCCATTGCAGCCAGGAGGCTCTTCCTATGGTTTTGCCATGTCCTTGCATCTGCTGTGACTGAATTACTACAGCCTTAGACTCTCATTGCTTGATACATTCCTAACCATCCTTCATCACCTTCTGAGCCTATTGATTCAGTCTCACAGGAATGTGAGCACTCTTCTGTGCTCCAGTTTGCATAACTCTCCTTACTTTTGCTCTGTCGCCTTCTCTACTTGTCTGCAGTTCCCAAAGCAGGCACTCTGCTGTCCATACCTTCAATAACTGTACAGTTCCATGTGCAGGGCAGTATTCAACATGTATCTATTCAGAGCCAATTGAACAACTGCATAGAAAGACCTCTGCATGATGCCACATCACTCTACATTTCCACAACATTTGTGCAGGCAGCATCACACACCTGACACTGTTAAATGGCGCCAGGGCCCAGTATCCTTCTATAGCAGAGCTTCTCAGTCTTGGCATAGCAACATCTTGAGGTCCATAAATCGTTTGCTAGATATGAAGGGGGCCTGGCCCCTACACATCAGGTGCTAGTACTGTCCCCTCCCTGCAAGGTGGCA
This sequence comes from Meriones unguiculatus, assembly GCF_030254825.1. NCBI lineage: Eukaryota > Metazoa > Chordata > Mammalia > Rodentia > Muridae > Meriones > Meriones unguiculatus. Next base: position 97,440,761 of record NC_083350.1, read on the forward strand.
GTCAAAAATGCCTCCAGATGCTGCCAATGTCCAAAGGAGGAAGTGGATCTGCCGCTGCTGGGACCACCATGCCTCAGTGCACAATCTGCACTTTCAGCTGAGTTCACGCTATGCTTTCAAGATCTGTCCTGCCCGGCAAAGCCATTGTTAATAATAAAGAAGGGGTGTTGGGAGTTTGAAGAAGCACAGGTGATTGGTTTCACATCTGATTATGAGTGACTGCGGAAGAGTGATAATTTGGGAATTCTCAGTTGTGCTTGAAATGTGTGGTCAGCACTATAAGGTGAGCCAACCGCGCTATCTTAATTTTCGGGTTTAAGCAAGTGTTAAGTTGTACTCTGTAGGGTAAGTGATCTTCTCAGCTGAGGAAAAAGCTGAGAGCCATAGCTGGATGCTTGCTTAGCATACACAAAGGCCCCGGACTTGACACCCAGCATGGCAAAATGCGTGCATGATGGCTCATGGCTGAAATCCTAGGACTCAGAAGTAGAGGCAGGGGGATAAAGAGTTCAAGACCATCCTCTTCCATACAGTGAGTTCAAGGTGAGCCTGGGATACATGAGAACCTGCCTCAAAGCCACTTTCCCAAAATAAGCAAGGAATTGAGTATGTCCAACAAACATTCCAAGAAAGAATCATAATGATGGAGCAGAAATCTGAAGCTAAGTGCTGAGGGAAAAGAGGTCAGGTAAAAAGTAGTACAGTTGTATTAGGATAGCAGAAAGCTTGGTGGGTAAAGGGCTTGCCATGCAAGCCTAACCACTTGAGTTTGGACCCCTAAACCCACCAGACACAGTAGCACAAGCCAGGTTAATCTCACCACACCTTTACTGAGGGGTGGGAGTCAGAGGTGGGAGAGTTGCTGAAAGCTTGTAGAGTGACTAAGTCTGGTTTGGCAGTGAATAAGAGAGACCCTGTCTCAAAATAGACTGAAAGGCAAGGACCAACATTTGAGACTGCCCTCTGACCTCCACAGGTCCACCATGACCTCCACAGGTCCATCATGACACATGTTCCCGCTCTCACATGCACAGACATATACACACACAGAGGAAAGAAGTAGCTCAGCCAGTGGACAGAGGATTGGGAGATGACAACTTAATGGATGAAGCTCCTTAAAAGAAAGAGTCGCTGGAGTCAGAGTTGAAGAAATGGGTGAGGAGAGTTAGATGGTTGTCTTCTATCATGGCTTGCCAAAAACTAGGCACTGCAGCTTTTAGAGATGTTTTGTTATTAACAGGGTCTGTGTCTGGACATATATATATGTATGTGTGTATGTACATTTATATGTACACATACATACACCTATGTAATGATGCACTTTGGGAGCCATGAAGATGCCCTACCAGAGCACCGTGGTCTCTGAGCTACCCCCTGTGAATGTTAAGGACACTACAGCCACTGGTTGACCAAGGCCAGCATGTTCTGTGGGTCTGTTCAGTGGGCATCTCTGACCTCATCCCACTCATTGCCTAGCTTAGACCTCTTTAGCACTGTGCTCCAAGCCTTGTCCCAGTCAAGCCTTTCTCTCTTTCACCAAACCTACTTCCTCCCCTTTTATTTTTCAGAGAACTTTTCATCAATTAATCCTTTGAATACTTAATTCATCCTGGTCTTTTTTTTTCTTGTTAGACACAAAGCTTGCACAGCTAGAGTAAAGCTGGTCTGTAGCAGCTAGCAGTGTTGACTTTACATACCACAATTAATAGAGCCATTAATAGCTCATGCAGAAACAGCTTTTATAACAGTTTCCTCTTAGAAATCCAGTAACGGGGAAAGGAGAGACAGAGAAAGAGACAAAAACAGAGAGAGAGGGAGAGAGAGAGAGAGAGAGAGAGAGAGAGAGAGAGAGAAATAGAGAGACAAAGAGGGAACACTAATTTCCCTTCGACTCATCGAAACATTTTAACTTCTGTGGCAGAAGGCCCACTCCTCTTTGCTCTGAGGCACCTGAGTGAACGCTCAGCAACTCATCTTAGGGAGGAGAGGACAGCACAGCAGGGCCTGCACCCGCACCAGCTGTGCCCTCAGCTTACCCTCAGATCCCAAAGAGATGCTGAATCCCTGACTAATCACTTCTAGGTCTGCACAAACAGCACCCTGCAGCTTCATTTTCTGGGAGGCAAAAGCCAGTAACTCTGATATCTGGGAAGGCCCATCAGAAAAGCAAGTGGCAGAGGAGACACCTGAGGCAAATCTCACCTCAGTTGTCCATTCCTCCCCTCATTAATTGTCCAGGTGTTTCTTAAGCAATTAAGTGTCTACCTCAAGAAGCATGTGTTGGGTTGTGTCCCCCCCCGCATACACACACACTGCCGACACACACATAATAAGTTAAACTGAATTATGTACTATGATTTCACTTCGTCTCTTAAGGGGCACTGTAGAATATTGATTTAAATGAACGGCTTCTAGCTGGGGATAGGTTATATAGCGCAGTAAAAGGCCAAATACCTATTACATGCAATTTGCTATGCAATTCCAATAACTGCACAATAGATAAAATGTAAAAGACATATAGCTTCTGAGATCAGACTTTGACTTCCATTTCCTCTGGAGACATGAGCTGCTCCATCTCTGCTCTTTCATCTGTAAAGTGGGGGTGATAATAGAACCTACCTCAAAGGATGATTTTAGGCTTTACCTAAATGATATGTAAATTATTCAGAACAATGTCTGGAATCTGGCACATGATATATGAGTACCGATCATAATTGTTTCTTATTTTATTGTTTCTTATTCTTATTTTATTTATAGGATGGATAATAGATTGATACTAGTCTTTCATACCTACAGGTTAGGAATAAATAAATCTTTTTTTTCTGAACTGGATACACCCAGTTCTGTTGTATTTTTGTTGTTGTTGTTTATTTTGAAATAGGGTTTCTCTGTGTAGCTGTGGATGTCCTAGGCTCACTTTATAGACCAGGCTGTCCTCAAACTCACAGAGATCTGTCTGCCTCTACCTCCCAAGTGCTGGGATTAAAGGTATGTGCCACCATTGCCTGGCTGTTGTACTATTTTTAGTAAGATGAAAATTTTAGTATTTCAAAAGTCTTCATCTTAGTTCACAGAAGAATATCTTGCTGTTACCAAAAGGAGTTTTGAGCCAAAATTTCAAACTCCCACCTACTTAACCTATACCTTTTACACTCATTCTTCATGCTAGGTACACGGTCAGGTAATGTTACCTGGCAGGGCAGAGCCCACCTTCATGGTATGTGCGCCAAGTTTTCCTTGTATTAACAAACTCTTTAACTACATCACTTACCACACTTTCGGATTCTTTCTTCCAACAGATCTGCATGTCCAGCAGGAAGTTTCTTATTGAAAATCTCTGCTGATCGGAGGAACATGGCTTCAACAGCGGACCCTTTGAGCAGAGCAATCTGATCTTCATGGTCCAATGTCTGAAACCCTAAGGTGATAATCAAACAAGATCAAGGACCTATGTTTGCCCAACAGCATTTCACACTGTTCATATATGCTAATTACGATGACATTGCACATATACTAGAAGATTTCATTATCGCGTCGTCCACGCTGATAAAGCATTTCCATCAACTGATCTTGTAGTTGTTTCACAGCAGGTATTCAAGTGGAGTCAACAGAACATCTACTGGGTCCCCCAATGAAAAACTGACTTTCATCTTCACCGAGTCAAGTTTGCCAAAGAATTGCAGTGGAAACAGAGATGCCAGCTTCACAGCAAGCACATGTATAACGGCAGAGATAGGCTGACTCGGATGAAGCAACCCTCAAGAACTGGATGTAGGCAGATTCTCCTTGAGCCATTATTCTGGTCACACCTGGCGTGCAGGGTCAACTCAGAAAATAAAAGTGTCGAGAGCCAGAATATTGGGCTGACTCGGGAGGCTTAGTCAGAATGCAGAGCATGAGCGACATATCCCCAAGTCCATTAGTGCCTTCTTGTGTCATCATTTCTGCACCATGCAGTGTGGGGAAACAGACAATACTGAGGAGGAACTATTAGCTTCAAAGAGCAGAGTCTTCATCCAGGCTTTTAACACACAGCCCCAGCAACTGCTCTGACTTCCTGCCCATCCCCACTGCCAGCCTCTCTCCTCCTGTTAAACTGAGGCCCTTGCTCTACTCAGATCTGAGATCTAAAAGTGTGCTGTTGTCTCAGAGATGAATGCTCTTCCCTGGTATCCCCATTCCTGCCCCCCTCACAGGCATCAGTTATCTGCTGCAAGTTTATCATGTGTAAATCCCCAAGCTCTCACTAGAGCCCACATGCTTCCTGTCTGTCCTCAGGATGTGCCACCTGTCATGCATGATACAATAGATTCATGGCTGCTGTCTATGTCGGAATATAAGCTTATTAGAGCAGAGGATGCCCAGTGTGCTTGCTTTGGTAACCTCGGTGCCTGGCACATAATAGGTGTCCAATATTATTTGTTAGGCAGCAGAATGAATGAATGATTAAAAAAAAAACCCACAAATTTTTGTTCATACTGACACATACACAGAGAGAGAAAGAGAGAGAGGGAAGGAGAGAGAAGAGAAAAGGAGGGAGGGAAGGGAGGAAAACCACCAGTGTCTAATAGCTTAGGAGAGTGTTAAAGAGCAAGGAGCATTCAAAGAGAGTAACTGTGAGGATCACAGTCACTATCGGGGCTGAAGATTTGGCTCAGTTGGTAGAGTGATTGCCTAAGTCTTCCTAAAGCCTTGGGTCCCAACTCCTCCCCCAGAATTACATAAAAGTGGGTACTGTGACACATGCATCTCACTACTCGTTAGGTAAAAGTTCAAGGTCTTCTTCCATTACATCGCTTGTTTGGGGTCAGTGTGGCCTACATAGTTGTCTGAAAGACAAGTCACCATCCTGAGAACCTCCGGGTTCCTCTGCAGGCAGGACCATGCCTTCTTCTTACTAGGTCTCCAGCACCCTGGACAGTGTCAGGCAAAGGCCATACTCAACGGAAAGTGTAATTTTCTACAAACACCCTTTCAGTACTGGCATTAAACTACCATTGCTGACATTTGTAGTGTTATTTCTGTAATTATCATTAGGCAGAAATGATTGACAAAAGCCTTTTGTCTTTTATTTCCTTCTGTGTTTTAAGATTTTGCCCCTGCTTTATTTACTAAACACACTTTATTGTTCTCCTCCTCAGGAACTGGGGAATGGGAATAAAGAGGAATTAACATTTTTCCATTGTTTTTGGAGAGCCACATCTTATATGCATCTTGTCATCTATTATTTTGCAGATAAAAAGAAACTGACCATTTAAACTGAAAAATAGCTTTCCACAAATAATTTTTTAAATGTCATAGCTCTCTACCATTTTCATTTATTCTCCTCACAGAGTATATTTTTGTATGATCTTGGTTTTTAATCAAGATTGATGTCACCTTAATTAGCATATAACAAATTAAGTTTCTCTTTCATTGTTAGTAAAAAAACAAGAGAATATTAACGTTTCAATGACAGCAGGAACTTTCCACATTTTATGAGTTTTATTAGGCTAATGTCTATCTGTGGCACATTTAATAAAAGAATAGCATAATAGTGGCCAAAAGAAGGCAAATTAGCACATCTAATTAAAAATCTATGTCAGAAGCTATTATCTGTAATTTAATAAGTCTTATGCTGCTACTGAAGGCATTTATTAACTCTACACTATGAAATTGTAAATGCACTAGTATTTTTAAATTTTTTGAGACAAATTTTACTAGGTAGCCCAGGCTAGCTTTGTTAATTTTTTTTTTTTTACTGCAGCAATCTAGTAGAATTTTTGTGGTCACTCATATATACTATCATATCATCTGTGAACAGTGATACTTTGACTTCTTCCTTTCCAATTTGTATCCCCTTGATCTCCTTTACTTGTCTTATTGCTCTAGCTAGGACTTCAAGCACTATGTTGAAGAGATAAGGAGAGAGTGGGCAGCCTTGCCTTGTCCCTGACTCAGTAGGATTGATTTAAATTTCTCTCCATTGAGTTTGATGTTGGCTATAGGCTTGCTGTATATTGCTTTCACTATGTTTAGGTATATGCCTTGTGTCCTTGATCTCTCCAAAACCTTAAACATGAACAGATATTGAATTTTGTCAAATGCTTTTTCAGCATCTAAGGAGATGATCATGTGGTTTTTCTCCTTCAGTTTGTTTATATGGTGGATCACATTGATGGATTTTCGTATGTTGTATGCCCCTGCATGCCTTCGATGGAACCTACTTGGTCATGGTGGATGATATATTTAATGCATTCTTTAATTTGGTTTGCGAGTATGTTATTGAGTGTTTTTGCATCAATGTTCATAAGAGAGATTGGCCTCAAGTTCTCTTTGTTGGGTCTTTGTGTGGTTTAGGTATCAAGGTGACTGTGGCCTCATAGAATGAGGTTGGTAATGCTCCTTCTATTTTGCTCTTTCTATTTTGTACAATAGTTTGAAGAGTATTGGTGTTAGCTCTTCTTTGAAGGTCTGGAAGAATTCTGTGCTGAAACCATCTGGCCCTGGGCTATTTTTGGATGGGAGACTTTTGATGATAGCTTCTATTTCCTTGGAGGATATAGGACTATTTAATTTATTTACCTGATCTTGATTCAACTTTGGTAAATGGAATCTATCAAGAAAATTGTCCATTTCATTTACATTTTCAAATTTTGTTGCATATAGGCTTTTGAAGTAGGACCTAATAATTCTTTGGATTTCCTCAGTGTCTATTGTTATGTCCCCCTTTTCATTTCTGATTTTGCTGATATGGACAGTGTCCCTCTACCTTTTAGTTAGTATGGCTAAGGGTTTGTCTATTTTGTTGATTTTCTCAAAGAATCAGATCTTGATTTTGTTGGTTCTTTGAACTATTCTCTTTGTTTCTAATGTATTGATTTCCACCTAAGTTTGATTATTTCCAGCTGCCTACTCCCCATGGGTGTGTCTGCTTCTTTTTTTTTTTTTTCTAGTGTTTTCAGGTATGCCATTAAGTTGCTTGTATGAGATGCCTTGAATTTCTTTATGACGGCACTTAGTGCTATGAACTTTCCTCTTTCTGCTTTCATTATGTCCCATAAGTTAGAAGAAGTTGTACCTTCATTTTCATTAAGTTCTAGGAAATCTTTAATTTCTTTCTTTATTTCCTCCCTGACCCAGTTGTCATTGAGTAGAGAGTTGTTCAGTTTCCATGTGTGTATAGGCTTTTTGTTATTTCTGTTATTATTTTGGTCTAGTTTTAGGCCATGGTGGTTTGATATAATACAAGGGATTATTTCAATCTTCTTGTATCTGTTGAGGCTTGCTTTGTGCACGACTATGTGGTCTACTTTGGAGATGGTTCCATGAGATGCTGAGAAGAAAGTATATACTCTTTTGTCTTTGGGTGAAAGGTTCTGTAAATGTCTATTAGGTCCATTTGATTTAAGACTTTACTGCAGTAATCTAAATGACTTCTTAGATAGCACCGATGACACAGATCCACCAGTGATGCAGGCTGGGAAATGTGGTTTGCTGCTCCAGTTTGTATACTGGAGACGTGCATCTGCTGAGCACATGAGGTCACACCCTTCTCCTTTACCTTATGCAAACTACCATGCATCAACCCCTACAGATGTTTGAATCCATCATCCACTTTCCCTCCTTTTCTCTTCTACTCTTACTGCTTTCTTTTGAGCCTTCTTACCTAGACTTGAGCAATGGCATAGTAACTGATCCCCCTGCCTCCTGTCTCTTTCCACTCAAGTCCACCTCACATAAACCTGATGAGACCATGTATCTGTTACAAAACTTTTATCATTTTCTAAAACCTCTTTACTATCCGGGAGGCCATGGCTACCTTCCTTAGTTAAGCCCTTATTATCTAATGCCAATTTGCCTTTCTACCTATCAAAGAGCATGGCAAAGATACTATTCTATAGCCACACTGAATTTTGTCTCCCATCCTGTGTGTGTGTGTGTGTGTAGGGTGGCATATATGTTCATGTGTGTATTTTTAACTGTGTGTGTATGCATGTGAGTGTGGCTTTGTGAAGATCAGAAGTCAACGCTGAGTATTTTTCTTCATACACTCTCCATTTTTCTTTTTGAGACAAACTCACTGACTCTGAACCTCAGTGAATTAGCTAGCCTGCCTGGCTAGTCCTGGGATCTTCCTGTCTTTATCTCCCCAGTGCTGGGATTAAAGGAGCATGACATCATTCCTGGCTGCTTACATGGATAGTGGAGATCCAAAATCAGGTCCCTGTGCTTTGCCTCTGCAGGTACATGCACACACACACACACACACACACACACACACACACACACACACGTAATAAAAATTAAATCTTAAAACTATCTAGTCCTCTTTGTTCAAATAGCGCGCGCGTGCATGCGCACATGTGTGTGTGTGTGTGTGTGTTAACACCCTTTAACTACCCTTCTTCTTGAAGGGAACAGCCATGCACTTGTATGTTACCAACCACTGCTTACTAAATGAGTAGATAAATGACAACTTGGCAGGGTCTCAGTTCTGACCTACTGATTAGGAAGAACTTTTTTCTTTTTTAAAGACAGTATCTAATGTATACCAGGCTGGCCTCAAACTTATTATGCAGCCAAGGAAGACCATAAACTTCCATTTCTCCTGCCTCTACCTTCTAAGTGCCAGAATTGACAAGCACATGCCATCAGGCCCAGTTTACACAGGGCTATGGATCTAACTCAGCTTCGTGTATATTAAGCAAGTGTTCCTCGAACTACAACTTTACCCCAGGGAAGAATTATTATGGGTAAGAAGGATTCTGGGTATGCTTTCTGCCTCTAACTTTTCATGTCTATAGGAATTAGAAACATTAAGTCAGATACAGTTTTGATTTTATAGTGAGATGAATCTCTCAGTGTTACAGGAAAACTGTACAATGTAGTAGAGCAATTGCAAATGGAAAAACCTAGCAAAAGAAATCACGATGATAGATCTGATCACATAGGAATCCTTTAAGAATTAAAAAAATATTATACACAAAGTGATTAACATTATCATTTAACACATTTCAAGAACATTATTTTTTATTATTAAAAAATACCTGGAAGTTTTTTTGTGAATTCTACAAGAATCTGTACATGACTGGTAGCCATTTCTGTTAATATGAGAAAATTTTCTTCTGCACTAAATTCTTCTTTTAACTAAATGTTAAGAAAAAAAGTAAATTATTAATAAGTAGATAGGAAAAGAATAACTCAATATAAAAGCATTAAAGGAAAAAAAAACAGACTTGAATAATGAAATTTAAAGACCCAGATCACATTTGGAGAACAATTACTATTTACAAGATAGATCTGAGACTTCTTTTATTAATTGCTTAATGCTGATAAAAGCTTGAACGTTTAACTTGAAGTCTCAGTACAATCACTTTGAGTAACGCATTTATATATAAATGCCACCTTAAAAGATAATAAAATCTTGCTGCCAAAACATCACTAACTTTAAACAAGTGTGTTTTCAGATAGTATACTTACGATTTTATTTGTTATTTCCTGGGGCATTCTCTGTTTGCTGTATGAATCCATAATATAATCCAGGAGGGTCTGCTGGTCTGGGGTGAGTTCAGTTCTCTCCTACACTGGCAAGAAAATGAAAGGTGTTAGGGAGGGCAGCTAAAGGTGCCTTCTAATATGTGCAATTATCTGAAACAAACTAATAACAGGATTTTTCAAAGCCCCAGAGCTGTGAGCTTTCACAGAGCGGGAAATAGGTTTTTCTACACCCTGGCACAAGCAGTAACATATTTCCCTAAAATTGCTTTAACTTGCTCATGTTCCTATTTAGAAAATACGAACAAGCTGGGCGTGGCGGTGCACTCCTGTAATCCCAGCACTCAGGGAGGCAGAGGCAGGTGATCTCTGTGAGTTTGAGGCCAGCCTGGTTTATAGAGCGAATCTATTCAGCCAAGGCTACACAGAAAAACTCTTGTCTCCAAAATCAAAACAAAACAAAACAAAAAACAAAAAAAAAAAAAAGGAAAGAAAGAAAAAAGAGAAAAAAAAAAAGATTTGAACCATGGGAGTAAATAGTAGTGAATGTAGAGGCTATTGAGTGAAAGTCAGTAGAATTTCAAGGTTAAATCATAGCTCCAAAAAGCTCGCTGTGTTCTAGATGGAGAATCCACCTATGCAGACTCATCTATACTCAAAGGTGGCAAACTGCGCCTCTGGACCAATCCACCCGTATAAACATAAAATTTGACTGGGATGTGGCCATGCTCTTTGCTGAATTTTGTCTGTGCTGCTTTTGAATTGAAATGGCAGTTACATAGTTGTCTTAGAGAACATGTAGCCAGCACCTAAAAACCTATCTAACCTATCTTAAAAAAGGAAAAAAAAAAATAACAGACCTCTGAACCCACAGTCTGTCAGTCTGCCCAACTGAGACCCCAAATATCCTTTCCCTCTTCACTGTCTCTTGGGAAATATGAACTGTTGCGTTAGCTTTTTGTTTTCTTATATGAAAGTATTGAGAGGGGACACCGTGATGAGAATGGTCCTTTTCCATGAGGTTAGTTTTTCTGAGATCAATGCAGACAATGAGTTTAAAAGCCTAACAGTGGACAAAGCTCCCCTTGTGAGATAAATGCGGGCAAAGCTGTAGCTTGGGTATCATGGCTTATTGGTTTTTCAGCTCATAGCAGATAAGAATTCTTGCAGGTGTGCCGAGACACATCATTGTGTAGTGTCTGGTCAGCCCAGATGTTGTCCACTCACTTTGTCCTTAGTTTTTCAATGGATTTCTCAAGATGTTTTTTCAATGAAAAGCATTTTCTCTATGGGTTCACAGAGGTGTGGTACCCTGTTCTACCCACTGATGAGGGTCAATCCATAGCCTGTGATGGGTCCACACTTCCCAAGCTGGAACTTTCCTTCTCAAACGCAAGAGTGGTGGGGGAGGGGCGGGAGCTGAGATGTGTTCATCAAATACTCAGATAGAGCCCAGGCAAGGCAGTACGTGCTTTTAATCCCAGAATTCTGGAGGCAAGGCCCAGCACTTAGGGGGCAGAGGCAGAGGCAGGTGTTATCTCTGTAAGTTTGAGGCTATTCTGGTCTAAATATTGTGTTCCAAGCCAGCCATGGCCACATAGCGACCATAGTGTTTGTTTTAAACAAACAAACAAAACCTCAAGTAGAAAACTCCATCCTAAATCATTCCCACTGGCAGCCATTAGGGTAGCAGGAAGTAGCCCAGGAAGAAGAACCTTCGCTCTTTACCCTATACACTGCTATTATTTATAATTTCACACCAAAAGCATCTATTTCCCTCTTGATTCAAAAGAAATGAAGGACTCCGTTTCAGTGCGCAACTGAGATGCCTAGGCTCTGCTCTGACTGACAGGTTCCTAGAGGCACTCTCGCTGGGCTTTGGCAGCGACATCCCGCTCTGTTACCCTGCATGACTTGGTCGTGGAGGTCACTTGTCGTAAGTCCCGGCCTTCACCGTCCTCATTCATGGTCTGATCTGCGTGCTGCTTCACATTTTTTCTCAGTCGTTTAGATTTACACTGAATTTCAGTTAACAAACCTGAAAAACAGAAAAGAAACAGAGAATATCCTGTTGGGTGTGTGGCCTGATGCAGCTGGTATGTACTCAGCTCAGGTGATGTGTCAGAATTAATTCTAGCTTGTCTGACATTTCAACGGAGAAGGCCAGATAGAGCCACAGCTTCATAGTTAGAGCACTTGATGCTCTTCTAGAAGCCCAGAGAAGTTTGGCCCCAGCTCCCATGCCATGTGTGTGGGGTGCCTCACAGTTACCCTGAGACTGTAGCTCCGGGGGAACCCATGCCCTCTCCTGGCCTCCTCAGGAACCCTACATGCATGGCACACATTCACACAGACACGGACACATACACAAACACAAACCTTAAGTAAAAATAAAAGGGTAATATTTTTAAGATTTGATTTTGAGTGAAGTATTTGATATTTGTGAGTCTGCTTCTTATTTTTTAAAATACAAATACATGCTGCAGGGTTTTGCATAAATGTGATTAGATATTTAAAAAAAACGGGCTTATATAAAAATAATTTGTGATGCTAAAGGATTATACAAAGGTGTTCAGTCAATGGCCCGGTAAGTGACACAGCCCCTGTTCCTGGTCTAGGACACCAGGGAAGCTGGCTTCCAGTCATACAATTACTATTACTTTCACCTATATTAAAACTGTTTAATAAGAAGTGTATTCTGTTTTATGTTAAACTTGTTGAGCAAAACAAAGTTGAACAGCTTTCAGAAAAAAAAATAAAACCTATTAATCTACACAAGTTATTTAAAGATATAAAGGTTACAACACTTAAGGAATGCCAGCCATTACTTAAAGACTGAGGCCCTAGGGGTATGCTGTTGGGAGTGGTGGATTCTTTGGGGGGGGGGCTCATAGAAGAGCTGGGCCATTGGCGACATGCCCGCCGTGGGACTGTGGGACTCTAGCCACAGGTTAAGCTCTGTTCCCTGTCCTCAGCTCCTCACCCACAGCATCTCTACGAGAAGCTTAACTGCTGTGGAAGGCAGTCATGTGACTCGTTAGAGTAGGAGCCAAAATGAATGTTTCCTCTTAATAATTCTCTCAGGTATTTTTAAATACTTATAGAAACCCCACTAGTACGTAGTGTCTGATTTTTTAAAAAGTGAGCATGTAATGTCATCATTGATTATGCTTTGAACTTTAACAAGTAATGCGGAAAGACCGTCCATATTTGTTGGATTTTGTTGTTCTCTTGGTAACAACGAAACAAAGCTTCTGGAGGTTCACTATGCAAAGAGTCATGAAACAGCTTCATCCCCGACAGGAAGATTTTCGTGCTGCTGAATAGGACTATGGACTCTTATGGGGAGGGTCCTTTACACAATGAGCTCAGATGGAACAAGTTCATATTTAAGTAATGAGCAACACGAACCAGCCCATGTCAAAGTATTTCCATTGCAAGATTGGATTGCAGCCGCTGGCCCCGTTCAGGCTCTTATTTCATGTGTGCTAAAACGTGATTGTGATCAGCCTGTATAAAACTTTCATCCATCCAGGGCTGGATTATTGATTTACCCAGACCGATTTTCCTCCCTCCTGCACACATTGTTTTTCTCTGGGAGCATCCCATTGCCTGTACAGTTTGAGAACAATGGATCTGGAGTCACTTTCCACAGGCTTTTATTTCATGCGGCATTCCCTTCCTGAATGTTGTCATCCCCTTGGTGATTTGTTTGTCTGTTTTGTTTTGAGGAGGGACAGGGCTTATCTCTAAATCTGAGCAGGCTGTAGGATGAAAAATTAATGGTGTTATACGGACATGCATTCCAATTTCTGATGAAGACGGTGGTTCCTCATAAAGCCAGTGTTTAATACAGTGTCCCTTTATCAGATAGAAGGACAAAATTATATTAAAACTCGGGGTAGTTAATTTCCTGTGTAAACCTATACAAATTGGCTCACAGCTGATCTAAGGGGAGACAAATTCTTAATAAAAATGACTTTGTTTAAAACCCTATTTAGATAATTCAGAGGCAGCTATTGTTTCACCACTATGCATTTAAATGGGAATTAAGCAATAAATAAGAAGTACATTAAAATCAAATTTAGAGGGACCTTTCAGAATGTCATTCTACATAGCCCATTAAGCCAACCTTTTTCAATAATATGTGAATGACACATGACTCCTTGTAAAAATTCCTTACAACAAAGGAAACCAAAACCCAAACCAAAGCCCAGTCATTTCTTTCAGCGGGCTGAGAGGCTCCTGAGGCTGCGGAGGGCAATGGGCCGCTGCCCCTTTCAAGAATGGAGGCTGCTCAGCAGTCCACCGCGAGTATGGGTGGTCTGGTTACCTGGTACCCGCCTCCTTAAGAGGTGCTAGTGGAATTTAATTGCTTGAAGTGGATACCTGTATACATACATTCAGCCAACATCCCCATCTCTTTGCACTTCCTTAGCCGGCACTCCTGGCACTTCCTTCGCATGTACATGTCCATCACACAGTTGCCCCCGTTCTTACACTTGTACACGGCATTTTTGGTGATGCTTCTCCGGAAGAAACCTGTGGGAGAAACACTGAAGAGTGTAAGAAGATCCGTAACAAGCTTTCAGGAGATACATGTGGATTCATGTGCGCCAGGACTCGGCGTGTTTTTTTTTTTTTTCAGTGGTTGTCTTTTGTTTCGTTTTGTTCTTTTTCATGAAGTGTTGGGAATCACTCAGATGGGTCTCGAACAACAGGTATGAAGCAATAGACACTTTGCCTTGCACTGCTGCTGAAAAGGGAGCTATTTTAAAATCTCTCTGAAACAAGTGAGAATTAGGGCCTCTTGTACTGAAAAAATTTCAGGTGTTTGTTTAAGAATATATTACAACCAGGGTGTTGGGGCGCATGTATTTAGTCCCAGCATTAGGAGGCAGAGGCAGGCGGATCTCTGTGAGTTTGAGGCCAGCCTGGTCTACAGAGTGAGTTCCAGGACAGCCAAGGCTACACAGAGAAACCCTGTCTCAAATGAAAGTATTGCTTTCCTTTATCTTTATTGGGGGACAATTACATGCCAGTAAGTACTACATGATGATGCTATAAAGGCAAACAATCCATCCCTGCCCTCCCAGAGTTCAAAGGGTGACCAAAAGCAAATACATGCACCCAACCAGACAAGTGAGAGGTAGGAGTCTGTATGGATACTGCTGGACACTGTCCTGGGGTAGGACAAATGCAGGGAATTGTTAATATAGCAAGCAAGGGGCTAGAGATTTTGGCTCTGCGTTCAAGAGCACTTGATGCTTTTGTAGAAGGCCAAGTTTGGGGTCTCCAAACCCACACGGTGGTTTACAACCACCCATAAAACTCCACTTCCAGGAATCCAACACCTTCTTCTGACTTCCGTGAACATCAGTCGTGCGGGCGGTACATATACACACATGCAGACAAAACTCCTACCACACATTAAATGAAATAAATAATTCTTTTAAAAAAATAAAACTTTGAAAGTGAGCAACAGGCAAAAAGCCAGAAAGTGTGTTTTTGTTTATCGGGCCTGTAGGAAGAAAAGTTGAATTCAAGGTTTTAGTTCTTTGGCACTTAATATGACAGCCTTGCCTGCCAAGCTTGATTTAAAAGGCAGTGTCTCCCCAGAGAAGGTCCAGTCCAGCTGCAGCCAGTTCAGGTAAGATGCCTAAAGGCAGCAAGGGAATGTGGCTTCCCCCTCCCTCATATCCCACATCTACTTGTTCTCCTCCAACTAGTTAACCATAGATCCCAAGAATTCCAGAATTGGTGTGGTGGTGAGCAGAGGCATGCATTTGGGAAGCAAGAGAATTAACAGAGAAATTCACACTTGCTTGGTTCAGAAGCTCACACACTTATCCACAACTTCAGTTTCTTGGGTTCTGATGACATGTAGTAAAGCATGGTGCAAAGATACTAATGGAACTTTACAGACGTAAGCCCCTCATAAATTTTGAAATTATTCATGTTTCTGAGTAGTGGGATGAATGGGAAAGGGATTCATTTCTATTTTTACTTATTTTTTCCTTGCAGTCTCAATCAGGATAGAAATCACCCCATTAGTCAGCAAATCAATGTTGTACCGGTTACCGAGCCAGTGGCATTTGAGAGATCTCACTTGTGACACGATTACTACTGTGTATCACTGTGGACGAGTGTGTTTTTGTGAGCTGGGTGCATGTGGCAAGTTTTCAAAGCTGACACTTCCTCTTTGGTTTGGACTCTTGAGGAACCCTTCCCATCACTGGCCTGCTTTTGTTCACACTTCCTTGATGAGAGGAAAACTGTTTAAATTCTAGCTCGTAGCTCTATGTCCTCCTCCAGCCTCTAGGGATTTGGTGGTTTAGTCTTGTGCTACCTAATGTTAATTGTTAACTTGACAACATCTAGAATCACCAGGCCTTTCTAAAAGACTCCCTGGAGAAATTGTCTTTGTTAGGTTGGTCTGTGGGCGTGCCCATGGAAGAATCTTAAATGTTAATTGATGTAGGAGGGCCCGGTCCACTGTGGGTGGTACCATTCCCTGGACAGATAGTTTTGGGCTGTATAAGGAAGCTGAGCAAGCCACACAGTGAGCCAGCAAGCCACACAGTGAGCCAGCACGCTTGGTTTCTGTTGTGCTTCACTGGCTGGGAGGAAATTCTCTACTGCAGATAACGCTGCAGGAAACAGCAAGCAGACCTGTCCTGAATCCCTGCCTTGACTTTACTCAGTGATGGACTGTGACCTCAAAGCATAAGTTGAAATAAACCCTTTCTTACCCTAAGTTGTTTTTGGTCGAAGAGTTTTCTTATAGCAACAGAAAGAAAAGAGAACAATGTTATTACTTTAAGCCAAGATCTCCCTGTTTGAGGTTCTTGGCAAAGACTTACACTAACGTCACAATGACTTGCTCTTGTCCAAGACATAGGTTATAATTTTTACAGATGTTGGAATAATAGCAAACATTTACTATTTACACTCTAACAATTATTATTGTTTTAACCACTTTACCATCACTTAGGTACTTAATTATAATATCAATTTTAAAGTGAGCATAATGTTCTCTCACCTTATAAAGAAAAGAAAAATGATACAGAGAAATTAAAAACTTCAGCCATGATTTTATGTACAAGGAGAACTCAAATCCAGGAAGTCATGCTCTAAAGCACATCCTCTCAATCCCTCAATTGTGGTTGCCTCCCCTGGGGCAAAGGAAAAGAGAACAGTTTAACATTAAGCGCTGACAGAAAACTGCATTCTCTGAACTTCTTAGGTATCAAGATGGGTAAGACACTCCTGTCTTCAGTACTCTCAGCTTGGGATTATGAAGAAGTAAATTCAGAGCAGAATACAAGACAGGGTGACAGGCAGCTAAATAAGCAAGATATTATTGAAACATGGAAGAAAAGATATTGGAATATAGAACAAAATTTTGGGTCATTCTATGTACTTGGAAAGGTGTCGTATTTTAGAAGGAGGAGAACAATTGTTCTGTAGACATGGACAGTTGCATATTTATTATGAAAATGTATCCAGCTATCAACTAATTCAAAATTATTTTATAATAACTATAAGATAAGGATCTCCCGAAGCCTAAGAATCAATTGTTGAGCTGCAGTGACTCTAGCTCCAGGTAGGGAAATCAGAGAAAGCTTTATGAAGAATTTGAATGAGGGCTTACAGAATAACTTTTGAAACACATGCCGTAAGGGAGGAGAGACCTCCTGGAAATGAGCAAAGCAGCATGTTACCAAAGTTCCTAGGAAAACTGGACAATCCATCCTGGTAGCAGGATAGAGTCTGGGAATATTAGTGAGAGGTGGCAAAGGAGACCAAGTGAGAAAATAATATTAAACGCCCTTGAAAGCCACACAGACAAAAAGGGACCCTTGAAGAAGTTAGCAGCAGAATGTCTGACCTAACCTGCATTTGGAGAAAGTCCTTGAAGACAGAACAAGATGAAGAAGAGTGGAGACTGGAGACTGGAGTCCATTACCACAACATAGCTGAAAAGTTAGAGATACCTAGGCTAGACTGGGAGAGACCTAAAAAAGAGAACTTTCTAGCCTCAGGTAACTAACTAAACATGAAAACAGAGGCCACAGGAAAAGGTAGATCTGTCAAAGTTAACTGAGTCATGGGGCTTGCTTGTCAATTAGTCTGAATTACAGCAGGAAAGATCCGACACTTTCCTAAATGTCAAAGCCAACCAAATAAAATCATATTACAAAAACACACTCTATGCCTCAGATTAGCACTGATGTGGAGAGAGCAAATATCAAAATGTGCATTTTTAGTGAGTAAAGCAAAAGGAACTTTTCCCCCAATGCCAAGCCATGAGCTCAATGAACATCTTAGCTCGCATGAGTCAGTCTTCCCATGAGTCTTCAGCTCCGCCTAGGAATGATTCCCTTTAAAACTGTCATAGATACTGATAGACAGCTCAATAGTTAACAGAATGAGACTCCTTATTCCAAGATGAATCAAAGGAAGGCTGCATAGAAAAATTCTGCAGGTTTTCTTTCTTTCTTTTTACCTCTGGTATTAAACTGAAAAAGAAGTCATTAGCATATCAATAGCTGAATTAATTAGCTTTCACTCTGGGAAAGCAACACAATATTATCACTACATCATTTAAATGTGGGCACATATACTGTATTTATACTTATGCAAATCAGTCCGAACACACACTATGCCTCTATCTTGCTCTTTCTTGTGCATATTCAACAATGCTCATATCAGAAAAGTCATTTGAGAATGCGTGGGAAGAAAATTCATAGACTCAGAGCCTTCCTGATATAAAAGATGAGCAGTGGGGAGGAATGGCATTGCCAATTTGGGGGCAGGGAACCCCTGGCTTGTGGAACAACTTGGGGATGGTATTTTCATAGATCCCCCCCTTTTTTTTCCTTTGTGTAACCTTAGCTGTACTGGACTTTCTTTGTAGGACCAGGCTAGCCTTGAACTCACAGAGATCCACCAGCCTCTGCCTCCCTGAGTGCTGGGATTATAGGCATGCACCACCACACCTGGCTGAATCTTGTAATCCTAACATATATGCCTGCATGTATGCCACACTGGACATTGGTGGTTGATATGGGTAATCACTGGT
The DNA here is from genome assembly GCF_030254825.1 of Meriones unguiculatus. Taxonomy (NCBI): domain Eukaryota; kingdom Metazoa; phylum Chordata; class Mammalia; order Rodentia; family Muridae; genus Meriones; species Meriones unguiculatus. The sequence continues at coordinate 97,459,323 of NC_083350.1, forward strand.
AGACCATCATTTGATGTGCCATATGTTTAAGGATCTCTGCCTTTAAAACAGCAGCAAGCATAGAACTCAGAGATCTTTCTGTAGAGCATGGCCTACAGAGAGATAACTTTAAGTAGCACTTAATTTGTGTCAGACGCTGTTTTAAGATACTTTGCATGTGGTATTCATCTAATCCTGAATCCAATGGGGCAGATGTTTGATTCTTTCTCTCCCATGGAAGAGGAACTTGAGCTGCACAGAGGCTACTTGCTCAAGGTCCTACAGGTAATGAATTGCGGAGGTTGGATTTGAATCCTGGTAGGCTCAGCTCAGGCTCTGCTTTCAACCACTACCTTCACAGGCCTGCAAATTAAATGAGGAGTTTGTATCCCAAAAAGTTTTCTTAAGACATTGATTTCCCCAACTCTCAACACAGCATGGAAAAACCCAGCCGATAACAAAGATCAGTTACTGTCCCCACGTTGAATCCAAGAGTACCTCGCGGTCATTTTGGTAAAGTTAAAATGAATGGAAACGATAAGTCATGCCTGTACATTAATTCTTGCTCCTATTGATTCTTCATTTTCTTTCCATCCCAAGAGGATAATCATCATTTCATGCTCACTCACTTCAACAAAAGCTAAAGTCTCCCTCTACACAAACATACATCTTGCCCGGGGCTTTCATTTTTAACCCTTCATTGAAAGGCTTATTCTGGATCACCAAAAATGTAAAAGGTAAGTGACTATTTCTAGAGTTGGGAGGAACAGAAGCCGCTTAGCTGGGAGGAGATTTGGAAAACTTCCCCGGAGCTTTGGAATGAAGTGAATCTCATGGATCCTGTGAGCAACGACCACCCAAGAAGAGTCTCCAGAGAAGAGGCAACCACAGTGAATGGGGGTTCAGCCCAGCAGTGGGCTGCTTGAATAGCATGCACAGAGCCTTTGAAAAGTTACACGTCAGGAAAATCTATGCAGAGAATGACTGCCTAAAGAGCTAATTGAAAATGAATTGATTTCAAAAGAAACTCATTGCAGAATCTACCCAGTAAAGTAGTCCTTATATAATAGAGTTAAAAAGACAATGCCAGACAATAAAAACAATTCCAACAGACTAAAGAATTATTTTTTAAAAAAATTATTTTACCTATCAAGATTGGTGGTATGCAGCAAAATCAATGCTTTTAAGGGTGAGTAGCAACGTTAAAATGTGTTTTCTATGTTAACATCTAAAACTCAGTTACCTAAACTTTGCCCTCAGGAAGCTAGGAAAGAAGATTAAATTAATTACAAAGAAGGCGTAAGAAAGGAATAGTCTTTTTAATTTTTAAATCAGAGCAGAAATCAATATAACTTAAAATAGGAAGACAATATAAAAATATCCATGAGACTAAAAGATGATTCCAGTAATAAAATTAATAAATCTCCTTAATGGCTAGCCAATAAACAATGGTACAAATTATGAATATCACAACTGAAACGGGCCCATCAGTATAGACCCTTCAGAAGGAAAACAGGGAATAAAGAAGTGTAAAGCACTCCAAGCTAACAAATTTAATCACTTCAGTGCAGTTCCTTGAATGTTTATCAAAATTTACCTGGGAGGAACTGATCAACAAAACGGGCCTATCCGATAAAACATACTGAATTAATAATTAATCTCACAAAACAGGAACTATCAGGTCCAGATGGTTTCGCTGGTTTCCAATCTACCATCTGAAGATGAAATACAGTCTATCCTTTTTTTTTCCCCCAGAAGACAGAAGGGCCACTTCCTAGCCTGTTTACATGGTCAGCAATACCTTAACACCAAAAAATATACAAAAACACTAGAAGAAAAGAAAAAAGTATAAGTCACCACCTCGTCCTTTCCTTGTTCATGCTCATCACTTCCTCTAGGCTGTTGTCCAGCTAACTCTTGGGGTCCACCTGTCTTCTGCAAATCTGGAATCACAGGTGCGCACAGCCATGCCTGGCTTTTTGGAAACCCTGGATTCACTCAGGTCTTCGTCCTCACAGAGCAAGTGTTCTCAAATGCCGAACGAACTCCCAGCTTCACAATTGTCTTTCTCTTCTTTTATTTTATTTTTTTTTTAGTCTGGTTAGAAGTGGTTTTTATTTGTTTTTGTCTGGCATCGTGTTTTCAACTCTGTTACATATATAAAGAATACTTCACTGGGTAGATTATGAAATGAATTTCATGTGATATTATTTGAACCAAACTTTTCATCATTTTTTTTTCCAGATTTAAACTTACCTCAAGACACCTTGACTCCAATAAAACAGGAAATATAACATACCGCAAGGCCTCTCAGCTTTCTCTGCTAAAAATAAAGCTCATTTTGGCAACTGTTAGCTCACCAAGACCACGGCAACAGTAACTTAGCCACGATGAATTTGTCTGTCATAACTGCCTAGAAAAAGGCTTCCATGAACATCGTTGGTGATGATGAGTAGAACTCTCTAGACTTCAGAGACTACACAAGAGCTGCACGCCACTATACATGCAGCTATGGCCCTAGAGGACAGGGTGCAATGGGGGGTGCAATGGAGGATGGAAACGTGCAAACTGCCTTGGAGACGTCTCAACCAGGTTCAGTGTAAGCAAGTCTCCGGCAACTCTGAGGCCACAAAGCACTGCTTCTCAGACTTGGCTGCAGCTCACAAGCAGGACGTGTTTGTATCGCGTGCCTATGATACACACATGATACAAACAAACAGATACAGGTGTAGAAAGCACTGCCTCTCAGATCATCAACAGGCTGAAGGCTTGGAAAGGCTGTCAGAGCCTCCTGGGAGGCCAGAAGAGGAGGGGGCCACCCCCAGACTCCCACTTCAACCTCCTCCTTCACACTGCAGAGGCTGGGCTGGAATGCTCCACAGAATAGCGCTCATCTGGCCCTCCTCTGTCTTTACTTCCGTGTCAAATGGAGGATAAGTCAACTATCCAAGTGAAACACAAAACCAAAGGTCTAAAAACTAGAAAAGTGTAAGGACATTGATGGTGGCTTCTGCAGAGGGTGGGCTTAAAGAAGTGGGCCGGGGCAGAGGTCATTTTGACAGTTCTTCATAAACTTCCTGTGGCTTCAGAATCACCAGGACTCACGTTGCTAGCATCAAGCATGTTGCTATCAAGTGATGATGGATAAAAGTAAAATAGAAAGTATATTCCGCTGACATCCTCATTCCTGCTGGGAGCACGTGAGGGCAAGGGTCATGCTGTGATAAAGCGTGGTTCTGCCGGTCATTGAGAGCCTATTAGATGCCCATTTACACAAATTCCTGGGAGCTGCAGCCTGACCTCAGCACCCCTCATGTGGTCTGGGTTACCATAGCAAAATTCCACCCTGGGTGGCGTCTGGGGCTGCTTTCCCTGGTAGTCTACACACTAACTTACTCTTAAGGAGATCTAACCCTTTCCCTCTGCGCTGCGGCCCACATGTCTCTCTGGTTTATTTTCAGATATGAGTTAGTAACAGTTTGTGCTTTGGGAAGTTTCTCTTCATCGCTGTTTATGTATTATTTATATTCTTGGGTATTTCTCATGCTTAAAAATGTATTGCTTATATGTTTATCTGAGATAACCATTTTTTTTTTGTCCACTTTAAATCATCCTTGTAGCATTTGTAATTTGTATGGTTCTCCAGGTGCTCTCTGTCGGCATTTTTGAACCTCTTTTGTGTGCCTTTGTGGTGTGGTTTCTATTGTAGGGCAGTTAGATACACTGTTTCCTCACTATAGCTTTACACTTGTAACTATAAGAATTTCTTTTCTGTTTTGCTCACCACTGAATCACCTTTAGGTTAGAAGAATGAATGACATATAAGGTGATACTTAACCATATTTTATAAATAAATTAATTAGTTAATTAACCATCAGGAAGATATGAAGTCAGGGTATGATGCCAGCTGGGCCAGGTAGAGGAACAAAGAAGAAACAATGATAAGAGGAAATTTCATTAAGAGACTGTAACAACAGCTACTGCCTATGGACTCTTCAGGCATGCCAGGAAGAGAGCGAGTTTTTAAAGGCAGTGGCTGTGCCTTTCCATTCAGCAATGCAAAGGAAATGGTAATAACAGCGCTATTGTGCTGAGTATATGCATCGAGTATTTACCATTGGCAAAGTGTGCGCCAATTGTGTTACATACAACTCGAGTCTCAGAACATGTGGTCTCACGGTATGAACATGGGAGCTCCTTGATGAAAATATGTGAATACTTAGCCGAGGAAATGTGCCAAAGGTCAAGTGATTTAGTACATTACAAGCCCCAGAACAGTGCCTACATATACCAATCACCTGATGTGTATTATCTACCTAGCCATCTGGCTATCATCCTTGCCATCATTATCTCCATTATCATCTCATCTTTCTCCTCATCAGCATTATCTCTACTTTGTAACTGAAGAGGCTGAAGCCCAGAGACATGATTTAACTTAGGACAAGCAGAAAAACAATTCCTGGGATTGAATTTGAGACATTTGCCTCCAGAGTCTCAACCTACCTATGATGGCAAGACTCCCCTATCAAAGGCTTCCAAGGCCTTGAAATCCTTAGGAACCCACACTGCATCGTGCTCTGTGACAACTTAATCTACCACTTCATTAGCATCATTTACTAAATTTCATAAGCCAGATCGCAACTAGAGCCTCAACACATGCGATCTCAATATATGAATATCAGGGCTACTTGCCAGTCAGTCGAAAGGGTCCGTAAACAAAGGGCCCATCAGAAACTGTCTAAATCCATTTCATGTGACAATCATGTCAATATTTTTGGAAGCTTTCCTAAAACTTCAGAGCTAAGCCCAGTACTGGCTTATGATCTTATATAAAAATGTATTCTAAAGGACAATAATGTCATGATCCCAGGTGTAGGGTACAGGACTGATTCAGATTGTCCATACCAGCAAACTATTTGCCTCATGCAGGCTCTGAGAGGAGTTCTTTCCCAGCTGAAGATAGTTTAATTCTGAGGACTCTGAGAGGGACTAAAGGCCAGAGCCCAGAGAGTGTTGGGGAGCCCAGAGAAAGAAGAAGGCTGCTGGTGCCCCCCACCCTGCTTTTGATTGCTGTCAATACAGTTTGATGAGAAGAAGTTGGAGATATCATGAAATGAAGATTGGAATTTCCACAAGGAACCTGACGACCCTAACCAGCAGGAAGTACTTTTAAAACTATTATATTTATGTTTCTTAGGCCTCTTTTTCCCTTTTCTACCCCAAATCCTTTCTAATACCCCAATACCTGGTAGGAGAGAAAGAAGGTTAGTGGGGAGAGGGCACAGAGTTCTGTTTAGCTACTTCTTTCTCTTTGACTGCCACCATAAAAACTATTGGCCACAGGATTATACTAGGTGCTATATAGTGTTTGGGCTACTCTAAGTCCTTTCCACAAGGGAAGGACATTGAACACAACTTTTTCCAGTTTCCCTTGCAAAGCTCTTCCATAGAGATGCCTTTAGGAGTCGGCGTAGAACAGAAGAGAGGCTATATCTGTGCTCCTGTTGTTCCTACTGTCAAGCAGGGGGTACAACTGTGCCACGGCAATGGCTTCCCACACCTCTGTCTTCTACCCTGCGGCTGAGTAGCAAGAGCTCCAGCAGACCAGTACTGCAGCAACGCTCTGAGCACACTCCTCGAGGCCAGTGTAGCACCTGTGGTGGCTCTCTCAACTGGGCCTGCATTTGTTCCCTTCTGCTTGAAAGGTTAGGTTCTGTTTTATTTCATTGGGTTCCAACTGCTGTCTTGGGGGACTTGATTGTTTTGCCAAGAAGTAGAGAGCCTAGATCTGAGGCATGCTGACTGACTCTAAAGCCCAGCATCTTTGTGAAGAATATCAGAGAGTGAAATCAGCTTTGCATCCTGGGAGGTCATATGCCAAGAGTTGCAGGTTGTGGGGACAGGGTTGGCTGAGCTGTTAGACCTTCCTGGAACAGGTTTTTGTTGGACTCTTTTGCATCCTTTTGTGTGCTCCTCTCGTTTCCTTGTCCTTTGTCCTTCCCTGTTGATTAAGCGAGGGCACGTTTCACTCATTTTCTTATGAGAACACATAAGACCTCAAGTCAGACTATTATTGACTTTTCAGTCACCTAAGCCCAAACTCCCAAATCCCAAACAGTGTATGACATATAGTATACTCCTGTGACCAATAGTTTTTGTGGTGGCAATCAAAGAGAAAGGATGGAGGCACGCTGGTACCTTGAGAGGTTCATGCACTCTGTTCCTTTCATGTTCCCATTTCCAGACTGAATTCTAGAGATGAGTTGAGGGTTGACAGAAACACAGTCTCATCTGGGATCCCACAACAGAGGGGTTCCTGCAGGCTCAGGGTTCCCTGTGTCCAGCCTGGCATGAAGCAGGTCAACACTTTCATGGTTTCTTGGTATATCTGGGTATTCCAGCACAGGCCCTACAGCAACAGCAGGAGTCCACCCTTGACCCAAAAGAAATGCACAGATAGGGTCGGAGGTGGAGGAGGAATGCATTCAGCACCCCAGGATGTCGCTAGATCTTCTTAATGGTGACTGGAGAGCAGCTCCAACATCACCCCAAAATACTGAGGATCGACCCCACCACAAAGCCACCCAGTCACTCTGCAACACTGTTTGGTACCTGACCACAACTCAGCAGGTGTAAGAGGAATGATCCTAAATCAGATGAAGTAAGTTCAGGGACTCGACGTTAAATTAAATTAAATCAGACAAAGAGGCTCCATTTCCTGCTCACATGGACTATAGGTGTTAAACACTCTCACTATGCTTGACGTTGGTGGTTCTACTTCTGGCCTCATCGCTGGTTGAGAAAGGGTGCTAGCAGGCTACAAAATATAACTTGGTCTTCACTTTCCTGCCTGCTTATGTACTAAGTTCAGTAGAAGGAGGCCACGGCCACTCTTTACACGTGTGCATACGTGGTGTGTCTGCAGAGTGGAACAGTTGCAACAGAGACTGCTGTGGTGAAGATCTTAAAATGTTTGTAATCTGACCGCTAGTGGGTGGCCCTCTGGGCTGTCTATGTCACTTGCATGCTTGTCATTTGCTGGCACCATTGGGAACAAAGTTTCAAACCAAAAATCAATAGGAAAAAAACAACTCTGCCTTACTCTGCTCTTAAAAACATACCTATACCAAAATCCTACTTCCTGTGTGAGTCTCAAAACCTCAGGTCCCCTCTGACCACTTCCTCTGTGCCTTGCTAGCTGCAGCCCTGTGCTTTCCTGTAGGCTCCATGCCTCTGACTTAGCTTCTGCATACTATAAAGTCCTTTCCTTTCCTGAATGTCATTTAGGTGAATGCTCCTAGTGATTTTCCTTGGTCCCCTAGTCTCCCTGTAGTGATTCTGCCATGCCCCCAAATTCCTAGGTCTTTTTAACTTGAGTTTACTTATAAAGTGAACTTTTCCAAAGTTCTGACTATTGGTGTTTGATCCATGGGCTAAGAAAATACTGACACCTCAGTATCTAAATGAAGCATTTGGCTTTCTTCCTTTGGCCACTGTATTAACATTATCACTGCATTGATCATCAGTATTAACTGAGCAAACAGCCCAGGAGTAGGATGGCCATTTAGTAGGCAAGCAATGCCTAGCACCTCAGCCTGGAGGTCACTCATGCAAGGGGTATGGAGTTAGATTTACAAGCTATAGTTTTGAAGCTGGACCCCCCAACCCCACCTCCACCCCCATTTCCCTTATCAGCTATGAAGTCTTGGGTGGGTTCATTAGCATTTTGTGTTTCAGTTTGCTCATCTACAAAATAAGGTATATGGCATGAACATTAAAGAACCTTATTATGGAAGTATGTTAAATAGATCCCACACTCAGCACTGGCCTCTTGAAGCCACATGGCTTCAGTCTGATATACTATGCAAGTTCCTCCCTTTCTTTTCTTTTTCTTTTCCTCTTATTGAAAATAGCTCCCTCTGTTACATTATTCACCAGATTACTGTTTCCTCTGTCTCTAATCCTCCCAGTGTCTCCCTACCTTCCTTCCCATCGGGATTCACTCCCTTTCTGTCTCTCATTAGAAAACAAACAGGCTTCTAAGGGATAATGATAAAATAAGACAAAATAAAATAAAATAAGACGAAACAAAAACTAACACATAATAATTAGACAGAACAAACAAAAAGAAGGAAAAGAGCCCAAGAGAAGGCACCAGAAACAGAGACCTACTCAGGAATCCCATAAAAACACTGAAGTGGAAGCCATACTATAAGCCCAGCATATCTGGGGCAAACCGTGCTGGCCCTGTGCTTGCTGCTTCCATCTCTGTGAGTTCATCTGGGGTTTGCTCACGTTGAGACAGTGGCTCTTGTTTGCTTGGTGTCCTCCATCCCCTCTGGCTCTGACACTCTTTCTGCATCCTTTTCCTTGGGGTTCCTGGAGCTGGCAGGAGAGGGATTTGCTGGTATCCCCCTCTTTCAGATGTACATGCGATGCCCATCTCCCACAGTTACTGGGGAAGGCTAGAGAGAATCGGCCTGTAGTTGGCACTGTAACATACAGCTTAAATAGTATTATGTTGGGATTTTTCCTTTGATACAGACTTCTAAAGTAGACTATGAATGTTCTTTTCTTTTTTTCTCTCTCTTCAGGCAGGAAACATGGCCTAGACTGGAAATTTGTGCCTTTCCAGCCAGATTTCCAGGCCTCATTTTTATGTATGGAGCTGACCATCTGCTGACCTAAGGGAGAGAGTGCTCCCCGGGTTCTCTGTTGCTATCAATGCTGATCTGCCTTGTGAGCCCTCTTGGGTACCTTTTAGATATCACCTATACCCATGTTTTAAAAATTGAGCAGTAAGGGCTTATGAGATCAAAGATTCTTAGGTTTCGGTTTCAGAAATTCTCAATCCATAGGCCTGGAGTGGGACCCCAAATATGAATTTCCTAGAAACCTTCCCATGATGGCTTACGCTTCTATGTCACTCTTTACGACTGGATACAAAGACTCTAATAGGAATAATAAAAGACTCCCCAAGTTTTCACTTCTTGTGAATTTAGTACATTGTACTAATTCTTTTACCCATTTTAAATTTAATTTTATTTCTATATGCCTTTCACACTTATTTTATTGAGGGGCCACACACACATGCTATGTAGGGAGATAAGAAAAATTTCAGCAGTCAGTTCTCTCTTTACACCATATGGGTCCCAGGGATCAGGACATCAGCCTGGTTGACAAGCATTTTTAACTCCACAGCCATCTCACTAGCCCCATATTAAATTTATGATTGCACGTTATTTTTATAATAGTCTTTTAAAACTAAGGAAGCTTCTCTGGATCATCTCTATGGCCATCTTGTCCTGACATTTAAACTAATAGACCTCAGAGTTTGTTTGTGCCGGGGTCTCGTTAAAATTATCAAGAGCAGTGAGAAAACAGCAAAGCTAAACTTAATATTCGTGATATGCCCCAGCCCAGGCTAACTGGTGCTCTAAACGAACCAAGATGGGGCTTGGACAACAACCGGGGAGTTATGGCGCATGGAGTAGGCTCACCAAACCCAAGAGGCTTTGCTAACAGTTCCAACAACAAAAACACGTAATTGACGCACTTTATGTTTCATTGGGATGTTTTTGTAGGGGTTTTTGTGTACACTTAATTTATAAATTTGGTTACTTTCTTGCATATAAACCCAGTTCAAGAAATTGTAGCACTGAAACAGCAGAATCTTACTAAGATGGAAACAATCAGAAGGCCTCACCTTTGCAGCCCTCGCAGGTGAGCGCGTTGTAGTGGTACCCAGAGGCCCTGTCTCCACAGACAACACACAGCTCGTCGCCTTTTATTCTTCCCACTGACGATGTGGCCAATCGGGGCTTCTTCGTCACAGGCGTTTCTGACACCTCAGTCTCTCCCTGGTACACAGTCTCGGCAGGCATTCGCCTAAGTTCATAGATTCCAGGAGAATACCAGTCTTCCGGTTGCTGGGGGTAGAAACCCAGGTTGGAATAATAGGCTGATGAGGAAATCTGTGGCTGAACTTGCGGAAATTGGACATTGTTGTATGGCGAGTATGATTCCAAATCCAGATTCTGCCCCAGAGGACCCGCCGCGTGTTCTGTCAGCACACCTGAACAGAAGGGTCAATAAAACTGGAATTAACCTTATCATTCTAAGGTCATTCTAGAAGTTATGTCAGATCTAATATTGAAATGGAAATTTATTTAAATACAAACTGTGAACATATATAAACGCAAAAACTGCAAAACACTTAACTATATAAATTTAATTTTTAAAAGACGTTTATCTGTAAATATATCTAATATCTTTGTATGTGTGCTTACATATATAGAAATAGAGATAAAAACATTTAAATAATAAATCATAACCTTGGGGACGCAATGTGCAACACAGAGGACCCATGAATGGTGTGTTGCTAACATGTAATGAGCTCTTGAAAACTTAGAACACCCTGGGGAGAAAGGATAAAAGGCAAAGACAGTTTTTAAAAAGTGTTTCATAAGCCCACAAAAATATTTCCCTTTGCCAATAGGCTTAAGTTAAATCTATAATATACTCATTTTTATCCTCAAATTATGAAGATTTTAAGTGTTTATAATAGACACTGTTGGGAAAACGAATACTGGCAGAGGGCAATTCGTTAGAGTCTTCCATCATCTAACGACTAATAGCTAGCATTAATTTTTACAGTGCCAGAAATTTTTATTTTAGAAATACATCTAATTCTACGTGAAAGGAACTTCCATAGAAATAAAGGCATTCATTTTTAGCACCTTGGAAGAACCAGAAGCTGGAAACGTACTCCATCCATGGAATGGTTGAAGAAAAACGTGCAGTATTTGTACACAACTCCTTAAATGTGTAACAATAATAACAGTGACAATATGGAGGGTTAATATCTTGCCCAGCTATTATTTTCAGAAAGTAAACTGTAGAAAAATGTGTATATTTTTGAATAAAAATATTTGTGTGTGTTTGTGTCTTGTAGGCCAGGCAACTTCCTTTGTGGTGTTAACAAGCTAAATGCTGGTGAGAGTGGAAGGTGATATTACACTATTTTCTGGGGTAAAAAACTACATAATCATTTTACTGTTTGAGTTGGGTTTTTTGTTTGTTTGTTTGTTTGTTTGTTTGTTTTGTCAAGTGAATGTTGCTTTAATTACTATAGCATAGAAGAGAGCTTTTGAACAAAAGAATGCACTGCCTAACTGGGTTAGTCTACCTGGATTCAAATCTATGTTCTGGTACTTAATCTCTTTGTGCAGATGAGAATTTTCTTAAAATCCACAGTTTTCTCTTTACATAAAAGGAATAGTAATGTCTACCAGTAACAACTGAGTTGTTGTAAGGATTAAATGAGATAAGGCATGCCAAGAACTGTGTTAAATGACACTGAAGTGTCCAAAAATTACAGATGACATTAAAACAGGGATTATAATTATTACTAAAAGCATTATTATTAAATAAGATGCTTAAATAAAACCTCTAGGTAATAAAAATTAGCGGTTAATGAAAATGCTTCTATTTTTGGAAACATAAGCTATGCTCTTTAGAAAACAAAATGGTTGAATTATGCAAAATTCTTTTTAAAAAGACATAAATTAAAGATAAGGTGGTGTAAGTGAATCTGATTCTTTATCACATTGTCAGGCAGCCCTGGTCACAGTTCTGGCCTCCTTTCTGAGTGTAGAACTTGAAGCAAATAAACCGCTGATTCTCAATGTTCACACCTTGACTGGAGATGGAAGCTTCTGGATAAACGGTTCTGTTGATGGAAAGCGCTCAGAATCGAATGTGTCTTAGAATTCAGATGTTTTTGGGTCTTAGGGGTTTGGGGGAGAGGGCTCAATGGGTAAGGTGTTTGCCTCACAGGGAAGAGGACATGAGTTCAGATCCTCTGCATCGTATAATCAGCGGCTCTCAACCTTGCTAATGCTTCCCTCCTTTAATGCAGCTCCCCATGTGGTGACCCCGACCATAAAGTCATTTCACTGCTACCTCCTAACTGTGATTTTGCTGCTCTATGAATCATAATGTAAATATGTGATATTCGACCCCTGTGGGAGTCACAACCTTTAGGCTGAAACTACTGCTCTGTAAAGCCCTGGTGGCCCACGCTTGTAATGCCAGCACTTGCCAAGGACCAGCCTGTCCCACTGGAATGGTGCAACCCCAGTTCAAGGAGAGAATGATGATGATGATGGGTGGAGGGATGGAATGTCTTCCTCTCTGGCACCTAACTTCACTCTCTGGCCTTCTGCATGGACACATTATATAATTGATAAAATAAATAAACAAATAAAATTTAGAACCCTGGATTAGGCAAGGGCCTGGGCTCAATCCCCAGAACTGCTGAAAGAGAAAAAAATATTTCATTTAGAGCTCAGAACATGGTGCCGTGGAATTCATGCCCCTGGGGAGAAATCAGTGCATGCTGTGTTATGAAGCAAGCTCGGCAATGCTCTCCTCAGGGAGATTTTGTGAATATTCACACAAAGCAGAATAAACACTTTATTTATTTAATCAAAGTTTCACATCCTTCAGCTCAGGAATGGCACAAAAAAAAATCTGACTAAACTTAAAAACCAATGGTTTCCAGTGGTTTGGGAATTTGGAATTGGACTTAGAATTTGGAAATTGGAATTTGGAATCTGGATCTGTGTACCATACCTCTAAAATATTCTTCAAGGCACTCAAATGGTTGATGTTTTTGTCATTATTACTAGAGGCACAATTTTTTTTATGAATCTCTTCTCAATACTGAGCATTTGCATATTCATGGTGTTCCTTGCCGCAGTAGGATGAGGTACTGTTACTCCTCCGAGAGCAGTCATCTCCTGGGCCGCTTTGCACCTCAGAGCACAGTGCTGTCTCTACAGCTGCCCAGAATGCCGCTGCTGAAGCTCCTCCTTGCTCCTACCCCGCTAGGTGGCTGGGACTTTGGAGTCTGACCTCAAGGCCCTTGCATGGGGTCACCCTACTCTCTGGAATGATGCCAAATGTGAGATGTTTCAACGAAGCACGAGGCAGTGGCTGTCTCCTCCTCTGCTCCCTGTACTTGAGCCGGTAACCTCTGCTCGCACATCACATCCGAACAGGCCTGCAAGGCTCAGCGGGCACGGCCCTCTCTCTTCCTGCCACTCTTTCCCCACGTGCCAGCTCTTCTGTTTCTTGGCTCTCTTGCTGCTTCCAGTCTTAGGACTTTTCCTTCATGCTTCGTGAGCCTGGGCCCTTCCTCATCTCTCCCAGAGCTCATTGCCCTTCACTTGACTGCAGATTTCTCTGTAAGGACTGCTTTGCTTGGGTTGTTTTCTCTGACTCTAAATCTTAAGAGTCGTGTTTCTTCTGCGATCAGACCAGATCGCGGCGTCCGGGATGATATGCAGTCGTGCATACCAGCGCCTGGGGAGGCAGAGGCAGGTGGGTCTCTGTGAGTTCCAGGCGAGCCTGGTCTACAGAGCATATTCCCGGGCAGCCAAGGCTACAAAGAGAAACCCTGTATGGGGGGGGGGGGGGGGCGGGGAGAGTTACGGCTTTGTGTTTAATTAAACAGTGCCTGCAAACCATTACTTACTAACCTGCTGGACTCTCTCTTCGCTCATCTATAAAGGATATATAGGACCTTTTAGTCTTTTCTCTCTAAAAACCTCATAAGCATGAGACTTCTCTATGCATACTAGAATTCAGAACTTTTCTACAACGGCAAAGCAGAATATCTTCAAATATTGAGAACACTTTCTACACCGACCTGGGAAATGGCTGAGAAAAATCGCACAATATACAGCATCTGTGCGAACATCAATTTCCTCCCTTTCGTGCCCACCTTGTCTGTATGAGCCAGAAAACAATAACCAGTGCATCTGACAAAAATGATTTGGTAAAGCCACTTTTGTTTTAGGAGTACAAAATAGAAGAATAAGGTAAAAAGTTATTATAGATGAAATGTAAGCAAAATCGCAATCCATTTCTTAATCAAATATGGCTAAAACTCTGGAACAAAATAAGATGTAAAAGAACAGGAAAGTTACACTCTGAGTTTTACTCTGGCCTTGATTTTGTCTTCTGACATGTTCTCTCAATTCTCACTCCACCCCAAGCCCAGCTTTCTATCACCTCAGGTTAGGAAAGTCAAGCAACTAGTACAAGGTCAAGGAACCAATTAGCAACAGAATCTGGATTCTGTAGAATCTGGGGAAATGGTTAACTTTTTCTCCTCACATGACAGCTTGAGGCCTCTGAGCATTAGTTATTTCAGGGAAACAAAGATCTCCATAATCAAGAAGCAGCAGAGTCTGAAATCAGGTCAGTTAATGGTATCAACATCATATCATTCCCTGGAACCATCTAAATTAAAACATAAAGTGAGGTGGGAGAGATCCCCAGCACTCGTGTGCCTGCCACACAGGCATGAGAACCTACATTCCCCCAAACCACGTCAAAAGCCAGGTGGGCTCCAGGCTTCTTGATTTTGTGTTGTTGGTAAGAGTCGAGAAGGAACCTTCAAGGTCACTGGCCAGGCAGCCTGCTTGACAAGTACCAGGCCAGTGAGAGACCGTCACAAGAAAACCACAAAGAACCAAACAAAACAAGCGACAATACCTAAAGAACAACACCCGAGGCTGACCTCTGGCCTCCACATGTGCTCATGCACACCCACGCACACGCACATACACGTGTGCACACATAAATACACATAAGTATAAAACTTTCCCAAGGTTATAGTAATATTATGCTAAAAAAAAGTAACACATGGCAAAATACGAGACTAGTATACAACGACTCGAATTAATGATTCTGTTCTCAAAGCTTCTCCACTTCCAGCGTTTCACAGTTGGCTGCACACAGCACAGAGTGGTAAGTATACAGACGTGCGAGATGCAGACTCGCACAGCTGACTTTCTCTACAAGGCTGGGCCAGGGCACCTTCTACTACAGAAGTGACTATGAGGTCCGCCCCTGCACTTTATGTGTTACAGTCTCCCTGGACGACAAACCCCGCTCTGGCCTTGCTATCTCATTAGGTAATTCTTGCTTTAAAGTACAGTTGTTAAGAAAAAGGGTTGATGCTGAAGATTTCAGAAAAAAATCTCGACTTCAGTGATAATTAATTGGTAATCATTCACACACAGTCTGTTCTAATGACATAAGCATTGGGACACTTATTTCATCGTGTATATTGGACACTTGCTATTTGGCACACATTGTCTAGGCTTCAAGGACACGACCATGAACAAGATAGGTAGAAAATGCTCAGCCTTTCTTCTGTGTCTCTGTTGGAGAATAGAGATGTCGCGGACAGGACATAAGCGACTAAATCATTAGAGAAGCATTGATTTACACGATTGGAGAAGATGTAGGGGGGGAAGTGGACCAACTATAATTTACAGTGTCAGAATTCGAATCCTTTGGGCAGGAAACCCCGTGAGAGTTTAGGAGAAGGTCTTCAGTAGGGACACATGGATAATCTGCAGGCAGGCCTGAGAACTCCCGGAAAGCCTGCTTCTGGATAGGGGCCCCTGGCTTTCCATAGACGTTCATCCACGGGAGGCTTTCTGAGATGAAAGAAGGATTCTGTGCTTATAATATGACAGCCATTAACCACGTGAGAATGTTGGCCAGTTGAGATGCAATCAGTAACACCAAGGAAAAGAGTGCTAAACGTATAAATAATTCTCAGTAATGAAAATTTTAAATTAAATAACCCTGTGTGGCCAGTGACTGTCATAGTCAACAGTACAGCTCTAGGGGTTTTGTGACAGGGGCTAGGCTGACATATTAATGGTGGTTCCCTCTCACAATTTCAGTTTGAGTCAGTGCCTGGTGCAAATTATCCCATTTTTTCCTGTTTTTTATTTCTTTGTTCTCTGTTTTTGTTTACCTCTGACACACACCAAGCACAGCAACTGTTCACTGCATATTTGCGGGATTGAAGTGAGTGGAACCTTGCTTTAACCTATTCCTTATTTCCTAAGCCATGGCTCCTAAGCCACACAGCATGGCCTCATTTGTGAAGCTGTTTGCCATTCCTGGCGCCAGGCTGTGGGTGTTTCTCCTGGCTGTGTCAGCTGATGACCTCCGTGAGGCCTGTCCCAGTTCCCCCAGGTAGAACAAATCTCTCCTAACCTCTGTACACACTTCTACTCCAGCACTTATCAGAAGCATGAACAATCATCCATATTTGTTCACAGCCTTATCTTCCATGCAAAACCTGAGGTGGTAATGAGAAACTGGTTTGAAGTGCACGGATCTGGACTCAATTCACCAGTGAATTGCTAAATGGATGAAGTTGGGGAAGACATTGAACTTCTTTTAGGTTCTGTTTCTGCCTCCATAAAGCTGGAGTAATGTGCTGTAACGTCAGAGGCTGCAACAGGGCAGGCCTAGGACCAGGAATGCAAATTGCACTCTCCACAGAGAGCAAGCATTCAGTACATTCTGTTTTGCTCCTGCTGTGGTTAGTCTGTGAACTCTCTGAGTGAAATATTAGATTGTATTTCCTTTTCTATTATTTCTGGCACTAGACACAGTCCCTGCACATAATAGACGTCAAATAAATGTGTGTTAACTAGAAGGGGGTGGAAAATTTGCTTTCCAAACCATGTAAGTAATGTCTGTTTCTAAATACAGCGCCAGCCCCTTTGAAATACTACTCCTAAGGAAAATGGGATGCTGCCAAGCGTATGGTCAAAAGTATGCACATCATTGTAATTATCAGAGAATAATCAGTGTTCAATTTTTGGTGGAAATTTTAGAATATGAGTTTTGTTTTGAGAGAAACATTAAGATAATATTTACATTATACTGTTTTTTTATAATAAAGTATTTCTTAATTCAGAAAAACAAAAACCCTAAGCCTAAATCTCAGTTTCATTTGTCTTATTTACCAGAAAACACTGGAAGAAATATGCTATACAACCCGTTCATTAAATTGGTATTTCTTCTTTTTCTGGTAATCACTTCTTACTACATGCCATGGTCTGCAATGAATTTTTCATCATGACCCTTATGCATACTTACACACATGTTATTGAACCAAAATTTTACAAAACAAATTTGTCTTTGCTTCTGGGCAGGTGTGTCCATATTGTCTATACTGCACTCTGGTTTTTAATGCTGGTCCCAAGCCGCTGAACAAGCGTCAGAATTCAATGAGACTCAAGTTCCGTATTAAACAAACAGCCTTACAGAGCACACTTTAATGTTCTTCAAGCACTCACTGATGTTAACGGTAACATTTGACTGACTTGAAAGGACAGCACAGGCCTATTATCCTGATAAGATACTGATGTGCTTAGAACAACAAATATCAACCCATCACAACCTCCCATCCCCGGCCTTCTCAAGTTGTCTGGGCCTCCCTCTGACAGAGATCTATAGCCTTAACAAAAAAGTCCCATATTTCCTCGGTATGGTAGGAGAGTCCACGTGAAGACAGCTGTGAGTAGGGTCCTACCTTTAGCAGGCTTCACACTCATCATGTCCGACACAAGTCCTGGTAGCCGGTGGCTGTGGTGAAGATTAATCTGAATTGGACTTTCTAAGCCCTGAAACTGCATCACCATTCTTAGCTTCCTCACAGCAACTGAGGAGGAGACCAGGTAAGAAGTGACAGGGGCCAGAGGTTGGTGTGGTTTACTGATTAACTCCATCACTGAGCGGAATATTTGTAAATGTTTATGAGAAAAGTCCTCAATGCCAGATTGCCTAGTAAGCTGAAAACTGGTGTCTTAGATAAACATTTTGGGGAGCCCTTTCCCAGTTTAAGAACTTTTAGAGGGTAAATTTCCATTCAGTGCCTCTAATACTGGTTGGAGGTCAAAGATCACACTCTGGATCTTTGTATTTGTAACCAGCATGCATTTGTAACATCGGAAGCATTATGAATAATACTTCAAAGTTAGCCCTAGAAGCCTATGAACCTGACCAAATGGGTATGTATCTAATAATATGTGAAGAATTATGTCCCACCCATACTCCAGTTCATATGTTGAAATCCTAACCCCAAGGACCTTACAGTGTGACCTTATTTACATATAAAGTCTATGTGGGCTAACTTCGTATAAAGATAATCAAAATGGGAATTAATCCACTATGGCTCATGTCCTTATTAGAGAGAGAGACAGACAGACAGACAGAGACAGAGAGATAGCAACAGAGAGACAGAGAAACTAGAACACAGACAAACACCTGTGGATGGACAATGAATGAAGAGACAAAAGATGACATTGATAAGCCAAACGGAAAGACCTAGAACAGATTCCTTCCTGGCAGTCTCAGGAGGAATCAGCCCGACGACATCCTGATTTTAAACTTCTGGCTGTCAGAACTCTAAGCTAATACATTTTGTTGTTTGTGATAGTCAAGCAGAGTAGCCCCCAAAATCTAATAAATCCAGTCTTTCCTGACATTTCCAAGCTCTGTGGACCATGCTCACATTCCTGCATCTTCTGCACTTATTTCCTCTTTGAAAAAGAAAAGAAAAAGGAGGAGGAGGGGAGGAGGAGGAGGGGGAGGAGGATGAGGAAGAGGAGGAGGAGGAGGACAATGATGATGAGGAGGAGGAGGAGGAGGAGGAGGAGGAGGAGGAGGAGGAGGAGGAGGAGGAGGAGGAGGAGACTGACCAGGGTGGTGGCCCACACCTTTAATTCTAGCACTTGAGAGTTTGAGGCAGGCAAATGGATCTCTATGAGTCTAAGGCCAGCCTGGTCTGCAGAATGAGCTCCAGGACAGCTAAGCCTACACAGAGAAATCTTGTCTGAAAAAGCGAAAACAAAAACCAAAACAAAAAATGTTTGTGCTTATTTTTACATTATGTATGTGGGTATTTTGCTGGCATGTATGTATGTATGCCACATGTGTACCTGGTACCTGCAGAGGCCATCATGTGTTGGAGACCCTGGAACTGGAGTTAGGGAAGATTGTCAGCTGGGATGCTGGGAACCAATCTAGGGTCCCCTGCAAGAGCTGCAGGCATTCTCAAATGCAGAGCTGTCTCTCTAGGCCCGATTTCCTAACTTCTAAAGGGAGGGGGTGACAGCAACACAACCCCTACTCATATTTGATTTAAATAAAATAATATTGAAACTGTCACAACTGCATTGATGGCTATTGTCATTGCACTGATACTGGACTCACTCAGTTTGGCTTTGTTATTTAATAGAAATGGTTCAATTTAGAAACCCCTGTACATAATTTCTGAATGTCAACCTTAAGACGTCACTGGTTTGTTTTGGTTGTTGTCTCTGAGAAAGCCTTAACAGGGGACTCAGTAGGCTCAGGGTTGATTCCAGGCATGCAATGCAACTTCAGGTAAGTGTCTGGGATGCTGTGGGCCCCATTCATTTGCATTAACAGATGGTAAAATATAGATAATATCCCTGCCTACACCCTTCATAGGCCTGCTGTGAAGATAAAATGAGATAATCAACATGAAAGCAAATTCAAGAGACAAAGGTGATTCGTGGTGTGATTGCTGACACCCCTACAGTCTTTACAAGTGGACAAAGTGTATTTACGTGTTATCTCAGGGGAGCGTCACGTCTGCCATATGTGCAGGGTTTTGTTTATGAGGCCCTCTGCCTTCAACCCTATCTTACAGAGGAGGAAAACCAACTCATTGAGTTAAGGTAACTTGTGTGTAGATTAGAGGGAAGGAAGTAGAGACTTCTGAATCAGAATCCGATGGTTGGGAGGCTAAGGCCTATCTGCATCACTCCCAGCAAAGCTGAGGAAACCTCGAGAGATGGGGTAGAAAGGATGAAAGGGCAGGAGCAAAGAGGCGACTGCAGTAGAACGCTGTCATGGGAAGGTGACACCACCACCGCACTCGATCTCACCGCAGCTGAGCTTGCTAGCACAAGAGCTGCACAAGACTGGATCAGCCTCATCTCACCATGGTCGAGAAGGGCCTTGTGCCCACCCAGGACCTACAGGCAGAAAATGGCAGCTGAGTAGAGGGTGCCCTCAGGTCCAAATAGCCCCCTGAACATTTTTAGGCACTTAGTGATTGCTGAGGGAGAAAGAGATTCTCTTCAGTGGTGCAGATAACTTCTGGCGAGGAATTCACACTCCTGAAAATAAACCCGTACCCAGGACGCTGTAAACAGCTATAATAAAGTATATCATGTCATCAATGAATAAATAAACACATAAAAGTAAAGGAGAGACTAATTGGATGTCTTAATTAGGGTTTCATTGCTGTGAAAATGTACCATGACCATGGCAACCCTTATAAAGGAAAACATTTCATTGGAGCTGATTTATAGTTTCAGAGGTTTAGTCCACTATCATCATGGCAGGAAGCATGGCCACGTGTGGACTGACAAGGTGCTGGAGAAGTCGCTGAGAGTTCTACATCTAGATCAGCAGGAAGAGACAGTGACACATTGGCCAGACTTACGCATCTGAGACCTCAAAGACCACCCCCTTGAGACCCATTTCCTCCAGTAAAGCCACACCTACTCCCACAAAGCCACAAATCCTAATAGTGCCACTCCCTATGAGCCTGTGGGGGCCATTTAAAGAAAAATTCAAACCACCTCACTGGAATATCAGCAGGAATGCTGGCTACATCCACATGCACTTAGGGAAGTTGAGGCAGTTCTCGAAGCACACCGTTCACATTCCAGCGTCCTCCATGTGGACAGTGCTTGCTGCATTGGACATGTCCGCCACCGCAGTCAGCTCTGTTGGCTAGTGTAGTGATAGATCGCACAAATCAGTGTGAGTCAAGCTGCACTGGCTATCAGCTGTTGCACTATAGAAAATGGGATGCCCCAGAGCAAACACTGGAAATGCTTGCCTAACTCTTTCCAGCATCCTGTGACACAGTCTCGACCAGAGCCTTTTATGGATGTCCTCTGAAAAACTCCAGCCAGGACAGGATGGAAGCAGCTGCTGAGACTTACAGCCAAACTTTGGGCAAAGAGCAGGGAGTCTTATGGAAGAGTGGGGTAGAAGGACCTGGAGGGGATAGGAACTCAACAAGACCAACAGAACCAACAAATCTGGGCTGAGGGCAGACCTGCAGAGACTGATGTACCAACCAAGAACCATGCTAACCCCCTGCTCAGATGCAACTGATAGGCAGCTCAGTCTCCATGTAAGTTCCCTAATCGGGGAGTAGTGTCTGTCTCTGACATGAGCTCTGTTATCTGCTCTTCAATCACATCCCCCAGGTGAGGCGGCCTTGCTAGGCCACAGAGAAAGAGGATGCAAAGAGTTCTGAAGAGACTGGATAGTCTGGGGTCAGTTGGTAAGGGAGGGGCTCCCCCTTTCTGAGGACTAAGGAATGGGGAAGGGGGAAGAGGGGCGAAGGGTAGGACCCAGAGGAGAAGAGGGAGGGAGCTGTGTTCAGGATATAGAATGAAAGAAAGAAAGAAAGAAAGAAAGAAAGAAAGAAAGAAAGAAAGAAAGAAAGAAAGAAAGAAAGAAAGAAAGAAAGAGAAACAAAGAGAGAAAGAGAAACAGAGAGAAAGAGAGAAACAAAGAAACAAAGTTACTAGAAGCTTTCCCTTGGCTGGGAACCTTGAGCATCGGATCCAGGTCCTTGTCCTAATTATATTTTGGTGGTCTACTTGTTATTTAAGAAAATGTGACTCGGTTTGTTTGACATCTTTAAATATCTACTTTCCTTCCATAAAAGGGCAACAGTAATGACAGGGGTCTTAGAGGAGTCTCTGTGAGAATCAATATTAACAGCCAATAGAGGACAGTTATTTACTATGCCCCTGGATGTTTTGGGAGTACTTAATGAACAAAGGCCAGTAACTTGCACAGAATGAAGGAATGTGTCTGGACCATAGACAAGTAGATGGCAGAGATGGAAGTAACCCAGGAAGCCTGCTTCAAGAGCATATAGAATAGCTGGGTATGTAATTCCAGTATTTAGGAAATGGAGACATAAGGATTAGGGATTCAGGGCCATCTTTATATAGGCCAATCCTGAGCTACATGAGACATGCCTTGAAAAAAAACATTTAAATCTGAAATGTACTTCATCAATATGGTGTCTGGCATATAGAAAGAATTGGGAAAATTATTATTATTTCTGTTCTTCCTACCACTGCAAATCTCTTTTTAATCTGATTTTATGGTTACTCTTTCTCAGCTTGGTACCCCTGAGAATCTGCTTCTTATCCTACAAGGTTGAAGTCTAAATCCTAGAAGTTAGAAGAACCACTGAGCAGCTGACCAGCTTGTACACAACTTTGCATCTTATTGCATGCATGTACAATGCCCTCTGTGCACGCCCTCTCTGAAGGCAGCAGCGATCTGTGCTGTAATGAGCAAAGGCTGACTCAGTATCATGCCTTGCCTCGGTTCTCTACTCCATGAATAAAAGACAGGGTGTGAGAGTGATTTCCTCAGATAGGAAAAATTAGAGCCCCAGAGAATTAGCAAAACTTCAGAGACTGCTCAGAGCTGTGGGAGAGTTAAGGATGAGGAAGAGTAGTGGGCCAGGGCTAGCCCAGTGGCATGGGAACACGCCTAAAGTGTGTAAGGTCCTGGGTTTGATCCTTAGCACTGGGGGAAAAGGAGAGAGAAGAACAAAACCCCAATTTTGTTAAGTGAAGCTTATTTTGACTGAGCCCGGCAGTTTTCAGTCTCCTGTAGACTTTTAGTTTCAGTTCGCCCAACTAGTTAGAACTACGCTCGCTTGAGCTAAGCTCAGTGAAATGAAAAAATGCTTGAAACCAGATGTCAGAAATGCTCTGTAAATCCTCATCTCAAGAATTTTAATTGTATTTCAAGACATCTGGGTTGTTCTGGAACATCTGGCAGTCTTTTAATTGAAGTGCACAGCTTTGGCAAGAACCAGATTCCAAAGTGCTAATTAAAAAGAAAGCATAGCCAGAGAAGGTAGACATCAGTAGTTAAGCAGCACATAAAGCAAGGAGGAATAAGCAAAGGCAACGGAATGTGGGAATGGGAGTACGTGGAGTCTATCCCCTGCTCCTTGCTGGGCTTCACTGTGGCTTGGAGATTTGCGGAAAATATTGAGTAGAATAATAAAAACTGACATATAAACCATGGATTTCACAGTTGTTGCTACTATAACAGTGGTGTAATGATAAGGTGAGGAAGAACATAAATCTCCGTCCTTAAGACACCAGAAACATATTTGTGTGTTGTAGATTCTGTCTGGTTCCTCTAAAACCTTGCACTTAACAATGCAGAGACAAGCAGCATTTCCTTCTTTGAGTGAGTGGAGTCGTGTTTACCGTTTCAACAATTTTAAATGTAGCTCATGGCAGTCAAACTCCAAACTAATCATAATGTTTTGTGATGCCTTAGAGTTTATGGAACACTCTCTTCCGTCCCAGTAAGGCCACACAGGAGAAAACTGAAGCTCAGAGAGGACCATTTGCCTCTGACTTCAGTCCTCTCAACTGTATTGCCCCTTTCCACGGGTGCGTTCAGTGTATCCTCCCCGGCACGCCAGACCTAAGCACTTTGAGACATGCCGCTCTACGAGCTTGAGTCCTGGGAACACCAGACTGTTCTTGCCTTTGCTTATTCAGCCCTGCTGTTATAGTTCTTTGTCTAGCTACTTGATCTTTTAAGTTCTGTGGGAGTTTTAGTTTCTAAAATTTACTAAAATAAAACACAAGCTTTGATTAATCTGCTACTTCCTTTCCTATTCACTGTGCTGAATGGCAAGAGACCATGGACTTTGCCATCATTGCTTTTTATTGTGCACTAATTACATAAAACCTTGCCTTCTTTCTTCAGAGATGCCCCTTTAAAGCCATAAATTAATCTTTGACCAAGTTTCCGGCTTGCAGGCTCTCAGGGGAAAGGAGTCTTATCTCTATGAGGTCACCTTGTCTTTCCATCCCTTGCCTTCCGTGGGGATCTGTTTACCGATGGGCTAGATTTCCATGTGGGTCTGACAGAGTGTCAGGATGAGTAAAAGAACCCTATATTCTATATCACAATTCTATGTCATATTTGTCCAAGCTTTCCTTCTTTCTTCTGATGCTAGTGTCAGAGCCCTTTGACACACCTCAGCTCTGTGTTTTCTAATACTACAGAGAACGACAGTTTGGCTTGAGTATAAGAACAGTCTAGAAGGGTTAGGGAGCTAATGTCTCAGGATCTTCAGCTAATGGAACATCTATTAAATGTCCGATTTTTGTTTGTTTGCTTTTGTTTTATTCCAATGCCCAGAGCATCATCAGTGCTCAACATTTAATAGAATGATACTGTCCCATCTGCTTGTCATAAATTTTACCTGCACTTATAACAATACAGGCTGCTGGGTTTTTAATATACAAAGCACTGAAAAGAGTTTACCTCCCTGGCCCTGGTCAGTTGAATCCATAGGGCTCTAGGTCTTTGTCATAACTTAAGATGCAAGAGTGAGGAACTAGGGTCTGTGGGCTACTCATCTGTGTCTAACAGTCTGCACTAATGTGCCACAGCCTAAACCTGCTGGGGAGGGAGGCATAGTATCTGTCAGTGTCTTCTGGACAAGAAAACAGAGAACTGGGATGAAGGACTCTATTTTTCTCCATTAGCCCAAGTGTGTTGAGTAGGATGTGACTGAGGCCCCAGAAGAAACAGATTCAGAACAATGCTTAAGCCTTGCTCTGAAACAGTCACTCTCAACCTTTCTTTCTTTCTTTCTTTCTTTCTTTCTTTCTTTCTTTTCTTTCTTATTCCTAAAATTTTATTAAACTAACTCAATACCCAGACTTAAATAACATTAAAGGATTACATATGACATCCATATGTTACCTAATATAATGTATTAAGTAATATTTAAATATGCATATAACGCCTTGGGCCCATGGGAAACTGGCAAAATTGGTTTTGCCATATATGTCAGACTCAAGAGGAGTGTTTGTGACTCACATGTGTAGAAACTGACAACTACTGCTCCCCCACCTGGATGTTTACAAACTGAGATTGTTCACCTACAGAAGTCTCCCACAAAACCCAGCTAACTCCCTGTTACACCCCTGAAAAACAGGCCGCTCTCAGCCTTTCCAACGCTGCAACCCTTTAATGCAGTTCCTCATGCTGTGGTGACCCCCACCATAGAACTATCTCATTGCCCCTTCATAGTTGTAATCTTGCTACTGTTATGAATCATAATGTAAGTATCTGATAGGCAGGATATTTGGTATGTGACCTCCCCAAAGGGATCGTGATCCACAGGTTGAGAAGCACTGCTCTAGAACATAGGCGGGAAAAATGAGAGGAGTCTAGCGCTGATCTGGTTAACTTACAAGCATGGGCCAGAGAGAGATTTAAAGCTATGCATTGCAGCTCACGCACCTTGTGCTATGTATTCCCAGAAACCAGGAAATGAGAATATAATTTCATTATACACACACACACACACCCATATATATACATATATACATATGTATACATATATGTATACATATGTATACATATATGGGTGTGTGTGTTATATATATGTATGTATCATGATACATACATATATATATGGGAGCCACAAGATGAAAAGCAGGAGTTGCAGCGCATGTTTTGCTATCATTTTGCAGGTGCATCTAATCGGACAGTACCTGCTAGCCTTTACTCCTTAAGGTTAACCTGGGATCTGGGGTGTAAAGCTGGATTGGAATGTAAGCAAAAATCTACATTTTCCTCCCCATGTGCAAACTTGAGCTCAACATGATTTGTTTTAATAATGTTAAGACTGGGGAATTTTAATAGACCATTGTAAAATTTTGGGACAGGAAGTGGTAGCTTTTCTTTGAAAAAAATAATCGTAAGTGGAATTTTGCTTATCTATAATATATAGTAATAATCCCAATTATTCTGTGAGTTTTTGTTGGTAGAGCAAAAATTACCCACTGTCCATGTGTTGATTTTTCTAAGGAAGTATAGGAGAGCAGGCTAGAACAAATGTTCAAGAGATCAGGAGCAGAGGCACACCCTGCCATTGCTCGAAACCTCTCATGGCACACAGGGTTGAGGGCTACTAAAACTATAAGACACAATGACACTATGTGAAAATTGGCATTTCACAAGGAATTACTCTGTCTGTGCTCTCTCTGAGAATCACCGATGGTCGCCCCCTCTCTCCCCAGTAAGGCTATTTTACGCTTCTTGTCTGTTATTTTTCACTAGATTATCAGCGATCCGGTGCTCAAGGATTAGTAAAGCCTGCGCGCTGATGTTCCCCTACTGTGCACGGGTGCTAGACGTGTAAGCAGGCCACGCAAGTGCTTCCCTCTCGCCTTGGAAATGCACTAATTATCACCTCCGCACAGATGATAGTGGCCAGCAGGCGCTAGAGCAGCCACAACCAGTATTTCTTGGGGACATCTGACACTAGATAAGGGATCATTTCTTACCACGTTGATCTTGGTGGCATCTCAAAGGTTTCCATTTTTATTATCATAGTCTACCATGGTCTGCGTGATACTGGATGGGAACTGAGAGCAAGCTAGCCTCCGAGGAAGGTAAGTTATACAGAAAGAAGTCATTCAAAGGCGGCAGAAAGCTCCCGCCCGCCCCAAGCATGCCCTCGTTTTGACTCTTTGCGAATATTCTCAGCTGAACTCTTTATGCTTAGATGCTTTCATAAATGTATAAAGTGGAGCAATAGATCATTTTATGGTGTCATCTAGTCACAGATCTACATAAAGTCACTTGGTACAGCTTGTCCTCAACCTATTTAAATGACTAATCCTGAAACTGTGTCATAGATCCCAGCACAGGAGGAATGAGAGAGCAACCTAGTGCCAAGCACTGAGCAACCCCAGGCTTTAACAGGCATCATATTAAGCCATAAGCACTTGATTCATGCTTTAATACCTGCTGTAATAACTCTAGAATTCACTCGAGAACAGGAAGTAGCTTCTTCCCCACTCAGTTAATTATCTAGTCTCATGGCCTTGGAGACTCACAAAGCCCTGGAGACTGACAGTCCTCTTCTATAAAGAGAGGGAATGAGAGAGACCGTTGAGATCAATGAATCCAAAGTACAACCTGGCAGAAGAGGTCACATTTACTGAGTCTTTAGAAGAAGCAAGATCATTTTCTCAAACTCACTACCAAGGCTTTCTTCTGAGACAATTAGTTCTGTTGGATTCCTATCTAAACCAGTTTGACAACTTACCGAATAAGTTTTCAGAAAGAGAAAACTCATCCATGGCCTGTAAGTGGGAGTACTCAATCAGATTCATTCTGGACACCACTCAGACTTTTCAGTTTGAGAAAACGTGCTTCTGGGATGGTGGTCTGCAAACAAGAACCCAGAAAGGCAATGTAGAGACAATTTCATGGTTGCAGTATGGGGTCAGGAGTTGCTCACGAGAAACAGGTAGAAAGCAAATGAACAAAACAAATGTCCAAATGGTTCCTCTGCAGAGACTTTTCTATAACCTTTCTTTATTCTTTTTTCTCAATATTATGATTATAGCTCACTTGAACTTAAAAAACGTCCAAGTTACATGCTTTCAAAGAGGTGTTTTTTTTTTAAATTTAATATACCTAATGTTTTTCACTTAAATTCCAGTATTTGTGGATTTAGGCAAGATGTGATAACATTTGGGTTATGTCTTCTTTTATATAAGACATTTTTGTATAAGAAAACAAAAATAAATATAAAGGCTTTAATTTAAAAAGGGATGTCTTTGATTTACTTTTTCTATCACTTAATTTATTTATTCACTTTACACCCCGATCACAACCTCCCTCCTCTACTCCCAGTCCCACCCTCACCCCTCACCCATTTCCCTTTTCCCTTCCCCTCAGAAGGGTACCCATGGGTACCAACCTGCCCTGCCACATCCAGTCATAGTGGGACTATGTGCATCCTCCCCCACTGAGGCCAGAGAAGGCAGCCCAGCTAGGGGAAAGGGATCCAAAGGCAGAGACACTCCCCCCCCCCCACCGCTCCAATTGTTAGGGGACCTACACTGATTTATTTTCTTAACTTTATTTAAAAGTTGATCTGGGCTGTGTAAACACAAAACAATAGTTTCGTGGTGCTTCTTAAGTATGTTAACAGTCAAAAATCAGAGACTGATCCTCTAGGTTAGACTGGACTTCTTCCTGGTAGGGAAATCTTTAGGAACTTGCATTTTTTTACTCTACTGTCTACATTAGCTCCACATTGGACTAGGGTAAAACCAAAATGAAAAGTATGTAGGATAAATAGAGAGATAATTTAGGCTGGAAAGACGGCTCAAGCCTTAAAAGCACTTACTACTCTTGCAGAGGACCTGGTTTCAGTTCCCAGCACCCACGTGGTGCATTACAATTGCCTGTACCTCTAGTTCCAAAGACCTGACTCCCTCTTCTGCCCTCTGCAGGCTTCAGACATGTAAGCACACACAGACATATATGCATAAAACATTCACACATAAAAGTATTTTTTAAAAAAAAGAAATAATGGTAAATCTTACCCAAATACCTCTAGTTTCATTCTGAAGGAATTGGTGGAGTCTATTCAAGAGAAGCAGTGCCCACACTGAGCTGTTTTCTGTAGGTCTGCTGGCCCTCTTTCCTTCCTTCCTTCCTTCCTTCCTTCCTTCCTTCCTTCCTTCCTTCCTTCCTTCTTTCCCACCGTTTCCTAGGAAGTGAAAGGAGTGGTTAGACAGTGAAAGGTGAGTCCTCAGAGCTTTTCCCCTCTGGCTGAGAATGGTTTTCCAACCTTTTTATCCTGTCTTCACTGAGAAACTTTTTTTCCTAAATATTTATATTTTCTGCCCTGGGAGAAAATATTAGAGTGTGTTGGACAAATATTTATCTCATTGGAATTTCCCCACTATTCAGTCTCCATGTCTTTCCTAGCTCAAGCGGGAGGGAGCTAGGCAAGGTGTGTGGCAGGGTGCTCCACAGGAGCAGCTTTGCCTCACTCATTCATTTGTTCAGACTTCCAACAAACATTTCCTGAGTGCTTATTCCAAGGTAAATACCGGGCTGGATCTTCTGGGGTAAAGTGACAAAGGCCGAAAAGCATCTATGATTCATGATGTTAAGCTTAATGAGAAACAGATATCCGTACAGTGATCACACAACTTGGCTGATTACACATTGTTTATAAAGGTTTATAAAGGCCCCAGAATATGCCAGGTATGGTGGCACATGCCTGTAATCCCAGCAGTTGGAGAGGCAGAGACAGGCGAATCTCTGTTAGTTTCAGGTCATCTTGGTCTACAGAGCAAGTTCAGGAAAGCTAAGGCTACATAGAGAACCCCTGTCTCAGGAAAAGGAGAAGAAGAAGAAGAAGAAGAAGAAGAAGAAGAAGAAGAAGAAGAAGAAGAAGAAGAAGAAGAAGAAGAAGAAGCTCTGTCACGAACAACTCCACATTTGGCTAAGGCTGAGGATCTGGCTTGCTTCCATGTATGTGGACCTATCTGCATTGCCCACGTAGCACGCTGGAGTTGGCTACCCAGAGGTTATTTAAGCTGTGGGCTGGCTTTCCCCAGGGTCAGATGATAAAGGCCCAGAATAACATGTTCTAGTGGATTTGGTGTCAAGAAATAGTAATGTAGGTGAAAAGGGACATATTTTAAAAATTGTTTATTTGATTGATTGGTTGGTTGGTTGCCTGGTTCATCAAGGGTTTCACTACAAGACAACTGGCCTTGAACTCACTATGAAACACAGGCTAGCCTTGAACGCATAGTCTCCTAACTACTGAAACTACAGCTATATACCCCAATGCCTTGCAGAAGATATGGTTTTAAGAGCAATTTTTAAAGATGGGCAATTCTGTGGCTCACCTAAAGGAACATCAACAGCATCCATTGTAAGGATAGAGACAAACTGATCCATACAGTGAACCAAGGACATGGTTTCCTAAACTCTTGAAAAACTCTACCATCAAACCTGCCATTTGAGAAGAAAAGTGAATTTTGGGTGACACCGAGGGCCATAACCGTCATCCTAAAGCAAAACCTAACTCATCAGAGAAATGAATTGTGGTCAGTTTAGCTTCATTAAGCTTGGGAGGTTTTTCTCAGCAAAGGATGGGAAAGGAGTAGCTGACATGTGAAAGCAGAATTTAAAAGCACCAAAAGTCAAGACAGGACTCTTCAACAGAATTCAACAAGGAGAGAAAGCCAGGATCGCCTCCATCCTTAGGTGGTTTGAATGAAAAATGCCCACCCACAGACTTATGTGTTTGAAAAATTGTTCCTCAGTTGATGGAGTGGTTTGGGGAGTTATGGAGCCCCACAGAGGATGAGTGTCATTGGAGGAAGTATGTCCTGGGGGAGGACTTTCAGAGTGTATAACCTTCCCTACTTCTAATTCACTCTCTCTGCTTTCTTCCCATGGTTGATGAGGTGATCTCGCCTGCTCCAGCCCCTGACTCCATGCCTCCCGTGCCATTAAGGACTCTCCTTCTGGAACTATAAGGCAAAATAAACTTGTTCTGCCATTACTTGTTTTCAGTCATGGTGTTCTATGACAGCAACAGAAAAGTAACTAATACAACTCTCATCCTCAAATAACTGCCACACATCATACTGGACCTTCGAACACATGAGGGCCCAGGAGCTTTCTAGGATAGTTGTGAAATAGGAGCAGCCCTGTAGCCATACAGAATTGCCCAGCAGTGCTACCATGACTTCTGGATGAGTGATGCTCTGTCTGAGGGACAAAAACAAACAAACAAAACCCCAAAAAGTAGAGGAAAGAGAGAAGCCAGAGCAGACTACATTATGCATTTGAAGAGATGCAGGCAGACGGGAATAATGGTGAAAGCTTTCAATCCCAGAATTCAAGAAGCAGAGAGGCAAGCGGATTTCTGTGAGTTCAAGGCCATCCTGGTCTACAGAGTGAGTTCAGGACAGCCAAGGCTACACAGAGAAACCCTGTCTCAACGAGCAAACAAACATACAAATGCAAGCCTTCCAACATCCTTGGGGACTATGATTGGATGGGGAGGTAGAGGCCCAGAGGAATAAGCCAGAAAGCACTGGAAGCAGTGAGGAAATTTCAGTCCTATCTGTAAACCAGTATATAACTAGAGAAATCCAATCATAACTATGTTAAATATCAGTTGTATAAATACACATCCAACATACGTAGACAAAACACACATAGAAGTCATGTGCTCAAATGTACATATATGTGTGTATATACTTTTTATTGGCCCCAATTCAAGCAATGATTATTTTTGGAGTTTCTTCTGTCTCTAGTAAAGGATATTCTACAATGCTAGAAGCTGCTAATTGTTCTTACTTTTCAATCCAAATGTATACTCTTTAAGTTACTACCATTTGATGCTGTCTCTGACTTTAGGTTTCCCCTTGTGCTCCCCATTTTTTCACTTCCACAGTTTGATTTATTTTGGTTAAAGTTAGATTCCCACTCTGTTTCCCAATCAAGTTCTGAACTCCTGGGCCTCAAGGATCCGTTTTGTGTAACGAAGACCACAGACATGGCAATGTTCATGTCTTCCACCGTTTCTAACCTTGTGTGTTCACAAGATGTGCTCTTCTTCATGTGGACTCCTAGACATTCCACTGTATGTTCACATAAACATGATGTCTTAAACTGAAATGACAGGCACATAATACTCCCCGAAGAAATGTTGACGCGCTTAAACCATCTGTGTTTATTATTTTTCTTGAAAAGTTGTGCCAAATTCCATTATATCTGGTGTACTCTCTTGGAAAAATGTCATTAAGATCACATTCTCCTATTATCACAAGTTTTTGGATATGATTTAACATTGGCTAACCCAAGGAAAAACTCAGTTCCTCTGCTTCCATTGGTAATTATTGCTCACTGGAGGTCCACCAAGTCGCTGTCCCTGACTAATTAACAACAGAGTTGTCTAGTCCCGTATAGTGAGCAGGGCCCACTCAAACCTATTTTACTGGGTTCACTAATCTCCAAAGGATCTGTTAAAAGGAAATCCTTTAATTTTGGAAATGGTAACACAGGTGCATGCTGCTTTAGCTTGCTTTGTGTAGCTATAGCAAAACACCTGCACCTAAATAACTTAGAAAGTAAAAAATTATGTATTTGGTTCATGATAATGGTGGCTGGAGAATAGGGCTACTAGCCTGGCAGGGGCATCCTGGCTGCATCATAACAGAAAAGAAAGAGCCTACAGCACAAATTTCTACAACTAGGTGGCTCCTTCTCTGTGTCAAATGGTGCAAAGACTGGCAACCATAGCTTCTGTGGGTGATGTGTGAGCATCATATATCATAGCTGCGACCATCAGCTACATCAAAAGATGTCCCTTTACAGCTCCCCATGTACCTTCTGGCTTCTGTATTCATTCTGCCCACTCTTCTGCAGTGCTTCCTGAGCCTTGGATGAGAGAAAGTGGATACAGACCCCTCTGCAGCTGAGCGGATGCTCAGTTGGCCATTGTTACTTATACGACATGCTACTTTTTAAAGAAGTTTCTTCAGGCATTTGAGATGTTACCAGATTATGAAGAGAAGAGTATTTACATGTTTGTAATATTTTGGTTTTAGCTCTTTTGGAGGGCAATCCATGTCAGTTCTCTCCCTTTTTCTTGTGTACAGTTAATAATTTAACTTTACTTACTTTATCTTCATTGTTTCAGCAGATTATAAACCATTAGAAGACAGGAGCCAGTGTGGATGTCTCCAGCATTCTCTTTCATCACTAGCAGGGATAGGCATTGATTCAGTTACTTTTTCTGTTAATGCAATGAACTACCATAACCAGAAGCAGCTTAAAAATTAAGTTGACTTTGGCTTATGGTTCCAGAGGCTTGGAGTCTATAAGGCAGGGAAGGCATGGCGGGCCAGGACAAGCAGGTGCTGGCTGGCTACAGTCTGAAGCCCACACAGGAAGCAGAAAGAGCAAGCAGGAAGTGTGATGAGGATGTAAACTCTCACAGTTCACCCCGAGATGACCTTCCTCCAGCAAGTCCATGCCTGCCTCCCCAAACAACATCACCCAGGGCACAGTGTTTAAATACATGAGCCCATGGAGGACATTTCTCCTTCAAACCACCGTATGCACATACAGAAATGGCAGCTCTGTTCTTGTAGAAAATACCTCACAGAACAAAGCCTGTCCTTGCAGCTTCACGTGTGGCCTGGAGCTAAGGTCTGGAACTAACCACTCAGCACTTCTACTCCAAGCCTCTGCTGCACAAAGTTTTAAAATCTGAGCAGCAGGACTGCTGCAAAGTTAAAGGGTCTACCTTTCCTGGACTTCAGCACGTATGTATAGGATGACATGAGCATTAAAAAAAAAGTTCACCATAGTACAAAAATTAGAAACAGTATAATAGTCCATTCCTAAGAGAATTCATAGAATAAGTAAGCATTATATGGACACTATTTGTTAATTAAAATTACTGTAAACTGGACAAAACTATTACAAACTGAACCAAGGCTTATTGTATTCCTATGGATTAGTTAAAAGCACCATATTGAGCAGAAGAATCAGGTTGCAGAATAATTCATATAGTCTGATGTGATTTACATGTGTTTAAAGATTTGTAAAACACATCATATTGTCACTGATACTCCACTGCAGGGCTCAGTGAGCTGTGAATGGAAAGCCAAGGGCCTGTTTGTCCTTTAGTCTTTAATTGCTTAAAGCTACAATGGCAGAGTTGAATAGTTGCAAAACAGTCCGCATGATCTGCAAAGCCTGACTTGGTCACTCACTCTTCACAGAGAGCGTTTGTAATCCCTGCTCTCATTATCCACTTGGACAAAAGAAATGGCTCCATACTCAGAATGCGAGCGAGTTGGATGCACAGAGCAACCCTAAACATCTTTAATGCTGTTATTACTCTGGTAACAAATACAAGGGAGTCAATTATATTACTCTGCTCTTTGCATGTTAAAAATATTCATAATGAAAAGATTGAGTGGACTTAAGTGTATATTATATGCAATTATGTACCCACATATATGCAATGAAAATGACTAAATCCTAACGATATAATATAGAAAGCTTTCTCAACTGTAAATAGATGGAAGCTCATACAAAGCTTCACTCTTATAAAAGCTTTGAAAGTAATCTCTTCCCAAAAAATTTTTTGACAGACATAACTGTGATCAGTGAGAATGTGCTAGATGTTTTTAATGACACGATGGAATCTGTGTTTAAGAATAGGCCAGTGGCTGGAAAGGTGTTGCAGTGGTTAAAAGCACTTGCTGCTCCTGCAGAGGCTCTGAGTTCAGTGCTCAGTATCCACTTCAGGTGGTTCACAACCTCCAGTTATAAGCTCTAAGGAATCTGGCACCCACTTCAGGCTCTGTTTCAACTAAACAGCGCTGGCTGACGTAGATACTTTCAAGTCTTGGGAGATGCATGTAAAAACTGATCATATGTGTGACTCACACACAAAAGCACTGTCCTGTGAACCCGGCTGCTGTGGAACATAGATTCTGGTAAGTATATATGGGATTCACTTTTCAAAGCTTAAAACATCATTGTGACTCCATGCTTAGAGGAAGCCCAAGATTCAGTGCAAAGGTATGTCGTTAAGGAGAGAGAGAAATGAATTCTAGGGGGAAAAAAAAGATAATTTTTCTGTTTAGGTATTTACCCAGTACATTGGCGTGCCTTTTAGGCATGCATGAACGCTAAAACTCTAACTCTCTCTCTCTCTCTCTCTCTCTCTCTCTCTCTCTGCCTGTCTCACTGTCTCTGTCTCTGTGTGTCTGTGTCTGTGTCTCTCTCACACACTCTCTCTCACTCACACACACACACACACACACACACACACACATACACATGACATTCAAGTAAATTATATTAGTAAATGCAATGCCATCTTGAGCCAGAAGCTAATCCTGACAATCTTTCAATATATAATTGGTCTATTATTACAGCCCTTGAATGGACTGTCACAATGACTTGATTTTTAACTTAAAGGCACATTGGACTTTCTGTTTTTCTCTCTGGAATGCTAAGATTGACATAAGTAGAAGAAAGGGATTCAGACAGTAGTGTGTCAGCCAATTCGGAGCCCACATGCAGGGAAGCGAAGGCTTAACTACCTTAGCTTTGCACAGTTAAAAGTAGTCGCACAATTCATCTCAGTCAAAATACTTTAAAAGGTACAGAACTGAGCCACTAAATTAGGGGGTAGAGCGGGAGCTTGTTATAAGATGATATACAACCCCTCTCAACAATATGACAAGCTGGCTATTGTCTTATCCAAAATGAGCATTTTCTTAAAAGTACTATGTTCTTTAAAAATAGCATCTCAATGTCAATTTCTAACTCATTCACTCACTTACTCAGTCACTATACATTTATTGACTTCGTGTCAGACAACCAGACAAAGGATTCAAATCTATCATCATTATCAGTACAATAGAAGAAAACATAGTTCCCAACAAGAACATAAGTTGGGCATTCATTCCCCCAATTCATTAATTTTCTACCATGTTTCATGCTTTGATTTAGGTGTTGGAAATACAGTAGTGGATAAGGCAAAGAGCTCGCTCACATTCCAGCATAAGGACACAAGCAAACAATGGTGATCATAATAATAAAAAATAAATAAAGGAGATAAATACAGAGGGATATAGGTGAACACCAGAGAAGGTGACCAGTGGCGGGTTCTCTTAAAAGTGGGTCTTTAAACCAAAGGCAAGATGTTTGTGAAGGGTGAGGAGCCAGCTACACAGGGGAGAACTAAGACCAGGGAAGCAGCCAGCCAGTGCCCCGAGCCTGTGCTTGGAGTTTGGGAAGAGGAATGGAAGTCCAGGAATGTGGAGACGAGCCATTCAGGGAAGGACTCTAGGGGATGAGGCCCATGCAGGCAGCATTCCCATGGCTGGGGAAGTTTGGAATTTATCCTAAGTGGGAGTCTTCGGTGGTTTTTCAACAGGAGTGTGACTCAGAAGATACGGAAAGTCTTAAGAGGAGAGAGGCTAGAGCCTAATATTGAAAGAGGGCTGGAGAGATGGCTCAGGGGTTAAACGCACTTGATTCCCGGCACCCTTATGGTGGTTCACAACCATCTAGAACCCCAGGGATCTAAGGCCATCTTCTGACTTTCATGGATACCAGGCAAACATGTGATGCACAGAAGTAAATTAAATAGAGAAAGAAAGAGAAAAAATAGAGAAAGAGAGAGAAAAGAACACGTAGCCATTAGACTACAGCATGTTAGAAGTGGCTATGAGAACCGTGTGTACTGAACTTCAAATAGCTCCAATCAGTGGAAGAAATGCCAGCTGAGGAATTGTATCAGAAAAGCAGTTACTATTTAGAGATGAAAACAAAGACCTTGGAAATCAGCTCCAAATGGATTTGACTTCAAAATTTATCAAAACTATTTGAACAATAGGAAGTTACATGGCTGTCTTTATAATATAGGGCATTAAAAACTAATTTGCTAAGATTTAAGTAGGAAAATAATAATTTTGGCAACATTAACAGACAGGGGTTGGGAACATTGGCTTCTCTGCCAGAGGACCGAGGTTCAATCCTCAGTACCCACACCAGCTGGCTCGCACTGTAAGTACCCTCCCAGGAGCCTCTTCTGGCCCTGGAGGCACCAGCACAAAGGTGGTACAAAGATATGCATGCAGGCAAAACATGCATGTAAACAAAAATAAAATAAAACCAAAGAAAAAGTAAAAAAATAATTTTAGAATTAACAGCACTTTTGTGCTGGAGTGGAAATTTAAAACCTCTGGGGAAACATAAAATGTTCATTTAAAATATAATTAATTTGGCATGGGAGCAATTTTAGGTTCAAAGAAAACAGAACAGAAATTTCCCAACTGCTCCCTACCTCCATAAAGGCACAGATAACCCCCTACCGTCTGCATCCTTCACCACAGTGGTACATTCTCCATAAACTGACGCATCTGTGTTGGCGTGCCTTTATCAAACCCCACAGTTTGCCTGAAGCTTCACTCAGTGCCGACATCCTACAGGTTCTGACAAGTGTGCAAGAAAAACCATATCCACCTCTGCAGTGTCGTCTGCCTTAGCTATGTTCCCTATATAGCCTCTGTGAGATGTACGTAAATACAGTCTCAAAGGACACCTGGGTGGAGAACCCAGTCATGGCCTCAGATTCATAGCAGGAGGTTTCTGAATCAGGCCCTTAGGAAGATGTCACTGTGCCCAGCCCTGGACTGCAGTCAGCTTTTGCTTCTTTAGGCCTGCGATGGTGTGGTCTGGCAGAACTCAGGCAACCTGCAGTTTCTGGTTTTCTGGTCCATCAGGGACAATCTTGGCCCCAAGCAGTGGGGCATTCTCCGGTTAGCTATGCTCTTCAACAGGGCTCTTCTCTCCATGAACAGGTGAATCACCGACCACACTTTCCCGATAACCATGTCAAAAGTAGCTCTGAGACTTGATACGCAGAGCTATGCTGCTTCCCCTTCCTTTGAACTGGTGACACTGGGGGATGAGAAGGCTCAGATAGATACCTTGCTGCTACCTGGAAACCACACAGAGGCAGCCGAAGAGGGCCAGCTCCACAGAATGACCCTCTGACTGCCACACAGGTGCCATGGCCCCTCTGCCTCACCCCGTGATGTGTACACAATAAACAACAAGAAATTTTAAAAAATGTTAATGTAAGAGA
Source organism: Meriones unguiculatus (assembly GCF_030254825.1). NCBI lineage: Eukaryota > Metazoa > Chordata > Mammalia > Rodentia > Muridae > Meriones > Meriones unguiculatus. The sequence continues at coordinate 97,496,773 of NC_083350.1, forward strand.
CACAAATTACCCCAGGCTGACTGAGACCAAGAGAAGTTCCTCTTGAGCAACTTTAAATGGGAGGGGAATTTCGATGTTGGATTAGGACTTCAACTTTAAAAAAATAAAAATAAAATTCATTTTCTTTCCTTTATTAGAGGGGGGATGTGTTTCTCTGTGGAGCCTTGGCTGTTCTGGACTTGCTTTGTAGACCAGGCTGGCCTCGAACTCACAGAGATCCGCCTGCCTCTGCCTCCCCAAGTACTGGTATTACAGGCATCTACCACCACGCACAGCTTAAAATTCAATTTTTACATACACATATTACTTTGATCATCAGAACCCTGTTAATAGTTCTTAGGCCTAATAAACCATGTTGTCTTTTATCCTGCAAGCTGTACTATATTAAGGTATTGACATAAATGTACACAATGGAGAGTTTTAAAAAATTACATTCCTTTATAAACAAAATTGGAAAGGGGCAACTAAGGGAAGAAATAACTCGCAGTGGAGAGCCAAGGGGCTTGGGTTCCGGGAGGGGGATGATGCGTGTCCCCATGTAGCTTACAACTTAGGACACTCATATCGTGTTGCCTTTTAGCTCCATTTTTGCTGACAGCAAATGGACAATAAGAAATAGCCAGGAGGAAGCTGGGAATATAGCTTAGTGATAGCTAAGCTATATGTGCTTGGTGTGTACAAGGCCCCAGGCTTAAAACCTGGCCCTACCAGCTCCGTAAAAACACTGGGGGGAAACTTCTTCTTCTTCATAATCTGTATTACCAGGACTAAAGGGAAAACGAAACTAGAAGCAACGTGGGGAAAGCTTGACCCATGTTTCCTCTCTTTCTACCCCAAGAACCTTTGAAACTCTGTCATGTCGAGATAAGCACTGCTTCGGCATCCATCACCCGTGGCCTCCGTGAACCACAGAGCCGGATCCCTTCTGGAATGTCCCACACTGTGATCATTCCAGGCTTTAATTAAGATGCTGATAACTGAAGTGTCCAAGCAGCTCTTGCAGACTGGTGGGTTAATGGCTCACAGCTCTGCACTTTCCACTTCCCCTGCTGTTAGTGCAGTCATTAGAAAATGCCGTATGAGTGAGGTTTTTAGAATCTTCAAAATATTTGTGGCTTTTAACAAGCAGCCCTGTCAAACTGAAATGGCCACCAGCTGTCAATTTCAAGTTTTTCCAAGGGTGCAATAGGAACGGGGGAGCAAGGGCAGAGCTACACTCCAATTCAAGTCCTATTCTTTAGCTGTCTGTCTGCAGAGAGGCAACTCATCCTCTTTGAGCGTTGTTTTCATTGTCTGTAAAATGGGTACTTCAAAGACTTCCACATCACAGAGTGCTCTTGTGAGAAGGAAACAGGCTGTTTAGGAAAAGCCTGGGGCATTTAGTAGACATGGAATTAAAGATAGCCTTACCCCTCTGTGTCTCTGTCTCTCTGTGTTTCTCTATCTCTGTCTCTGTCTCCGTCTTTCTCTGTCTCTGTCTCTCTCTGTCTCACACACACACACACACACACACACACACACACACACTTCTTTTCCTTTCCTTACAGGGTCCTCAGGCCTCGTAACCACTGTGTATTCTGTTTGCCCAGGTCTTGAGTCAAGCAAAGGATAGTCCCATGTTCCTTATCCCTATGCAAGAGAGCTCTGTGCTGTGGAACACTGCTAGAAAGACTGCAGAGGGGCCTCTGGAGAACCAAGCTCTGTCCTGCCTACCTCAGCTGGGAGCTGGGAGTTACATCAGTCATTTTGCAACACTGTCAGCACACAGAAGGGTCCAGGGTGCAAAAGGCACAGGTCCACCTTTTTGTAGGAGGAGGGAGTGACTCAAAGATCAAAGTGTCTATCGTTTTTACAAACCCAAAGCCAGGAACACAATGACAGCTTTTCAACTATCTTTTCCTTCCGATCTCACGCCCATTTTAAAGGGAAAAGAACATATGCACATGCCACTTTATAAAGGTGTGTTTGGCATAAAAAAAAGATACAATCATCACCATAATCTACACCATAAACCTTTTCATCGTTCCCTATGCTTTCCTCCCCATTTTCTTCTCATGAACATGAACTTGCGGATTCCCCCTCTCCCCGCCCCGTCTGTCTTCAACATTGCTGCAGTGGCTCTAAGCAAGCACCAAAGATAACATGGGATCTCTTCAGACACAGGTATGACTTGCTCAGAGTAAGAATTGAAGGCAAGTCATCCACTATTCCCCTGCCCCTCCTTTCCAAATAAAAGTCCAATTAGGAGGAATTTTCCGAGCGCCCCGCTTGCCTGTGTCACTATGTCAGTAAGCAGACAAGCAGGCCTTATCTACAAGCTTTGTTCCAGGGGCACTTTCGTAATGAAATTCTTTCTCACGTATTTTCAAGCCCTTTTTAATATTTCTGATATTAGTGTTGGAAGTAGAAGGCAGTAGAGGAGGGCATAAATGAAGCTTAAAGAGAAACCACTTTGAAGCCACATGTCCAAGGAAAACATCCATACCACTGAAGTGTAGGCTCCATGTTCTGTTCTCCAGCGCATGGTCACCTGACAGTAGCTACACTCCTCAACTGACACGGAGATTTGGCAAATCGCCACAAGGTAGCACACGGCACAGTTTAGATTTTCTGTGTAGAAATAGCATTGATTGTACAGTTTCTTGGAGACTCACTGTCTGCAGCCTTGCCCTCTGGGGGACCAGGATGGAGAAAGGACGTTTATCAGTTATTGTACAGCAAGAAAGCAGCTTTGGCTCTTATCTTTAGGGTTACTTTCTCTTCTGGAACTTCAGCATTTTTTACATCAAACTCTGCTGACTCTACGGTTCATTCGTTGACCAAAATCACAGGTGTCTAAGAGAAGCCTGCACATGGTGCCCTTTCTCTGCTGCTCTGAGATGCGCACTCCCTCTTCCAGATGGACTAGGTACTTACTTGGATTATTTTGGGTCAGAGATGTCCAAGGCGCTGGGAGGCTTCAGAAGCCAGTCCTCCTTTCGAGAGCCCAGCAATTTCGCTGTAGATGCTCAGAATTCAGTTCTGCTCTGGGGTGAGATAAGGAGACAGTGGACTGAGGAGGAGGAGGGGAAGAGGGAACAGGAGGAGGAGAGACTCCAGTAGAAGCCTGGGTGACCACAGGCGGCCTTCCGGCATATGCTAGAGCATCTCTCCCTTGGCCCTGTGCCTCATGGACACAGATTAGTCATTAACAACCCTTCCCTGCTAAATGATACAAACACAGAAAGGAACTTCAGAGAGCCTCAAAGTTCCCAGCAAAATCCAGAGATAGGGAAAGTGGCCGGGCACAGGAGCCCCCCAGCTAACCTTTCATAATGGGTCTGCTGGCTAATTTAGAGGGCCTAGGGAGCCCAGATTTCTGCCACTCCCCTCTCTCACTTTGCAGTTTCTTTCCATAATTGCCGTTTCCCAGAAATGAAACCTGGAAAGGACGAACCCCCCTGAGCCTTCTCTCTCCCAGGCTTCCCACATCAAGTCGTAACAGATGCCCACTGATTCTGTCTTTGGAATGCCCCCTCTTCCTAAGCCACCCTGCTCCTCCGATAGGTTATGCCCACCATGACTTCCTTTCTGAAGAACACTGGTAGTCCACTGCTTCCTTCTTTTCTCTCATCTATTTAAGTCTTCCAATTGCATTGATAATGGACTTTGGTTGGATGCCCATTCATTAGCCACAGCGTTGAGTGAGACATACGGCTTTCCCGAGATTCCATTTCTTCATCTGTAGAACTGATGCATCTGACAAAGCCATCTGAAGGTGTGTGTTGACAATCAGTTGTATGAATGGCTAAAAGCTTAGCATTTAGCAACTGCTTAATAACTTTGCACCATTATCTTTTCTTTGTTACTTGCAAAAAAAAAATTATCTACCTAGTATGTGCCCAGCAACATAGGAGGTATCCTAATAAGAGCTCTCAGATGTGTTCCTATCACCTGAAAAGTAAACATGAAATGTCAGATATCTTCAAACACCTTGATGCCCAATCACCTATCTATCCCTAATCCAGCTTTCTAGGACTTTCTCACATTCTGTGTCTCAGAAACCCCAAATTCTGCCCACCTAGAGCAAGCTCCTCTCACCACATTCTCAACCCAGATTTCCCCAGATAGTCTTTAAACGACTCTCTTTTCATGGCCACACACCATCCAGCCTCCTTCTTCATTTGCCCCTACTCTGTCCACTGAAATCTCCCGAGGCTTGGTTTGTACTCCTTACTGTCCCAATGCTTCCAGCTTTATGCTTTACAGTTTTTACTCAACTCTTCCACAGAAGCAAAGTTTCAGGAGGCAGGCATGGCAGCAGTTGTGTTGGTACTCATCTGCACTTTACCAGGAGGCCTCTCCAGGAAGTGTTGCATCACTGCTTGTAATGCCACCAATAAAGGAGCCGAGAAACTAGCAACTTTTCAAAGTGGCATGGCTACACGTATGCATCTGTGTGTCTGTGTGTGTGTGTGTGTGTGTGTGTGCTTATGTGTCTCTCTGTGTGTTTATGAGTCTGTGTGTGTGCACCTCGGTGTAAAGTCTGTTTAATGGGAGATCTACATTCAAATCTACTAGAAATGTTACATTGTGCTTGTCTTTTGCACAGGTAGGTCCTCCCCACCTCACCCCCACCTTTGGCGCTTTCCTGGTACCCTACAGCATGTTCCTCTGATACTGTCAAGCCTCCTTTGTTTGGAGAAGCATGATGCCAACACTTCCTGGGCTCTTCAGCTCTGACCTGCCCCAGCAACTCCAAGCCCAGTTCGTCTTGGTGCAGAAAATCTTGCTTTATGATTTTGTCCTCTAGCATTAGTACAGGTGATGGTTGAAGCCTTGGGTTTAATTCTCAGCTCTGCCACTTATGATCTGGGTGACTGTAAGCCTTGGACTTTTGCTTAACGGCTCATGGTCTCTACCTCTGTGTCTCTTCTGTAAGATGGAGATATAGCTCCTATGTATTCCATGGAGAGATTTAAAGAATAATTGGATTGGTGTGTGCAGAATATCTGTTAAAAGAACCTTCTATGCAAGGAATATCTTGCTAGAATTTCCTCTGGAAGTTTCCCCTCTTTTGGAACACTGATTCTGTACAAAGTAGCACTGGCCATTACATGCGTGCATTCTCAAAAATGTCAACAATGATGTGTCTCAACTTCACGCCATTAAATGAATCTACCAGAAAAATCTTCTAAAACTTACTTTCAAAATATATGTACCAAATCTAACACCTTTCAAGACCTCTCTCTCATGCCTCTCATCTGTGCTGGGCTGCTTTCACCTGGATTCACACTGTGGGCTCCCAACTGATCTCTCTATACTTATGCATTCTCTGCCTTTTATTCCAGAGCTGTGTCTAGAGTAAAGCCATTAAGACAAAAGCACCATCCCTAAATGGTATACCTTCATCAAGCCCCAACCCACATCTCTCATGGGTCAGGGAATGTCAATAAAGAACAGGCAGAGAGACTGCAAGTGCTGGGTGGTGGGAGGGAAATGCTGTTTCCTGAACATTGCATGGCTATGGGACCAGGCACACCCTGAACACTCAAACCAGACAAAATCCCAGCATAGGTAAGGGAGTGCTCTCTAGGCCCAGCTCATTACTGAGGCACTTTTGGCAGTTGGTAGCTGCTGGAGAAGGAAGAATCATTCTTTTTTGAGAGTATGACCACTGGTAGGTTTTCTATGCTCCATATGGGCAGCATTAACTGTACTTAGTGGATTATCAAAAAGAGGAAAAGAAAAGACCTACAGCTGGGAGAGGGACACAGCAAAAAGACACAGGGGGATTTGAAAGGGAAATTCTGGCTTGATCATATTTCATTGTGTGCATATACGAAATTCTCAAGAATAAAGAAAAACATTTAAAAGCATCATAACATTTCTTTGCTCAGAATTCCCATGAGTTTTTAATCTCCCCTAGACCAAAGATCAAATCAAACTTCTTGCGGGCTCTACAGAGATCCCACACGTCCTCTGACTCCACGGCATCTCCCTATTCTCTTCTAACATTTGCTGTAGCCTTATGGCTTTCTTCCCACTCACTGAACCCATAACGCATCTTCTCCTCTCAGAGCCCATTGTGGTCAATGGCCTCAGGACCAAGCAACCGCCATCTTGGGAATCCCAGTTGTGATCCTTGCAAATTGATTCCCCTAGCTGCTTTTGTTGACTGTTTACACTCCCCTCATAGAGAGGATGGTCACCTGACTCTTACCTGAATATCCAGCCTCTCCCTATCTATGCTGCCCTAATTGTACACAACCTGGGGTCAGGAGGGGCTAGAGTCTATAGACCATCCAACACTAAGGAAGGAGGCCTCCAGCTACTCAGCTATGGCAAAGCAACCCCCCCTGCTGAGTAAAGACTGCCGGGTTCAGTCTTTGTGGAGGAGGCGCCCACACCCCTATAGGAAATCCTCCTCAGCATGTTTCTCCCTGCTCTGGACCCACGCATTCTCCTTCTTGCCTTGCTTTATTCTTCCTCACAGCATGCGGGACATATGTGCTTGTCCAATGTCTGTCTCACCACAGGGAACATGGACAGATATCTCTATCTTGTTTGCTGGTATGTCCTTGATGGTCAACTGTCTGAGACAATGCACTGGTGGTAAGCAGGAGGTCCAAGGGCCTAACCCTGTAAGCTTTTCACCCAACCATGGAGAGAGGCACTCAGCAAGATGACAACAGTAAATTAAATCCCTTAAAGAACTGATGACATCTGTTTGTATTTTGTGATTTCATGGAAAATTCCATGTCATCATAAAAATGTTCTCTATCAGCTGAGAATGTTGGCACACACCCTTGATCCCAGCACTTGGAAGACAGAGGCAGGTTGCTTTATATGAATTCAATGTTGGCCTGGTCTACAGAGTAAGTTCCAGGTCAGCCAAAGCTATATAGTGAGTCTTGTCTCAAAGTTTTCAGTATTAATCATGACAATCAGAAAATGTCTTCATAGAAATAATGCCAACTCTCCAGGGAGAACAAACGGGAAAAGGAAGACGCATTTATTAAGCCCTTAATGTTTCCCCACAAATAATGGGTCTATTAAAGACCGCCGGTTCAGCAGTGAACTGAACAGTGTGTCTCGGCCTTTCCTCAGCTTACCTAGTGAAGGTGGGTGGTTTACAGTTTTCCCCATGGCAGCATATTATGAAGGAGAAAGGTTGGGTGCTGAGGAGTGTTCGTCAAGAAGACTTTGCTGCCGTGAGTTGCATATGAAGTGATCACTCAAGAGGATTATGTTGAAGGCTTGGTTTGAACTGAGGAGCTCTGGAGAAGTAATTGGATCATGGAAGAATTAATTCCATTCATAAATTAATCCAGTAATGACTTGATATCTGAATGGGTTCGTAGAAGGAAGAAGTATGTTTTGATGTACTTACATTCCCTGGGTTCTTCCTGTTTGCCTTCTCTCTGGCTACCATGAAGTGAGAGTCTCTGTTTCCTCACACCCTCTTTACCTCTTCTTGGGTTCAGCCTCTTTTCAGGTGCATAGCAATGGAGCCAGCCAGCCATGCGCTGAAACCCATACATACATTCACACATACACTTTGTATTTTATTGATATAACGCACACACACACACATATACCTGTTTTATAAATGATAGTAAAATATGCAGGTTTGGAATAATATAAATTTTATTTAACAATCGAGTCTATTGAGAATGTTTTAACTGATTTTTCCTGAACTCCTAGGAGGATGGGGTGATAGACAGCTGTAGGTCAACCATGGTTTGATAAATGGAATGGCATCTCAATCAACTCTTCCTCAGTACAGTTGTTGTCCTGAAATTTTCCATCTGATCTACTCGTACTCGCATTCATGCTGTGCAATAAGAGGAACCATCCTTCAGTCTCAACACTACTGCTTTAGAAATCTGTTGCTCATTAATGATATGAGGGGTGTCTGTGGTCATAGGAACCAAATGCTGCAGGAGTGCTTCCTCCGTTCTCATGTGTGCACTTCATAATAAACAGCTATGCACATGTCACATTTATGTTTAATCTGCATCAAGTATTTTCTGGGCTGGAGAGATGGCTCAGAGGAAAAGAGCACTGGATGCTCTTCCAAAGGACCCTGGTTCAGTTCCCAACACCCACATGGCAGTGCAGGCCAGTCCCAGGGGGTCTGTCTCCCCACACAGACATATCTGCAGGCAAAACACCAATGCACATAAAAAAATATTTTTTAAGCTGAAGAAATAGTTTCCTATTAGAGGTCATCTCTGTAGATAAAAAGTAAATAATTTAGGCCTTATAGGCCAGTGGTAACAGCTGCAGTAAAGCTTTTCCTCATATCCTGAAACAGTATATTCATTTCTCCATACCCGGCTGTCTAATCTATGGCATTAGCCATTATTCTAAGCCCGACATCTGGGTGGCACTGGTGTACTTTTAAAAAAAAAAAACTATTTTATTTATGTTTCTTATGCCTCTTTCTTTCTTCCCCACCCCAATCCCTTCCAACATCCCAATGCCATGTAGGAGAGAAAGGCTAGTGGGGAGAGGGAGCATAGTTCTCTTAGGCTACTTCCTGCTGGTTAGGGTTGCTGGGTTCATTTTAGCAAGTCCAACTTCTCATGATGTCAACAGCAACCCGGAGCAGCAGGAGGGAGCACCAGCAGCCTTCTTCTTTCTTGGAGCACCCCCAACACTCTCTGGACTCTGGCCTTTATCCCTTCTCAGAGTCCTCAGAATTAATCTATCTGCAGCTGGCAAAGAGGCCCTCTCAAAGCCCACACAGCCAAATAGTTTCCTGCTGTTGACAATCTGAATCAGTCCCACTCCCCATACCTGGGATTAAAACAAAATCGTGTTTGCATATCATAAAACAAAAATTCTTCAACATTACACATATAATCTTTATCCCTGGAGCTTGCTAGCTAGCCAGCCCAGCCTGATCAGAGAGCTCTGGCTGAGAGACCCTGCCTCAAAGCATAAGATGGAGGAGCGGTTGATAAAGACAAAACACATTGACCTCTGTCCTCCACATGGACTCATGTGTGCACATGCACACATACAAACATACACATGTGTACACACACACACACACCCTTTGTTAGAATGTGCCTATTTCATGCCTTTTATCCATACATGAGATTCATGATGGTTCTTTTTCAAAGCAGCTTTCCTGCAAGTTGCCTCCAGCCCTCCCTACGCTACCAAGAGAGGAGGAGGAGCCATGTGCATAATCAAGTAGCATTTTTAGCTCTGTGATGGGCCATGCATGGTTCATAAGGTCTAGATGTCACGACTTGTGTTATTTGTGTTGTCTGTGAGAGAGTGCCTTAGAGAAGAGCATAGCAAATACAAGGTTAACCCACTACCTGCTGCACTCAGGAGACAGGATACAATGCCAATAAAAGAAGTTGTTATCAATTAATGAAGCTATTGTTTCCCTCATATATGTGCAATCATAAGACCTGGATTTCAGCAGAACATTACCATCAGGCAGTTTAGAGAGATGGAGAAGTTCTGGTTGGTCAAAAGTTCACCATATCATGTCTAAGAGAGGAGGTGAAAACCAGGAAGGCAGAGAGAGCACACACATCCCATCTCCCTTCCCTGCTGGAGCAAGGGAAATGCTGTATGTGCCTGTTACTAAAACTCTTACAGCTCCATAGAAACAGCTTCTAAAAGTCTGTGCATCACAGTTGGGGAAATGGCTTAGGGCAGGGAAAGTGTTTACCCTGGAATCAAAAGGGCTTGAGTTCAAGTCCCAGGGTCCACATTAAAAAAGCCAAGAATGATGTCACACACTAGAAATCCCAACTGTGGGAAAGCCAAGGCAGGCAGGTTGCGGAGGGTCACTGGCCACCAGCCCAACTTACATTATGAGCTCCAGGCCAGCGAGAGATCAGTAATCACAGGCATGTGTCGCTCTTATAAAGGACCCAAGTTTGATTCCCAGCACCCATGTGGTGGCTTGCCACCATCTGTAACCCCAGTCCCATGGGACTGAAAGACCTCTTCTGACCAGACATGTACTCAGTGCATATATATATGGGCAAATATTCGCATGCATAAAATAATAAAATAAATGTAAAAATATCTTTACAGTGGGAGAGGTGGCAGTGAGGGATGGCACCTGAGGCTCTCCTGTAGCCTAATGTACATACGTGCGTACGTAGGCATACACACGATTGCATGCCCCCCTCCACACCCATGCAAAATCTGGGTAGCACAAGCCGTGGCTCCTCGCGAGTGACACATTTCAGGATGTGGCAAAGAACCTGTACCTCCCTTCTCCATGTTCGTTTCATGCTTATGGACATGGCTCTGCGTCTCAGCCACCTACATTTGATACTCCGCAGTCTTCATTTGGAAACTCAGTAATTTCCAATAAGAGGCCTCATCATTTTGGTTTGCACAGAGTCTAATAGGCTCATCCATTAGTTCACACACCACACACTTCCTTTTGTTTGTTGCTTTTGAGAACTGAAGCAGAGACTCTCGACCTGGTGGAGAGGGCCAGGCCTGCTCTGTGGGTTTACGGCACGCATGCCCTAGTCTGAGAACGAGCTGCCCTTGAGAAGCACACATAAAGGGTCTCTAGCTGCGTAGGATTGTTGTTCTTCTCATGGTTGCTGTTTCAGCCCGAGGTGGAACCAACACTACAGACTCATTTAACTCCTTTTTTGAACAGGTGGAATGACCCACTTTAAGCTATGTGTTACTATACAGGTTATTTGGATGTGAAATATTCCAAGTAAGTACTCAAAAAAAGACTTACTAGAAAGACAAAGGTGTTGTGTGGGGTTTGAGTGCTATTTTGTACCCAACCTGTGTTTAAAATGGACAGGCTGGGGGTGTGGACTGCTTTACATTTAGAAAGGTCTCTGTCTCTGAGAAATGGAGCTGACAACTTTCTCCCTTAACATAAACAAAGCTCCTTATCATTGGAAACGCAAGGGTTTAAACATCCCAGCTGCACTGGGAATCCCACCATTCCTTTTGTGTCTCAGAGCCGGGAATAAGACGACAGAGATGAAGCAGACATAAGATTCATGGCACTCAGCTCCTTAGAAATGACTCTGAACAGCAGGAGCTCACGAGCCTGTCCACTGAAAGCAAGCATCCATTAAGCATCTTGAACACTACTGTAGAATTCCCTAGTAAGACACAGCCCACATGGATGCTCCTCTGTGTTCTCAAAGAATGCCACTGTACCCATAGCACTTCTAAGCCTTTATCGCAACTATTTTTTTCTTATCTGTCTCCTCTGCTAGCTGACAGCTCCTTGAAGTTGAGTACTCTGTTTCACTGCTGCTACTGTTTTTCACCTGACCTCTAGTCCTAGAATAGCACCACACCTGTCCTAGAGACTCAATGAATCTCTAAGATAAGTAAAACAATAAATTGCATGCAATATACAAACAGCTCCTACAAATCAATAAGAGGCAACAACAACAACAACAAAAACTGAGTAAGGTATAGGAAAACAATATAGAGAAAAGTTAAGTAAAAATGGCCGCTAAGCATATAAAGCATTCACGCATAACCATAACAAAAATGACAGCTAAAAAGAGTATGTCCTCTTAATCTGATTGGCCTGCTCTTTGATCACCTCCCCCTGGGGGGGAGCAGCCTTACCAGGCCATAGTAGAGGACAATGCAGCCACTTTTGATGTGAACTGATAGACTAAGATCAGAAAGGAGAGGAGAACCTCCCCTATCAGTGGACTTGGGGAGTGGCATGCAAGCAGAGGGAGGAGGGAGGGTGGGATTGGGAGGGGAGGAGGGAGGGGCTTATGGGGGGATGCAGAATGAATAAAGTGTAATTGATGAAAAATTTAAAAAAAAGGGGAAAAAAATAATTTAAGAACCTTAAATGACTTTCAAAAGTGGAGGAAAACATGGAGTTAGTCAATTGGCATGGAGCACGTCTCGCCCCTGGGGGCAATGGTCTCCTGAACCTACTCAGACCTCGGACACTACCACTGCTAGTTCTAGAACTGACGCAGGATGTTCCAACGAGGGGGTTAAGGCTTCTCATAATATTTCCTATAAGCCCACACCTGTTTGTTTATATCCCCCATTTTTATTCATTATTAGCCAGATAGAGCCAAGTAATTGTGGTAATGATACTTGCTTTTTTGCCCAATGCTGGAATGCTAGTAAATTTAGCTATGCCCTGGTTACTCGCATGCCTCGCTGGGTGCCTGTGCCCATTGATGCCCCTCACGTTATGACTCTCTTCAGACAGAAAAGGGATCTTGGAACTACAGCCAATTGTTACTGCCATCTCATTGGCGGCTGTTGGAGCTACCACCGGGGCATTAGCCATGAGTCATACTGGGCAGACTGCTCAGACCCTGAATAATCATTTAGCCAATGTAGCTCATGCCTTAGTTGTACAAAAAGGAATTAATGCTCAACTAAAAGGAAGCTTGATGGTGTTCAATCAGAGGATTGACCTCGTGCAGGAGCAAATTGATACCCTATGGCAAATCGCTCAACTTGGCTATCAATGAAAATATGCTGGACTTTGAGTCACTAGCATATAACATGAGAATTTTTCCTGTGCTGCAAATCTGTCTAAACAATTGTCTAGCTATATTTTAGGTAATTGGACTGGAGAATTCGATACTACGATGGAGCAGCTGAGAGTGGCCATTGTCACAGTAAATTCTACCAGAGTGGACGCAGGACTAGCCACAGGATTATCATCATAGATTGCTGCAGCCATGAATCATCTGAAGGAATGGGCGGGCATGGGAGCGTTAGCAGGCCTTCTGGTGTTGGTCTCCTTGGTTTGCCTGTGGTATATATGCAAGATTAGAGTCTCACAACAGCGTAATGCAGCCATGATCATTCAGGCCTTTACAGCCATTGAAGCAGGACAGTCTCCCCAAGCATGGTTGGCTACCATAAAAAGCTAAAATGTTATGCTCAGGATGCGAGGCTAAGCACTGCACTCAGGGTCAGCCACTTTGGACCCAGAGAAGAGCATGTCTGATTGCATGCGGGTTGATGCCCCAGGTCCCGCCTCTGAGAAAAAGGTATCGGTCGGGTCTGATGCTCTTTGGGTGGATGACACCTAAATGAACATCGGTACAAAGTCCCAATTTATTTCTAATATCAGAGATCAGACCTCTACTCTTGCCTGATGTGTCTAAAACAAAAAGGGGGAACTGTAGAGAGCTTCGGAATGCTATGCCTTAAAGATGGAGCTGGTTTCCGCCTTCTACCTTCCCGATGGTGAGTTCTCTCTGTCACGAACAATTCCACATTTGGCTAAGGCTGAGGATCTGGCTTGCTTCCATGTATGTGGACCTATCTGCATTGCCCACGTGGCACGCTGGGGTTGGCTACCCAGAGGCTATTTAAGCTGTGGGCTGGCTTTCCCCAGGGTCAGATGATTGTTCAAGGTTCCTGAATAAACTGCATTGAAAAAAAAAAAAAAGAGTATGTCCTCTAGATGCATTAAGGACACTGTCGTTCTCCATCTGGTGGAAGTCTGGATGCAGCTGTCAGCTTCCGAACAAAGAACAGTGACACCAGGATTGGGGTTCTGTTTCTGGATCTCAGGAATGGCTAGAGTGCTTTAGAGGCCCATGCGATAGACCAGAGTGTGGAAAGAGTTTTCCACAGAGTGTTACAGTTAGTTGTCTCTTGCAGAAGAGATCACCAGTGGCAATGGAAGCTCTGGCGTTCCAAAGCCAATGGTGATACCAGAGTGTTACTGCTCCTTGGTTAAGATGCTGTGCTAAGCATGGCAGAGGTATGGACAAAAGCCCATGCCTGGCCGGCTTGGCAGACTGAAAGGCAGGTCTGGTGAGATGCAGACCCGGCAGGACGCAGGTCAGCGGCTGCTGAGGCAGTTCTGCACGCCGGTGAATGGCAGAAGCTCGCTGTGGCCGGAGCAGTCCAGAAGTTCGTGGCAATTGGGCAGGCTCCAGTCAGCCTAGCTACAAGCCAAGCTCCCAGAGTTCATCAGCAAATCTCTAGGGAGCAGGGGAGATCTCCCTCCCCTAAAATAAATGACAGCTCTCCAGCAGCCACGGTGGAAAGCTGACGGTATCACGCAGCATGCACGCACCCAGCACCCACCCATTTTACGTTTATTTCACGTAAAATCAGGAACTCATAAACCTTGGGCAGTGGGAGGGGCTCCAAGGGTGAACGTGTCTGATTTGCTGGGAACAGGGATGCCAGGAAAGCTTGATTTACATGTTGTGGTACAGTACCTCACTTACATGCAGTAGTCCAGTGTCCTAAGAGGGAGAACATAGCACTTAATTGTCCTATGGGCTGGGGAAGAACTAAGCCAAGACATCAAGGCATCTTATTAACATAGGTGGGTATCTCCAGGAACTCCCCATGTGCCTGCTAAACAGTTTTGTGGGGTTTTGTTTGTTTGTTTGAAATTAGGAAAGGGTCTGTGGGGCCTATGATCTTCCCTTACAACATCTGGAGTTGCCAGATCAGGTGGGGAGGGAACCCTGCTGTGAAAAGGGACCCCATCATAGTAGACTGAGTTCAGTTGGCTCTCCGGATACACCAGGCTGACCTTTTAAATGCAGAGTCCCGCAGGACTCAGACTCAATCACAATAAAAGAAGTGGAAATTAAGACTGAGGTGTCATTTTTCAATGATCAAAGGGGAAGGCATAAAGAAGCTCGCTAACAGAACGCGTGGCAAAGAACGGTGCTTTCGCAGTTTGCTAATGTGGACGTAGGCCTCCAAGAGGATAAACTGCAAACGTGCAAACCTTCCCCTAACAATTCCTCATCTAGGTATTTATCTGGAAAGATTCGCGTACATGGATGTGAAAATAGGTTTGACTGCAGAGCCAAGTTCATTCTGTTACGCACCACACCTGCTTGTCAAAGCCCTGGGAGACTTCACTTCTTTCATAGCAAACACTGTTGTCTGAGATCCAGGCCTGTTCCAAGAACCTTCACACTTGCACAATTCATCCAGCCTATGAACTGCCTATCACTACCAGGGCTGTCTAGGACCATGCTTCAGCACTCTGGGCAGCATCGCTCTGATTAATCAGTGTCCAGGGTGTAACAGTTGTTAAATATTTGGACATTGTTCCTATGTTCAAGGTTGTTCACTGCAATACACAGGGTGACCGCCAAACTTGGGGGACAGTCTAATTGGAAGCCAGTATCGACTGGCACCTACTCTGTGTCACACGCTGCTGAAAGGGTTTGAGACCGATCAGCATATTTAATCTTTACAGTCACCCCAAGTGGAGTGACTGTTGCGGTTTTCAAATTCTGAAGTTTATAAGGCTAACACACAAAGGAGTGGGCAGCCATGGTTCTTAGAGCTTAAGTGGCAGTGACAGAATCGTGTAAGATGATATCATCCCAGAGTCCACGCTGTTAAAATCAAATGTGTGCTAGAAAAGGCTTGATGAAATAAATCAGGATTTATTCCTTAAATGGAATGTTATATACAAGCTGAAGTTCTTTATAAACGTGTAACAGAATAGTAGCCAAGCTGTACTGCCAAAAAGAAAATACAGAATAATGTAGCCATCCAATTTGTGCATAACACACGTACATGTGTGTGAGTGTCTTCACAAAGTGCATATGTATGCTATAAAAACACATGTGATAAGTGTATGTTAAAAATCATAAACTGGATGCATAGAGCATGTCTAGAATGATGCCTGTGAAATGGCCAACACTAGTCACCTGTCTGTAGAGGACAGCAGACTAGGAAAGTCGTGTGACCTGTTTGTGCCTTTTTAGACTGTTTGAATTTTATAGCATGTCTGTGTTTCATAAATTAAATAACAAATTAACAATACACAAAAGGGCAATGACAAGTACATAAGCACTCTGACACAGAAAGTTAAAAAAGGGCTTGAAGAGAAAGAGAAGCAACCCACAGGCCAGTATGCCCGGTTGCAGGAGAACGTCCAACCCTCTGAGAGGAGGAAGTGTGCAAGGAACATTAGGAAGCAGAAGAAGGGCATCCTGAGGGAGAAGCAGGGGTCAGAAGACAGTGAGTCACAAATGACTCAGAGGTGACTTGAGGTGCATGTGTCCTGTGTCACCGTGAGGACTCAGGGAAGCTAACCTGTGAGTGTGGCAGGGTCCAGAGAAGAATGGCAGGGCTACACATGAGAAGTCAGCCTATGGGTCCCATTCTATGGACAGAGGAACACAGATATAAAGCTAGAAATGCCCACATTCATCCTGTCCCCACAGGCAGGGCTGATAAGGATAAGCTGTGACACTATCCCCAAAGGACAAGACAAAAAAACAAAGAAGTAATTGAAGGCATGAGAAAATAGGACCAAGAAAAACTGTCTCAAGGAGCTGAGATTGTTGGTTCTGAAGAAGGACAATTACTGTCCCCTACTTGATGACAGCCTCATTGTAGGGGTAGGAGTGGGGGGATGGTGGCCAGCTGTTCTGTGGCACCACAAAGAAGACAAAAGAGGGAAAGGGCTTCAATTCAGCATGAGCGATCTAAATGGAACTCTGAAAAATCTTTGTCAGAAAAATCAAAACTCTAAAGCTGTTAAGCACTGTGGGTGTGCTGTTCTCGCTCTTAACTGGACCTGAGGATGGAGAAAACAACATGAATTTGAATTCAAATCTCTAAAGGCAAGCTGCCTTTTTATGTGAGTTTCTTCACATATGGGTCCAGTAGGAAAACGCTGGACCCATAGAAAGACCGTGTGTTGAGAAAGAAAGCTCAGAAAGTTGTCAAAAGGACTACAAGAGAGCCTATGAGCACTGCATTCAGAATAGGACCTAGCATGTAGGAAATTCACATTAAAGAGCATCTGTCGTTCTTCCATGTAACAGAGAAGTTATTTAGTCACAACAAATGGCTTAAGTCATTTAAACAGATGCTTAAGGTGTCCCCTGAAAGTATCCTGAGTGCCTCCCAAGTTTACGTACACAGCTTCCATCACTATTCTGTAGTCCCATGTTTTCCAAGTTACTTTTAAACTTTCTAGAGTGCCAAGGATGACCCTGAACTCCTGGTCTTCTTGCCTTCACCTTCCAAAGACACATACTTTATGTGTGTGTCTTTAAGTAATGCTGGGGCTGGAACCCAGGGCGTCACGCTTGCTAGGCAAGCCCTCTACCAGCTGAACCACATCCCCAGCCCCTGTGCGCACTGTACCACCATGAAAGTGTGCCCTTTCTGAAATCAGTGTCACTCTATTCACCCCATTTATTCAGCCTTAAGAAGCCAGTGTTCACCATTTCTCACAAATTTACATTTCCAACAGCTCAACCTTCTGTAACACTGCAGTAGAAAATAACAGCTTGTCTTTTCTCTAGTGGTTTGGACTATGGCTCACAGTAAATCTCATATTACAATATGGTACAAATGCGCATTCATACAACAGTAACTGAGATAGAAACCTACAGGAAAACGCAAATTTTATTTACACTATTTTTGTTTTATTTATTTATTTTAAAATTTATTACAATTTACTCTCTTTGTATCCCAGCTGTAGCCCCCTCCCTTATCCCCTCCCAATCCTGCCCTCCCTCCCTCTTCTCCTCCCATGACCTTCCCCCACTGATAGGGGAGGTCCTCCTCCCCTTCCTTCTGATCCTAGACTATCAGCTCCCATCAGGACTAGCTGCATTGTCTTCCACTGTGGCCTGGTAAGGCTGCTCCCACTCCCTCAGAGGAAGATGGTCAAAGAGCCAGCAACTGAGTTAATGTCAGAGACATTCCCTATTCCCCTTACTAGGATACCCACTTGGAGACTGAGCTGCCATGGGCTACATCTCTCCATACATGGAGAGATGTATCTCCATGCATGGTCCGTGGTTGGAGTATCAGTTTCAAAAAAGGCCTCTGGGCCCAGATTTTTTGGTTCAGTTGCTCTCCTTGTGGAGCTCCTGTCCCTTCCAGGTCTTTCTATCTCCCCCTTCTTTCATAAGATTCCCTGCACTCTGCCCAAAATTTGGTTATGAGTCTCAGCATCTGCTTTAATACTCTGCTGGGTAGAGTCTTTCAGGGGCCCTCAGTAGTTGGCTTCTCTCCTGTTCCCTCTTCTGATGTCTATCTCATTTGCCTTTCTGAATTAGGATTGAGCATCTTGCCCAGGGTCCTCCTTTTTGCTTAGCTTCTTTAGGTGTACAAATTTTAGTATGTTTATCCTATATTATATATCTAATATCCACTTATAAGTGAGTACATACCATGTGTGTCTTTCTGCTTCTGGGATAACTCAGGAATCGAATAGAAGACCCAGAAATAAACCCACATACATATGGATACCTGATTTTTGACAAAGATGCCAAAACCATACAATGAAAAAAAGACAGCATCTTCAACAAATGGTGCTGATCTAACTGGATGTCTACATGTAGAAAAATGCAAAAAGATCCAAATAGATCACTCTGCACAAAACTAAAGTCCAAGTGGATCAAAGACCTCAGCATAAAACCAGACTAAACCTGTTTGAAGAAAAATAGGGAAGAGCCTTGAACTCATTGGCACAGGAGACAACTTCCTGAACAGAACACCAACAGCACAGGCTCTAAGATCAACAATCAATAAATGGGACCTCATGAAACTGAAAAGCTTCTGCAAACCAAAGGATACTGTCATCAAAACAAAATGACTGCCTACAGATTGGGAAAAGATGTTCACCAATTCCATATCCAACAGAGGGCTAATATCCAGAATATATAGAGAATTCAAGAAGTTAAACAGCAACAAGTCAAGTAATCCAATTAAAAAATGGGGTACAGAGCTAAACAGAGAATTCTCAATAGAACACCGAAAAGCAGAGAAACAAAGAAATGCTCAACATCCTTAGTTATCAGGGAAATGCAAATCAAAACCACCCTGAGATTTCACCTAAACCCATCAGAATGGCTAAGATCAAAAACGCAAGTGACAACACATGCTGGAAAGGATGTGGAGAAAGGGGAACCCTCCTCCATTGCTGGTGGGAATGTAAAGTTGTACAACCACTTTGGAAATCAATTTGGCCCTTTCTCAGACAATTAGTAATAGTGCTACCTCTAGATCCAGCTTGACCATTCTTAGGCATATCCAAAATATGCTCAACCATGTTTGTAGCAGCTTTATTCTTAATATCCAGAAACTGGAAACAACCCAGTTGCCCCTCAGTTGAGGAATGGATACAGAAATTGTGGCACATTTACACAATGGAATACTATTCAGCAATTAAAAACAAGAAAATCATGAAATTTGCAGACAAATGGTGGAAAATATTTTTTGTTTTTTGAATACATCTTGACGCCCTAAATTGATTTTGTTATCCATCAATGACTATTTTCCACAGTTCGAAAAGCTTGAGTAAGTTTAACAGCACAGGGCAAAGTTTCTGTGCTTTCTGCAGTGCCCAGGACTTTACAAAGGTTAGGCAAGCTCTCTGCCACTGAACTGCATCTCAGCCAAGAACAACTTTCTTTTTAAGGAGGTTGCTCTGAGGATCTAATTATTCATCAGTTAAGGCAGAATTAAATGGTTTTTTATCTCAGCATCCCACAGAGTCCAGGTCAGGACACAAAATAAGCTGTGCCTAACATTTATGTCACAGCTCCTTTGCGACATAGCCTGCCATTAGAAGAGCTGCACAAAGCCCTGATCCGACCTCAGCTGGGCTCAGGTGACAGTCCAGAGACACCCTCCAGCTATTGCGTGGCAGTTAAGCTGTCTTCCCAGGCACCTCAGGAGTCCTGGTGAGAAGTTTGGAGCAACATAAGAGAGTACAGCAGTGGAAGAGACCAAGGAACCCACAGGCCGCCCACAGCCTGAACTCAGCAAAAGCATTCCTGAGAACCAGAGTTCAGGGGCCACAGAGGGAAAGAATAATGCTGAGCATCCTTCATTGTGAAGGCAAAAGAGGACAGGAAATATTTGGGGGAAATTTTTTTTTTATTCCAAGTGGCAAAAATAGAAAACAAAATGTGCTAAACATTTTGTTGTTTAAGGAACAAAGGTGTGCTGGGTGCTAAAATCTTAGAGTCAAAGAGCTCTCTCTCCCACTAAGTGAGAGACACATCACTATGGTTCAAAATAAATTTCCAGAGAAACTGCTCAGGCCCTTTACCCTGTAAGCATGCTGCCTATAGGAACCCTTTAACTTGACCCTTGACATCATGAGCCTTGGTCTTGAAAAAACACAATGAAAATGATTTCAAATTTTGTTCTGGATTCTGCTTACAATCTCTAACCTTGACAAGTCAGTCAGGACAGTTTGTGAATGGTCACTGTGTCTACTGTCCCTTCTTTACAAAAGCCATACCTCAGCACATGGGGAAAAAGAGTTTATGCATTTGCTTCACACACACACACACACAGAGAGAGAGAGAGAGAGAGAGACAGAGACAGAGACAGAGACAGAGAGACAGAGAGAGAGAAAGAGAGAGAGAGTAACTGAGAAGAAAATAGATGCTACTAGAAGATAGACCACTGGAAGCAGAGGGAATGGTAAAAATGGAGGCAACATTAAGACTTTGAAAGAACCCAGTGCTAGAAGGTATAGGACGCCAAGACAACTGATCTAGTTTGGCTTCTATTGCTCTGATAAACACTGTGACAAAGCAACTAGGGAGGAAAGGGTTTACAAATAGGCATCCCCATCCCAGCTTATCACCGAGAGACTTGAGGGCAGGAACTTAAGAAGGAACAGACGCAGGAACCTTAGAGGAACCCTGCTGCCCTGCTTACTGGCTGCTCTCCATGGCTTGCTCAGCCATGAGCTTGCTTTCTGACACAGCCCAGGACCACCTGTCTATGGGAAGCATCCTCCAAAGAGGGCTGGAGACTTCTATTTCAATCGTTTTTCAAGAGAATGCTCAACAGACCTGCCCCCTGGCCAATGAAGCGATTTCTCCATCAAGGTTCCCTCTTCATAAGTTTGTCTCAAGTTGACGAAAAATGACCAGCACAGCTGCCCTTCTCCAAACACAACTGGAGACAGAAACAATGCAAATACAGTTTTGGTAACAAGAAATCTAATTACACTTTCTTCTTCATTTGCCCAGAGGTCTTTGTAAAATGAATCCTTCAAAAGGTTCTGCGCATAAATGCAGGTGGCTGCATCCCCTCCTGTCTTTGCTGTGTGTTTATTCTTACTCCACCTCAAAGCCCCGAGACTGAGAAGTAGAAGAGAGTCAATGAGAATGCATGTCTCACCCGGCCTTGAGTGATGGCAAGATTTCCAAGTGAACAGCTATGAGAGGCTTCTAGAAAGCTGGGCTTTTAGGCACCAAGTTCCTATGTCTTACAAAGGAGTATGGTACCCCAAGTGCCATGTGAAAAACTGCTAAGCCACAGAGGCCAGGCTGGGACAACGGGCAGCTAAATGATGGATGATGTGGACAGCATCTTGCGCTTGGAAGGGCTTTGACTATGAGTAAGAGCTTGCCACAACCCTAAAGCAGAGTCCTAATGAGAAGCAAGGTTTAAGGACTAGAGAGATGGCTCCACAGAGAAAGCCTGCCACAGAAGCACAGGGATGGTAGCCTCTGGGCAGGCCTGGCAACCTGCCTGCCTGTATTCAAGACCCCTAGGAAGCAAAGATGGGTATCCCTGCCTAGGTACTCAGAATCCCTTCCGGTTCAGTGACAGACCCTACCTTAGTAAATAAAGTGGAGGGCTGTTGATGAAGACACCGGACTTCAGCTTCTGACTTACACACACAGGGTACATGCAGATGCACACGCGTGCTCACGCGCGCCCTTCATCCCCCCCCCACCATATCCTTGCCAGCATTTGCTGTTGTTTCTTTTCCTGACGATAGCCACTCTGCCTGTCTTAAGTCTCTGGTGAGAGATGTCAGTCTGATTAGTCATGCGCCCAATACCACCATGGCAACTGTGTGGTTGTGACCGCTGTCATCCTTCCTGAGCTATGCTCTGCTTCTTCCGTATCAGGTGCCTTTGCCCTGGTCCAGATCACCAATCAGACCCTACCCTTTGGGCATTTGCTGCCAGGCTGTTGTTTTACACAGAGGACTTGGACAATAGGCAGGAGATCAGCTGGATATCTGTTCTAATTTCTGGGGTTTTGCATTTTGGAAACAGACTCCGGCTCTTAGGGCTGTCATTTATCATGGTCCACCGTATTTGGAGGATATAAGAAAAGGTGGCGGGCGCTCTGGGGAGACACTGCAGAATGATGAATCACTGCAAATACGCCCAGCCCTCTATTGCTGTTCCCAGGCAAAGGCTGTGAGTGCGTCTGTATCGGGTGTGGTGATCAGATAGCACTGATAAAGCTAAAACAACCGAATAACCTGCTATTTTATCAACGTTCGCTCTGAAATTGTTATCCTTCCCTGTTATTGTATTTAACAAAGGCAATCAGATTATCATTAGAACAAGGCCCAGCATTGCTTTATTAAAAAAAAAAAAAACTGGATCGTTACTCATAGGATTTTAATTACATAGTTTAATTTTGTCACGGATGCCTCCTTTAATTTTCTTTCTTTGAAGAAAATTTTTGGAAGCTACCCCCATCATTTCTGATTTTATTACCTATCTATGAAAATCAAATACTTAGCTTATTAGCATTTTAAACTGATTTTTTAATTCAGTCCTCACATCACTGTCTAGTAATCATTTTGGTAATATCTTCTTGGTGAAATTATAACCAAAGATCAACTACAACGAGTATGGGCTTTTTAAAAATTAATGACTAATTTATTAAAGTACTGCCTTCACAATATTAAGCACCTCCCAGCAAATGTAGACATCCCTGTACTTAGCTACTGAGCGTATTTCATTGAAAACCCAGAGTTTCTACCAACATAAAATAAGCAAGTGTGTCCCTAGTAACCATACACAAATTCCAAAGTTATCAACAGAAATGGCCTCCGGAGGTAAAAGAGGAAGTGGATAGGAGAATTAGGGAAATCAAGCATACCCACAGGCCACAGTGGAGAAGAAATGTGCGGCTATTAGGCCAGAGAGCGGCTGGGGAGAAATCATGTCTCTCAGCTCCTTCAAAAACACAAGGATCTCCTGTACCCTGCATGTGAGGCACCATATTTGTGACCTCGGGAACGTCAGCGCATTGTGTGGTGAGGGTGAGGGTGGGTGTGGACACAAATCCTTCCTACTTCACCCCATCACTCCTGCATGAACTCACACACTCATCCAGCACATGTGTGTGGAACTCCTGCTCTGTGGCAGTCCCTGGCTGCTCAACAGTGCAGAGGTCTGGTGCATTTCCTGTCTTATGCTTCCTACCACCTAGTGAGAAGACTGAAATGGAGAAAAACAGCATAAAAGAACAAAACAACTGAAAAGAATAGAGGTCAGTATTAATTCAAACCTCCAGGGCTTCTAATGGAAGAATCCAAGAAACTTACCTAATCATCTGTTGCTTTTCTCAGGACTGCAGCGAGATACCTGCTGAGAGCGACTCGAGTGTGGGAGGGTTTCTCCTAGCACCCAGCTCCAGGCTACAGTCATGGCAGCCGGAGTGTAAGGCCGCTGACAGATACTCTGGGTCCAGAGCGAGCAAGCAGTGAGATGAATGCTGGTGCTCAACTTGCGTCCTCCTTTCTATTGACACTGGAACCCCATCCCATAGGGACGGTCACAGTCGCATTTAAGACGAGTCTTTCCGTCTCAGTTAACTTTTCTGGGAACCCTTGCACAAACACACCCAGAGATGATGATGAAGATGAACCATCTCATCGTTCCTTTTGTCATGAATATCATTTACACGTAATTATTTGAACACTTACACAAACTTGCCAAAGTGGATCCATCTCCCCTTCTTCACAGCTGGGCAGCTGACGCTGGCTAAGGTCTCCTCCAAAGCCGAAGGTTAGAAAAGCCAAACAGCGATGTTTGAACAGAGGCCCAGCAGTCTCCGACACCGCACTCTTTCTTTAGATAGAGAAATTTCTGGGAAGAAGTTTGTCCTCTGCTCAGAACCAGGGGCTCTGAGAGTACCTGGCGGCACTAGGACATGCCTATCAGTCTAAGCATAACCCCTCCCCCACCACGAGATGGCGTCGTGGCCTGCTACATCGCTCCTGCTTACCCTACGCACTAAATCATCTTAGTGCACGCCTAAACTTGCTCCAACTGTCCATCCTGCTCAGCTGATGGAAGACAACCTTGGCCAGGGCCGGACTGGGAGAAGGCAAGGGTGGTTCTTTCCTGATTAGATACAAGGGAAAAAAAAAAAAAAAACACACAATAACCTCCATACCTATGTCTCCATTCTTACTGATGGAGATCAGTATCTGTCACTGTGTTTCATAAATATACAAATGAGAAGTTAAAAGGAGAAGAGAGTAAAATGATATGAAAGTAGGACTAGATTTGGACCTTGGTCATTTAATACCCCATCTACTGAATTCTCTCACCTAGCGCAATAGAAGGAGGCAGGCCTATGGGATATAAGCATGAGAAGGTTTCATTAGGGTTTTGCCAGGCATTTTTAAACACCATGAAAATGGTTTTCATGTGTAAATACTCTCAATTCCTTCTGAACTATTATCCCATACATCATTTATGCTGCCCTATCATTACTGTCCATATGACAAATTGCTTCACTGAGTTTATTTATATGCCTTTTTATGCCAGTTATATACTAACACATTTTCCTCTTTGCTGTAGCTTCTAGTGACTCCTAAATTTAATTTGTCTGATTCTAGTTTAATTTATTAACCTACATTCTCAATAAGCATTTGTGTGGAAAATCATTAGTTTGATGACATTGCTCATCCTCCAAAGGGCTTTTGACTTCCTTTTTTTTCATTGCACATATGTATAAAATACATATATACACATATTTACTACACATATCTTTTGGAAGTGAGAAGAGGATAAATAAAGTATATATATATATACATATATATATATATAATGAAGAGCTAAATAGTCTTGTAAAGATTATAGGATCTGAGGCTCAGAATACAAAGCTCATTTCTTCATTTCTGCCCTTCTAGTGGCATAAAGTGAATGAATATATGTTCCAAGCCTCAGTTTCTACCCTTCTAAAATGAGGCTAAGAATCCCCACATGGAATGTTTATGAAGATTGAGACCATATATAAAGAGCTCCTGACACTGCCTGCCACACAGGTTTTAATAGTCACTACCTACATTTTGAAAGGTAACTAGCTATACAATAAGGGCTTTCTGTCTGGTTCTGGAGATGGGTCAAGCTTGGCATCCATGGAAATCAACAGACATTTTTAAAGGCTGAAATTTTAAATTAATTTCAAACTGCCTTTTCCCTATCTTCTCTCAGATTGCTAGCTGTGTTCAATCTTCTCTTGTTGTCAAGCCCTCTTGTCTAATTATAAACTAAATTTTGGCTTGCTAGCAGCAAAGATTTTCTCAGGCTCTGTTCTATAAACAATACCAAGAAATCCCAGATGCTTTGAAAACCAGAAGGGCGCTCCCAGCCTGCAGACTTGTTGTTGTTGTTGTTTAACATGAAAGATACCACACAAATGAGTGTGGCTTAAAACTTGCGTATGCATCAGCAAGCAGACATCGAGCCTTTTTTAATTCTGTATCAGCCTCACACTGTCTTGTACTTGTTCCTTTCCATGTCTGCCCAGTCCTTGCAGGCTGGAAGGATGTCTCATTTCTTATTCATCTACTGTTCCCAGCTCAGAGGCATTTGTATAATAGATGCTCAAAAATGTCTGGTCACTATCACACAGATACTTGATATAGTGTTTATCACAGAACTCTTCACAATAGTTAAGTTATTAAACTGACCTGGGTGTCCAACAGTGGAGAAATGGATACAGAAAACCTGGCATGCATGCACAATGAAAGTTTTCTAGCCACAAAGAAACACAAATTTATGTCATTTGCAGAATAATGGATACCACTGGAGATAATCATAGTAAGGGAACAAAGCCAGCCTCAAAAATGCTGGGTTTTTTTTTTTTTTTTTTTGTATGTTGTTCTTAGATTTCATACAGATACATTAAATTATATATATATATATATATATATATGACATGAAAGTACAAGCATAAATGTCTAGGGGAACAAAGGGGACTGATGGGATCAGGGTGAGAAACATGGGGGAGCATGTAAGAAATGCACTCAATACAAAATACATACTTATATCAAATGCCCTTATATATAGCACAGCACCATATGCAATAAATACACAACAAAAAATTTTAATGAATTTGTTGCACCAATGACAATAACAGTCAATTAAAAGCTATGAGTAAATGATTGTCACTCATTAAGTCTACTTGAGACATAGAATTTTAAAATCGATATCAACTTACATGTTATTTTTTAATCTTAAGCTACAAAATGATAGCTTTTTAAATTGCAGGGGCATACCTGCATCTAACAAATTGACAACTTTATTCAAAAATTTATTTTTGTAGTTATTCTCACGCAAATCCTCAAACCTTACTATGAACACAAATGTAGTGAGTTCTTACAGTGTTCTGGCGTGGAGTCCTGGTTCTGTACTGTCTCTACTGAGCTTGAGCTTTGTAAGGCCCATGGGTGAGGGCTGGTCTGTGTTCTTCCCAGGGCCCAGGCACAGCAGCATGACTGAGGAAGGCACCCTGAAAGGAAACCTGGGAAAATGACACTTTCAAAACTAGATTCACAGGTGACAATCAAGTGTGACGCTGAGGGTGCCTCTGAGTGCAATTGTTTGCACTTTTGGGTTTGCTCTGAGGGTTCGTCTGGCCTCCCCAGCGGCACCCAAATCTGCAGACACGTAAGGCCCTCATGCAAAATGGCATAGTGCTTGCCTACACCCTAACCACACTGTCCTGTGTACTTTCAATTGGCTTGCGATTACTGGAAAATCTTACTATACTGTAAGTGTTGCTACACTGTACTATCTTTGGCATAATCACAAGAAAAATACCATTCTGTGTTCGGCTCAGATGCACAGGTGCAGCACTGATGGCCCCAGAGCACCCCTGGGATGCCCTTTGTCAACTGCCCCTATCCCGAGTGCTTTTTCTGTCGTGCACAATATGGATCACACAAAAAGAGGGGTTCCCCTCCTGGACCTGTATAGAGAGTCCAGCCTTATGGAGCCTTGCCTTATGTGGCAGAGTTCACACAAATTTGAGATGTTGCGGCTTGGGTCATGGAACTTGATGCTTTCATCTTCCCATCCTCATTTATCTGTATAGAGAAACAGCTAAATTTCTTTTATTCTGTCTTCTCTTCTTAGTTGTCCTACCTCTTCCACCGTCACACCCCAATAATTCATAAAGCTTTTTATCCGAAACTATGGCATTTTTAGAAAATTCATATCAACTGGTAAAAGGTTACTTTTGTGACTTGAGCAGAATTTTCTAATTGTTACCAAAGATCTACTCTTGCCCTTCTACTTAGGTCGACTGAATTTTAGCTGGGCACACAGACACTCTATTATAATAAAGAATGTCTTTCTCAGCTCCCCTTGCAGGTAGGTGTAGTCACGGAGTAAATGCAGAGATGATGTAAATGACTTTCCCCCTTGTCTTCCCTTTACCTCCTGGGTGTTGGCGGAAGTGATGGCGAAAGCCAGAGCAGCACCAACAAGGACACTGAGAAAAACAAAACAGGTCTGGAGAGATAACACAGGGTATAAAACGCTTGCCTTGTGAGCACCTGTACCTAAGTTCAACCCACAGCACCGACTTTCCAACACACAAGCATACATGCACACTCACGCACACACACACTGTGAGGGAACAAAAAGCCTGAGTTACACTGAAGAGCGCCTTTTCTAATACTGCACTAAGGAGGGGATGGAGAGGCTGCTTTTCTTGTTTAAGTTATTTGATTAGTTCTTGGTGGCAACCACTAAAACAGCATCCTACTCAAACTCTGGCAAACATCAGCATCAATGGGTATCATGACAAGCATTCTAACTGGATTAGCACAAGCATAAACGCCATCCATTTATTTCCCTTGTCTTTTTTGTTTTACTCTTTCATGAAAAATCGCCCCACAGGCTTTTATCAAGTCAATAGAAACTTGTTTTATTTACAAATGAGACCGTTTTCGTTTCACATGCACTAATCTATGTTTCAATTAATTCTACTTAATGTTGCATGTTTCTAAATTTAACTTTAGCTTACGTTTAAGTTCCATTTAAAGTTTCTGTTTCAATTTCAGCAAGCTTATAAGTCCTACTCCTTTAAGACTTGCTTCTTTTTTAAAAATAGTAAAATGTTTTCAAAAATTCAGAATATATATGTGTATATATATATATATATATACATTTTTAAACTTCAAGAAATCAAAAGGCAGGGGCTAGAGGAATGGCTCAGTGGGTAAGACTGCTTACATGAAAATGTGAGTTCAAGATCAACAGCACCCGCATAAAAGGCAGTTGTGACTGCATGTGCCTGTGACCCCTTCATTTGGGGACAGAAACAGGCAGATTCTGGATACTCACTGACCAGAAAGCCTAGTCCAAAGCGGGTATAAATTTTCCTTTGGCCTCCAAATATACAAGGGCATGTACACACAACAGACACACACACACAGAGAGAGAGAGAGAACATAGTAAGAACATATGTAAACATCCCTACACACATTTTTACATCTTCACGATATATCTAATCATAAACCCTTACAACACTCTTTGTGCTATTTTCAAATTTTTGGTTAGTAAAATCTCAGGAAGGTTGTTTTACCTTTTTTCACAACTTCAGTCAGCGATGCAAGGAAGATTTTTATGTTTAGCCTTAGGTACCTCAGTTTGAATATCAGTTAGGGCTCTGTCTAGTAAGTAAAGTTGTAGCATTGTGTTGTATATACATTTTCAACTTTAAGCTTTGTGAAGTTAGTCTTCGTATTGTCGTATCAATTTATACTCTCATTTTGTAACATCTTCTCTAGCATATGGTACTGTCAGCACTTTTTTCCTCTCTCAGTATAATAGGTTCAGAATAGCAGGTATCTTATTTTAATCTGCATTTATTTTATTTATTTATTTATTTATTTATTTATTTATGTGTTTGTTTTTAGATTTCTTTGCTGTTAATATTTTTATTTAATTGTTTCTCTCTCCTCTCTCTTCTCTCTCTTTTTCTTGTGCCCTACTCTGACTGGGGTGGTCAGCCCTTGGTTGCTATGTGGCTATTATTTGTTTATTTATTTATTTATTTATTTATTATTTATTTTGTTTATTTATTTATTTATTTATTTATTTAATGTGCATTAATGTTTTGTTTGCCTGTGTGTCTATGTGAGGGTGTCAGATCTTGGAGTTAAAGACAGTTGTGAGCTGCCATGCAAGTGCTGGGATTTGAACTTGCGTTCTCTGGAAGAGCAGTCAGTGCTCTCAACTGCTGAGCCATCTCTCCAGCCCCATGGCTATTCCTTATAGATCTTTTTAGATATATGCACTGGCAATATCTTCTCTCTTTTTTTTTTTTTTTTTTGTCTTTTAATTTGGCTCACAGAACTTTAACATTTTAGTGTTATTTTTCTCTCTTAGTTGCAGCTCTGTCTTCTGATTAAGAACTCTTCTTTTAGGCTGCAGAGATGGCTCAGCTATTAAAGGCTAGGCTCATGATGAAAAACAAAAAGAAATCCTCTTTTATGAGAATGTGCTATTCTATTTTAAGCCAATCATTTTAAACCTTTACTTTTCAAATACAGAGATTTGATTTTTGGAAAAGATAAATGAAATTTTAAGGGTAGAAGTTTTAATTCTAAGTATTCCAAATGATGGCTTTTGGTGGACTTGATGGAGAAAAAAAATAAAAGAGAGAGATAAATTTTTGAAAAAATAGAAATGACCAAAGAAAACAGAAACCAAAAGCAGGAGGAAGAAAATTCTGTCCTCTGCATGGGGGGGGGAGTGTATATGTTGTGTGGTGAGTGTGTGTGTGAGTGTATGTGTGTGTTGTGTGTATGTGCTGTGTGCATGCATGTATGTGGGTGTGTTCAAGTGCATGTGTGATGTGTGTATGTGTGTGTATGTGCATAGTATGACTTCCACTTATGCCACATTTTAAGTCTTTTGGGATTCTCTCCCCACTCCTTCATGCGACATGTGGTTGTGATGTGCGGTGCTTGTGCTGAAGTCAGTTCATGTGCTGCTGGAGGTCTGTCTACCCTCGCTCACTCGCTCTCCAGCTTTGGCCACGGCCTTTCCGCCTGGTGACAGCAGCCCCAGCAGCGGCTCATTTCCTAAGGTCTCCAGTTCTCTCTCCTCAGGGCTGGGCGTAGGCATGGAGCACAGGTTGGCTCTGACAGAAACCCATGGAGACTGCTTCCGCAAGCCAGTCATTGTCCAGGTGACGGTCAACACAGCGAGCAAGTGCGGGAGACTGAGCGCCAAGGCTTGCTTGCTGATGTGGCACTGCTCTTTGCAGCCACTTCTCAGAGCAGCAGACTCGTCCAACAGATGCTAACACTCTGTATCGAAGCAGGATCCCGACTTAGCACTGTGCAAAGGAATGAACGAAAAGAAAATACCCAGCTGAAAATACCCAGCGTGGTGGCGAGATCAAGGAAGATACCTCACCTCACGCACTCACCGAATGCACAGGTCAAGGCATGAACCCGACAGGTGGCGCTGTGTGGGTGTGGGCGGGAGTTCACTGGTTAGACCGAACTAAGGTGGGTAACAGTGATGATGGGGAGGCTGCCCGCGCCACGGAAGGCATGCGTGGAGAATTCTCCAGTTTGTGATGCCCGAACTGTTCTAGGTGTTAAAGTCATTTGAATAACATACAGCTTGAGACTACCAAGTTAACTGTTAAATTGCCATTCTGTCCTATTATTCAGCTAAAGGTACTAGAGAGAAGAAACCCCCAGCCGAGAGTTTTGTGAAATTTTGTTTTTGTTTTTTTTTTTTTTTAATTTCTGGTGTCTACCATCTTTCTTTTATTCCCCCACCACACTGTTCTCATCAAGATCTCATTTGAAGTCATTCAAGTTAATAGAATGAACATCTTTAAATCGCCTGCTCATGAAATTCACTTGGCACTAGGAAGATAATTGCTTGTCAGCATTAAGCTAAGCTGATGAATAATTTTGACAATGCCGCACACCAAATTAGTGAACTGGCCAGCTTCAGATCTCTCTTCTAGCTCCTGCTCTTGCCAAGTGTCTAATTGTGAATGGAAATGATAAGTTATCCCTCTTCCTTCACTTAGAATAAATATTTGTAAGCTCTCAGATAGTATACTGTGCATCCAATGCATTTACTCTTTGGTGGCTCAGTGGAGCAATACTCTTGCTGGAAAACAGTGCAGAAGATGGGGTCAGGGGATACTTTATTGAGATAATTTTGAAATTCTGGAAATGTTCAAGGTAAACTAATTTATCGTGAGGGAAAAGAAAGGGCATGAGAAAGAGTTCTGAAATTAGACAGAATTTGGCACTGAGTTTTGACCCTACTTTAAAACTGTAAAATTAAGTAAGCCTCTCTTTTAGACAAAAAAAAAGAAAGTTTCAGTTTTCCATCTGTCAGATGAGAATGAAAAGGTGAGCTCCAGAGAACTGCTCTGAGGATAAAATCATGCCATCAAGAGCTAGCATATTGCCTAGCATGTGGCTGAAAGGCTCACAGGCTGTGGTCCTGCTAGTCCAACAATGGCTGTCCACCAACAGAAGATCCAAGAATCTGGTAGTTGCCCAGCCCTTGAGGGTGGACGGGGCAGCTGGTCTTCAGTATGTGCTGGAATCCTGAAGAAGCAGGCCTAACGCCAGTGAAGGGACAGCGTGCCAGTGAGAGCAAGCAGGCGCGGAGAGCAAGCTTTCTTCTTCGATATTCATGTTACTGGTGTGGCCCAGGTTAGAGGTGGATCTTCCCACCGCAAAAGAGCTGGATTAAAGCTGTATCTCCCACCCCAAAGAGATCTACATTACAAGTGGGTCTTCACACTTCAAATAATTTAATTAAGAAAAGACCCTTCAGTGGACCCAGCCACTGTGTCTTAGTTAATTCCAGATGTAGTCCACTTGCTGGCTAAGAACAGCTACCAGGGTTCCCACATATAAAAATGGTCACTAATCAAGGAGCCATTTTTACTTTAAAGGTATTAACCGGGTATTTCACATTTAGCAGTTTCTCGTGAGAATATTATTGGATTCATGTGCAAATATTTATGGATAAAGGTTGCAATATTATTTTAATCTCCCAGAATCAGGAAGGATATGGGTGTCTAAGAAGAGAAGGCCAGCTTAAATGTTACTCCACAACCACACCATCAGAGATATTATACAGCAACTACAATTATTTTTTCTAAAATCTTCTAATGTCAAGGGGAAATGTTCAAAATACCAGAAGACAACGCCACAGGGCAGCTTATCTGAATTCCAATGCCTAGCAGAAAAAGAAAAGTTTTCGTTAATATTGGGCCTTTTTAAGTGGAATAAGAATGTATCTGTATGTTTACATATAAAACTCTAAAATAATTGGAAGGAAGAAAAAAGAATAACCAAAGAGAAGTAGGCCAAATTGTCTCACAATGAAAAAGACAGTTATAAGAAAGTAGTGACTTTTTATATTTTAGGTATCATATAGATAATTTGCATTCATATGAGTTACTTTCATTAAGTCTACTTGTGCTTAGACCAAAATAATCACATGCCCACCTCTGGCCTTCCTTCTTTTTCCATCCCCCACATC
This sequence comes from Meriones unguiculatus, assembly GCF_030254825.1. Classification (NCBI taxonomy): domain Eukaryota; kingdom Metazoa; phylum Chordata; class Mammalia; order Rodentia; family Muridae; genus Meriones; species Meriones unguiculatus. The sequence goes on from NC_083350.1 coordinate 97,529,292, forward strand.
TACCAGCAGAGCTGTCCACTGTCTACCCTCAGTCCTGACGCTATCCACTCCTTTTTTTTTTTTTTTTTTTTTTAACCTCTTTGATTTTGCTGATCCAGATCTCCAAAATCGGTTGCCTGGGCATCTGCTACAACCTTTTTCCTTGACTTCCTGTTACTGCCCTTGTCTCCCTGCCCTTACCTACCAGAGGCACCAGAGGGAGGGCGTATGGAATTGTGAATTAATTCCTCATTTAGACAGCAAGAAATCAAAGTCTAAGAGGACCCATTGCTGATGGGGAAGCTGAAGCAACAGGATAAAGCCATTTCTAAGATAAAGACTTCCACACATATGAAGCTGCTTTCCTAATCTGTAGTTAAGTTACATACCTTTATCTCACATTAACCAAACAAACCCCACAGTGGGGGAAAAAAACTCTTCTCCGTGATAACTTTGAGTTGGGGAAGTGGTGCTTTGGATCTGTGGTCAGGTCTGTTCAGATAGAACACAGAGGAAGTGGGGAACAAGATGACAAATGAAGAGCAGGACTAGAAGGGGAACAACAGGAGTCCTCAGAAAGCTAAGGGAAGGACTCCAAATGCAATGGAGGCTTGAGCCTCCATTGAGCCTCAGTATTCGATCCTGAGAGTTGGGTGTATCCTATTCTGGCAAGTCTTTCTCTGATTCATCACTGTTTCTGCCACTCAACTACACATCACTTTCATACACAGGGGCTGCCTTCTACAAACTACAAACATTCAATATGAAATGTGATATTTATACCAGCCCCCTTTCCCCTCAGGCTCTGGGATCATTTTGGAAGAGGCAGGAGTGGAAATATTATCAGACCCAGAAGTTGTGGAGGATTGTGGTGGAACAGGATCTCCTAGATGTGACAGGGACATTGCACTAGTGAACTCACAACCACTGTGGGTAGCTGACTAAGACCTGATCAAGCCTGTCCATGTGCCTGCATAGGTGTGTAGGGGGCTGCATTTACTTGAGTGTACTCCTAGCTGAAAAGCTAGTGGCACTTAACAACTGCTGAGGGAGAGGGGCTGAGTTTCATCAGGAGCGTCTTTCCTAGTGGGCTGCCCATGCCCCATTGAGCAGCCCTATATCATGCATATATAGATAGCATTAGTTGGACATGGTCCAGTGGATTGTTTAAGAAGGACGGTTAGGAGGAAGAGGAGATGAACCTAGAAGAGGGCATGGTGGTGTGAGGGCCCAGGAGGAACTGGAGGAAGAAGTGGAATATGGATATAATCAAACTATAGTGTTTGTAAAAGGAACATTTATTCACCCGATTCTGTTGCTGTCTTAGGGGCTTACTGCCTCTGTCTGCTAACCTAGGCCTAGCCCTGGAAGCTTCTAGCATCCATACAATCAATCTAACCTAGGCCTAGAACAATTTTAGCCTCTGAGACTTACTGCTTAATAAGCTCACTCTTTCTTATTTTTACTGAGCTCCAGGCTGGCTGGTTCAACTCAGCTGTTCTGGCTCAAACTCCTCTCCCAGCTGACTTATTCAGTCTGGCTTCTCTCTCAGCCCCTGAATTGCTCTGCTTGACCTCAAGCTTATTCTAGGAGTCTGCTCTAATCTCCCAGCTCCTTCTCATTGTCTGTCTCATTTGGCCTTCACCTGAGTTCCCTCTCTCTCTCTCTCTCTGCTGCCTGTCTCTCTATTACTGTCCCAGTAAAACTGCCTCCTCTCTTTCTCTCTGCATTGCCCCTTAAGTAGTTTCCCTTTCCTCTTTCTTCTCCTGAGAGTTGGGTGTATCCTATTCTGGCAGGTCTTTCTCTGATTCATCACTGTTTCTGCCACTCAACTAGACATCACTTTCATACATAGGTGCTGCCTTCTACTAACTATCTTTACCTTCATTGCTTGAGATTAAAGGTGTGTACCACCATGCCAGGACCTAAACTTTTCTTTACCTGAAACTTGCTCTTTACCAGGCTGGTCTTGAGCTCAGATCTGCTTGCCTCTGTCTCCTGGATTAAAGGCATGTTGGTATTCCAGCCAGATCACACAGACCTAGAAGGTCTTCAGATGTGATCTTTTGTCAGAGAATCCATGTTCTGAATTAAAATTCCTCTACAATTGTATACGTGTATGAAATTTCTGTACAAGAATTTTAATTCAGAACATGGCTGTTTTGGCAAGAGATCACAGCCCCAAACCTTCTAGGTCTGTGTAATCTGGCACCCAGACAACAATTACAACAGGTGAATAAAAAATATTTTTACAAATTTCCAAAGAATACATTTAAAATTTTTAAACATTAAAATGTATTATTAGTCCATGTATTTAAATACCGTATAAAATGTTTTTTAGAAGCAGTTAAGGGGAAAACCTTGGAAATCTAGGGAACTTAAGGACAATCACTCAAGCATTTATTTACATTAATTTTCTGAGACAATCTTGAAGAAGAGGTTGACCACTGCCAACAGTGCCAGGGATTGAAGCAGAGGCTCACGTCTGCTAGGCAAGGGTTCTCACGGAACTACAGCCCCCGTTCACCACGTTGTTTTATAACGGTGGTCATGTGATGATCACATGAGCGGAGTGTTCATATTGACCTCCGCATGTAACATAGCAGCTGCCACAGAGCAGGTGTCAGAGACCATTCGTGAGATAAGTGGATTGGGGTGGGAGGGAGAATTTGCAGTGCCTCGGAGGGTAGCTGATGAATGCTTCCTGGGGCTTTGGCTGTCCCTACTCCTAAGTGCTCTCATGCATCGACTGGCCCAGCTGAGTTCAGACCTGGACTTTCCCTAGATTCTGAAGCTGCTGTTCCCACCATCTGTCTCAGCATCCATCAGGTACATGGCATGGAGAGGCTCTCTAATGAAGCTGGGAAAGGAACAGATGTCCTTATGTTTAAAAAGAAATGTGTTCATGGCACCGCTCTTACGACAGCTATCCAGATGTTGTTGGCTAATGAAAATGTGTGGGGCACCAGGGGCAAGGAACTCGGAGGAGGCAGCTATGTTCTTGCATTACATGAACAACCAGAAATGACAGGCTGAGCTGAATCAAAATAATTACCCAGTGGATCCAGGCCTTGCCACAAGATGCCTGTCTCCTCAGCTGCCTTATTCACTAATAATTAACCTGGCATAAATCTATATATTTTTCTCAAATGTCTTTGAAAACATTCTCTTTCATTTAGTCATCCCAACACTTATTTATTGGGAACCTTCTAGGTGCCAGGCACCTTTGAGTGCCTTGGCCAGGAGCATTCCAAACAAAGCCACTGTGCTCATGGAATTCCTGTTGCCTCATAATCAAGGCAGAAGAGTAATCAATACTTCACAACTTGGCCAGGAGCATTCCAAACAAAGCCACTGTGCTCATGGAATTCCTGTTGCCTCATAATCAAGGCAGAAGAGTAATCAATACTTCACAACTAAAGAAATAAAGGCTGAGAGAGGCCAAGGGCCACTGTTGCAGGAATGGTCCAAAGAATTAGCTTCTAATTCTTGCTTCTTTAAACAGTATGCCTTATAATGGAGTGTTTGGACAAAATACTTTATGAAATTATAATTCTCTGATGATAGACTGCTTATTAATATGTCATGTTGTCTGGGAAGGTTCTGGAATCCTCCATTCCCTTGTGGCGTTGTGCTCAGAGATTCAGTCCAGGGAGAGAGCTGGACCTCTGTCAGGGGTGGGGTAGGCACCCTTCATTCCTTTCCTCCCCTCCAGTCCTTAGCAAATCTTGTTCAAAACCCACCTCTGCCCTCTACCAGCATCGCCACCCCTGCTTTCAACTGCAGTGCTCTCATCTTGATTCTCGAAGGCTCTGGCCCGCCATGACCTGCCTTCTCACCCTTTACTCAGCCATGGGATCTCTTTAATATGTAATCTGGATCCTATTTTTTCTTTTCCCAGTACCTCCCAAGATCCCCTCATTTCACTGGAGGAAGCCGTGTCTGTCTATACAATGGTCTATAAGCCACCCACGGCCTGGCACTCAGTTACCTCACCTCACCACCCACCATTCTCCCCTTTGTGCTCATGTTTCTAGTTAAGGGCATTCTGTTTAGTGTTCCTCACATCCACATTCTACCCCAGGGCCTTTGCCTCTCTCTTTTCTACCTCAAAACTTTCCTCCAGGGTGTCTATATCCCCTCCCTCCGACCCTTTGTTGCAAGGTTGCCTTCCTTGACCACTGATCTCGGGGTTGCCACTAAATGTTTCTAAGCCCCATTCTCTTGCTCCCCATTTTCCCACTGCACTCACCACCCTTTAAAAATGAACCTTATGTTTATTTCTAGACAAATGCAAGAATTTCTTTTTTTATTTTTTATTTTAACTTTTATTAATTACACTTTTTTTTCACTTTGTATCCCCCTATAAGCCCCCTTCCTCCTCCCCTCCTAATCCCACTTTCCCTCCCCTTCTTCACACATGCCCTCCCCAAGTCCACTGATAGAGGAGGTCCCCCTCTCCTTCCTTCGGATCCTAGTCTATCAGGTCTCATCAGGAATGGCTGCATTGTCATCTTCTGTGGCCTGGTAAGGCTGCTCCCCTCTCAGGGGGAGGTGATCAAAGAGCAAGCCAATCAGTTCATGTCAGAGGCAGTCCCTGTTCCCATTACTATGGAACCCACTTGGACACTAAACTGCCATGGGCTACATCTGTGCAGGGGTTCTAGGTTATCTCCATGCATGGTACTTGGTTGGAGTATGAGTCTCTGGGAAGACCCCTGTGTTCAAATTTTCTTGTTCTGTTGCTCTCCTTGTGGAGTTCCTGTCCTCTCCAGATCTTACTATTTCCCACTTCTTTCATAAGATTCCCTGAACTCTGCCCAACAGTTGGCCATAAGTCTCAGCATCTGCTTTGATAGTCTGCAGGGCAGAGCCTTTCAGAGGCCCTCTGTGGCAGGTTCCTAAGTTCTGATGTCCATTCTCTTTGCCTTTCGAGACGGGAATTTCTTTTCTTTTAAATATTTTATGCATTCCCAGAAGTTAGAATGTTATACCTGCTATTACTAGACAGCACCCATTAAATATACATTGTCATCACTACTGTCATCATCAATCATTGGTGAATGCCACGGGACAGAAATGATGAGGCCCTTGAAGACAGTTTCCCCACTTGGACACACTATCATTTAGAGAAAGGCCAAAGATTTTCATATTCAAAGATGACTATGATTTGAATCCCAGGTCTGCCATATACTTGAGACCGTGGGCAAATTATTTAACCCCCATGAGTCTTCATCGCTTGAATGTTATGAGGGAAAGATCACGCCTTTCTCAGCAGGTTGCAGTACTGACTGGGATGGCAAGGGTGTCAAAGGTCACCTTTGAACTGAGAACAGTGAGTAGCTCATGAACCAGAAGTTTCCATTTACCTGAGCCAGACTTGTTTTAACGCGGGATTTGAGTCTGATCCTCCGCTCCCTGGGCTCTGGCCACACAGCCCTTAAAAGGGGGGCTGGTGGAACCTTGGGCTTCCCAAGACATTGCTTCACCTTTCTCAATGGGTTGGCTACTCTATTGCTGCCTGCTGCTAAGCTCTTCAAAAGTCAACAGATAATAACAGGAGATAAATAAAACCTTTGCCACTCTCTGCTGCCTCAGTTTAATACAAGAGCTGCCAAAATGAATTGCAATAGAAACCTTTGAACAGCTCAGCAAATGGTATGTGCTGATAAATGTTTATTTAGAATGAAGCTCCTTTTCCTGGAATTTCTCAGTCATTACCCAAATGTTCCAAGACCCTCTTAGATGGAAATTTGGAGCAGTTGACCCCAAGCTTCTCAATCACCAGGCATCCCCCTTTGTTTACCCACAATTTCTCCTACATAAATCCCAGGCTTTAAATATTTTTTATTTTTACCTTACCAAATATATTGATGCATTACATAATCATTTCTGTGTTTTTGTAATGGGTCCAACTTATGAGCCTGGTCAAAGACCTATCTATACTCATTAGGACTTTTGATCAGCATAGGTTAGACTCACAGTCCAAGCCATACTTCCAGCCAAACACAAAGAAATCTAGTGTTTTATATAGACTGAGTCTGCTACATGGATAAAAAAACATGTTCACTCACTCATTTTACATAGAATTAACGAATACCAGTCCACCTGTTAGGCACAATTTTATGTGCGACAGATGTAGCAGTAAAAGGAACACACAAGTGATTCTTCCCCCCTCGTGGACTCTGTATTCTAATGGAGAAGATGGACCAAACACTGGAAGGCCCTAAACAGAGGGCAGCCATATGTTCGCACATCAGATAGAACCCAGGGAAGCTGATGCACAGGAGGAACCCAAAGAAATGAAGTGAAGACAAACTGAAGAGGGTCTGAGGCCAGCTTTTTAAGGGGGAAATATAAAACATGACCCATCTCTGTGTGTGTACATACATGTATGTGTCCCCCTGTGTGTGTATGCAGTGTATGTGTAGTCTGCACAATCATGCATGTATACACTCATGTGTGCATATGCCATACAGAGGCCATAACAGGACAGCAGCGTCTTCCTCTATCGCTCTGCTGTTTTGCCTTGAACCATGAGTGCTCTGGTTTGGATAGGCTCTCTCTGGCCGGCAAGCTCTCAGGATCCAGTTCTCAGGATCTGACTGCCTCAACCCCTGCCCAACCAACGCAGACAATACTGGCATGCACAGCCATGCAGTTTTTTTTTTTACGTGAATTCTGGAGATTCAAATCCATTATACTTGCAAAGCATGTATCTTTACCGACTGAGCCATCTAATTTTCTATTTTAATAACATCCTTCCAATAACTGTGGGGAGCCAATGAGATGTTTACACCACATTCTTAAAATATTTTTAAAAGCCTCGTGAAACAGTAGCCAAACACTTTCTTAAAGAGGCAGGGCTTAAACATTATTAACAAGATCCAAAAAAGTAGAAACAAACCAAATTCCTATCAACTGATGCATAAAACGAAGAATGCACAATGTATCCATACGATGCAATATTATTCCACCAGGAACTAGCTGCAGTATAGATCAACCTCAAAAGCAACCTAAGTGAAAGAAGCCATACACAAAATGTCACACTTTGTATGATGCTAATTACATGAAGAGGTCAAAATGGGCAAACCAAGAGAGACAGGAAGTAGATAGGAGATGGGAGGATGACTATTAAGGAGCACAGTGTTTCTCTCTCCGGTGATTAAAAGTCACACATTTCTATACAGTGTGGCACGCTTTTTTAATAATCATTTAATCTTGGGAAATGGAAAAAAAGCCACACACTCAATATGCATAATTTATATCTCATTTGTTTGGGAGTGGTTTGTTGTGGTTTTGTTCACATTTTTTGTTCTGCTTTGTTTTGTTTTGTGTATGGTTGTTTGCCTGCATGTATGTGCACCACATATGTATCCCAAAACGTTAGAAGAGGATGTGGAGTCCCCTGGAACTGGAGTTATGAATGGTTGTGGACCATGAGGGAATCAAACACGGGTTCTTTGTAAGATCGTGCTCTAAACCTCTGAGTCATTTCTTCAGTCCTTTGCTCTTTAGTTTATTTGCTGTGTTTTTGTTTGTTAGTTTTGAGACAGGGTCTTGCTTTGTAGCCCTGACTAGCTTGGTAATTGCAATGTAGCCCAGACTGGCTACATTGTCATGACAATTTTTCTTCCTCAGTCTCCAAATGCTGGGATTAAAGGCATGTTGGCACATGATCTCATTTCTTTTTTATTTTAAAATATTTTATTGATTCCTTGAGAATTTCATATGATGCATTTTGATCGTATTCACACACACTCCTCTAACTCCTCCCACATCCAACCTTCCATATCCTCCCCAACTCCATGCCTTCTTTTAACATAACCCAACAAGTCCATTTTTGAGCTGCCTATACTCTCCTGTAGAATACAGAAGACATGACATTGTGAGACATCTGAGAACTGGCTTCAAGAGGCCCTGCAGCATCCACTATCTCCTCCACATGACACTGATCAAGTCCACCCTGTTAAGATGGTTGAACTACCAGAGAGGAGCATGAGAAGTCACATGGCATGGAACAGGGGAACCACAGGGAGCATCATCTACCAGTGAGGTCAAGTCACAGCCAAGCATCAAATGACTGCAGTCACAAGACTGAGGCCACGGGAAGCCATCAGAAGAACCATCTCACTGAGCACAGCCCAGATTCCTGACTCAGAGAACTATGAGCAAATAAATAGGGTTGGTTGTGCCCTGAAAACATAGAAACTTAGTGGCATTTCATCATGCACTGATACAGAATAAACTCTTCAGCTGCCTCAATACCTTGATGAATACATCCACAAGAAGCATATTCTTCAGCACTCCTAAAATATTTAAATATATGCCTTTGTCAAAGAGAAAGAGAAGCTCGTGTGGCTGTGTTGGACCATTGAATCTTGGAATTTCTTTCTCCAAGTAAACTTATCCCTCAAGCATAGTCAAACTGCATGGACCGACAAGCACTAGACAAAATAACTAAATAAATTAACAATTTTGTTGTTTTTTTGAGGCAGGGTTTCTCTATGTAACCTTGGCTGTCCTGCAACTCATTCTGTAGACCAGGCTAACCTCGAATTTAAAGATCCACCTGCCTCTGTCTCCCAAGTACTGGGATTAAAGGCATACACCACCACCACCCAATTTTTTTTTAAAGTGGAGTCATTTGACTCTTAATCCCCATTTCAATGGAGAACTTTAAAATTCTGATAACAGTCCGGATCATATTTTAGAGCATAACTGACTATGAAACTTATTCCCAGAGAATATTTTTAAAATGAAGTATCCGTGAACTCTGAAGTACTCTCATCCCATGAAGCATGGCATCCTTCATAAAAATGTAGATCTCAAGCCTGGTGTGGTGGTGCATGCCTTTAATCCCAGCACTTACGAGGCAGAGGCAGGCATATCTCTGTGAGTCTGAGACCAGCCTGTCTACAAAGTGGGTTCAGGACAGCCAGGGCTATCCAGAGAAACCCTGTATTAGAAAAAAAAAAAGGTAGATTTCAGTGATGATCATTGACCATAAAATCTTGGAAACAATTTTGAACAATTGGCACCCTTAGAACAAAAAAAAAAAAAGCTGTCTTGTGAAAAAGTTATGAAATTACTAAGAAATTTCCTCATGCTGTGTATAATCATCTAATCTGGAGAGAAATGAAATTTACTTTGATTATATAACTAGCACGATTTTGAACAATTCTTTAAGTGGTAGTATTTAGCTAGCCTTTATGGTTATATTCTCAGTACCTCAGAGTAATTTCTACTAATTTCTCAGAGACATTAGCATTGTCTCCCTAGATCAGTGGTTCTCAACCTTCCTAATGCTGTGACCCTTTAATGCAGTTCCTCATGTTGCAGTGAACCCCAACCATAATTTGGTTACTGTTATGAATCATAATCTAAATATCTAATTGCAAGATATCTGATACACGACCCCAAAGGGGTTGCGAACCACGGGTGGAGAACCTCTGTTCTTGAGTGTTGTTCATCGAGCTGGGGTGTAATCAGGTGCCGACCGGTTTGAGAAGAAACTACACCAGTACTTTCAAATTGAGTTTAGCCTTTTAATTTCAGTGGCGTATTGTTGCCATATGGAATGGTAGGAATAGGTCTAAAAGGGATATACTGGAGAGAGTCCTACCTGCCCAACTGCCCATGACCAAAGCCACACTTCTGTGAGCTAGGAGAGAAAGGAGGGGAAGGGAGCTACAGAGGAGGAGGAGAAGACAAGACATGCTCAAATGGAGGAAAGAAGCCATGAGAAGTAACAGGGAATAAACGAAGAGGGAAGAAAATAAACTAAGAAGAGGGTCTAGTATAAAGAGAGAGGATCAGAAAGGGGCACAATCAGAGGAATAGGATGAATACGATCCAAAGACATGGTGAGTGTGTGTTAATAAAGCTATCACAGTGAAAACACCGTTATAAAGCATTAATATACGATCAAAAGACATGGTGAGTGTGTGTTAATAAAGCTATCACAGTGAAAACACCGTTATAAAGCATTAATATAGGCGAATAAATTTTAAAACTGAAGCCACATCTTGAGAGATGATGGTGGAGTTTCCAAAGCTGTGTCTCTATAGATGTGAATGCATAGACAGAAAAAAATAACCTAAAGAAACTTGGCAGAGAAAAGAGAGAACTCTGGAGAATTTCTTAGGTCAAAGACTGTTTTGAGAGTTCCAGCTTGAACAAGAGACAATGTGATTAACCAAGAAAAGATGAAAGAAAAGGAAAAACAAGTATGTTGAGTTTGAGAGGCTGTGATGTGAAATGGAAATACTGGGCTCTATACTGAATTTAATATCCAGGAAAACATAACAAATAGTTCATTATGTTTAAAACATTATTAATCATTCTGCTCACTTTCAGGAATAGCCACGACTGTAATTGTTTGAAAAAGTATAACCAAGACTCTATTTCAGTAATCCAACATCCTCTGGCCCCCTCCTGCTGGAATCCACACTCCCCCTCTGAAGGAGAGCTCTAAAAATGGACAGCTAGAGAGAAGAGCTACAAAAACTGGTGGCTGTCACCAGTCAATGCCGTTCAGGTGTAATTAGGGGCCCAGTGCAGCCTGTGTGGAAAGAACATCACCACAAGTAACATGCTTTATAGCGTTTAATGCCATGGCTTAGCCATTAAAAAAAAGTATGTGCAAGTTACAAGCAAAAAGTGGCATTTCTGCATGACATCAACACTAATAATAAACTGTCACAATCTACATCGCCTTCATCATCATCATGAGGCTTTGCTTTTTTCATACATATAATTATTCTGCTTTATTAACACACAAAGAAATAAACACTATTATTTCCTTTTTTAAACTAAGAAAACAATACAATTTTCATAATAACCTCTGTGGCCAGTGGATGAAATGACACAGCATTCTTTTTTTACTGATGACATGGTTGCACTAGAGTTAAAGATAATGCTCACGCAATTGCTATTTCTTGAGTACTTCTTTCTGCCAAGATGTGCTCTAGGGGACTTACAGAGATTCACATTATATGAGATTTAACAATATCTCATAACATGAATTATTTACAAATTATAAAGAACATTATTAAATGAAAATCCAGCCATTCCCTTTTAAGACCTATGATTAATCTTTCCATAAAGTGCATTATAACTCCTTAAGTATAATAAGGGCCCAGAAATAAAATGGGGAAAATAAATATTATGCAAGCAAATCTATATTTTATCATCATATTAAATTTTCCTTCTGAAAATATAAATAAAATTTTCAAAACTAAAGAGCAGGAAAATAATTTAATCTTCTAATAAGCACTTACATGCCAACATTACATTTTAAATGTAGTTAGGGAGTATCCAAGTTATTGCCTAACAAGAATTTTTCCACATCAGTAAGAGGCCTGGTTGTGTCAGACACTTTAACTGCAGTATCTCCCTATAAAACTACTGCTATTTTTGTTTTCAATGAGCATTCTAGGTAAAGTCGTCATGGCTATTTGGGGCATTTTACACCCTGTGGCCACACTTCCTGTTATACTCCCCAGCAGAGAAAGCTTACACAAGTCTCTCTCACGAGACGGTTACCTAAATAGTCTTCCCTGAACCTTCTTAGATTAGCCAACGTCTTTGGGTCTTATAGTTAACTTAGGACATTACTCACCTACATTCCTGATACTGTTGAGGGTTTAAATTTAATCACCAACCCTTCATATACTATTTTTAAGACATTCCTGGAAATTGAGCTGTCTTGCTTAGCTTTATGTTTTTCACTAGTTTGAGGCTTTTAAAGAAAAAAAAAGCCATTTATTTACCCAATTATTTGGTCCAACAGGTAATATAGGACCTTAAGGGTCTTGGGTCCAGAATTTCATGTTTGAATCCTCTCTGTCACATTAGTCTAAATATTTACACACACACACACACACACACACACACACACACCATTGATCAAACATGGCATTACCCACAAATCAGCTGATTCCATTCTGTTTCTGTCTCTACACTGAGCTGGACCCTTCTTTCCTGAAACTCCATTCATCGGCCAGTCTCAGCCTCGGTCAGCCTTGGCCCTGAAGGACGGCCTTGTGGGTCAACCTGTTACCCTGGTGTTCACAGCTGTAAAGTGGGTGTAATGATATGTAACAGGGTGTGGAGGTTAAATACAATGTTCATAAAGCACCTGACAGGGTAGAGGGCCTCCATGAGCGGTTTCCTTTGTTAGGTCTAGGAAACTCTCCTCGGCATGGGCATCCTAGGAGATGTGGTGCCAACCGCCACATACTCTTCTCCAGGACAAAAGGGTATTTCTGTGTTTGCTTGAGCAACAATATTCTCTTTATTCTTCTAGCCAGTTCTTCCTCAATAACTACTTCTTTAAGAGAAGGAGCAACAGCCAATGCCCACCTCCCCCCCCCAAAAAAAAATATGATCAACTATTGTATCAGTTGAGACCAAGGTTCATAGTCCTATCTCTGGAAGAAGGCATTTCTCTTTTCTCTGCCGTTACTTTGATCTCCTCCTCTCCCACTACCTCCAGTACCCCGTGATTTGGCCCCCTGGCAAGCCAACGTGTGGGAAAGGCAATGGGCATGGATACTTCCAACTGTCAGCTGAGGAGAAGGTGGGCGTTAGGATGTTTCTGGAAAGTCCCCCTCTTCGTTCTGGTAGGACGGTGGCTCTTCCTCCTCAACGGCAGCTTCTCTCTGCTGTCTCCACTCCCTCTTCTGGACCTCACAGTTCTGGCTGGTGGCTCCGTAAGACATCTTCTTCCTGGGACTTACGAAAGCCTCGTGGTTGAGTTCTGTCTCCTCCGCCAGTTCATCTTGGTCAATGATTCCACATTTCTCCTCAGAGAGATTCTCAGGATCGGCCCAGTCCTGTTTCTCCCCAGAAGCGAAGACTGCGTAGAAGATGACACCGCAGTAATGCACCAGCGCCGCGATGAGGAACACACTCTGCCACTCCTCGCGGGTCTGACAAAGGAAGCGCCAGTTACCGCTTTAAGCAAGAACAGAGCTGACAGTGGGCCTAAAGGCCTCACCTGGGTGAAAGCATCTGCCCCTCAAAGGCCACATTGTGCTTCTGGGTAGGACCAACATCCAGAATCTACACTTCATTTGTGTACTTGAAAATGAAAGTTAAGACCACAGTGAATGCCATTTTAATATAAAATCTATATCAAAATAAATACATAAAAAATACAGGTCACATGGGGTTGAAGGGATGGATCGGGGTTAAATATCCTGGATGTTCTTGCAGAGGACCCACGTTCATTTCCCAGTACCCATATGTAGCTCACAACCATCTGGAACTCCAGCTCCCCGGGATCTGCTGCCCTCTTCTGGCTTCCATGATACATATACACAAACGGACAAAAAAAAATCTTAAAAAATAAATGTAAAAACCACAAAGGTTCAATAAAGTACCACACACAGCCTTAAAGGCTCAGGATGTTTTTATATTGTGTCTATGGGTGTTTAGGTTTATGGCTGTTTTGTCTGCATAGAGGTCTTTCCCTGCATGTGTGCCTAGTGCCCATGGAGCCCCGAAGGGGGCATCCGTGGTTAAGTGCACTAGATATTCTTGTAGGGGTCCCAAGTTCAGTTCCCAGCACCCACGGGGTGGCCCACTACCATCTGTACCGGCAGCCCCAGGGGATCGGATGCTGGAGTCGCTAATGGTTGTGAGCCTTGCATGTGCAGGGACCTGAACCCTAGTCCTCTTAAGGACCAGCAAGAGCTGTGAGCTTCTCAACCATGTCTCTAGTCCCCTTGGAAGCTCTTAGGAAAGCTCATTAATGTCATTTATTTTCTCCTAAACAACGTGGGAAGCTTTGTGTGTGACATTCTAAGTAATGAGTGGAAATGGGCTGCCCAGTTTTAGCACTTAAAACCATCTTAAATAAATCTTTCCTTCCAGGTTGGCTGCCTGAGTTTCTTCTTTGTGTCTCTAAGCAATCTCTATGGCCTTTTTTCTCTCCTCCTAACATTTATTTCTCAGCCGAGAAGATGTGGAACTAGATAACCATGAGTCTTCGTGTCATCAATAAAATAAACGGTAGAGCAGGAGAGAAGGAAGAGGAAGAAGAGAAGGAGCCGCTGTTGAAGGACACACATGCTTAGACCCTCGGGCACACCCCTGAGATCTCAACCCTGATATCACAGAGCAGATCACTACCTTGTGCTTCGTCATTGCGCCCACGATGAGGGGACAGACCATTCCGGACAGCGTTCCCACTCCATTTGAGATCCCCATGAGAATGCTGGCATAGCGTGGAGCGATGTCCAGGTGGTTGACATTGAAACCTATGGTGAAGCCAAAACCTCAACGTCAGAGTGGAGAATAGAGTTCCTAACACCTTTGGGGGAAAGAGAGGCTTGCCCTAGAGCTCACCGATCAGTTTCATTTCCTCTAGACTATGTTTAATGGAGATTCTCCCAAGAGGGTCTGGCTGGCATGCCAGGCTGTGCCTGCACAGAGCAGGACTATGTGCACTAGTAGCAGTTTCTGCACGTTCTGGTAGGGAGAGTTACAGCAAGTGTGCCTGCAAGATCTGGAACTCCAAAACCAAAAGCAAACAAACCCGTGGCCTAGACTGTGTTCATTCAAAGCAAACAATCAAATCCTACAGAACAGAACTTTGTCTGCCAAAGGTCCTAAAAGTCCTCCAGAGATGAGTCTGCCTCGGCGGCCACATGATTTATTACAAAGGACATTTTCTAACTATTTGCAGAAACATAGATAGGACTGGAAATTTATAAAGGATCTTCATGTTTCAAATCTGTGTATTGGGGTTCAGAGCTTATTTCCATCGTGTAATCAAGTATAGGAATAATATTACTTTTTGCCTATAAAAGGTGCTATGACATGAAACATGGGAGAAATACAAATGTGCAGGCCCGGAGTAGACAACCCCATGCTCTTCTAACCACACCATAGCATGGTGAGTAGGCATGCTATTCTACCTACACAGCACTCTGATAAAAAGCTCTTGTTACTCTACGTCATACCATGGTGCATATTACTCTAACCACACTTCAGATGCTGGGCTACAGCTGTTGCTGCTGTTGCTGAGAAGCATCTTCCTGTAGCCCTTTCATTCTGGTCTTCTATCAGAGAAAACACTGCTGGAAGCAGCAAAATGATAAATTGCCACTGCCATCCCACTATAAGGAGAAAAGAGTAAATGACATGAAGGAGGAAGAGGGTGGCGAAGCATTGAGAGAAGCTCAAACCACTAGAAATCAGCTCTGCCCATACAACCCAGAGGTGCATTTTGGAATTAGACCCCAACTCTGGTAGTTTACCTGAGTTGATAATCTGGACTAAAGATTTAAAGCCCTTGTCCTTCAGTGTCTTCATCTATAAACTGGACTGACCATTCTTATAAAACTGTTTCAGGAATTAACCTAAATAATAATTTACGTTAAGTAATTGGTAACTAGAAGTAAAAGCCAAATTCAGGCCTTTCTCCTTCTAAATATGTTTAATTCCACTTATTTATTCTGTTTATTTAGAGACGGTGTCTTAGTCTCGAACTTACAGACTTGAGTTATCTTCCCGCACCTGCCTCCTGAGTTCCTGGAATCACAGACACACATCATGTCTAGCAACACATGAGTGTTAAGGCATAGGCAGCCACATGTCCCGTTTACCGCTGTCTTCTCTCCACTGGGGAGTATCTGGCCTTCAGGAATCACTCAAGTACTCGCAATCATTTACCAGCTTAAGTTACGGAAAGTATAGCAAAGGATTGTGTTTAGTCATGCTTCTGCTCTCTTTCATTTTGTGGGGTACTTTTTAATATGTTAAGTTGTCCTTTGACAAATGCTTTTTGGAAAATGAAGCTTAGTTATCTTATTTCTGGCTGTGTGCACATGAGCACAGATGCCTGCAGAGGCCAAAAGAAGGCATGGGACCCCCGGAGCTGGAGGTACAAAGCCAGCAAGCACTATTAACCGCTGAGCCACCTCTCTAAGTCCCTGTTGTTTGACAATTTCATACATGTATATAATACAAATTGATTACTCTCACCTGCCACCTCTATGCAGCTCCCTTCTCTACAAATCTCTTTCTCGGCTTGTTTGCTTTGTTTCTAGCACCTGCTGAGTTTAAACAGGCTCTCTGTCTGAGGTTTAGAGCTGTCCATTGAACCCTGGTGGGCTTAGCGGGGAGTCCACACTGGAAACAATGACTCCCCTCTCCCAGAATCTATCAGGATAGCCAATAGTTGAGGAAAAAAGGGTTGAGCAGCATTAGCCCTTCACCCAGTCACAACTCATTGTTGGTTTGGTTCTTAATTCTCTGTTCTGTGAGGAAAAAAAAAAAACTACAAATATATTTTAAAATAAAAGTTTCATTCAATCTGGGTAATTTTTTCTCTATCTACATTCAGGGAGAATTTTTTTTTAAATTCCCTCTGTAATAGATACACCTTCTCTTTTGGATCAAAGTACCAGACAATTGGGACATAAAACAGCTAGGAGAATAGTTAATCTTTCTGTGATTTGAATGCAATAAAGGCTTTATTAGAAAAGAAACCAGAGATAAGAGGCAATTAATGTGAATGCTGAGCATTCTGCTCTGATACAAAGCCAGCCCGGGTGTTTGCACCCAGCTAGGGAATTTGAGGAAAGCCGTTAGGCTTCTGTCCACACAATGCTGGTATTCACACGAAAAATCAGGGTTAGAGGGAGACACTGATAGATTTTTGCAGCACATGAAAATATTACATGAGGTCGCAGAGAACTATAGGCAACTGAAGAAGGCTGGAAATAGGAGAAGCACACCAGCGCCAAATGATCAGCCTTGAAAACATACGTACAGATAGCATTTACAGACGGAACAGTTGTATTACATAGAACCATACATGCTTGCACACATAGATGCGTGTGCATGTACAGACGTATATCCTTATACGTATACCTGCACGCAATAACAATTAGGAAAAATAAAATAGGCCATGAATTTGGAGGAGAGCGGAGAGGAGTATATGGAAGGGTTGAGAGAGAGTAAAGGAAGGGAGAAATGTTATGACTAAATTACAATCTCAAAGAAATTTTAAAGGGGGAAAAATGGCCAACATGAGGTAAGTGTGTTAAGGCAGCTGCCATAGTCAGAACGGTCTGTGACTTGTGTTTTGCTTTAACCTCTGCTTGAGAATTAATTGGCAGTCCCAAAGAAAGGAAGCAATGTGAACCTGAGGGTTTCAGGATCTCTGGGGACGTGATATGAATCTCTTTTGGATGGCAGAGATTTCCCTCATCATCCTCCTGGAAGCACATGGGGATGTCTGTTTTCTCCCTAGTCAGCATGTCGACTGCCACCAGGTAGGATGGCACACACTTGCAGTCCGGGGAGGTAGAGGAGGAAGAATCCAGAGCTCAAGATTAGCTGGGGCTGCACAGGAAGTCGACATCAAGATGTGCTACATAGAAATACTGTGGTTCAAAAGGGCCAGGAGGTGGGTGTGGCCAGGGGTAGAAGACTTACCTAGGATATACCAAGTGTTCCTCCCCAAAAGTGAAAAATTTTTTAAATGTGGATATTGATCAGGGTCACTCGGCAGGGCTTGTTGGAAAAGCAGAATCTCGTGCCCCACTCTGCACCTAATAAATCAGAAACTGTCTTCTGCACATAGGTATTTGGGAAGTGTTGGGCCCATAGTGTAGAGTAACTGAACCATGATAACAGTTAGTGCCTAAAACTATGATCATCATCGAATGCTTGGTAAAACCTTTGACTAACTGGCTTTCCCTAGCACATAAATTCTGGGAGGGCAAAAAAGGTTTAATTGTTCAGTGCAGTACACCCAGTGCTGATGAGAACCCGGGGCTGATGGATGATCCCCAGGGCTGACTCAGAAAGTAATGTGAGCGCACTCACGAGCCACCTCAGGGCTTCCTCCTGACAACCCAGGTGCCTCCAATCTCCAGACCAGAATTTAAATAATTTAGCAAGTTGTTCAAACACAAAAAGTGGTCAAGGAGGGTCTCAGACCCAGTTCTGTGTATTCCAAAACCCAAGTTCTTGGCTGCGAGCTCGTTGAAAACAGACTTGCTACACCTACTGATGAGCTCTGTTTGCTTTGATAGATACTTCAAGCCTCCATCTTAGGGTAGTTTGGGAAATGGATTTATTTTTCTGTTCTGGCATATTTGTATTTTGTTTGATACTTCAGGTGGCCTAGGGACAAAGAAGGACTTGGAGGTGTGTTTCTGTGTTTCTGTCTTTCCTATGCCACTATGTGATAATGGGAATTATTATTATCATCATTTTTATTATTATTACTATTACTAGTCAGTAAAATGGTGAAAAACTCAGTAAAATGCTGCTACCAGCACTTGCGTCACAATTTTGTGGGACAGATGCAATGATGTAAACAGATAACCCATTTACATTCTCCCTTGGGGAGTTTCCGAAGTCAGCATGGTGCTCTGTGCATTGTCCTCTCCATACAGTAAGTTTGTTTCTGCTCCTGTCAAACAGAGACTTTAATAGCACTGAAACCCCCAGGGTAACTGTGAGTGGGGCACGCAGAGGGTTTGAGCATCCTCAGCATGGAATCCGCACTTGATCACCATAAGGTCGTGTGATCATCTTTATTATTCTCACTTGCTCTGAAGGTCTTCCACCCCACTCCAGACCTGCATCTTCTTGTTTGGAAAGTGGAAGCAAATGAATGACACAGAAACTTACTGAAAACTGTAGATAACATTCTAAATGTATCCAGTGCTTATGACCATGTGTCAAATGGCATGGCCACTTGAGCTTAAAGTTAGCAGTGCTCCAGCAGGAAGGGAGCCTGTCAGGTAGGGTAACCTGGGGCTAGCCTCAGACACACACCTGGGCTCTGTTTATGCCTCAGGGAAGTTAGCTGCATGTAAGTGCTTTCCCATGATAGAATTAGCTGGGACAATCCCAGCTTGAATGGACTTTAAGCCTATTAAGACCCTGGTTCTTATATCACCCTACTTGATGAAACTCTGTGCAGTGGTCCTGTCCTTTGGGAATCCCTAGACTATTAAATAAAGGTATTACAATTTCCTTGTCCTTCCTTCCTCCTAAGACTTGGTGAATCTACATATATGATTCAGAAACCCAAAGAACACTTTACCTGAAATAGCAAAGCCACTAAATCCTACAGCAAGCACCAAGAAGGAGATGGCCACTCCTTTGGTATGGGAGAAGCCAACCACCAGGAGCAAGGTTGCCTCCATGCCAAAGCCTGCAAAGAGAAACAGAAGAGGAGCTGTCATGCTTCTGTCCGTCTGTCAAAGCTGTTGACTTAGCACATGAAATGAACCCATAGTTCATGAACCTGAGTTCTTGGAACATACATCTCAGCTCATCAATGGTCATGACTGCATGATCATGCAACTGCCAAGATGTTCTGTGAACTTTCTACCTTTCTGCCTAGTGCATCTTGAACAACAGATGTTCCCAGTAGGTTCAATTATGGCTCTGGGATGAGAGATATAAGTAGTTAATCCTTGGGTAGTTACTCCTGCCAGTCTGAATGCAGTATATACACTTAGTGACCATTTTTGACTGCTAATGTTGTGGCCTCCTACACAAAGATAGCATAACAACACACTTCTAATATTTTCTTCTAAAAATCAAGTAGCTATAATTATAATCTGAAATAAAAGTTTTCAGTCAGGTATGGTGGCTCAGTCCTGGAAACTGGGGCCAAATTAGAATGATCACATATTTAAGGACAGCAGTGCAAAAACTGGGTGTGGTGATGCATGTCTGTAATCTCAGCTCTCGGAAGGTAGAGGCAGGAGGATCGGTGGTTCAAGGTAAGCCTCTGCAATGCACTGAGTTCAAGACCAGCCTGGGATGCATGGGATTCTACCTCAACAAAAATTCTGCAAATTGCCATGTGTAATCCTAGCATTTGGGGAGACAGAGGCAGGCAAATCTCTGTTAGTCCCAGGCCAGCCTGGCCTATACCGCCGGTGCTACACAGAGAAACCCTGCCTCAAAAAACAAACAAAACAAAACAAAAAACCACACAAACCTCTGTAAGATATTGATACTTGCAAAGTCCTATTTGACATGCAAATAAAGAAGACCCTAACATGATGCCCTAAATCTTCATCTCCTGCCTACCAGAGAGTAAGTCTGCCTCTGCCATCCTTCAGCCTCCTATATAACAGTTCAAACAAAGGTCAGACCAACGGATCTCTGCAGACCAGCAGGTGGATTCCTGGGGTACCAAGTTCCTTGTCTTGTGTCATCAGTCATGCTCTCCTCCACAAGGCTGTGAGGTCAGAGTGCCCCAGCTCTTGTATCTCCCTGGGTAGTTTCATTTGTGAAAGGGTCTGACCCCTCTAAGCTGGAGTCGGAGCGCGCTCATACCTTCCTCTGTTTAAGATCACACTCATGACCACAGAACCATTGGTGGTGTTTTCTCTACTGCCCACCCAGTCACCCTTGACCTCAGTCTTTCCCTTGGAAAGGGCAACAAAGAGTACAATGGGCTCAGACAACCCTGTTACCTTGCATGGGAGCTGCCGTTTCAAGAAGTCATTTTAGTTTATCTCAGTGTTGTTGTTTGTGTGTTTGTTTTCCTGCCTGTAAACTTTGTAGCAGAGTCCCCACTCCACAAGGTGATAATGGAGACTAAGGTAGTACATGTGAAGACCTAGATAAATGCACAGCACTGAAAGCATTCAAGAATGCGCACACTCAAAAGTCAGATGGGGAGACCAACCCTGCCTGGACCACATGTCCTGGTGGGATTGGGCCGGAGACTAGAAGAACCCTACCTTGGACCTGGAACCAATGACCCCAGTGGGAGTGAGTGGAATAAGCAACCCCAGCCACCCACCACCCACTTTGCATGGGGCCACAGTGGCAGCCCAGGCGAGGTGACCACTAGCTCCGATGACCACTAGTCCAGAAGCAGGGAGTCCAGACAGGGCGGTAACTTGAGATGACCAGCAGTTTAGTGCCAGCGACCATGGTGAAGATGACCCCTGACTGGTACCATAATGCACAGGCAGGGTTTAGCACTCCTGAAACCATGCCAGAGATGACCCCAGATACCCAGAGACGCCAGGAGCCACTAAGAGAAGCTAGTAAGTGGTGGAGAAATGGAAGAGAAAGAGAAGCAGAAAGATGAATGGGTACACAGAAAGGGGTACACAGAAGACTGGAGACTTGAGGATAGTGAGGAACACCCTGATGTGAGTAGTCAGTGACCACAGTGGGGTCCTGGCCTGTGCTGCCAGCGGGGCCCACATCTGGGTCCCTGGGCCTGCAGCATCAGGGGTCTGTTGCCACCAAGGGACGTCCCTGGTCTGGGCTGCTGCCCAGGGGTATGTGATGACTGAGGAATGTGGTGACCCCACCCCTCACCCAGGCATCGTGGGAGAGCTGGCCCTGGGGGGGTGTGAGACGAGGAGAGCTGACCCAAACCCCAGCCTAGTATTTGGGAGACTGGGCTCCACACATCACCCAGAGATGCCAGAGTAGAGCCGGCCCTGGTTTCCGGAGTTGTGGTGTCAACATGGGAGAGATGGCCCTACCCTCACCATGCGGTGGCACGGATGAGGGAGAGATACCAACCTCCTCCCTTGCCCTTAACACCAGTGGCAGGTGGGAGGCTTGGCCCTGGGGTCATGAGAGCAGGAAAGCTGTCCCTGCCCGTCACCAACTGCAACACTCAGGAAAACGGGCCCTGCACCTCACCTGGGCACCATAGTAGAGCTAGCCCTGATGGTACTGGCACAGATGGACATGAGAGCGGGACAGTTGGCTTTGCCCCTTGCTGGTTGCAGCACTGGATTGGCCAACTGGGGCAGGACAGAAGAGCTTGCCCTGGTGGTGTGGGTGCTGGAGAGCTGGTGGGCTGACCAGCTCAGACACCTCTGAGGCTCAGATCCAGGGCTTTGAATTGGCCCACCCCAACATCTACTCCATCGATGAACTGCTAGAGTGCATATAGGGACCAGTTCTACAGATCCAAAACCACAGGACTTCCATGACACAGGGAAACAACAGGATATCCAAGAGGAGTCCCAGTGAGGTTCCAGTACTGATGGAGTAGCAGAAGCCAGAAGCCTCCAACCAAACCAACAACTCGCTGCAGTGAACATTTGCAAGCCAAGAAGCAAACAAAAGAGCATACCATGGGACACACTGTGACACACTACAGCTTCCACAATGAGTTTTTTTTTTCTCTTTATCTTTTGGAGGAAAGATTGCAAGGGTGGAGGGCAGGTTTGAGGGGATGGAAAGATGAGTGAGATTGGCATGCATGATGTGAAATTCACAAAGAATCAACAAAAAGTTTAAAAAGTAAAATAGATGAGCTAAGAAAAATGAAAAGGATTCATGACTAGTTTCACTGACTTCTTATGTGCAATAAAAGAAATTCCACTTTGTCTTCACAAAATCAAAACATAAAATAGAAACTAAATAAACCAGGAAAGAGAGCAGCACGCATGCAGGACAGTATAGGTGAAGGGGGCAGTGTTTGGGTATCCCACTCATGAGCACATGCCCTTTGTGTTCTACCCAAACATGTACGTGCACATAAAAAGAAGAAGAAAAGGAAGTAAACTGTGCAGGCAACCCTGAAGTTGATGGCATATTGAAAGGATCAGGAGCAAGCAGGCACACCACCAGAAGTTATATTACTTTGGCTTCAGAACTGATGGCAGAAGTGCTTCTTTGGTTTTAAGCGTGTCCTGACCAGCCATCAGCTAGGTTATCCTGCCCCAGATTGCACAAGTGCTAGATACATGACTGCTTGGCAATGAAATGGTGCACAGTATTTAACTATATTTACAAATGTACACAATATTTACAAAGAGATTGACTCAGAGGTCTTCAAGATCCATTACAATGTCTAAATTCAGTCTGACCAAGCCTAATAGGGTTCAGTCTTGGAAGCTAAGCAGGGCTGAGCTGAGTTAGTATTGGATGGGAGACCACGTCTGGGCTGGCTCTAGTGTAGGCTCTGCAATTCTGTTTGGAACAGAGATGCTGATTCTACAGAACCCACTTGAACCTCTTATCACAATACCTCCGCAATTCATGATCTTTCTGACAGCAGTTGTGGTCAGAATCTTCCTGCTTCTTAAATAATCAGCCAGTTGTCCTCCAATCGGTACCACAATTGTCATCACCATGTGTGGAACAGCTGACAGGAGACCCACCTGGAAGGAAGAGAAACAAAGAGCCAACTTAGATTCTTCTGAGAGGTCTTTACAAGCCCCTGCTCACCACCATTGCGCAGCCCCACAGCCATAACCAAGTTTAATTATCTAATGTGGAACCCCAGGGGGTCTGAACTTCATAACCAGTAAGCAATGAATGTGGGTGATTCTGTGCATGGGCCAACTGTCTTCCGCATCAGACTGATAGGTCCCTGGGGCCAGAGACAACTCTTACTGATCACAAAGGTCCCAGTATCCAGAATAAGGTCTGGTAGAGGAAAAACCATCACACAACTATGCTGGTTCTTCCTGTCTCTGCTTGAACTATCAAGACTGTAGCTAGCCAGACATAGACATCAAGACTGTAGCTACTCAGACATAGACATCTGCTTCCCTGCAGTGCTTTCTCTTGAAAGGAATTTTTGTTTGTTTCATGATGGTTAATTTGTTTCACTAGCAAAGACTCCCTGAAACACAGGCAAGTACTGACAATGGCTGTGGGCAGTGAAAGAGGTTCTTTCTAAACAACCATTACTGCCTGCCTAAATACTAGCAACTACTGCTACATTCATCACTATGGGAAAAAAAGAGGCTGGTCTGAAACTTAACCTCAGTGTTCTCTCTGTCACCCAATGAGCAGTTAATTGCATTTATTTGTTTGGGGGGAAGAGGTCTTGTCATAGCACACACGTTGTGGTCAGAGGACAGTTTACAAGAACTGATAATTCTATCATCTGAGTCCTGGGGACCAAACTATGGGTAATCAGACTTGACCCGAAACACCTTTACCCGCCAAGCCATCTCGCTAGCCCACAATGAGTGGGCTAAAAACTCACTCTGTCAAATCTTTTTACCTTTGAACTAATAGTCAGTGCCTGTATTAGCTTCAGACACTGTATTGCCTGACCTCTGGGATGCTAAGTTTCAGAGAATTCTTACAAATGATGCAGCCATTCTAACTATTTCATCGTGCAAAGTTTCTTAGTCGTATCAAGAAACAACTAAGAGCATTGGAAGCATCTGTGTGCTTACCTTACTTATTGCAAATCCGAAGACCTCCTCAAAGTAAGCAGGCTGGCTTATTAAGAGCAAATAGAAGGTCCAGCTCCTGCAGAAGTTTGCCACGATGATGGCGTAGACAGGCAAGGATGTGAAAAACCTTCTCCATGGTGTGTTGAATTTCTAGGGAGTAAAATAGACAGGCAAGATTTCAAGCCAAGCGAGGGCACTGACATGTCTTTAAGAAGGTCTGGGGAACATGAGGTCTTGGTGCTCACAGATAAGCACTAGGGAAACCAGGGCTGTTAAGCAGGTAGGCTTGTCTCTTCAACAGAAGAGGAAACCAGGGCTGTTAAGCAGGTAGGCTTGTCTCTTCAACGGAAGAGGGCATGTGTATACCTGTCTTCTACCCAGAAGGCTGGGAGGAGATGTCGCTAATAACCTGGTGACATTTGCCATCCGTAGGGCCAGGCCACACCCGCATCTCCCAGACCAAGCTTATCTCGGACTCTCCCTGCCTAGATCTTTATCTTTTGGCATTGTTTCTCAACCAGCCTCACCAGAGCTGTCACATGGTCTTTATAGTCTGGTGACCTCTATACCATTTGGCTGAGACCACACCAGATTCTAGTCCCCTAAGCTACAGAACCCATCTTCGTGGTAGAGGTCACATGTACTTTACAAGAAAGTTTCAATACAGCCATGCCTTAAGCTTTATTGTGCACATGGGATTGAAATCATTGTTACCAGAAAACTATTTTCCAAGACTGTACTGTACTTAAATATGTCTAAAATAAAATGCCAGCTGTCCGACTCTACAGGTTTGAACCAGCACCAGCCACTGAGTTGCGCTGAAGCGGATTTCCTCCTTGCCTTGTGTGGATGGTTCCTCTGCCAGCTGTAGTGTTTGCAGGAATCCCACAGAAGGTGATACAATCGTGAAGAGAAACACACATGGGAAAGAGAGCAGGATTTACCTTCCACCTATACTTACACTCGGACTGGCCAAGTTGGCCCCTTCTCCTATGCTCGTCTCTATGTAGGTCTTTTCTGCGTCAGATATTGTTGGGTGAACAGCTGGACTCTCATAAGCCTGCAGCAGCCAAAACATGTACCAAATAATCCCAAACATGCCTGCAGACAGAAAACAAGAGGCTCAGTGGCATGGCCTCATTGCTGCCATCTCTACAGCTGTTAATTTTTTTCCAACATAATATTTTTATTGATTATTTGGTAATTTTACATAATGCACCCCATCACACTCACATCCAAGTCTTCCCGGGGCAGTGCCCCATCCTTGTGATCTCTCTTCTCAAAGAAGAAGAAATAAACAAAGGCAAAAAAAAAAAAAAAAGACAAAACAAAAAGAAACTAACAAACAAAAAAACACCTCAACTCCTATTTGTGTTGCCCATCCAGTCACTAGAGCATGGTTAAAGCATGGTTAGAGAAAATTAAGTCCTTCCCACCCCTACCCCTACCAGAAGCCATCAATGTGGAGAGCTACACTTCAGTATCCTTATCATAATTTTATGAGTTCTCCTTGATGGCTATCTGTCTAGGTTGTTGCTGTGTGTGTGTGTGTGTGTGTGTGTGTGTGTGTGTGTGTATTCATTGAGAAGTATCTTGTTGGTTTTCATCTTGTTAATTGATATCTAAAAGGAAGACAATATTCTGCTTGTTTAAAATGCCACGATAAATATAAGCATTAAATTAATCAAAAGCAGGCTTCCCATTTGTATAATGAGCTGATGTTTGTATTTCTATTTTCACATTCCCTTAAGCATACCCTTATATAGTAAAATATATCTCTGTGTGTCAACACATGAACTCATAAACCAAATCACTCACCATAAATGTAAAAGACGGAGGCCCAGCCAATGTACTGTACCAATACTCCAGCAAGGGGCATAGCAACAACTGCCCCAGCATAGGAACCTGGAGGCAGAAAAGAGTCTTATCATATGAGTCATGTTAGCCCAGGTAACACACACACGCACCCCATTCAGGAAGATTCCAGGCTGACAGGAGAACTATCTCCATCTTCCTAATGGGTACATTTTAAAAATAATTTCTATTGATTAAAAATTACGGGACACCAGTATTTTAGGTGATGTGGATTCCTGCTCTGTGCTCTAACTGACCAGACTAAAAATCAAAATGGACTCACTAGTTCCAGGATTTCTACATTACCAAGGCAAAGCTAAGCTATTAATCAGATTTCCTTTAAGAAACCAGGAAAAATAACAGGCTAGTTTCCTTGGGTTATGACAACAGCCTTCTGAATATCCCTACATTGATTCTTACATTAAAAGGGCCACCTGATGCTACCTGGGTCTTTACCCTGCTGCCATACACAGAAAGTCACTGAAATGGTAAGTCTGCTTTTTGTTCTTAGTTTCTGCCCATGAACCAACCTCTTCTGCTTGGCCCTTTTGCAACAACCATTCTGTCTTATGAGCTGAACTGTTAACAAGAAAAGAAGAAAAGAAAAGAAAAGAAAAGAAAAGAAAAGAAAAGAAAAGAAAAGAAAAGAAAAGAAAAGAAAAGAAAAGAAAAGAAAAGAAAAGAAAACCAGTTGGGATCTTTAAATTTAGACAGTGGTATTTTTGTCCTTCGATGTTTCTTGCTCTGTGAACAATATACTTTGTGGGCTTACATGAGGGTGTCTGTCTTGTCTGGAGAAGACAGGGGAGACTAAAGGTGGTCACCTTGTTTCCCTATCTTCTGTAGCTCCTGGACATCAGCTAAGGAAACTAAAGCCATGTAAATTCCTGGTAAATGCTGAGTGAATCAAAAAGTTCCTCTCTGAAATTCCCCCTGGGCCATGAATGAGAAGATATTCCTTAAGAAAACTGATCAGCATAAAAGCAAAGTTCATTCCCCATATCCAACACTGAGCAAGATCTTTAGGAAGTGGGTGATGCTCCAAGGAAATAGAAAAATATCACACCTGCCTAAGCTGGGCCTTATCTCTAAGACAGGTGCAGCCTGGGACCTGGAATAAGACTGAGATCTGAGGAAGTAGAGAGACTCATTCAGAGATAAGATAGGAATGAAATCTCCACCTCTTGGGGTTGGTATAGGATGAACTACCTTGTGTACGTCAAGATGCTCTGTAAACTGAAAGTGGTCACATAAATGCCAACTCCTAATACTTTTATTACGTACAGAACAGCAAAGCATGTGTTTTACTTTGAGACAGGCTGCTATATGGCCTGGGATGGCCTTGAATGCATGTAGTATGATTTTGAACTCTTGCTCCTCCTGCCTCCACCTCCAGGTGCTCCATTGGTATACTGTGTCACCACATCTGTCCTTAGTGGGTAATGCAAGCTAGAAGTACACTCTCAGGTGAGCAGAAACCCCACCACTGAGGCTCATTGACTTTAAACCTCAGAATTCCTCACAGCAATAAAGCACGCACTCCAGATTATACATTAGCAGTGAAATCTCTCCTTCCTTGTCTTCTTGTCTTTCTCTCCATCTGTCTGTCTCTGTCTCTTTTTCTCAAAGTGTGTGTGTGTGTGTGTGTGTGTGTGTGTGTGTGTGTGTGTGTGTATATAAAGGTGGTCTTCTGCCCTGGGGAGCAGTAGGTGAAGTTTGCATGATACAAATGTGTCCTTGAGACAGAGAGAATCAGAAAGAATGACTGGCTACAGTGCATGCTGTATGCTAAACTGGGCCAAGCATTCCAAACCCAGGATTTTTTTTTTTTTTTTTTTCTGAGACAGGGTTTCCCTATGGAGTCCTGGCTGTCCTGGACACACAGGCTGTGTAGACCTGACTGGCCTCAAACTCACAGAGATCTGCCTACCTCTGCCTCCCTGATCGCTGGGATTACAGGTGTGTGTCACTGCACCCAGCTGAACCCAGAATTTTTATTCAGCTTCTTTCAACTTGATAAGGAATATAAAAATATTCTCCTCCATTTTATGGGAAAAAAAAAAGTAAAGCTAGAGAAACATGAGTTGCCTGCGGTGACAAGAGTGTCAGAGCGCAGACAAGATCTTACTCTGGTTTTTCAGCCCTGTCTCCTCCACCATCAAATGCCAACAATTCCCCACTCTAAGAAGCATTCTGTCACTGTGGAGAAACTATAACCGACCCAAACTGCTTCCCCTGTCTATCAAACTCTTTCTCCTCTTCAGTCACAGCTCCAACATTGTCTCCTATCCCACACTCACAGCCCCTTGAGCATATTCCAAGTGTGATATCCAGCCCTCAGGCTACCCTAGAGGGCAGAGTAGATGTTGGCACCCCTGTGCTCTCCACTGAGGGCAGACAAAGCCCTCAGAGAGTGGTGTGCCAGGGAGAAAGGATGAAGGTGAGCAGGAGTTCCTGAGTTCTGGTCTTACTAGCCATGTTAATTTCATCCCAGTTTCCTCAACTCTAAAACAATGGGCTTTGACCCATGTTTTCTAGAGTCTCTTCCAATTCTGGTATCTTTTGAGACTAAGGGAATTAACTTCCATTTCAAGTTTCCTTTTAGTGACCTTTTTTCCCTTGACTGCTCTTTGAAACAAAGCCACACCTCAGCTGGGAAATGTATTAAGACTTGCAACCTTGACCAGGTATCCTTGAGTCTTTAAATCATCTTTAAATCAGCCCTTTCAGGGCTATAAAACCACTCGAGTGGGGAGTGGCGAGTGGCGACTAGTCACTCTCATTCTGCTGGCAAATCAAAACGAAAGGTCCTGCCAATCAGCTATCCTAGAAAGCAAGGCCAATGATCACACCACCCACAGTCAGCGGACAGACTTCCCTCTTCTGGGGTTGGTTGAAGCTTTGGTAGGGTGGAGATAGCCTGTGGCAATCAAGAGGCTGAAGACATGTCAACGGTGCACTCTTGCAAACCAGGCATAGTTAATGTGCTAATGATGATTTAAAGGAGATACAGGGGCAATAATCAGAGAATGAGTGGGGCTACAGAGATGGATTAGAGGCCAAGTGTAGTGTCTGCTTTTCTGGAGAGCCCCAATCCCTAGTGCCTACATGGCAGCTCACAACCATCCGTAACTCCAGTCTCAGGTGAGCCAGGGCCACCTTCTAGCCTCCATGGGCACCAGGCCTACACGTGGTATGTTCAGGTGAAATCCATACACGCAAAATAAATAAATAATTTTAAAAGAAAAAATAAAAACATTCATATTAATAAAGACGAAGATTGATTTCTCCCCTTCATAATCAGCTTATCTTAGGAACGACATGGTAGTCTGAAAGCATTGGGTAGGTTGAACCAACCGTATGGCTCATCAGGTTAAGGCAACTACCACCAAGGCTGATGACCTGAGTTCAATCCCCTAGACCCACATGGCAGAAGGAAAGAATGTCTAAATATGCCCTGGCATATGTACACGCATGCACACACACACACACACACACACACACACACACACACACCACACACATACACAAATAAGTTGTAATTTTAAAAACAAATCAGATTGCTGGGTGTGGTAGAGTATACCTTGTAATCACAGCACTAGAAAAACAGAGGCAGAAGGATTGTCAGTTGGAGGCTAGCCTGGGTTACATAGCTAATCCTTTCTCAAAAACACCCTCTAAAGATCAAGTTCCCACAGACATACCAATTTGAACAACTATTTATGTACAAACCATCTTCATAACTGAAGAAGCCAGCTGAACTGCGCATGACTAATTTTTTAAAGAGAAAACATTAACAGCTTCAAGAATTCTTTAAGTATGTATTTTTAAAAACCTGTTATGTGGAGTCATGCTGATAAAATATTGGCTCACAGAAATAGTGAAGTGAGAATTCAGAAATTTCATACAAAGAAAGGGGCTTTGGTTCCTTTGGGAGGAATCTGAGTCCAGTGGCTGTCTACTGCAGTCCAGTGGTTACCTAGACTGTAACAGTAACTGGCATACAGTGACCCAGTCTTCACTTGGTTATTGAAAATGAGCCCTAGCCAAGGGAGAGTGGGGATGTTTTTATCTTTTTAGAATAAAGACAGAGGGACAGAGCATGGAGGTTCACCATGTAATCCCAGCTCTCTGCAGGTAGATGTGAAAGGATCACAAATTCAATTTCAGACTGGGCTTTGTGAAACCCTGCCTCAAAGAAAGGCAGCAGGGCTGGGGAGATGTCTCGGTGGGAAAAGCACTTGCAGCCCAAGGTTCAAACTAGGAACAGTGCTGAGCACCTGTAGTCCCAGGGTTCCTACACCAAGATGGAAGGCAGAGACAGGAGAGGTCTCAAAGCTTGCAGGTCAGCTAGCCTGTCATATGCACTAACAAAACAAGAAGAGCCCCTCTCTCAAACAAGGTGGAAGGTGAGGACTGACACCCAAGGTTTT
Organism: Meriones unguiculatus; assembly: GCF_030254825.1. Classification (NCBI taxonomy): domain Eukaryota; kingdom Metazoa; phylum Chordata; class Mammalia; order Rodentia; family Muridae; genus Meriones; species Meriones unguiculatus. Next base: position 97,559,725 of record NC_083350.1, read on the forward strand.
ACCTGGCCTCCACACATGCACATGCACACACATACGCACACCATCATCTTCCACATGCACACATACATACAGAAAATAAAAAGAGTCAAAAGTCAGGGGCTAAAGAGACAGGTGGCTCTGCAGTTAAGAGCACTCTTCTCCTGCAGAGGACCTGGGTTTGGGTCCCACAGCATACACACGGCTGCTGGCAACTGTCTGTAACTCCAGTGCCAGGGGATCCGATGCCTTCCTCTGACTCCCGCCATTACTGGGAACACACACAGTCCACGATCTTGTGCAGGAAAAACACTTATACAATAATACACGTTTAACACTTTTTTAAGAGTCAAAAATTAATTATGAGCAAAGCTAAATAAATGTTTTTTTACAATAACACTCCCCAAGAACATTTGACTAAAAAGTATTCCAAACTTTGTAATATAACTGTAGCCTTTTTTCATAGTAAATGATTCCTTTAAAGGCTGAGCTGGTTTTCATACTTGTATAATGCAACTACAATGGTCTGTCTTTAGAAAAAAGTCAGACACGCCTGAGTTCTAATCCTAACTACCCGGCCATATTGTAATTTCTGTAAACTAAGATAATTTTGCCTTCCAGGACCCTTCCCCTACAATAAATGTTTTAAATGCATTTTATAACTGTGCTGGAAGCTCCCATTTCTCTCACTGGTAAGGCCTGAGATAAGCCCTTGAGGACACTGATTTCTCCCACTGAAGAGATGCACTGAAGAGATGGCTTGGGACGAGGCAAACCAGCAAGATAAAGTTCAGAGACCCCAAAACTGAAGTCATGTCACCACCTGAGGATCACTACTTTCAGGTAAGATGGATGGACTCCACTTCATTTTTTATGTGGACTATAAGGCCCGCAATCCAGTCTCTTGGTGACAGTGTGTACTCAGCGGTTATGTGGAGCAAGGAAAGCTCTATATCACCAGCCAAGTGGCCTCAGCTCAGCTCTGTGAATGAGGATCTTTGCAACCTCACACAAGGCATTGTACTTTCACTTCACTGTGAAAATAAGGGAGAGGCAGATCCTGCCCAACCTCATCTTTCTACTTTAAAAATATTTTATTACATTCTTATCTGTTTATTTTATGTGCCTATGGGGCATACAGAAGCCATGGCACAGGGATGGAGGTCACAGGATTAATTATGAACGTTGGCTCTCTCCTCCTACCATGTGGGTCCCAGGGACTGAACACACCCACGGCCCAAGACAGCTCAGTGAGATAGAGACAGACCCAGCACCAGCAACTACACCTTAGGGTTCTGTCAGGTGAGAAAAAAAAAAATAGGTTCTTCTGAAGATTCTTGGTAGACATCTCAGTTACTTGAAGCCAAAAGCTTCAGTTCCTAAAGTAATTAATGATTCTAACATGCTTACCACAAAAGGAAGTTGTTGCTAGCCGGCTTCTCTCCAGGGGAGGTGCCCACTTGCTCCACATCCCGTGGCAGGCTGGGTAGGTCACACCCTGACAGAAAGATTAAACAGTGATGATCACATTTTTTCCCAATTTCTTTTCGTGTTTAAAATGCAAATTCTGCTGCTTTGCACAAACTACAGTATAAAAATATAATTTGTGTGCACTGTCAAATAGAAAGCTGATGTGCCTCTCAAATGTTTATGTTGAATCTAGTCCTCAGTGTGATGGTGTCTGAATACAGGCATTGGCGGTAACAAGGGCACAAGATGAAGAACTCATGAATGGAATTAATGCTCTTACAAGAAGAGACCCGAGCAGCACTGTTGCCCACCCGTGAGGTGAGAACAGAGATGACTGTCAGTCTATGAACCAGAAAGCAGGTCATCAGTCACTGAAGGCGCTGGACTTCCCAGCCTCCGGACCGGACCACGAGAAATGAATGTCTGTTGTGTCTGATACTGCATTACTAATACCCAAACAGATTTTTAACAACATTAAGTCATATAATTTAACTAATCTTGACTCATAGCACCAATCCTGACATTCAAAGATATAGTACAAATATATCTGTGGTGGAGAGTCAGAGAGATGTCTTATTTCTATATATCACGTCATTAAAGAAAATGGACGTAGAAAGTGACTTCCACCCGCAGCCAGTTTATCTCTTTTCCTGGCACAGACCCCGAGGCTCAGATTCCTGAAGACCAGGTCTCAGCCGTGGTCTTCAAAGCTGCGAATGTCACGTTCTTTCTGCCACATCACTAGTTGTCGAAGTGCAGGGTACATCCTCCTAACAGGACTAAAGCTGGATTGGAGCGTCAGTAACAGTCTAGACTTTTCTTTCTTTCCTTCTTATGGAGGGTGACTAGAAACTGAACCCAGGCCTTGGCATGTTCTAGACATACATTTAATCACCACTATACCCTTAGCCCCTTTTAAGTTTTACCCTGAAACAGGGCCTCACTAGGTTTCCCAGGAAAGCTTGAAACGAGATTCTCCTGTCTCAGCCTCTTCAGTAACTGAGACCACAACCCTCTATCACTGCCCAAGCACGGTCTTGATTACTGCAAGTAACCTATGTTTTACATCAAAATGTAACTACCACACCCAACCCATGGTTTCAAAGATGTAAAAAGGGGGTCTCTAGAGAACGCTGAAAACTGACAAAAGGGGCTTGACTTCAGGAGCTGACTGTTGCAAAGCACCGGGCTTTCTCTGGCAGCGCTGAAAACTGTAAAGAAAGTGTCTCTCCTACCTCCACCAGACCCTGCAAAATCCTCACACACATGACGCAGCCGTAGTGAACCCTGGCCGCAGAAGGGATAAACATGTTCAGAGTTGATGTCAAGAAGATGGCGGCTCCAAAGACCCTAGGGGACCAAAGCACTGTATTATTGTCCGGGATGATAATGATGGCTAAAAGCACTTCAGTTAAACATCAGAAAACATCCTAAAAGTTCATGAGAGAGCATAGGAGAAATTAATTCAGAGACATAGACAGTATGACAGAATCTGGTATGCTCCCAGCTTAGACCCCTGGGATGCTCAGACCATTTGTGGTCATGTTCATGGAAGCCCAGGGATGTCCAATCAGCATGATGCCCCAGAAAGCCACAGGATGACTGTACTAAAGAGAACTTCCGGTACACCCACATCCAACCAGATTTCAGCCAAGTGACCCTTCCTATCTGTGACTTTTGCATGTCTGGGGTTATGCCTCCTGCTTCCCATTATGTTCTCAATAGCCCAAAAGAGAACACTGACTACTCAAGATGTAGCTTGAGACCTGGGACCAAGCTGTGAACTTGTCTTATTCCCTAGTTCCTGACGTAGCCAGTTACTCTCTCCTTGACATCCTGAGACTCTCTAAGAAAGAAGAAGAAAAAAAGTAGGCACCATTCTCTTCTCTCCTTTCATAACTTTCTTTTAGGCAGAGTTGTGTGTATGTGTGTGTGTGTGTGTGTGTGTGTGAGAGAGAGAGAGAGAGAGAGATATTCATAAATATATACACATACATATATGCATGTATGTGTTTGACACACACACACACACACACACACACACACACACACACACACATCCCAGGCTGCCCTTGAACTCACATTTAGCTAGGGATGACACTGAATTTCAGATCCCCCTGCCTCTACTTCCTGAATGCTGGGATTATGGGCACATGCTACTGTACTTGGTTTTATGCAGCTCTGGCCCTAACCCTAGGGCTTGCGAGAGCTGGGTAAGCACCCTATCACCTGCACTGCATCCCAGATGCCCCTCCTCACATACTCTAATGTCACCTGCTCTTTCCTTATGCACTAGGAAATCTGTATATGTACGGTTTTCTTTCAGAGGCAGGAGTGTAAGCAGTAACCAATGAAGAGTCAGTGGCAGTCACTACTTGACCACTTTTTAAAAGAATACAACAGGCAAGTAACAATGGGACGTAAAACAAACAAAAACCAAACAGCTAGATGAGGACATAAGTAAAGACAGCCATGTTTACACATATTAAGATCCTGGTGGTAGCTTTCAAACATTTTGCCTTTGCCCCTTAAAAATACATTTCATATTAATAAAAATACATTTCATGTTAAGCTAAATTCAACCCCCCAGAGCCCATATAAAAAGCCAAGCATAGGGTAAGCCTATGAGTCTGGCACTGGAGACATGAGGACGGGAGAATCTCTGGGATTTGCTGGCCACACAATTGAATCAGTTAACTCTGGGTTCAGTGAGAGACCCTGTCTCTAGAAAATAAGGTGGTGTGTGTGATTGAAAAGGCATCTGATGGGCTGGAGAGTTGGCTCAGAGATTAAGAGCTCTGGCTGTTCTACTAAAAGGTCCTGAGTTCAATTCCCAGCAACCACATGGTGGCTCAGAACCATCTATAATGAGATCCTGTGCCCTCTTCTGGCGTGCAGGTGTACATGCAGGCAGAATAGTGTATAAATAACAAATAAATAAATAAATAAATAAATGAATAAATAGATCTTAAAAAAAAAAGGAGAAGAAGAAAAAGCACCTGACATCAACCTCAGGCCCTACACACACATGCGCCTGCACTTGCACATGCACACGCATGCACCCACACACACATGTATCGTGTGTATGTATATACATAAATGTGTGTGTGTGTATATAGATATATGCATTTCATATTATAGCCCAGTCTGTATTTATATACACATGCATTGTGGATATAGACATGTTTTTGTTTTCATCCCAGGTGTGGCTATGGGACAGATTCAAATTGCCCACAGCAGCAAACTCTTTGCCTGGTGCAGGCTCTGAGAGAGGCCCTTTGCCAGCTGCAGACAGTCTAAATCTGAGGACTCTGAGAGGCAATAAAGGCCAGAGCCCAGAGCAAGTTAGTGGAGCTCTGAGAAAGAAGTAGGCTGCTGGTGCGACCCCCTGGCGCTCCTGATGGAAGTTGCTGCGGTTTGATGAGGAAAAGTTGGAGATCTCCTGAAACGAAGACTGGACTTTCCCCAAGGAAGCTGAGGACCCTAACCAGCAGGAAGTAGCTAAAGAGAACTCTGCCTCCTCTTCCCACTAATGTTCCACATCTCCTACCTGGTGCTGGGGTGCTGGAAAGGATTAGGGTAGAAAAGGGAGGAAGATGTGTAAGAAGCGTAAATAACATAAAATGATTTAAATTAAATTAAAAATTCATTAACGTGTCTACACACACATAAATGGGACCAGTTTCGGAAACCATTACTTACTCTCATAGGCAATCTATTCAGATGTTTCATTGTCTTTATTCTCTTTAATTATATGCTCCTCTGTTCCTCTCTTTTTCAAATAAAATTCCCATTGGTAAATCACTGTACTGATTTCACAGCCATGTGAGTTGTGATTTCAGAGATTGAAAAAAGAAATCACCTTGCAAAATTTGATCTACTTCATGAAATTGACTCATGCAATGTCTCATGACAAATATACCAGGAAGAACCTAGATATTTGGTCCACTTCTTTTCTGCAACATGACCCAAACTATGGCATCTCCCTCAAAATGAACACACACTTTTCACTGAATACTTTCATGACAGAAAACTCACTTCCTTTTGAGACCATTTGGTCTGTTGTGGAGAGGCAGCTCCTCAGACAACTCCTGAATCACTTAAGTGTTAGAAACAGCCTGCAGTCTAAAGGCAAGCCCTCAGTGTTCACATGACAGGGTGTCTACTGTGCTAGTGATGGCTACATGAACACACGGAATTGTCACTGCTCCAAAACACAACCTAATCTAATGTTCCATCTCTCAGATGAGGAAACCGAGGCCCAGAAAAGAAAGGAAGTGACTCAGTAGAGGTAATTCAGTGAGACAGTGAGGGCTCATGAACCACTTCCCCTGACTCGAGGCTAATCATTCTTTTTACAACATGACCACTTAATGAACTACAAAGCAAATGACATTTTTTGGGGGAAAAAGCAAATCCAAAGATACTTTTAAAAACAGCGCCATTGTGGATCAAGGTTCTGAATCGCATCTGCCTATCTGGCTCCTGCACCCCCACACTGAGCACAAATACACAGATTTGGTAAAGGTTCAAGGCTCTACGGTGACCCAGGCAGGGCTCGCCGTGTTCTCTACTCTTACCTGTTAGCAGCAAACTTGTTTGAAATGAAGCCACCAGGAATCTGTGTCACAATATAACCCCAGAAAAAAGACCCGTGGATAAGGCCCACCGTCTCTGGGTCCCAGTTAAACTGTGCTGTCTGGAAACAAAAACCAAGTAGAATTGGGTATTAGCCCTCTGTTGGATGTTGGGGTGGTGAAGACTTAGTCTGTAGGCTGCATTTTGTCCTATTGACAGTGTCCTTTGCCTTACAGAAGCTTTTCAGTTTCATGAAGCCCCATTTATTAATTGCTGAGCTCAGTGCCTGAGCTGTTGGTGTTCAGTTCAGGATCTACAGATTCAATGCAGTTCCCACCTAAATTCCAACACAATTTCTTTACAGACCTCGACAGAGCAATTTTCAATTTTCATATGGAAAAATAAAATAAAAAAAACCCCAGGATAACTAAAACAATGCTGTACAACAACAACAGCGAACTTCTGGACATATCACCATCCCAGCTGTACTACAAAGCAATAGTAATAAAAACCGCCTGGTATTGGAATAAAAACAGACAGGCTGATGAATGGAATTGAAGACCCAGAAATAAAACCACACCAATACATACACTTGAATTTTGACAAAGAAGCCAACACTATACAGAGTGAAAAAGATCCATATTTATCATCCTGCACAAATTTAAGTCCAAGTGGATCAAAGACCTCATCATAAGCCTGGATACACTAAATCTAATAGAAGAAAAAATAGGAATAAACTTGAGTCTCAATTTTTGTTTTGTTTTCGTTTGGTTTTTGTTTTTTTGAGATTAGGGATTCTCTGTGTGTAGCCGTGACTGTCCTGGAATCACTCCATAGACCAGGGGGTTTAGGTTTTTCCTTTTATTTCTCTCTCTTCTCCTTTGGTTAATTTTTGGGGACAGGGTCTTGCTACATAACGTAGTTTGTCTTTGAAGTCACCATTTAGCCAAAGCAGGGCAAAACTCAGGCCTGCCCCCCACCCCCGCCTCAGTCTCCTGAGTGCTGGGATCACAGGCACAAGCCACCAGACCTAGTTTCCACACTCCTATTCTTGATGCCCGACAGGATGATATAAATCATATTTTAGATCTTAATTAGATTCTCTAAGCAAAATCCTAGGAACTGGGGCATACATGCGAGCATCGTGCTTTGGCTTTATCAAAATTGCTTTTCCACATGCTCCAAAGCAGACTCTATTGACCCACTGTCTTCTCAGGCAACAGACAAACGCAAATGGTGTCTTGATTTGTTTCTCTGCAGGCAAGTTCTAACCAGCCAGCCTTGCTCACAACAGGCTGGAGAACACATGCTATACGCATTTGAAACCCCACCAGTCGTCTTTATTTTAAATGAACTGGAGGTGTCTCTCCCTCTGTCTCACCTCCTCACTCCACTACCACCCCCGAAACAAACAGGCTATCTTTCTCAGCCAGACTCAGCTAAGGCCTCAAAAGCAGACTAAAGCATCTCCATGGTGCTGTTTCCCTCCGACGGAACAATTTCTCAGAAAGAAAAGGGGAAGCCTGCATGCCAGCTAAAGACCTCTTTTTCCTGAACTGACATCCCATTTCCCCAAAGCAGTCCTTGGCAGGGGACTATTCTAGGTGATGCTAACAGATGCGGCATCAAAGAGAAGACTACCATGTTGCCGGCTGAGAGAACATTACCTCCTGTGTCCCTGCCTCAGAGTCAAACAGCACTCAGAAACAGTCCAGGCTTCATGTCACACAATATCTTCTTGTGAAACCCTGTAAGCAAGCCATGGCTTCCGAGACACCAACATGGAAAGTCTGATCTAGGCATGCATCCCAACACAGACATACAGAGAACCATCAGGTGCCCCTCTGAGAAGGCTCAGACTCTACCGCATCAGTTCAGTGCCCGTGCTTAGGCCAGTGATGCAGACAGTTATGCAGTGGTCCCTGGGGCCAAGTTTTCATTTATTCATCCCGTAATATATGAGGCCTAGGTAAAAAACAAGCTAGATTTATGTTTCCAGTATTCACAAAATAGTGTATTCAATAACTTCAGTGCTTCCGTGTGACACACACACGCTAGCCCAAACACCAGGATAACAATAAGACATCCATGCTAATCACACTTTACCAGGACTCTGTACATCTAGCAGTGCTCATTCTGGGATCTGTTGAGGGCTCCTGTGTGTCTGGGAACTTGGATGGGAAAAAGTCAGCTTTTTTTAAAAGCTTAATATGTAGTATTTTTTTATTAAAAGTCTGCTTTCATGAAAATATTTTGCAAAACAATTTCTTGATTTGTATAATCTCTGGGGTAAAACTTGGAATAGACTGCTGTGGTGGGCTGCTTTGGTTTGTGTTTCTAGAATACTCCTTTTCCCTGGAATTATTCCTTGTCCCAGGGTAACTCAGCAAAGTTACAGTCCAGTGTTCTAATAAACCACAGAAATGTCAGCACTTTTATCTTCATTGCCTGCTGACTGAAATTTAGAATTTCTACAAATATAAACATAGCTTAAAGCATGGTAAAACCGAGCATGGTGGCACATTCCACCGCTTGGGAGGCAGAGACAGGTGGATCTCTGTGAGTTCAAGGCCAGCCTAGTCTACAAAAGAGAGTCCAGGACAGCCAAGGCTATACAGAGAAGCCCTGTCTCAAAAAAAACAAACAAGCAAAAACGTGGTAATATCAGTCCCACAACTAAAATGTGAAAGCTGGAAACATGTTCAAATTACATTATAGCTGTTGCCGTGATCTCAAACCATTGTTTACATTTCAATATTAAAATCATAGCAATTTCAGGCACTTTGCTAAATCTTGCCATCTGATGTACTAGTAAGGAAGTACATGTTTCTATACCATGAATTTATTTTTTAAGTATGTTTTTCTACATTTTAATATAACTGACTCCCTTTTTAATCCTTTGTCTATTTATACTAAGAATTTCAAACATTATCTTTGACCAAAGGTTCACCAAGTTGTTTACAAGGCTCAAGGGATGTTATAGCACATGCAAAATAAGAGTGAGGGTCTCCTGTTCCTAGCACACTATGACTTCTCTATCTGTCTGTCTGTCTGTCTGTCTCGCTTACAGTTCTTTACACACAATGTTCCTTTTTCTTCAAACATTTTTCTGCCTAAATCTCTGCCTGGTTCAGTCGTCTCTTTCTGGTCGTCTCTTTCTGGAAAGTCACAATACCAAAACTGTGGTATGCACACTCCTCGGGAAGCCTGAGAATTTGGAACAGCCATACCGACATAGCAGCTGGCACACCATACTGTCACTTATGTTATATGTCTCCTGGAGTTCAAGGCCCCAGTCAGTATCAGTCAGCATTCTAGCCCTGTCACCATGTCCAGGACTCAGAATGAGGTTGTCACTCCATGTGTTTGTTACATCAAATAGTGAGTTGCTCTGTTTGCTTTTACACAACCATATCTCCCTCTCTCTCTCTCTCTCTCTCACACACACACACACACACGCACACACACACACACACACACACACACACGCACATACACCTGCTTGCTGCAGCTCCATACTCACCTGAATTTCTGGTTTCCCATCCACATACACAGTACTGTTGTTGACCATTTCCACAATGGCCACTCCAAGGTTGCACCGAATCCCAAAGGAAATGCAGAATCCCAGCCCACTCATGACAGCGATGATATAGCGCTTGGGGATGCCACAGCAGCTGCAGTCACAGGCGGGGAGGCGTGCCCTGGATGTCTGCACAGGCCTGCCCTCTTCATCCAGCTCAATGCTATCTTCCTCTTCATTAGTCCCATCGATTTTTCTACATCACAAAAAGAATGCACAGAGAATAGAAGCCAGAATTCGAGGTGAGGGAAAATACACAAAGTAAAAATAAAAATGGTGCCAAGAAACGAAGAGAGAAAAGCTGACAGAAGAGTGCAGCTTGTATTTTAAACATTATCATCATCATCAACAACAAAGTACAGAGTAATGGCTAATATGACTAATGCTCTGAACTTCGTGTTGGATTTCCATGTGTACTAAGTCGTTCAGATCTGTTCAGTTCGGCCGTGTACACGTGAGGGCAGGAGGGTGGTATGTGAGGACAAGAGGGTCTCAAGGGTAAGCCTGAACAGCACAGCAAGTCTAACTGCAGCCTGGGCTGCAGAGTGAAGGCCTTACAGAACAAGGGAGGAAGGTTCTTAAATTTCATGGAAACCCAGTGAGGTGCAGTCAGTACCCTGGTGCCGTTCATTTGAGGAGGTGTGCAAAGCCAGATTCGGAGTCTGTGTCCTTAACAATACACTGTTCTGAGTTCTTGCTGAAAGAGAAATGGGACAGCCACGTGGATGGCCCACACACATGTTCCTCTAAAATAAGCCTTTGTTTTAGATCCACTTGAAGCTTGCTAAGGTCATGCGCAGGGACAAAAAAACCAGATGCAGATTATTTTTGTTGACTTCTATAGGTTCAATGATGGTGTGGCTTCTAATTAATTACCTTCTTCCAAAGCAATAAAGTAATTGAGTAAACCGAATATGATCAATTATGAGATGATCATATTCAGTCAGCAAAGCATTTGCCATACAAGCATGAGGACCTGAGCATGGCTCCCCTGCACCCGTGTCAAAATTAGGGCGCCGTAGAGCTTGTCTGCAACCCTAGTGCCGATGAAGGAGGTAAAGGCAACCGAGACAGACTGATGACCACCAGCTTCAGAGAGGACTATCCCAAAAATGAGGAGGAGGGAAGACAGGAAACTCCAGAAGAAACAAGCACCTGCCAGGCAACACTGAAGATCTCAGTTCAATTCCCAAGTCCCTCGGTAGAAGGAGAGAACCAACTCCTAAAAATTGTCCCCATACCTTAACAGGCACACAGTGGCAAGCACACACACACGCTCGTGTGCACACACGCACACACACGCACACACGCTCGTGTGCACACACGCGCACACACACACACACACACACGCTCGTGTGCACACACGCGCACACACACACACACACGCTACACACACACGCTCGTGTGCACACACGCACACACACACGCACACATGTGCTTGTGCACACATACACACACTAACAATAATAAATCAACAAAACAAAGAATAAAATGGATAGAGATTGAAGAATCCACTCAAAATCGACCTCTGACCTACACTCCCACCCATATATACACACAAATATACCCTCCCACACACACACAAGTGTGCAAACACACACACATACAAATATGTACACACACATACAACACAAGAGAAGAGCTTTTCTATCCCGTGATACTGTAATCCTTTGGAATACGATTCTGTTTTCACAAATATTAAATTAACATAAATCGTTCATATAATTATTAACAAAATAGTTAATTTCTAAAACAAAATAGTTTCCCTTCCCCACGAACGCATACAGAAGATAATTTTGGCAGCTGCTTTTGATAAGATTTGAAGTGCATCTGTGGAGAACTAAACAATCAGCACCGCAGACATTTACTAAGCATGTACTACGTGGCAGGTCTGTGCTGGGGGTGAAGAACAGGGATGAATGGGCCTGTTCTCCCCTCCTCTGCAGCACGATGCTGTAGGGGACGAAGACGCACACATAGGCTGCGACCGTCGCTGGACGATGCGGTGAACTCTCTGCCCGACACGGCTCCCTTCCGTTCTGTCCACACACGGCGTATGGTCTGGATGCTCACGCAAACACGCTCTACTACCTCCGCAGCTCCTCTCGGCATGTGTCTCTTGTGTCTAGTTCTATCTTACAGTCCGCTTCCTGGACGACTCAGCTCAACACAAGCGTCCTCTTATACATGATGCCTGCTGAGACATCCTGAAGCTTCCCCGAGGAAACACACAGCACGGGGGGGGGGGGAGGCCACGGGAATAATCTTAAAAGGTTACGCTCCCCAACTGAAGAATGGGGGGACTCGCTGAGCTGCCTGATCTGAAGCCACTTCCTCATAACAGAGGCGGAGACTGAGTGCAGGGAACAATGAGAAGGACATTGGGCACTGGGTCCGGTCTCCCTTCTGAAGAGTGACAGCTGAGCCACCACTTTAAGAGAGCACAGAGTCAGAAGCAAACTCGGATCCGAGAGCGACCTCCTGGGTGTGAGGCATTCCCTCAGCGTGGTGGAGGCAGGGAGATGTCACACTGATAAAGGTTTAATTTTTAACAGGGAAGGGATAAACATCTGATTGATTTGTTTCAAAAGTATTTAAATGGTAGGCGGGAGTAGTATGTGAAAAAGCCCTTGTCCGGTGTATGTATAAGGCCTGGGTTTCTAAGACAACAACAACAAGATAACAATGATAAAATTAAAACCTCAATTATGCAGACCTAGTGAAACATGCCTTTAATCCCAGGACTCCGGGGACAGCGACAGGTGGATCTCAGTGAGCTCAGGGCCAGCCTGATCTACACGGTGAGTTCCCAGAGAGCAAGGGCTACATAGCATGACCTAACGCAAAATAAAATACATAAGCTACCGGGCTTCTCCTGTGGTTTGTTGTTGGTTTGGTGGAGTGTTACATGTTTGCAGGCTCAAAGAGAAAGACTGAAAGACACAGCCTACTTCAGACAGCCAGACACCCTAGGTGTGATGACTAGCTGTGTGCCTTCAGGCTGGCTATTCTGAATCTCCCACTTCTTCACTGTACAATAAACAGAATATGTCACAGATCCGTTAAGATATTATGCTACAGAGAGCAAAATATCACAGCCAGCAGAGGCGTGAGCACTGACTACCTGATAGGCTCTACGCCATCCTTGGCCTTTCCTGCCTTCTCTGGTTTCTGCTTTGTTTGTTTTGTGCTAAGCTCATTCCCTGCATCTCCTGCCACTGTAAGACTTTACATTCTTCCGTCCAAATGCTTATCACATCGAGTTAGAGACTTTTCGAGCATAGGGGTGGAGAGTAAATAGTCCATGTCATGCATGTGTGCATGAATGAATGAAGACCTACCCACCTGGTGGGCTGTGGGTACGCAGAGGGCAGAAGCCCTCTCCTTGTCTTTGTCCCCAGTGCTTACCACAGTTTGTGGAGACAATGAACCTCACTCAACTGAGTGGAATTGGGGGCTAGCCCACACATCATGCCAGACTTGCAGCCCTTAGAGACTCTATCATCCATACCCTCAAATAATCTCCATAGAAAGGATGGAGAGCACACTTAAGCAAGGATAAGGGCAAAAGAAGAATTCCTTTCTTAAAAAATAAGAGGGCTTTAATTACCCATAAAAGCTGTTTATATCACATGGGTTTCTCTCCATGTTTGCCTATGGTTCTTCTTTTAGGTTGGAGAATCTTCCTTCTTTCCAGAGTGACAGCCAGCATTGTTGCTTTTCCAAATATAGAAAACTGCAGACTGTGGGCTGGGGCCCTTCACACATGAGGTGGTCCTCCCATTGTTCTCGTGTACAATTTTCTAGTAAGCATCTAAGCCCCAGGGTCTGACTGCTCAAGCTTCTCCAAGCAGTCTTCAAGCATTTTCAGAATGTTTAACTTCTCAGTGACTCTTAATGTTCTGTGGACTACGAAGAAGGTTTCTCATTTGGGGAAAAAAAAACAAGCTCAAGACAGTCATGCACAGTGAAACAAAACACACAGATTTCTTTATGAGTGTTTCAACTCTGCTCACTTGTCAGCTTTGCGCACGTATTTATAGTATATATTCCAAGTATATATATGGTGTATATATGGTGTATATTCCAAGTAAGATGGGTAAGCCTTCTCAATATTGTGTCATGAATTATATATATATATATATAATAGATGGGAGAGCTTAAACAAGTCTATATACCGTGTGTATATAGTTTGGATGTAAAATGTGCTCCACAGACTCATATGTTAGAACACTCAGTCCCGGTATGTTGGTGCTGTTTGGGGAAGGTGAGGAATCTTCAGAAGGTATGTCCAGTTGCAGTAAGAAGCTCACCATGTGGGCTAAGCTTTGAGGTTATACCTGGCCCTGCTTCCTGCCCAGCTCTGCCTCCTGATCTATCCAGATGTGAGCCGCAGCCTTGCAGTGGGATCCCCACAGCCACAGTCCACGTTAGCCGCCGTGGCTTCTCCACCATGCTAGACTGCGCCTTCCAGCCAGGAGCCCAAACAGACCTCTCCTCCTTTTAAATTGATTATTGATAGGTATTTGGATCCAATTGGCCATATACCTAAAAATAAAGCTTCCCAAAATGCCCACAGTGGAAGAGATGGTCAGTGCTTTTAACTTTCTCCTTTCTGAATAGCCACTCAATGAACGTATGGGAAAACAAACAAACAAACAAACACTAACAACAAGACCAGTTTTGAGGTAAACGTGATTCTGTAAGACGGCAAATAAACACAGTTTGTAGAACAGCGATGACAAAATACCACAGACAGGGAAGCTTAAACACATGTCAACAGCTCTGGAAGCTGCAAGTCCAAGCTCAGGATTTGGCTAGTTGGTTTCTTGTGGTGCCTCTGCTCTTAGCTTGCAGGGGGACACCTTCCCCTGGTGTCCTCACACCAGTGGTTCTCAACCTGTAGGGCACAACCTCTCTGGGAGTCGAATGACCCTTTCACAGGGTCGCCTAAGACCATCAGAAATTATGGATGTTTACATTAAGATTCATAAGGGTAGCAAAATTACAGTAATAAAATAGCAACAAAAATAATTGTATGGTGGGGGGGTCACCACAACAGGAGGAACTGTATTAGAGGGTCTCAGCATTAGGGAGGTTGAGAACCACTGTTCTACACCCTCGCTGTCTCTTTCATGTCTCTAAATGTCTCCTTACAAGGACACTAATCCTGTACAGTCTTATTGGAGTAGGATCCACCAGAACCCAGCAATTGCAGAGATGTTGGGGTCAGTCTGTGCTGTTCTCCTGCCCTGTCTTTGGAACAGAGTTGCTCTTTTCTGCCCAGTATGAGTTTTGTCTTTGTGATGTCATCATTGTCTTTAATCCTATGCTTTAGGTCACTGGTGATACGTTAAGTTCTACAGCCACATCTGGCCTGCATGATGAGCATCTGGACAGTATTTTTGGAATCTGAACCAACTGCCAGAGTTTAAAAATCATAAATAGATCCAGAAACACACCGAGTTTTGTTTTATTTTGAAAATTTTGGATTAAGCCCATAGTCTCTCCTGGCTGCTAATGAGCCCCCCATTTGCTGCGGTGCCCACCATTCCTTGTCGCCACACTACATTTTTTACTTATAGTTAAAACTCAAAGGAAAAAAGATAGTATAGTTTTGGCACACATCACCATCAAATATAGGAAAATTCTAGTAAACAAAAATTCAGTAAACAAATGTCATCCATAGCTGCCCAGTGTCTTAACTGCCTCTTGAGATTCTGATCTTGCCTGAACAGCAGAGAAAACTGCTTTTCCTAGAGCCTTGGGTAGTGCACAGGTGGCATAGTGCACGGGTAAGTTCTTCAGCATCAGAAGCACCTGAGTGAGATTTAGATGGAGAGGAAAGGAAGAAGCGGATGGCACAGGCAGGAGGAAGGACAATGCCGGTGGTGGCTGTGCAATGGAGAAGCAGCCGCAGCTCTGTGGCCACAGTCAGAGGACCCCAAAGCAAACCACCATCGGCCCCAACAGTTACGGGGAAAGAGGTAATGACGTTCCCTCTAGACCAGTCTAGAGGCAGCATATAGGGTTTTCTCCATGGCTTTTCTTCTTCAGATAGAATGCCCAGGCTTGGCCCTGTTTTCCGAACTTCCTGTCCATGTCATCAAAGATGGATACGCTCTCTCCATCTGTTGATTGTAACGAAGCCCTTTGAGTGCTGTAGTGTGCTGAGAGCAGCGGAGAGTGTGTCTCTGTGTTAATACATTAAGTATGTCTATGCCAAAAAGCAAAACATGACCTGCTACAGGGTCTTTATGTGGTACGACTAGAACAAGCACTTAAAGAATCTGGTTATTATACGTATGTATGGGAGAATTTGGAAAAATATAAAAAAGAATCTCTAGATCAGAAAAATCAATCCAGGGACAGTGGCCTACACCTGTAATAAAACTACTCAAAAGACTGGGTAGGAGGACTGAGCCAGGGGTTTGAGACTTGGCAATACCGGGAGATTGGGGGAGGAGGGGCCATCAGATACTGTCAGTTGAATCTATCACCCCAGCTACGCAGAAGACTGAGGTTGAAGCCAGCCTGACTGCTTAACCTTGTCTCAGAAGCAAAGCAACAACAAATTTCCAGGACTGGTGCATAGCCCTAGAGTAGAACTTACGCGTCACAAGAACAAGGCCCTGGGTTCATTTGCTATGAAGAGGAAGAAGAGGAAGAAAGGGAGGTAAGAGGAATGAGGGGGCAAAAGATGGAAAGTGGAAAGATCAGGGAGGGAGGTAGTTGGAGAAGAAGAATGAAGAGAGGGTAGGCAGAAAGGAAGTAGTGGGAAGAGATAGTGGAGAAAGAGGGAGAGGAAAAGAGGGGATGGGAGAGAAGAAATTAAGAAACAGGAACAAAAAAAACTGTAGTAGAAGGAAGAAAAGGAAGGAGAAGGAAGAAGGAGGAAGGGAAGAAAAATGAGGAAAAGGAAGGGGTGGAGCAAGGAAAAGGAGTGGGGGAACAGGAGAGGAGAAGAAAGTAAGAGGAGGAAGAAGAGAGGTGTGGGGAGAAAAGGAAAATCTCTTTCGTAGCTATGAAAAGAGGCCTGAGAGTTCAAATAGTAAAGGTTCACATCTGGACCCTGCCTCCTGAGGCACATCCTAGGAAGCCAACCCAAATGGTGAGCTCTTGTGAGACTGTATGATGATTCATTTTCAGAGACCTTTGGGAACTTCTGTAGGATAGAGCAGCAGTCTATTATGACAAACAGATAACATGTTTTGTAGAGCTCATTAGCAAGAAATGGCAGTTACTCTGGATGCCTCATAAAATACATGTCCTTCTGAGTATGACAAATAAATGCTTCAAGGACTTAAAGGTGTACACACACACACACACACACACACACACACACACACACTTGCTCTAGGTTTGAGGCATTCCAGGACACTCCCTCCCAAGTAAAGGAAAAACTGCTGTACTTTGTATTTTCTATTTAAGGATGTAAAATGCCTTTGAGCTTTGGAGACATTGTATTGCACACTAGGGAATATTGTTCTGCCATATTTATTCCATGCTATGAACTATACGCTGAAAACTGTTAGTTTTAAGTAAGAACCAAAAGCAAGAAAGTGCCTGCAATTTACCCAGGATGCACTAAGAGCCATCTCACAGCTAGGGCCATATTACCTAACATATCTATGGTTCCATAAGAGGGAAAGTACCATATGCGCTTTCTAACAAAAGGTCAAAGAAAGACAGCATGTACTCTAGAATGAAGCCAGGCCTCTCTCGTAGGTTAGGCCCAGCTTCTGGCATGCAGTCAAGCTGAGGAAAGGTGGAGCACCTCATCCCAGAGTATCAAGAGACCATGTAGCCAAAATTACCTCTCTTGCGCTGGTACAATCAAAGCTATGAAAGTATAATGCGGGGGAGCTGGGGAGATGGTGGGGTCGTTTGAATGAGAAAGGCTCCCATAGGCTCAGATGTTTACATGCTTAGTCAGCAGTTGGTAAAACTGTTTGGGAAGGATTAGGAGGTATGTTCTTGGTGGAGGAGGTATGTCACTGAGGGTGGGCTTTGAGGCTTTACAGGCCCACACCAGGCCCAGGCTCTCTCAGTCCCCTGCCTGCTGCTGGCAGATCAGCTTGGAAAGCCCTCAGCTGCTGCTCCATGGCCAGGCCTGTCTGCATCCCAGCATGGCAGTCATTGACTAACCCACTGAAGCTATAAGCAAGGCCCCATTTAACTGCTTTCTTTCATAAGAGCTGCCTTGGCTATAGTGTCTCTTCATAGCAACACAACAGTGACTAAGACAGAGGGGAGAAATGTGTCAGTCTGAGGAAAAATACTTGGCACCCAGACCCCTACTGAGGCATTCCCTGGTGCTGTTTGGACTGAAAATGGGTAGGTTCATTAACTATGGCCAAGGAAGGAAATAGAAACCTGGTGTCAGATCCCTGAGGGCTGAGGGTCAGAGTCAGCTTCCCAGACTAGACAACAGAGGTCAAAGAATTCAACATGATTGAGAGGAGAGACCACTTATGATGGTGGGAGCTAGCGTTTGTTCTGATAACCTCTCTGAAAGATTCCTCAGGGATTAAGAGCGCGGAGCCAGAGAGCAGACAAACCTGAATGCAGTGGTCTTCCTGAGAGAAGCAAGCAGATGGGAGGCATGTTATGGTTGGCCGCTGAGCGCTTCCGTGGATCGCAGGTCACCAGATCTGCAATATAGCCACGTACTTTTTTCAGGGCTGCTAGATCACAGCTCCTTCCCTCTGAAGCTGCCCACAGACAGGAGGCCTCCACATCTGCTGGGGCAACCCAGCCACTGACAGAATAACACAGCGATATACAAGGCGGGTCCCTCCATGCTGGTTTCAGTCCCAAGCCTCTGCTGCCCATTGCCTGAGACTGAGTTTCGCTCAATCCTCTCTCCACTCCTCCCCCATGTCACTTGTGCCGCCATATTTTTATGGGTAAGCTCTCTTCCTATGAATCATAGTTCAGGCTCACCCAAACCTGACTCACACTCTGCCTTTAGAGAACCCTGCTTAACAGAAGCAGAATAAGACGAAGCAAGAGGCACGGGGAAGTGGATGGGAGGTGAGCCAGGGCAGCCGTTCCTGGGAACAAGCCCTGCGAAAGCCAGGACAGAAGTGGTTTTTGGGAGTTCCAGTAAGGGCCAGGAGGTCTGTGTAGTACAGAGTGGACTGACAGGACACTGGTGAGATGAAGAAGAACTTTGCGGGACATTTGAGCACGAATGGAGTATAGTCTGACAGGGCTTGATAGCCATGGCTGGTGTCACCATGTAATTTGCCTAAGGTCATTGCAGACCAAGGATATCACAGCAGTTGGAACCTAGGCTCACTTGATCTCAGAGCATCTTTAACACAGTTCTCTGTTAGTGGGGCGGTGAGCGCATGTGTGGCATGTCTGCTTATTACACAAATGCAACACTAGCATTCAGTTCCCAGTACACACACACACACTCACACACACGGGGATGGGGAGGGTGATGTCACAGAAGCAGTGTGTAGGATAATAGTCACCCGAGGCTAGGAAGGGGAGAGAAAGCAAGGAGGATCAGAGGACAGCACAGATGGTAACCATCGTGTATAGCAACTTCTAATCTTTCCTATAAAGAACAGGAAAAGCGGGGGGGCTCCAGAGTTCCTAATGCGGAGAACGCTGGACACTTAAGGGGATGGGAATGCTAGTTATCTTGATATGAAAATTACATGTATAATGCATCAAGTCATCACACTATACTCCACAAATATGCACAATTATTACATGCCAATTAAAAATGAAGTGGCAAAAAATAATTTAGGCATAGAACTCCTGTCTGAAATCCAGGCTATGCTACCTATAAGCTCTGTGCCCTTGGACAAGTTACTGAACCTCTCTGTGCCTTGATTTCTTCATCTGTAAAATTGCAGTGGTAATAGTCTTTTCTTCGTGGGGTTTTTAATAATATTAAATAAATTACAACATCTGAAATATGTATGGATTTTCCATAGTTATTATTGTGCTATGGATGAACAGTTATGGGATGCCCTCATTGCCCACTGGACCTCTCCAGCTCAGGACAGTGTGCTTCCTCATTGTCACTGGAACTGAACAAATTTGCATGCTAATTTTGGGACATTCATCCCAAGTTCAACTATATATGTGTCAACTGTCAGGCTAAGGCTCCACTGTAAGTGTGGGCATTCTTCGTTTACTCCACACTTCTAAACTCTCGTCAAGCCTTCAGATGAGCTGCTTCAGTTCAGCTGCTTCTTGCCAGAAACCATTCTCCAGGAAGGCTAACAATGCCTGACTGTAATCAACCCCATGCGTGAAGTCTCAAAGGCTTCCCTGCCTGGCAGCCACACTCCTGACCAGGAGAAGCAGTCCATGATTGAAAAAACATCTCAAGAATTCAAATTAAGAAGGCACTCTCGGTCCTAAACATTATGATGGGACTCTGCCTGTAACTCCCTTCACCTGCAGAGTTAAAAGCAGGGCTTCCCTCTTAATGCCTAAGTAAATAGAAAACAGCTCACGCACTGTTTTATTGTTAACCTTGGATTCTATTGCTTGGCTTTCTGTGAAAAACCACAAGATAAGGAAGAAATGCCCTTTGTATGCTGAGCTCTCGGAGGGACACTTTGCATATAATTGCATAGGCTGTGGCAGTGGATAATTCTGACATAAAGATCACTAGCACTGAGGATCACGTAGTATTTTTCCTTCCTCTCCTGGCCAGCAGTTTCCACCTAAGGTCCAGAGATAAACACACTGAGTCTTCAATTTCATTTATTTGCTTATTCTGAATTATGTCATATTCACTTACTTATTCCTATTATGTCAGCAATGACACTGTCTGGCATTTGTTTAGTGTGCTCTCTAAACCTCTGGCTCTCTAGCCTCTGGCTAGCTGTTCTATGGTATGATTCTCCAGGCACTGGTCAAAGAGCCCCAGATGCACAGTTGATTTCAAGCTGTGACTGTGTGACTTGGAAGTTAGTAATTCAGTCATGAACCTGAGCCAGCTGGCTTGGTAAACAAAGACCTCGTTATGCAAATTATCCAGCCAAACTGTAGCAACCGCTCTTAGGATTGACATTTCCTATTTTCAAAAATGATAGTTTCCAAAAACGCTATCAAGTGGAAGATTGTTTACACTTAAATACATTCAAAGTAGGATGGGAAACAACCTCCCCTTCTTTTTGATGAAGTCCATTGTATAATAATTGAGGACAGAATCTGACCATATGTCACTCATGGGAAGAATGGAATCATGAGAGGGATGGATGGGTAACTACTTAATTGCGATTCAAAGTCATCTTATCTGATGACTAAGGACTTTTTGTCAAGTCTTCATAGGCTAGGCATAGGGTGCAATGGCCATGATGACTCAGGTCCAAAGCCAGATTTTCACTCCTGACTTTTCCTTGTCATCCCTTGGATAAGCCAATGACACTGGTGCGCTTTCCTTTTGCATTTATAATCAAGTGAGTGCCACCACAATAAGATGCTGCCTGGAGAGGGATCAGCAGGAGGATGAAACACTCATTTTAAAATATTATAATCATTTTCTATATTTGGCTGGTCTATGTGCTATCACTGAGATGAGTTTTCATCTGCACATGCTGATCTCCGGCATCTCAGAGGGAAGCCTTTTTGTTTTTAATTAACAAAGTAAGAAGGTTGCTAACTCCATCCTCTTATGAGATGAACCCTGATCAGCAGAGAAACAATGAAAAACTTAGCACCAAGAGGAACATATGCCATAAAAGCAAGAGAAACAAGAGACAGGAAGATTCTCGGACATCATCCTGATTACCTAGAAGTGGTCTTTTAAACACCAAAGCTTTGAAATTTGTGTTTAAAAAAAAAAAAAAGGAGCTAAAAGAAGAAGCCAAATGTCTTTCTTCACAATAGCATTAAAAATAATTATCCAAAACACACAAAAAATATACCAAGGATATTATTCACATTTCCTATATCAGAGAAATAAAAGAATCATGTTATATTGCACATAATGACTACTGAGTAATTCATTCACAAAACCTGAGAAGACATTGACTATTGAACAAATTAAAATGTGACATTAAGTGTGACAAATCAAAATGTGTCATTCGTACATAGCAAACACTGCTGCTACTAGTAATGTATTTTAGATTAAAATACTTTTTCTCATGGACTAGCAATCTCTTTGAATTCATTGAGTCTTTGAATTTTCCCACTGCCACTACATAAGATTTCTGTCTTAAAGAATACTAATGTTTAAGTTACCATCTTCGAACTGCCTTGCAACCACTCTCGTTTTTGAGAATGATACGAAGAGACACTTATATATTTTGGGTTTAAAACTAAAAAAAAAAAAATACTACTGTAAATATCTGATTATCATTTATAGTGAAAAATCTCAAGTTAATTCAGCTCAAAGCACAACTACATCACTACTACTGAATCAACATGGAATTCTGCCTCCAAAATTCTTTTTGATTCCATGACAAGCATCCCACGTATAATAATTCCACCAGCTGTGGGTGCTAGTGCTAAGTGTGAAACAGAGTGCTTGCCTGGGTACTTCCCTAACTTGAACTAACTCTTCCACCCCATCCTACTGCCGAGGATTGAACCCTAGATCTTGTGCTTGCTAGACGCGACGCAATACTTTCGATGCATCTTTTTGTCTCCAGACATAAACCTGGCTCCAGAAGAGGCTTCAGAAAGCGTCTAATCTGACCCACCCCTCCCCATAAACACGCGGAAAGGTCTCAGACGTTGGCAATATGAAACTACTAAGAAATTAGCCTAAAGTTTGAGTTCAGAGTTTACCTTTGTAAGATCCTCAGCGAATCTGCTACGGCATTCTTCACTCCCTCCTTTCCAGGTTTCAGAATGTTTTCTTTGAAGGTATCAAATGCTTTAAACGGCATTTTGAATGGGGGCGAGGGGTACCTCCGAAGAGCCCTTAGCAGGCAGCCTCAAAAGCTCTCATCCTCTCTGCTCTCCAGCCCAGGGGCACTGCATTTGCCCTTGGGGAACACTTGAAATTCAGTTCTCATGGAGGGAACTACTTAAAATCGGAGAGGCGCTGAGCCCCAGCTCAGGTGTTCCAAGAAGAGAAAACCCTCTCCTCTCGCTCCAGAATCAGCAAGTCTCAGTGAGGGATTGCTGCTTGGTCAGGAATCCAGCCCCTTGCAGAAGCTGAGCAGCAGCTTGTGGCGGTTGCCTCCGGCAGCCAGGCTCAGAGTGAGCAGTCTCCCTGGCCGCAGCTGGAGAAGCTGAAGTGAACTCCAGTGCAGGAGGGTCCCGAGAGCAGCCGCCGCCAGAGGCCAGCTCCAGCCCCTCCTGCCTCCGTCAGCCTGCAGGAGGTACTGTCAGCTCCCCGACTCTCCCTTTCTGGTGATCCTACAGAAACCAGCGCAACACCTGCCCCTCTGCAGCCCGGGCAGGCGCGCGGAGTGAAGTTCATGAAACATTTACACGACTGCCTTTCCAAGGTCCAGCCTTGCAGGCGGGCTCTCGGCCACCATGCCATGCCTTTTAGTCCCTTCAGGGTAGCTGGGGGAGCGGGGGTTCAGCTGGGCACAAGCAAAGATGTTCTCGGGACAGCACACTTCACGTGTACCCCAGGCAACAACATCCAGAAGGAACGACAGACAGATGCTTTTAGGACTAAGCAAGGACGTCTGAGCTTGCCCTACCACCTGCTCTAAGCTCCTCGCTGCTTGTCCTCAAGTAAAAGCTTCATCGTGGGACCTGAAACTTCTCCGGGGACCCTAACCATTGTTTCCTTTCCCTCTGGTCTCCATAGCAACACTAGCCTGAGCTCAGCAAGCTCCTCCTTGCTTCTAAGGTTTCCTCAAGTGAGTCCCCTTGCCTGGGGTTACCCTTCCTCACCCCTTCACCTACACAGCCTCTGAAGATCCCTGTCTCACAAAGGCAACATTTCAAATCCTCAGGCTGGGAGAGCCAGCCCCCTTCCCAGCCACGGAATTGCCTGGACCTGGATGAGAATGGGTGTGGCCTAACATGCTGGACCAGTGTGCAAACAGCCAGTTGCTTCCACTTTACAGGCCTCAGGAAGATGCCTACGCTACAAATGCCACCCTGAGGAGTGTGCCGTCTCTGGGAGGCACTGGTGGTTCAAGCCCACAACTACTGTGAGACGCTGCCACGTGCTGATGCAGGCCCTCAGAATCTGGGAACCATTTCCCCAAGGCCTGCCGTGTTCTCTCCGCACTGCGGTCCAAATCCTTCTTCAATCTGAATTAGGCTAAATTAGTATCTTCGCGGGCTCAGTGGAACTAGCGCCTACCAAGATCCTCCTGTAGTGGGGGCTGTTATGCACTCTGTCTACACTACACAGTTGTTGCGTTTGACTTTTTACTTTTCCCGGTTTTAATGGCTGGAAACTGAGGCAAGAAGTTAGTTGTGTCTGAGATTACACAGCTAGTAATTAGCATATCCAAACAGCGTTTTCTCTTTCTCCCAAAGTGAATAGTACAATGGGTGTTTGTAAAATGTATCAGCTCGAACACTCCTCTCCATGAAGCTGTTTTAGAATATTTCTATCACCTAATTTGATTCCTTGTCTCCATCCCCACCCTCTTTCTGCCCTTGCCAACCAACACATGTATCGTTTCTATAAATTTGCCTTCTCTGGCCATTTCCTACCAATACAATCATGTGTGATTTGCACTCCTGTGGTAGGCTTCTCTTACTATGTGAAATGTCCAAGTCACGGCATGTATCAGTTCCTTTTTACTGTTATTATTTCATTAGGTGGTTACACTGCATATGTCAATATCTCTCCTGGTGTGGAAGCACCACACACTGTCCATAGATTGATTGACTAGCACTTTGATATTCTTATTTTGTTATGAGTAATACTATGAACATTCATTTATGACTTTCTGCTTTTATTTCTCTTTCGTAAATGCTTAAAGTTCCTAAGTGATATAAAAATGCTCTTTTCACTTTTTAAGAAACCGTCAAATTATTTTCAAAGTGGCTGCAATATTTAGTAGTTCCTCTGGCACACCTAATGGTTCCCATTTCTCCATATCCATGCCAGTATTTGCCATCTTTTTAAAGTATAGCCATTGTAGTGGGTAGAACAACGTCCTACTGTGGTTTTAATCTGCATTTCTCTGATGACTAATGACACTGACCATCTGTCCACATGCTTATGAGCCACTGGCATCTTCTGAGGCAGGGGGTTGAAACTTCTATTCAGATACTTTACATATCTGTCTGCTTATTAATGATACTAAAGCTATGTGTTCTGGACCCCTGTTCTCTGTCAGATATGTGTTTTGCAAAATAGTTTTCCAAGTCTATGTTTTCACTTCCTTCTATATTTTGAAGTGCAGACTTTTGTCTTTTAATAGGGAAAAATGGTGCATATTTCTTTCTTTTAAAAACTTAGCTTCGGCCATTCTGTTTGGGAGAAAAACATCACAGGTTTTCTCCTGTGGTTTATTCTGAGAGCTTCATTGTTTGAGCACTGAAGTATAAGTCTATGGCCCCTGTTGAGATCGCCCTTGTGCACGTCGTAAGATATTCAGATTCATCATATGAAGACCCATGTGTTTCAGCGTCATTTGTTAGCAGTGCTACTTTCTCTTTCTAATGCATGCGTGTGTGCATGCCTGTGCACATGTGGAAACTAGATGACAGCTTCAAGTGTCATCCTCTGGATGCCCTCCACCTCCTTTGAGATAAGGTTTCTTACTGTCCTGAAACTCACCTTGTAGGCCAGACCAGCTGGCCAGGAACCTCCTCACTGCTGGACTACAAGTGCACGCCACCTGCACATGGTTTGCACATGGTTTCTGGAGACTGAACTCAGGTCCTCATGCTTAAAATTAAATGCTTTAGTGGCTGAGCTGTATCCTCAGCCCAGAAACGTTGTCCTTTCTCCAGTGGATTGCTCTGGTACTTTAATTTTAAAACTCAGTTGAACCAAACCATAAAGACTTTTGGGACTCTGAATTTTGTTCCATCAATCTATATAACTATTTAATTTGTCAGTATCACACTGTCTTAACTGTAGCTTTATAAGCTTTGAGTGAGAAAATGAAAGTCCTTCAACTTGTTCTTTTTTTTTTTTTAAGCACCTCAGCTCATTCTATGTATTTTGCACATGAGCTTTAGGAATAGCTTTTAAGTTTACACGCACACACACACACACACACACACACACACACACACACACACCTGCTCAGCCTGTGCTCTTGTCACCAACTTTGGCAATATAGCCCTGCATGGCCCAGAACCCTAAAAGCCCAAAAAAGCACATATCTAGTCACTCTGCTATGCATCATCTATCCCCTCAAAGGCCACGCATTTGTTCAAAGCAAATGCAAGCCAATAAAATATAAGTGGTCTCTTCACAGAACACATTCCCGAGCAGAGCGTCTAACCCATTCTCCAACTCCCAAATAGCTTCAGGCTACTTGCATATGACATTATGTACCTGGAGCAGAACTCATCAAAGACCATCGAAGTCTCCTAGGGCCAGTGGCTGCTGACGGCATCAGCCATTTCTTCAGAAAGCACTGGGCACGAGTCACGTGGTGAATCTGCTGGGGCCGTGGATGGCTGATGATGATGATCACTATGATTTTAGGGACATTTTCCATGTGCCAGACACCGAGCCTTTACTATTTACTGATTCATTGAACCCTCACAATGACCCTAAGTAGTTTCTATCGTTATATGACACACAATAAGAAAATTGAGGCACAGATGGAGGGGTTAAATAAACTTGCTGCAGCTCTCAGAGCTAAGAAACTGAGCTGATGGGAAGAAGCTTGGCTTTAGAATTGTCTCCTAACTCTATCGTAGAGCTGTTAAGAGTATGCAGCCAGTGCTCTGGTGCTGAGCCAAGGCTCTGAAGTGCCCACACAAACTATTGTAATTATAACTATGTTCATAGCAGCAATTATTCATAGTAACCAGAAACTGGAAACCTAGATGTCCCTCAACAAAAGAATAGATATTAAAAAAATCTATAAATGGTATGTTTACATAATAGGCTATTACTCAACTATTAAAAACAAGGACATCATAAAATTTGCAGGCAAATGGACGGAACTAGAAAAGATCATCCTGAGTGAGGTAACCCAGATGCAGAAAGATAAACGTGGTATATACTCACTTAAAAGTAGATGTTAGCCATAAAGTTCAGGATAACCATACTACAGTCCAAAGAAGCTAAGTAACAAGGAGGGTACAAGAGAGGACGCTTGAATCTCACTGAAAAGAGGAAATAAAACTGACATCAGGCGTGGACGGAGGGAGGAAACTGGGTGGAAGAGGAGATGGGAGGGGAACAGGAAGGATCAAGTGTGGGGAGGACTGAGGGAGAGAGAACTTGGAGAGAGGACTGGAATGGGGGCCGTCACTGGGATGAGCTAGCAAAGTAGGACAATGGAAACTCCGAAGAATCCATGAAGGTGACCCTAGCTAAGACTCCTAGCAACAAGGGACATGGAACATAAAATGGCCACCTCCTATAACCAGGCAAGACTTCCAATGGAGGGATGAGAACACCAACCCAGTCACAAAATCTTTGATCCATAATTTTTCCTTCCTATAAGATGCTCAGGGACAGAGAGAGAACAGAAATTGAGGGAATGCCAATCAATGATTGGCCCAACTTGAGACCCACCCAATGAGAGAGAGCCAGCCCCTGACACTATTAATGATACTCTGCTGTACTTGCAGACAGAAGCCTAGCATAACTGTCTTCTGAGAGGCTTCACCCAGCAGCTGATGGAAACAGATGCAGAGACCTTGGGAAACCTTGAGGAAGAGGGGGAAGAAGAGTTGAAGGAGCCAGAGAGGTCAAAGACACCATAAGAAAACCTATAGAATCAACTAACCTGGGCCCACTGGGGCTCACAAATACTGAACCACCAACCAAAGAGCATGCACGAGACAGACCTAGGCTCCCTACACATGTGTAGCAGATGTGCAGCTTGGTCCGCTAACAACTGGAGCAGGAGCTGTCTCTGACTCTGTTGCCTACCTCTGGATCCCTTTCCCCTAACTGGCCTCAACAGGAGAAAATGTGCCTACTCCTACTGCAACTTGATATACCAGGGCAGGTGATATCCATGGGAGGCCTCCCCTTCTCTGAGGAGGAAGGGAGAGAAGGATGGGAGGAGGGGAAGGGAAAGGGAGGGACTGGAAGGAGAGGGGGGAAGGGAAGTGCTGATCAAGATGTAATATAAAGTTAATTAATTAATGAAAAAATTATAATGTAAAAAATAAAAAGGTAGGCTGGAGAGATGGCTCAGTGTTTAAGAGAAAGGACTCGGGTTCAATTCCCAGCAACCACATGGCAGCTCACAACTGTCTCATAACTCCTGTTTCAGGGGACCGAACCCCTTACACATGCAGCCAAAACACCAATGTACATTAATAAATAAATAAATGAATAAAAAAATTAAAAAATAGTCTAAATAAAATTAAAAAATAAAGAGGTATTTAAAATAGACCTAATGAAAATAAAACACTGAATGTTGTTGACATAATTCGCAAAACTTTACCAGATGCTAAGTACTACAGGAAAATACTTCCCTTACACACTTCTGCATCATTTACACTTATTACTAGAAAAAAAATGTAGGAAAATGTCTGTGTATGGTTATAACTGTATGTTAAAGTTCAATTTGAGAGAAAATAAAACTCATTATGATTTTTTTATTTTTACTTTTTGAAACAAGGTCTCAGTATGTAGACCAGGCTGACTTCAAACTCTCAGAAATTAACCTGATTCTGCCTCCCAAATGCAGGAATTGAAGGCATATGCCAGCATGTATGAAATTTTTAAAAGTCATATTGGATCTCAGCAATCGTGAGCTGTCCTTCTTCTTGCTATAAATAGAAACTTAATAATTGTACCTTTGTTCTACCATTTTTGAGTCATTGTGACATACAGGAAACTTAATTTTTAACCAATTAGCAGAAGTTTGCAGAAACAGAGCAGGGTGCCGGGCTTCAAGATTACACACTGACACATTTGCTTTCAATAAAGTGACTGAAGTTAAACTAACAAAAAAAAAAAAAAAAAAACGAAAAGAAATTAACACAGAGCAATGATATCCTTGATCCTAGCTTAGGATTTCTACCATTAATCCCAGACTAGACACTCCCAAATGGAGGCTAACAGGAACATTTATCTCATCCCATTGTGACTGTTTCCTTCTCTTTTTAGATTCAGGATCTTACTCTTATAAACTAGAATGGAAAAGAGGATACAATAAAGAGAGATGATCAAACAAGCCATTATTCCCATTTTACATATAAGTCAAAAATTTACCCAAAGTTAGTCTGGTTGTTTGTTTGTTTGTTTGGTTTGTTTTGTGGGATTTTTGTGTATGTGGAGCAATGTGTAAATCTGATGACTAATTTTCAGTTTACTCTGCCAAACTTCTCTCACTAGCTTCATTTGAGTCCAGTCAGTACTGGAGTTCAATTAACTTGGCCCCCAAGAACTTACTGAGACAGACTGGGGGGAGGGGCAGAGATGATATAAACACAGTGCTCATGTATGAAATGCTCAAAAACCTTTTTTATAATAATAAAGGAGACGAGTTGGAGAGACATCGTAATGGTTAACAGCAAGCACTGCTCTTCCAGAGGACCCAAGTTCAGTTCCCAGGACTTCTTTTGGGAAGAGCACAGCCACCTGTGACTCTAGCTCTGCTGCCCTCTTCTGGACCCCACAGGCACCTGCACACACATGGAACACACACACACACACACACACACACACACACACGAGAAGATATTTTCTTCAAAAATTAAAATTATTTATTGTACTTACAACACCTTTAACTCCATCCTTCATTGTTCCCTTAAGGTTTGTAACTTCCCACAGAACTGGATTAGAACACTACTGCATCTCCTTGTTGAAAGCAAAGGAATAGAGACAAATGATAATGTTTTGGGACATCAGGCAGTGATGGGATAAGAATCATACTCACGGGCTGGCAAAGTGGCTCAGGAAAAGCACAGACTGTACAAGCCAGCTCACCCAAGTACAATCTCCATAACCCACTTTCTAAACTGATGGCATAGCATGCCTCTGTCACCCCAGCACTCCTCTTGAGAGATGGAGACCAGAGTATTACCCAGAGGCCTGTGGCGGAATGGCAGAAACAAGACAGACTCTGCCTCAACACAGTGGAAGAAGAAAACTGACTCTCAAAAGTTGTCCCCCAACTTCCACATGAGCACCACACACATACATACACACACACACACACACACACACACAACATTTTTTTTGTTTTTTGTTTTTGTTTTTATAGAACTCATACTTATGAGCCAAGCATAATGGCTTGTGCCTTTAATTCTAGTACCTGAAAAGCAGAGGCAGGAGGATCACCACAAGCTTGTGGCTTTCTAGGGTTACACAGTAAGAGCCTGTCTCAAAAAAGCCAAACCAAGTAAATTACACCCGTGCACTTATTTGTCCTTGGTTGCCTGTAACACACTCCTCATTTCAGTTTGGAAAGCATCGCTCTCCATGACGAAGTACATTAATACCTTACTCTATTTTCCGGCGCTGACAATGGAGCTGTCCTTCTCTCTCCTGTACCACCGGCTGCCTGTGGACTATGAGCAAATACCGGTTGGGAAGTATGCTGGACCACCACCCTCCCACCCCATTCTGAGGAAATGGGCAGACGTTGGCTCCCTTCACCATGTGTCATTATGCCATAGGGGGGGAAATGGCTTTGCTTTCTAATCCATGCAGAAGGACTTTAACAGTCTTAGAGATGCTTAGATGGCATCCAAAACCAAAATAAACTATAAAGCCTGGTAAATTTAGTAAATGCAGTTGCAACAGAATAATGCAAACTAAAATGTTAGAAAAAGCCAAGATCACAAGGAATACTGAAATACGTTCATCACCTTCACTTTTCAATTGTGTGTGTGTGTGTGTGTGTGTGTAAGCATGAGTATGGCGGTCAGAGGACAACTTGCCTGAGTTGGTTTTCTCCTCCTATCATGTGGATGCCAGGGATCAACCTCAGGTGATCAGGCCTCATGGCAAGCAGCTTCACCCATAAGCCATTTCACTGGCCCCACCTTTGAGGTCATTGAAGTACAGATAAACCTAAGTGACCAGATGATCTCATCGTGTTGAGAATGAAGAAGAAACTCACACATCTTTCGCAAGGCTTTCTCTTAAGACAAGGGTTTCACCAGCTTATTCATGTTTCAAGAATGCACCTAAGCCACGGGCTAAGGTGATGATCATTTGTGGAACAGTGACATCTTCTGGTACTTCGGAGCATGTACTGTCACAGCATCTACACCTCCTCAGGAACCAGCCACGGTCTTCAAATTATACTATTTGTTCTACATATATTTCAACCCCCCGTGAATTCTTACATTTCTAAAATGCTTTAAAGTATTTCAAAATATCAATGGTTAGAAATAAGTAATACGGTAATTATTTATTTTGTTATTTGCTTTGTTGTTGCCTTAATACAATTTTGTTTTTCGAGACAAGGTTTCTCTGTGTAGCCTTGACTGTCCTAGACTCTCTTTGTAGACCAGACTGGCCTCAACCTCAAAGAGACCAGCCTGCCTCTCCCTCCCCAAGTGCTGGGAGTACAGACCTGCTACACCACACCCAGCAATACAAAATATTTTAAAATAACATTTACTCTACTTTTCCTTATCATCAAAAGTTATTGAAAGAGAGCTGGGGTGATGGGTCAACAGATACAAGCGCTTGCCAGACAAACATGTGAACCAGAGTTCTGCTGCCCAGAGGGCGTGGTAGCCACCTGTAAGCCCAGCACTTTGGAGATAGGGTGACCCAGAACAAGCTGGCTGAAGTGAGAGCTGCTGCCTCAGTACAGAACGTGGAGAGTGACTGAGAAAGTCACCAGGGCCAACCATCCACACCCATACACATGGGAACACACGTACACACATGCATACCACACACACCTGTGCACAGGAAAACATTATTCAAAGCCAGGAGTCCATGGTTCATGCTTGTTATCCCAGCATTTGAGAGATGGAAGCAAGGGGACTGCCAGGACTTCCAGGACAACATGGGCCATAATGTGCAACAAAAGTTATTTGGCCAACCAATGCAGTGGGGCACTCCTGTGAGTCAGCTGTGGCAGGAGAATCTCCAGTTTCAGACCAGCCTAGGATACATAATGAGACCATGTTAAAAAAAATAGTACTGGGCAGTGGGGTACAGGCCTTTAATCCCAGCACTCAGGAGGCAGGGGGAGGCAGATCTCTGAGTGAGTTCCAGGACAGCCAGGGCTATTCAGAGAAACCCTGTCTCAAAACAAACAAAACAAAACAAAAAGCCTCAATGATCCTATTTAGGTAGGCAGTAGTGCTGGCACTTTTAATCTCAAAGGCCAAGATGGGTAGAGTTCAAGGCCAGCCTAGTCCACAAAGTGAGTTCCAGGACAGCCACGGGTACACAGAGAAACCCTGTCTTGAAAAACATAAATAATAATAAAATAAATAATTATGAGAAGCAAATTTTGTCAATTCAATATGACCTCTGATTTCAGAAGGACTTTGGGAGTTAGCTCGATAAATCCCATCCCCAATATCTCCAATTTAATCTGAGAAAACGTGATTCCTCAGTAAACCTTTCACAGCAAAAGTCCCCTTCTAAAAGCATTCCTCATATCAGGGCTAAGCCTCTGCCTCCTCTATGACTTCCCTCGCCTAGTCCGAGTGCCTGCTCAGACTCTGTCTGTGACTTTCCTAGACTGGACGGAGCGCCTGCTCCCTGGCTCCCAGCCACAGCCTATGTGGCAGGGCTCTCTGGCTGCTAACTCAGCTATACCTGCAAAGCCACGGTGCAGCCCTGGGGCTACAGCCCATTCACGTGCCTGCCCCGGAGTTCCACCATTCCCAGGCGTAAGACCTTGGAAGCTTATCTTCTGAAGAGCAAATGTATTCAGATTGTGCCCCGTGAGGCATTTATTTTTCCTTCAGGCGGTCTGAAACGTACATCAGTCCACGGTGAGGAAGCACTGGTGTCTAGGGTGCCTACTGAGCTACAGCAGCCACACCAGAACGGCAGGTACTTTCCCACCCTCCCTGGGCTTAGAAGGTGTGACCCTCAATTTGCCACAGCTCTAAGCTCATTCCCTGTAAATATTTGCTCGAACTCCAAGGCAGGAGCTCCCGTGAACGTCATGTGATTCTATCTTTAAGAAAGGAAATCATGGCTCAGTGGTTAAGAGAGCACACTGCTTATGAAGGACCTGTGTTTGGGTCCCAGCACCCATGCTGTTGGCTCCCAGCTACCCGAAACTCCAGTGCCAGAGGACCGACCTCTGGCCTCTGAGAGCACGTACACTCAGGTGTACAAACTCATACCCAGGCACACACATAAAATAAAATATTTATATAAAAATGGAAGTCACAGCGAAGGAGGATTAAGAGAAACTCAGCTGAAGCCAGAAGGTAAGCATTGAGCCCTGTCTCCTGCTGACACCCTGTGTGCTTGGTATGGTACCTGCAAACTTGGCTGTCCCTTTTGCTTGTCGATATCTCATTTGCTATTTGGAGAGTAAAGAACAAACAACCAAGCAAGCAAGCAAGCAAGCACACTTATTCACATTCTAGTTTCTCTTCCGTTGCTGTGATAAAATACTCTGACAGACAGCAGGAGGCAGCGGGGTCTATTTGGCTTACAGTTCTAGGTTCTAGTTTATTTTTGTGGGGAAGGCCAGGCAGGAACTTGAAAGCAGTTAGTCACATTATATCTACAGTGAGGGGCAGAGAGAAGCAAACGTGTGCTTCCTTGCTTGGGCTCAGTTCATTTCCCCCCTCTTGCACCATTCAGAACCCCCTGCCTTGAGTCTTCCCAGGCCATTTACTTAAGACAACACCCCCACACACACACCGTGTCCATAGGACAACTCAATGTAGACAGTCCTTCACTGAGACCATCGCCTAGGATGATTCCAGCTTTTATCAAGTTGACAACAAAGAACTGACCTTCACTACCCCTGACCAGAAGCCCAACATTTGTCCTTCAGGAACTCAAAGAAACTATTCCATATTAGGAGTCATTCCTGGCACTGATACTGGTTTCACAACACAGTTCAAAGCTAAGTGTGACAAAGGTAACAGCCCAGGGCCCAGACCCAGCCAGGGCACAGGAGGCTCTAGTGGGTTTAATTCAGAATTCCTACTGCAGTGAATACTTAATTTTGAGCCTATTCATAAATATTTCTAAATGAGATTTTTGGCAATTGCTCTTGGGGTAAATGTACATGTATTTGACGCCGGAAGAATATTACTCACATAATCATAATCAATGAAGCAGAAACAGAAAATAACTCCTTAGATGTGAGGTCTCCTGAGGATACTTGCCCCAGTGGAAAACCTTTTCCTCTACTTATAAAAATGACGAGTAGCATAGCTTGGTGATGAATGCCTGTAATCCCAGGACCCATGAGCTGACAGTCATGATTTCAAGGCAGCAAGACTTTGTCTCCAAATAATCAAGTGAACACAAAGAGGACTTCAATTGTTTTTTTTCTTTTTACAGTTTTGACTTTGTTCCAACTCATTAACAAATAAGTAACTTCGGCCCAATTTTTTTTAAAAAACAGCACACAAATACACCTTTATCTGGCTCCAAAGTCCTTGCACTGCATGCTTTGAGCATGCCTTCACCATACCTCACTTTGGCAATTTCATCAATGCAGTTAGAAAGGCTAGCCATAATAAATGAGACATAAATGAGGTTTAAACTTGCACCAATGCTGATTCCTATATCCAGATTCTAGACATGTCTCTATACCATACCTTTGCGTAAAAGCCAAACACTGAGTTTATTAGCAGCCTAGGCCAGGGTATAGGGACATAAAGGGGGTGGTGTGTGAGTGTGTACCTATCAATAGATCTGTGTGATTCTGCATTCTGCTCCCTCCCTTGGGGTGTCCAGAAAGGATGAAGCAGAGTCCAGAACGGAGCAGGTAGGGTCTGTAAGATTGCCGCCCAGCTGGGAGTGTCCGGCAGGGACCAGGAGGGCACCGGACAGAGGACGAGACCGCCTCCGAGGATTTTAGTGTTACAGCCCTCTTAGCTGAGAACTATCCCAACAAAACTAGACGCTACTCAGCGAAACAGCTTATGCCAGTTTACTCACGGAGGACAAGGACTGTATGAACCTTGGGAAGTGGGAAGAGATTTTTCAGGGTGAATGCATTTCATTGGCTGTGGCTAAGATGCTGGCGATGCTCTATTTACATGAAGAGGAATTCCAGGTGCCAAGCTACGTGACCACCTAGAGAGTTTCGGAGACAGGAGGTCACAGCTACAAGCTACAAGCTATTCAGAACAGGGAGCAATCCTTACTCCTACCAATCTCAAGAAAGAGATTTCAAGGGTTAGGATATATATCCACTTCATTCTCGCTCCATGCCAGTTTCCCGGTGGCACAGTTCATGTGCCCCACAGATCTGAAGAAACTGAACCATATTTTTGCTACCATCAGCACATTTCAAAATAATGCTGCTTGTTCTTCCTTTGAGATACTGTATCACTCTGTTTCCCTGTCTTCCCCTGACCTTACTGTGCAGCACAGGCTGGCCTCCAGTGCACAATAATCTGTCTCAGCCTCCCAAATGCTGGAATTACACACACCTGCACTCCCCTGCCCAGCTCAGAACTTTTCAAAGGGGAAACTTTAATATCAAATATGCAGATACCATTCTATGCCTTTTGCTAGCAGCATCTGTAATTGTGTATCATTGGCCCACTTTAAACTAGGTTTGTGGCAGACTCAGGCTCACACAAAAGACAGAAATCAAGCTATTTTGAAATGGGACCTCATGAAACTGAAGAGCTTCTGCAAAGCAAAGGACACTGTCATCAAAAGAAAGCGACCACCTACAGATTGGGAAAGAATCTTCACTAACCCTTTATCTGACAGAGGACTCATATCCAGTATATATAAAGAACTAAAGAAGCTGAAAAGCAGCAAACCAAGTAATCCACTTAAAAAATGGGGAACAGGGCTAAACAGAGAATTCTCTGTAGAGGAATACCGAATGGCAGAGAAGCACTTAAATAAATGCTTAACCTCACTAGCCATTAGGGAAATGCAAATCAAAACAACCCTGAGATTTCACCTTACACCCATGAGAATGGCCAAGATCAAAAACTCAAGTGACAACACATGCTGGAGAGGATGTGGAGAAAGGGGAACCCTTCTCCACTGCTGGTGGGAATGTAAACTTGTACAACCACTCTGGAAATCAATCTGGTGCTTTCTCAGACAACTAGGAATAGCGCTTCCTCAAGATCCAGCCATACCACTCCTGGGCATATATCCAAAAGAGGCTCAAGTACACAAAAAGGACATTTGCTCAACCATGTTTGTAGCAGCTTTATTTGTAATAGCCAGAAGCTGGAAACAATCCAGATGCCCCTCAACTGAAGAATGGATGCAGAAATTGTGGTACATCTACACAATGGAATATTACTCAGCAATGAAAAATAAGGAAATCATGAAATTTACAGGTAAATGGTGGGATCTGGAAAGGATCATCCTGAGTGAGTTGTCCCAGAAGCCAAAAGACACACATGGTATATACTCACTCATATAGACATACAACATAGGACAAACCCACTAAAACCTGTGCATCTAAAGAAACTAAGCAAGAGAGAGGAACCTAACTAAAATGTCCAATCCCCATCCAGAAAGGCAAAGAGGATGGACATCAGAAGAAGAAGAAAACAGGAAACAACCTAGGAACCTACCACAGAGGGCCTCTGAAAGCCTCTGCCCTACAGACTATCAATGCAGATGCTGAGCCTGATGGGCAACTGTTAGGCAGAGTGAAGGGAATTTTATGTAAGAACTGGGAAATAATAAGAGCTGGAGAGGACAGGGTCTCCACAAGGAGAGCAACAGAACCAGAAAATTTGAACACAGGGAACTTCCCAGAGACTCATACTCCAACCAAGGACTATTCATAGAGATAACCCAGAACCCCTGCACAGGGCAGTTCAGAGTCCAATTTGGTTACATAGTAATGTGAAGAGGGACTGCCTCTGACATAATCTGATTGGCCTGCTCTTTGATCACCTCCCCCTGGGGGGGAGCAGCCTTACCAGGCCATAGTAGAGGACAGTGCAGCTACTTTTGATGTGAACTGATAGACTAAGATCAGAAAGGAGGGGAGAACCTCCCCTATCAGTGGACTTGGGGTATGGCATGCATGCAGAGGGAGGAGGGAGGGTGGGATCAGGAGGGGAGGAGGGAGGAGCTTATGGGGGGATGCAGAATGAATAAAGTGTAATTGATGGAAAATTTAAAAAAAATAAAAAATATAAAAAAAAAGAAAAGGAAAAAAATTTTTAATTATATTTGTTTGACAATTTCATGTATAATGTACTGATGACTCTCACCCATGACTCACACATACAAGTCCCACTCCCAGTCACGGTTTCTTTATTTTTGTGACCCATGGAATTTAACCGGGGCCATTCACATGAGCATGGGTGCAAAGCTATCCACTGGTTACTTTAACTGAAGACGATGTCCCCTTCACCAGCATCCATCAGTTGTTTCCCAGGGTAGGATAGGGTCCTGGGAGCCTCATAAAAGGAAAACTAAAAAATAATTATTAGCTAGAAGCTGGTTAACTAAGGAGGAGTAAGATGCAAAAAGACAACTAAATAGCAAGTGCTTTAAAAAGCAGCAAAGGTGCTAAGGAAAGGGCTTTATTTATTTAATCACTTTACCTGACCACAGCCCCCTCCCTCCACCAAGTCCCTCCCTCACACACCTCCTCTCCCCATTTCCCTTTCCCCTTCTCCTCAGAGAAGACGACGACCCCCATGGGTACCAATCCACCCGGGCACATCAAGCGCAGCAGGACTGCTTCCTCTCCCACGAGGCCTGACAAGGCAGCCCAGCTACAGTAAAGGGATCCACATGCAGCCAATAGTCAGAGACAGGGCCTGCTCCAATTGTTAAGGACCCACCTGAAAAACAAGCTGCAGATCTGCTACGTGAGCAGGGAGTTTACACCTAGCCCATGTGAGCTCTCCTAGGCCCAGGTTAGTTGACTCTGTAGGTCTTCTTGTGGTGTCCTTGATTCCTCCGGCCCCCTCAATCCTTCCTCTGACTTCTACAAGACCGCCCACGCTCTGCCTATTGTTTGACTGTGGGTCTCTGAATCTGTTTCCATTTCTCAGGCTTTTGTTCCAGCAACGCATTTCACTACACCTATGGTTGCAATATATAAAATGTGTTCTAGCCAGTGAGGTAGTGCACACTTGCAGTTACGTCATTGAGAAGGCTGAGGAGGGAGAAAGTGGGGTCTGGAGCCAGCACAAGCTACTCTGTGAGACCCTGTATCAAAACAAACAAGTGTATGTCTTACTGCGTTTTTGGCTAGAAAGACACTCACTCCTTGGGTAATCTGAATTGTTACAGTCATTTGTCTATTGTCTGGCATTTAATCTGCACTTGGGAAGCAGAGGCAGGTGGATCTCTATGAATGGACAAATTAACTGAACAGACACTTGTCCAGTAGTAAAAACTATGAAATCGGAACTTAATATGGCAGAGCTTATCCAAGTTAACTTGATGCATACATACTCCGCTTGCTCCCAGGTATTCGTACATACATGCATCCTTTAAGATGTGACAGGGAACGTGAGGAGGGTACAAGCACCCACAGGAAAAACAGGAAAACAAGAGAAGCAATCTATCTGTTTATATATCCCATGCATATCTCATTTCAACCTTCGAGGAGGAAAAAAGGAAAACCAACAAAATCTATCCATCTTGATTGTTGCTTACAGAAGCCCCACCAACTTCCTACTTTAAGAGACTGAAATGCTTTGTTTCTGAAATGGACTTAAGAATGTCTATTAGTTTGAAAACTGGGCTCACACACACACACACACACAAAATTAGCCTAAATACAGGGCAATTTCTTAAAAGCAGCAGCAATGGCACCAACTCAACTAATAGAAATAATGTAAACTCCAATTGACAAAGTCAGAAAAACTGTAGGAACCATTCTCTTAAAAAGATAACAGCACATTCTCCTTTATTATTACTATTTTTTTTAAGACAGGTTCTCTTGTAGCGGTTTGGCCTTGAATTCTCACAGCCAAGGATAACCTTGAAATTTCTCATCCTCTAACTCGAGATTAATGAGATTACAGACAAGCACCACCACAAAGTTTTCTATAATACTGGAGAGCAAACCCAGGGCTCCGTGTGCATTAGCCCCAAAAGCCATCTTTCAAAAATAATTTTTTAATGTGGAAGAAGGGCACACCCACACTTGTATGTGAATGGAAGCAACATCAAGTGTCCTCTTCAGGGACACCATCCACCTCCTTTGA
Organism: Meriones unguiculatus; assembly: GCF_030254825.1. Classification (NCBI taxonomy): domain Eukaryota; kingdom Metazoa; phylum Chordata; class Mammalia; order Rodentia; family Muridae; genus Meriones; species Meriones unguiculatus. The sequence goes on from NC_083350.1 coordinate 97,598,666, forward strand.
GACAGGGCTTCTCTAGAGTGTTCTGATGAGACTGGGCTGACTGGCCAGCAAGCCCCAGGGATCCTCCTGTTTCCACCTCCTCAGTGGGATTACAAGTCTGCACCACCATACTTGCCATTTTCCATGTGTCCTGGGTATCTAACCCTGGTCCCTATACTTGCAAGACAAGCACTTTACTGGACTAGACTCCCATCCCAATAATCAACATTTAAACGAGCATGTTAAATATACATTATGGGTTTCACTATGACATTTCCATTCTCTTGCTCACCTCCCACTCCAAATGCCCTTCTTCTGTCCAACTACCCCTCTTCAACCTACCCCCAACATGTGTCTGAGTTTCATTAGGGCTATTTACAGGAGCATGGAACTTTATAATGGCTACACCACTATGGAGCCCTTCCCCATCGACTATGCAAATGTCTCTCCCTCCCTCATTGGCTATGCATAAGTCCTCAGGGAGGGGTGACCAATAAGCAACTTTTAACAGGTTTAAGTTTTAACAAGTCTAAGTGGGTTTAAGTGATACAGATGGTTACACTGTTTCCTTCTAATTAGGAATTAGTTACTTTATAAAATAAAGGAAGGCTAGAGAGATAGCTCAGTGGTTAAGAGTGGCTCAGTGGTGCTTTCCCAGAGAACCAAGTTTGAAATCCTAACAAACACACAGTGACTCACAAACATCTTAAAGCCAGATTTACGGTAACTGTGATGGTGTAAATGAGAACGGCCCCCACAAGTTCCTATATTTGAATGCTTGGTCCCCATTTGATGTTTGGGAAGGAGGAGCTGCACCACTGCGGGGTTGGGCTTTGAGGCTTCAATGGCCCACACCATTCTCAGTGAACCCCCCTTCTGCCTCACCCTTGAGGGTCAGGATACTTGCTCTCAGCTACTGCTCCCGAGCCAAGCTTCCCACCATGATGGGGAAGGCCCCAATTAAGTGCTTTCTTTTGTAAGTTCCCTTTGGTCATAACCAAGACAGGATCCACGCCCTCTGCTGCCTTTGCAGGCACTGCATGCACACAGTACACCTATATCCATGCAGGCCAAACAGCCACACACATAAAAAACTTTTTGAAAAAAATTAAAAATGTCTCAATAAATAGTAGTACTGAACTGTTACAAAGAAATGTTCTTCAATAAAAATTTTATTCCATATAAAACATTTCCCAAAAGAAATATTAGCATAGTGTTAAAAATAAATCAGGTAAAGTTGTGAAGCTGTCTGACAAAGTCAAACACCTTTTCATTTCTTGAATGACTCCTTTGCGTCCCCCAGTCCCACGTGCAGCACACTGAGATCCAAAATGAACGCTGACTCCCTGTTTGAAGTGTGCTTTCAGTGGATGCTGTCAGCATGGTAACAGCAAGAATCTGTACTTTGTAATCAAGTACTGTAACTATGTACATCATGTGCACATGTGTGTATGTTATATATATATTTCCATTTAATAAACTTAGTGCCAACACACTAAACTTCACAGGATTTATTTTAAATGATTTCTGGTTCCAGATAATTAAAAACCACAAATTGTATGGCAGCAACTATAATACATACACAGTTTTCTGGGGAGTTTTATGGTTATCACATAACGGTGGCATATACTTTTTAAAAATACAAATGACGTTTATAGCATAAGGCTCTGTGGTAGGATCAGAAGTTAAAGACACACATCAGAGAAAGGGTCAGAAGACCGAGGTGCGTCCTATTGGAAGTGACCCCTTCCTCCCAGTGACTGACTAGACACTAAAATGTCCAAACGAAAAGTTTCTGGGCCGCCTAGAAAAGAACTAAACTTCACTAGTAGTAGCTAGCGAGGATAGACTTATCACATTCACATTTAATCTGGTGGTAGCCAATGGCTCACTCCTTTTAGACTTGAAGCAACATGGCAGATCTCTCAAAAATTTACTCATTAAATATAGTTTAATTATTTTTTTACAAATCTCCTTTTGAAAATGTAATTGATATATGCTGCAACTTCAGAAGTTTGAATTCAAAATCAAGTATGAAGGCAGTAGTTGAGAAAAATCGTGTCAGAATGCTCTGTCTGTTTTCTGTACAAATCAGTACATAGCTCTTCTGTGATACAACAGGGAAGAAATGATCCTAAATATATTCAAGTAACGGCAGAAAAATACATTGCTATTTGAGGCAGATCATGCTAAAATATAATTTACAATGATTAGTTTGCATTTAGAATGGTTACTGTTTTTTAAACCAATGAAATTAATGTTACATTCTGCAGCACTTTTACCGTTTTTCGTACTAAGCATACATTCTTGGAAAACTAAGAGTGGAAAAAGCAAATGACACAACCCTTTCTCTTCGCGTTACCCACTGTCACACAAATGCAAACAAACCGGCACAGCCTCAAGACTCTTCATGTTAAATGAAGACAAATGGATACGAAGGTAGATAACAGGTGAGCTTCCAGCTACCATCAACTCAAGGTTTTTAATAACAAGAAGATTTACAAGGCAAAATAAACATCTGATTTAAAAACTGCCATTCAGGATAACTCTGTGGTCCTTTTGCACTTTGAGACTAGTAAGGACTGGATCTTTAAAAACCTCAAGAGGCCTCTGTAAGAGGGAGAAAATCCTCCATGCTTTAAAAACGTCAACTTGTTAGGATCCACACAACTTCTATGCTGGCTGGCATAACAGCAGGTGTTTTCTGTCACAGAACAACAAGCCATCTCCCACAGAAGCAGTTTCTTCAAGCTAGCCACACACTGATGTCAATCAGCTTGCCCAGGACTGAAACTGCAGCGACCCTCCAAAAAGCAGCGTGGACACCTCACCCGAAAAGGTCTTTCAAATCATTGCTAGCTGAACTGCTACTGGTCATAGTAGTTGGTGGTTGTGCAAAGTTCTGTGGGTTAAAGAAAGGATTTCCCTGCATGCCAAAGGCAGACTGTCCCATCACGTTCACCGGCGTGACCATGGCTGCGCCGCCCATAACTGGAGAACCTTGAGGAGGTACAAACTGATTCAGCCACTGATTTGGTTTCTGCTGAGACAGCTGGTTCATGCTAACTTTGGGTTTCTGTGGGCCGAAGAGATTATTAAGGGCAGACATATCAGCTGGTCTCTGTTGAGTTTGCTTCATGCCAGCAGGAGGGCCACTCAAAGAACCGAAGTTTGACAGAGTGGGAGGCGCTCCCAGTGTCATCGTGGTCACTCCAGCTGTGCTCGTGCCACTGAAGAAGTTCTGGTTTGGATTGACTGGCATGTTGAACCCTGAAGACTGAAAGCCCATGTTGGCGTTTAGGCCATTTGTCAAATTTCTCTTTGTGTTATCAATTGGTGTAGAATACATCATGCTAAGGCCCGTAGAAGGAACAGAAGTGAAGGTACTTGAAGCAGAAAGCTTAGGAGTGCTGACAGAAAGGCTAGTCAAAGATGACATGTTTTCCATCAATGTGTCTGTCAAGTCCTTAGTCTGGAAAATATGAGTAAATTATTTTACCTCCAAGAAATCCAAATCACTTCCCAATTAGTAAGCATTTGACAGAGGACAGGACAAAGGAAACATTACAGGTAATTTGATGACCTACACCAAGTCAGTAAACTATGGCCTGCAGACCAAAACAGTGACTACTTGGTATTTGTATAAGCAAATTCTGGCAATTGACTTGATGGCAGGACAGGGTTAAGTCTGAACTACAGTTAAATGAAATGCTCCCAAGACAGAACCATACTCTTCTCATTAGAACTGTATTATAAACAGGATAATTTTATACTTTTTAATTTCATCAAGATTTTTGGAGATTTATTTCCTCTGTTCTTCTGTAAGTACCTAACAGTTATTCTCGATTTGCCCTTTAACATGAAAACATTTTTGCTCCGAGGAAGAACTGCAGTGACTGAGAGATGACAAGAGGAAGGGAAGTCAGAACTGAGATCTGACAGTGAGTGGACACTCTGCAAGGAGGAGCCTTCTATGGAGCAGCAGACCAGTGTCTAAAACAGCACCCCAAACACAGAGGGCAATCAACACGGTCAGGCCATGTAGGTGCCTCTCCCTAACCACACTGCAAAGCCAGTTCAAACTGAAAGGCTGGACACAGGCCTCCAGCTGAGAAATACTTAAGGACATGATACACAGCACCCCTGAAAACGGCACTATGAGCCCACAGCTTTTCTTAGAAACCACCAGCTCACCCCATTTCTCTTGTAGCCAGAACTGAGACTAAACATTACATATAGGCAGGTTACTCAAGGGTTGCTGAAAAGCCTTTTCAGTTATATCTTTATCATATTATACTTTGAACACATCTGTACAAACACTATTGTTTAACAGTCTACTCCTCTCCAGTAAGCATGCTTCAGATTATGCAAAACCAGCAAACCTGTTTGACAGGGGCAATGGGAGTGTGCACTTGAGGCTTAAGAGGCTGCTGGCTTTTCAACTTCTGGGCCTGCTCCTGTTCTTTCGCTAATTTCTGTTTCTCTTCAAGTGTAAGCGACCCCTTAAAGCAAAGCAAAACAAAACAAAAATCAACCACAACTTTATACCACATTGGAAAACAAGGTTTTTTTTTTCTGGCGAGGTATATGTATCAGTCCACTTAGCAATGCTTACCATTTCAGTGGAAAACTAGCACTCTAGTGTTGGTGACCCTGAATCCACATCTGACCTCAGTTGAAAACCACAGGATCTGCCATACCATTTCTAGTGTAAAACAACGTTCACTAGAATTAGCAATTTCTAGTTCAACTTTAAAATCGTGGTCCAAAAAGCTATTAAGTCAGGTCTAGTGGCACAGACCTGTAATCCCAGATATTCAAATGCCTGAGGCAGGAGGATCACAAATTCAGTGACTGTCTGGAATACAGAGTGAGTTCAAGACCAGTTAGAACAACTTATAAAGACAGTGTCTCAAATCACAAACTAAAAAGAGGAGCAACAGGGCTGGCTAATGGGTAAAGCAGTTGGAGCACCTCAGTTTGCACTCCAGAACCCAAGAACAGAACCCAAGAAAAGCTAGACACATGTGATCCCAGCATCCTACAGGGAGAGAAAAAGTGGAGACAGGAGAATTTCAGGAAGCACAAAGGCCAGCCAGCCTGGCTACACAGCTGCAAAAAAAGAGATTTTGTCTCAAATAACGTAGGAAGCAAGCAGTAAGACCTGAGTTGTCCTCTGACCTCCACATGCACACCCACACACACACCTACACACACACAAGCACACACAGGAAAAAAGGCAAATGAGATGACTCAGCAGGTAAAGGAGCTTGCCACTGAGTCTGATGACCTGGGTTCAATTCCTGGGTCCTACATGGTGAAAAGCAGTCAAAAAAAAAAAAAAAAAACACGAATGCTCTGGTGTGCATACATATAACTACATACAAAATGAGTAAATAAAAATAAATACAGTAAATTAAGTAAATACAGTAAAGTAAAAAGTGGGCTGGAGATGGAGCTCAGTGCTAGAGTGCTTGCCTAGAAATTTCAAAGCCTTCAGTTCAATCTCAATACCACAAAAAATTTTAAGTAAATAAGCAACGACAGAAGAAGTAAACATTCTTTTGCTGTCGATGTCTGCATCAAGTTGATTATGAGGAAATATCAGGCAATTCCAAGTTGACATCATGCTATACTCAGTAACTGGCAAGGTAAGAGAGGTGTGATGGCGTGAGCCCATGACCACCGCTTGTAAGGGTGAAAACAGGAGACCAAGAGATCAAGGCTAGCCCCTGGCTACTTAGCAAGTTTAAGACCAGCCTGAGCAACATAAGAAACAAAAGCAAAAAGACAACCTCAGTGAATATCTGAAGGTCATAAAAGTTAGGTATTACCTCAGAATAAAAAACAAAGAAAGGCAAGGCTACTAGGCTAACAAAGAATGGGTAGTAACTTGGTATTCACCCTGACAGGAATGCAGGAAGAAAAGAATTCCAATTCTGAAAACCTGGGGCTGGAAGATGGCTCAGTGTTTAGCTCCCAGCTGCCTGCAACTCCAGCACCGAAGGATCCAACACCCTCTCCTGGCTTCTGTGGGTCACTCATGTGGGCAACCTCCCGCCACCACACACCCACACACACACCCACACACACACACTCAGCTACTAAAAAGCAGTAACTCAAGAGATGTGACAGGCACATAGCTGCACATGCAGGCACCAAGCGGACTTAAGTACAAAGGAAACCAAAACAGCTAACACAGTCCTTCCCATTCACAAGGATAGTGCAGACCATTCCTTGTTAAGGAGATACAAAGTTTTTCCCAGCAAATATCTGGTTTATAGAAGCCTCACAATAGAAATATTTTTTTAAATAGAGAAACTTACTCTTTTCTGTTTATTCTGCAGCCCATCTTCTTTACTTTCCGATTCACCACCAGTTAGAAGGTCTGCACCCATGTTATTAAAGGCCTTATCAATCTGGTGAAACACAAGTCCAACACTTGAAGACGTCGCAATAAAAGTCATTTTGTTCCTTAAAGATTAAGGACTATTAAATGAGGCACACTCTTGAGACATTTCCTATAAAATAAATGTCTTCTTACCTGGTTTCCTGCATGTATAACTTTTGTCTCCTCAGAAACACTCATTTGATTTCCTATGTCCAAAGACCTACAAGACGGAGGGAATTAAAGGATAGTTAAAAGAAACACTTTAGCTTCAGTCCTTAGCTCAGATTTCTCCACTAATTTCTACTGTTAATGTCTGCTTCCAATAATAATAATAATAATAATAGTGATGACGATGATAAGATCTGGGCAATGAAAGCCTGAGGACCTGAATTTAATCTCCAGAACTATGCGTGCAAGAGCAATGAACAAAGACCAGAGAATCAACTGGACACTCCAGGGCTAAACGGCCTACAGTAACAGCACAGCAGAAAAAACAGACCCTGGTTCAAAAAGCACAAGGACAGCTACCTCCTAAAAGCTGTCCTCTGAGCCCCATTAATGTGCCATGGCATGAATGCATCTGTGCTCACGTACACACATCACGCACACACTCTCCCTTTTTCTCCCTCTCTTAAAATACACAACAACAGACAGACAGACTGAGAGACAGACATAAATTTTAGAATAACTTCACATGGGTTCTTTCTTTAAAGTCAATGTCTAGGATTTGGGCCAACAGCCTAGCGAGATGGCTCAGCAATTAAGAGCACTTGCTACTCCTCCAGCTGGCCTGCATTCAGTTCCCAGAACCCACATCAGGTAACTCCAGTTCCAGAGGCATCTAATGCCAATTCTGCATTACAAGGTACCTATACACACAGGCGATACACACACACTGGCACACAAACATATAGTAGATAAATGAATGAACCTTGGAGAAATATTTAGACCAGTGAGATGGCTCCACAGGTTAACAGACTTGTGCCAAGCCTGACAGATGAACTCAATTCCCTGGGACCCACACAGTGGAGGGAGAAAGTAAGTCCTCCAAGCTGCCCTGTGACTTCCACACACGCCACGCACACACAATTCATACACATCACATACACATTAAAAATAAACACATGCCTTTTACTTTTTTTAAATTAATTTACTAGAAAAATATAAAAATGAAAAACTTTATACTAGTACACCACAAATCAAAGTAAGTCAGCTATTACTGTTGAAGATTTTAATGTCACTGAGCGACAGATATAGGCTGATGATTAAGCTTAGAGTATAGGGGGCTGGAGAGATGGCTCAGAGGTTAAGAGCACTGGTTGCTCTTCCAGAGGTCCTGAGTTCAATTCCCAGCAACCACATGGTGGCTCACAACCATCTACAATGAGATTTGGTGCCCTCTTCTGGCTCACATGCATACATTCAGGCAGAATACTATATACATAATAAATAAATAAATCTTTAAAAAAAAAAAAAAGCTTAGAGTATAACAGGAAATGCTGTGATATGAAAAGATGTACAGCTTGGAGAGAAAGGATTCAGAAAGGAAAACCAAAAAGGAAAGGACTGCTTTGCCCATCCAATACAAATACTCAACATTAAAATTTTGTTTCAGGCTGAAGGTATAACTTAAGGGCAAAGGTCATGTTTCATATGCGCAGGGCTCCACAGCCAATGCCCAGCAACAAAAATAAATAGTTTCCACCTATAATACATTTCAAACAGTAATTTTTTTTAGTGTTAATAACCAAATCTTATTTATTCAAAATGTTTTTATCTCACTAAAAAATATTTAACAACAGCTAGGATACAAAGTGAATAAACTGTAATAAATAAGAATAATAATATACATTTGGGCAAAAAATATTTTAGTTAGTCAAAGGTGTATGCTACATAAATTTGCTGCAGATATCCTGGAAATAATGTTCAGGAATGTTATATGATATTCCTTACATAATTTTATGCTTGTTTAAAGGGACCAAAAATCTTGATTCTTTATAACTTCAAAAACTAACAAAGCTAGTTAAATTAGCTGTGGGGTGCATCAATTGACTGAGTAGTTTGAGGTCATATTGCATGCCAGTCTCCTCATTTCTCCCTGTGGTTGAGCCACACATGCCTGACTCAATCTCTCTCAAAGAGTAATTTTATGGTGTTAATGCATCCAACCTCACAGACATTTAGAGCACAGACAACAGAGATACCAGGGCTGTTTCATCTGTTACTTCTTGGGTATTCATCTCTGTAAGTCTTTACCTTGTAGTGGGACAGAAGCTACAGATTCTGTCTGGAGACCTTTCTCATGATTCATGCAATTCTCTGACTTTCAGATGCCTCTTGGGGTATCCTTCCCTCATGTGTTTTACACTGGGCCAAATAACACAGTAAAGCTTTGGAATGAATAAAATAGCACTTCCAGCACACAATTTCCATCTTGGGCTTCTTTTGAATGCCAGTGTTTTACAGTAATTCTGAAAAACCCTCTCAAAACAAAAAGGCAAACGCTGAAGTACTACATGCTTGATGAAGAAATGGTAACACTAGGGGGCTACAGATTCCAAAAATACCTTTGTCTTTGTCCTTGCTCTTGGTGTTCAGCAGCCAGACGTGACAAGGCCACCGGCTGATGCTCACAACAGGTTTTCTCAGAAACAAAGTTTTCCTCATGTACATAAAATGCTACAACTATATCATATTCCACACGTGCATACTATTTTCAACAACATCCTATTTTCATGAACTTCAGTTTATGACTCTGTTGAAAAATTTTAAAATGCTTCCTGTACAACAAATAAAAATCCACCACTCTTCCTATTTGATGTTGCAGAAAATCCTTGCTGAGCTGCCTGACCTCACTGACCACGTGCTGCGCGCAGCCTGCTCACCTCTGCTGCTCCTGCATTACGTGCAGCTGCTCCAGCTTAGTCCTGTGTTCAGACTCCAGTCTGCCCAGCATCTCCTTTATGACGGCAATGAAAGAACTGAACTGGCACAGTGAGAGACAGATATGGTGAGGACACACAGTCTTCACTGCTTAGGTAATCAATAAAGACAACTCGGTAAATTAATCCCAACAGCCGCCTCCTCCCAGGGAACAGGACTCACGCACACAGCAAAGGCACAATGAGGGTAGTTCACTTAAACCTGGAACATCAGAGCATGTGTCCAGTCTCTGTATAGAGATGACATGCTCCCTAATAAATCCTTTACGTTCCAGAAAACATGTCTTGGGGAGTGTCACATCTTTATTTATCTAACAGCTACTAGTCAGAGGTTTTATGTAAGTTTACTACTGGCAGCACACACCAGTAATTTGTGCCAGTTAAAAAAAAACTTATTTAATGATACTTAAAAATTCTTGTTTGTTAAAAAAAAAAATTTGGCTAAAATAAGCTTTGTTTTCTGGAAAAATAGAAACATTAAATGTTTACAATTCAACGTTGATAATGGAAGTTCATAAAGTAATCAAATACTACTACAATTTAATGTAAGGAAACTTTCATTATTATAAACAATTTATTTGAATGATACCATATATCACTGAACTGAAAACAGTTTCCCCCACTCCATAAATCTTACAGGCATGTGTGAACACATGTTATGATGCTTTCAGTCTTTACAACTCTTCAAACTACAGTTATTAATATTGTGAGGTTTAATGAGGACCTTAGACTCAGCAAGACACAGAAACTCACAAGACAGTAAACAGCATTCCTGGGGGAGTCAGAACTCATTCCCTGCCCCCCGCCCCTGTGCTCTCTCCACCACATGCTGCTGCCTCCCACCACGTTCCCCAGCAGCGACTTCTTCACTATGAGTGATCAACAGTGTATTCACTTAAGTTTGCCATGACTGACTTTCTGCTAATTGGACTTCTTTATAACTAGGTATAGTGGCCGGGCACAGTGGTGCACACCTGTAATCCCAGCACTAGCATCTCTGCAAGTTCAGGGCCAGCCTGGTCTACAAAGTGATTCCAGCACAGCCAAGGTTATACAAAGAAACCCTGTCTTGACAAAACAACAACAACAACAACAACAAACAAATGAACAAAAAGTAGGTATAGCATAGTAACAAAAAAAAATTATGCCCACAGCTCAAATAACGCAGAGAGTGAACCTATGCTCAGTAACTAAGTACCTACGCTCGGTCCTTACAACACTGTCAGCTCCCGGAAGGCTGCCTCCCAACCCTACACCCCATGTAGACACTAGTGAACTCCCCAGCAGCATACATCAGGCGGATACCACACACGCATGAATTGAAAGCATTCGGCAGAGCCCCTCTGTATCTGCCTTCAGTTGCTCAACATTACACTGTGAGACCCAGCCACACTTTCTCATGGCGCTTGTACAGAAACTCATCTGCTGGTGTTGGAAGGATCTGCCTACAAGGTAGACTTTGGCTGTCTTGGAACTCAGTTTTAAGAATGCTCCCATTACTAGTGAATAAAGGTAGCCTGCAGTACTTAACTGCCTATACAAATAGAATCTTTTCCACCTTATATAAGATATATTTACACTACTTAAAACTACAGCTGACAGAAGAGGGCGCCTCGAGTTAGCACGTTTTATCATGAAATGAATGGAGACACAGACCATGCCTATCTGAAACCCAAAGAAAATAACAAAAGGTAGGAGTCAAATGATTTCAGCAGATAAAAATACCCCACCCCAAAAAGCATAAAGCTATAGGAAATAGCATTTTAAAGAAACCTGTGTGTACTAAATAGGTACCTGGGATTTTAAAATTTATTTTATTGTATTTTACGTCTGACTGTTTTGCCTGTATGTATGTGTGCCTGCACCATGTTGCATGCCTGATTTCCAAAGAGATCAAAAGAGGGCATCAGGTCCCCTGGATCTGATTGTTATGAACCACCATGTGGGTGCAAGGAGCCAATCCACTCCTTCAAAAGAGCAACAAGTGCTCTTAACCACCGAGCCCTTTCTCCAGCCAGAATGTTTTAAAATATCCTAATCAGACATGATAAAAATATCAGAAATGACAAAAAGTTGAAAACTGTTTTAGGCATATTGTACTATTTCTTTTGTTATTCACTGTCTCCCATTTGCCAACCCTCACCTGACATCCAAGGTAAAAGAAAGCATTAGGTCTAGGAACAAAGTTCAAAGGCTTACCTTACTACTTCAAAAGAAATGGAGGGGCTAATTAACTACACATTTTCCTCACCTTCAGAACTCTCCCTGCTCGGCACTCTTCCTCAACGCCCAAACCTTCCTCTGCCCCAGCTCTTCTTTCTTCACTGCTGTGAGTCACTTTTCCATCCTAATTTTATGCTGTCCCTGGCTGTCTACAGCTGGCCCTCATAAAACAGTAACTTTCAGTCTTTTACATGTTTCACTTGACACCAGGTTCTACTGTTCTCTTTCATCATCTTCTCCTCTGGCACTCATTATGATGGGGCTCCAAGAAGAGCAAGCAGAAGAGCCAGCCTTGAGCCTGTACTTGCCAAGCTACCAGTGCACACAGCTGTGAAAGCCACAGCAGAAGGCGTGCAGAGAGATCATTCCATGTAATTTCTGAACACACATCTTCTTTACCACACCTTCAAAGTTAAATACTAAAAGCAGATAGATACTTAAGTCCACCATTATTACCTTACTTTATCTCATCTCATTATGCCTGAATTACTCCCTCTCTGTGGCAGGCAGACTCTTAAAATGGTTCTCAATTATCCTCTTGTTCGTACTATTTATGTCACTATGCTCTCCCCTATTGTTGAGTATGGGTAAGACGCAAGCTTTCTTCAAAACAGCAGACTATGACAAAAGTAACAGGGTATCACACATCCTTCATTACACAAAAAGACACTGTGCCTTCAGTCTGGCTAGAAAAGGCTGTTTAGGAAAGAGAACTATGTATACAGAATTGACAGCAACATCTGGCACACAGCTAAGACCCTCAGCCCAATATTCCAAAAGGAGCCAAAGCCTGCCAACAACCATTTAGTAAGCAAACTAAGAAGCTGATGGGTCCCCAGGTGAAGTTTCAGATAAGACCCAAGTCTTTATTATATCGGGGTAAGAAACCTGTGGTTACAAATTTAAACTACGCTAAACCCTGGTGTGGCTGTCTCATAGAAAATATAAGATTAGTAAGTATGTATTACTTAAGTTATGGTCACTTGCTAGGTAGCAATAATATCCAATCACAGTCTGTGAGTATGTTCGTATCAACATGCAGCCCCAAATTTGAATTAGAGGCAAACTTAACACCATGCTCATCCTCCTCCACTAAGGCCTTTAATGTCTACCCTACTCCATAATCTTTATTAACTCTGCGGCATGCTTTACTTGTTTTGGCCACCAATATCTGTAACATAGTAAAAGCATATAATGCAAACAGCATGCAGGGAAAGAAACAATATACATAAAGATATTCTCACCTGATTGAGGTTGAGATTGTTTTCAATACTCAGGGGAATGAGATGAGGCAGTACTTTTCCAGCCAACTGCTCTTTGGTAATTCCCAATTTCTTGTGAGTAAAAGTACATTTATAAATACCTGAGAGAAAATAGTGTAAGTTTTCGAAGTTAACCCTCATGAAAATATTGTATGTACATCAAGTCTTTTGGAAACTGGTGTGGTAGGAATTTCCCCTTCTTAAAATGAGGGTGTTCTCTTCCGTGTGGACCACAGTGACTTTGGTTGTACCACCAGTCCAGGCTTAGAAACACCATGGCATGTTTATCCTATGCTCGTATGTTTAAGAGCACACAGAACTAAAGGTGTGGTTCCTATAATTCAGTAATCAGGGTATAGATACTTATCTATTTCAGACCTCATACTTAAATTTGGAGCATCTATTTCAAGCCATTTAAATATAGGTACAGTGAAGAATAGAGTCTACACTTTCATTTCTTCTCCAAGTAAAACTCAGTACAGTAGCCTTGCCTCTCGTGCTGTACACTACTTTATAGATGAAAATTATACACAATCACATCAACCTAGATTATATTACTTCTCCCCACTCCCCAATCCTGGAAATCAAATCCAGAACTTGCCCATATCAGTCATGCTTCACTATAGCCCGGCCTTCTGGTCTATCAATGTCAAAAGTCTACTTCTTTTGTTACTAAAATAGAGAAAAGTTATACTGTGTTATTTATCTACTCATTCTATAAGTGCATAATGTCACCTACCTACAAATAAAGTGCAATGATTTTATAGCTTAAATAGTTTATTACACAACTGTTATTAAGATGATATCAACGACATTAAGTTTTCAGCTACCTAAAATCCCCATGAGGACCGCAGGTTCCTTGGAGGGAATCTGTTGTAAGAAGGGTAGGATATCATCAAGTACAAACCACTTATCCAAGTACTCCAAAATCTTTCCTAAACAGACCAACGAATTCACCCGAACCTATTCAAAGAGAAAAACTGCATGTAAATTTGTCATGTAACGTTTTTATAATGTAAAATAAAATACTTAATTTAAATTTAACCTTCAAATAGACATATGCTAAAATCTCAATAAAAACAGATTTACTAAAGGAGATTCTATAAAGCACGGCTTTATTAACAGAAGAAATTCCCTCATTTACTGATTTCTCTGACATGTTACAGAAAGAACTGCAGACTGCTTCACACACTCACCCATTCGTTTCTATGGTGCCAGGGAATGAAACGAAGGCCTTGCGCCTATGAAGAAAGCGCTCACTGAGTGACAATCCCATCCTCTAGTTTGTATCAGGACTTTAAATGCTTTTATATTTGTTTACTAGTAAAACTGAGCTACAAAGGGATATATTCCACCAAGTGGCCAATTTCATGGTGATTCAGCTACTTTATGTGAGGTTCAACTCATTCTTAAAACTATACATTTTAACTGAAAATATCCATATTTATCTATGGCATACATCTATATGCTCCCAATCTCATATGAAATTATATCTGTCTTATATTTCTAAATACATCTTTAATATACTTACTAAAGTCCAACATTTGTAAGCTTTTTTTAATTTATTTATTTTGTATATAATGTTGTGCCTGCAAGTACACCTGCATGCCAGAAGGGGACACCAGATCTCATTACAGACGGTTGTGAGTAACCATATGGTTACTGGGAATTGAACTTCAGGACCTCTGGAAGAGCAGTCAGTGCTCTTAACCTCTGAGCCATCTCTCCAGCCCCATTTGTAAGCTCTTAAAGTTTTTAACTCATTCAACTTTTGATACACATCATACCCTAGGTGTAGCTTGAATTTATTACATTTATTGACTGACTGAATGTGGGTGGTTGTGCACATTCCACAACATACACGTTCTCTTCCTCCAGCAAGTAGATTGTGGAGATCAAATAAGGTCGTCAGGCTTGACAGCATGAACTTTTTACCCACTGAGGCATCTTACTGGCCCTTTTAACTGGGATTTCTATGGCAGAATACCTTGGGCTACAGAGCAAAGCCTAGGCTACAGAGCAAGCTCAAGGCCAGACTGGGCAACTCAGGAGGAACACATCCTATGATAACAAGAAGTGGGCCGGGGCTCAGCACAGAGACACACATCTATAACTCAGCACTTGGGAAGTAGAAACAGAAGGTCACGAAAGCAAAGGTCAACCAATATAGCAAGTTCACAGCCAGCTTCAACCTAGGCTACTTTAGAAACAGAACCTGTACAAAAAGGGGAGTACTTTTCCAGCATGATTAAGAGCCTAGATTTAATGTTGAGTATCAAGTCCTTCCCCAATCCCCAAGAAACTGAGTACCTTTAAGACATGTCCATAGTATTAAATAAACCATCTATCACTAAAACTCCAGTCTGAAAAAACTAGGCAGAAAATAATTCTACTAAAATTGGTACAGGAAATTCTATTAAAATTGGTACAGGAAATGAATCGTTTTCCATTTCTGAAAAATATGGACAACTATTTTCTGAAATTTAAGCACAGAATACCATAAATTCTGAAGGTTTAACCTGTTCTCAGAATCAGTTTATTATAATGAAGAACTAATGCACCTGCTAGATATATATTTAAAAACAGTTTAACTTTGTTTTCCTTTATGGTGTATAAAATACCAGATAAATCACAAAAATATTTCTTGAAACAGTTAACCTAGCTATGTATTATTTTTCTTCATTTCTAAGCAATTTCAATGAATTATTTATGTTTTAGGCATTTCTTAACTACACTCGCCAGAACCTAGAGAATAGGTCTATAAATACAATACAGAAATTCCTATCTGCCACACAAAGGTAAGCTTGGAGCACCGTAAGTTCCATCTAAAATGCATTTTCAAAAGTGAGATATAAGACGCATATCTACTCCAAAATTGCTATTCTAAAATGTATTCACTACACATCCTTATGTGGAGCATGTCTTGAAGGCCCAGGGCCAGTTAGCATTCCCAGAAGGCACAGACATCAATGGGCACTCGCACATGTACCTCTGTACCCGTGCACCCGACTTCTACCTACCCCTGCATACTTATTTATATAAATGGCATAAACCATAAGGCTTCTGAAAGAATCAAAACTATTTTAAAAAGTCAATCATAAAATCAGGACTTTCTGGAAGTATTAGGTTGTGCTCAAAACCATAAGCAGTTAATAACAAAGTCAAAATAAACCCATTTCAGTAATAATTTTTTCCTGCTACTTCAGTACTGTATGTTCCATCTCAGAGCTTTTCTACCAAGGAACAGCAACTGAAATAGATTAGACATCTAGAAAAGTAAATTTCCTGTACCAATATTAAGAGAATTTCCTGTACCAATTTTAGTAGAATTATTTTCTGCCTAGTTTTTTCAGACTGGAGTTTTAGTGATAGACGGTTTATTTAATACTATGGACATGTCTTAAAGGTACTCAGTTTCTTGGGGATTGGGGAAGGACTTGATACTCAACATTAAATCTAGGCTCTTAATCATGCTGGAAAAGTACTCCCCTTTTTGTACAGGTTCTGTTTCTAAAGTAGCCTAGGTTGAAGCTGGCTGTGAACTTGCTATATTGGTTGACCTTTGCTTTCGTGACCTTCTGTTTCTACTTCTGTTTCACTTACACTGCTTTTGTCTATAAGTCTATTAAGCTACTAAGGTGTGTTTTTCTAATTTATACTCCACGAGATAAAAATGCATGAGGCTCTTCAAAGATCAAGTTTTATTAAAAAAAAAAATGTATTAAGTTCTGGGAAATACACATTTCATGAAGGGCTGAAAAGACAGCTTAACAGGTAAAGGAGCTGCCAAACTGCCAATGTGAGTGTGAACCCTGGGGTCACAGAGTGAAAGGAGAGAACCAACTCCCACAAACCACATGCACACTATGGCACTAACACATGCATGCTCACATGGCACGCACGCAAATACATGTACAATAAGTTGCATGTAAAAGTGATACTACTATATATGTTGCCTACAACAAAGGCAAATTATATATTAAACCAGAAGAGAGTTATTTGCCAATGGGAAAATGATGTCAACTAGTGAGCAGCGAAAGACAAACTTTAATGTGTAACTACTTACAGCAAGGGAAGATGTTTGTAAACAGGCATTTTTAATTCTTGGAATCAAAGCATTTTTCATGGACGGGTAGTCTATAAGATTTGCAAAAGTTGGGATGATGTTTAGACAGAGCTCCTATTGGAAAAATAAATATGATCAGACTTAAGGAAGGCACTCACCTTCCTCTCCCACACTCAGCTAATTTGTCACAGTATAAAATAAACTTCTGACATTTTACATTACTTTGTCCTCACAGTAACTTAAAAAAAAGAAAGAAAAGAACAGTTAAAAAATGGCGTCGCTATACAGAACCTGTGACAGTGCTTCAAGGTTATCATTACAACTAGTTCTGCACTGTTGTTTTCCCTTGAGACATTGCTTTACATAGTACAGGCTGGCCTCAAACTTGCACACCTCCTGCTTTTAGCCTAAGGACTAGGACTACAGGCCAGCACCCCCAATTATACAGTTATGGTGCTAGAGAGAGCTGAAAAGTACAGGGGAGTACTCTTTTTATTTATTTTTTCTTTTTTGAGACAAGGTTTCTCTGTGTAGCTTTGGCTGCCCTGGACTCGATTTATAGACCAGGCTGGCCTTGAACTCACAGCATTCCACGTGCCTCTGCCTCCCTGAGTGTTGGGATTACAGGCGTGCACCACCACGCATGGCTGAGGTGAGTACTCTTATCCACTTATCCCGTGATTTAGTGACAAAGAAAAAAAAAATCAACCTTATACTCATAAATCAACTTAGAGAAAGACAGAAAACATAAATGTGACTTGAAATACATGGCAGAAACAGATATATCCCAGGCACAGTGTTTTTCAAACAAATTATCATGTAGCCCAGGCTAGCCTTGAATTCCTGGTCTTCCTGCCACTTTCCCTCAGTGCTGGGATTGCAAGTGTGTGCTACCACACTGAACTCCACCTTCTTTTCTTTTCAATTCTGTATTTGTGTGCCTGGATGTGGGTTTATGCCTGTGAGTCCAGAACAAAGTACTAGATCCCATGGAGCAGAGCTACAGGGAGTTGTGAGCAGCCCAAGCGGGCACTGGGAACCAAACTTCTGTTCCCTGCAAGAGCAATACCTACCAGGTGAGCGGCATACATCTTTAATCCCAGCACTGCAGGCAGAAGCAGACGGAGCTCTGGGAATTCATGGCCAGCCTGGGCTACACAGTAAGACCATCTCCACACAGAACAACAGCACCTGCTCTTCACCTCTCAACCATCTCTCCAGACCCCTCCAGCTTATTCTTTGGTTGGAAGTCAATACACAGTAGTAACACTGAATCATCCATGTAATTCAATAAATATGCTAACTACTGAGTTGCGTATAAAATGTTAAGATTTAAATCTAGAGTATGCCTTACTGTTTTTCTCCGCTGCCTCCAGCCTTCATAGAAGAAAAGCAAGCAGATACTGCACCTGGATCTGAATGGAAGGGGCCTCCAGGGCTCTGTAGACCATCGGCAGGACACTGTTCTTTATCTCATCAGGAGGGGTTTTGGTTAACAGCAAATCCATTTTTTGTAGGAAAATTAACAAAATCTATGTGAGGAATGGGAAGATGTAGTAAATTTTATAATCTTTAAGAATTTCAGTATATGCCAAAATTTAAAGTGTTTTCAGAAGAATAAGTTATGTATTTGATACTCACCATGTTGCTAGCCTGAATGCATGTAAGACAAAAACAGAAATCAAGTCTCTTACATTTCTGTAGCAACACTTACACTATTCTCAACACAATCATTTAAATTACGACTAACCTCAAAGTATCTACAGAAACATATGACTTCCCTATAAGTTCCAACTATCCAGAAAGCTACTGTGTTCAAAAAGAAATAAAAGCCAAAGAGAAGCAAAGTTAGAAAGGGAAATTTTATCACTCAGCTTCTATAAAAGTATTCAAATGAAAAGATCTGTGAAGAAAAAAAAAATCTAAAAATAAACATTTTAATTATTCCTAATATTTTTTTCCTAGCTCCCTCTACATACCTAAATTGTAAGACACACACAAAACTACTTGGGTGAGGTTTTTTTTATTATTTATTTATTTATTTATTTATTTATTTATTTTATTGTGTATACAATGTTTTGCCTGCATGTACACCTGAATGCCAGAAGAGGGCAACAGATTTCCTTATAGATGGTTATGAGCCACCATGTGGTTGCTGGGAATTGAACTCAGAACCTCTGGGAGAGCAAGCAGTGCCCTTAACCTCTGAGCCATTGCTCCAGCCCTTATTATTTATTTTTATATGTCTGAGTGTTCTGCTCACAAATATGTCTGTGCACTACATCGAAGCCAGAGGGTAGCACTGTAATTCCTGGAACTGAAGTTACAGGAGGTTGTGAGCTGGGACTCACACCCAAGTCCTCTGCAAGAGTAGCCAGTTCTCTGAACTACTGAGCCACTGTCCATATCCCAGAATACTTAGTTTTGCCAATGCTAACTTAAAATCTTTCAAGAAGGCTTATTAACTAAAAAAATAATAAGAGGAAAAAGAAAACAAAAGTACTTTAGTTTTATTCCCTGTTGAATACCATATAATTTCCTATAAACTTTCCTGTAAAATACCAAGACAAAAGCAACTTAGGGAGAAAGTGTTCACTTAGATCATAATTCCAGATGGGTTCAGTGTGGTAGGGAAGTCAGGGCAGCAGGAAGTTGAAGCAGCTAGTCACGGCCACAGAGAATGCCAATTAGTGCTCAGCTCTCTCCTTTCTTCAACACAGGACACAGGCATCAAGCGTTGCTGTTGCCCATGTTCAAACTGGGGCCTCCCACCTTAACTCATCTACTTAAGAAAAGGCCTCACAAGCACAGCCACAGGACAACCTAATCCAGAGAGACTCTCTACAGAGACAGGCCAGTACTCAAAACTGACCATCATCACAGAAAGAACAGGGTCAAGTAAGAACTGGAATCATGTGAGCCTTGGGATTTTATCATGACCGATGAACAGTTTAGGTGACGTTGTGATGCCACCAACCCTTCCTCCTGACACTGTGACAAATGTCAGGGTGCCCTTCCTTAAAGCTTATATGCTCTGTCTTTTCCTGGATAGCAGGAGCACTTCCCATCCCAGAATGCCTTCTATATTCCCCTCTTTAAGAAAAAGAAACTGGGGAATAAGCCACAAAACTGGCAGCAGGCCTCAAGGTACACACCCTTGACCCCAGCACTCGGAAAGCAGAGGTAGGCAGATCTCTGTTAGTTTGAAGTAAGCCTGGTCTGACTATGCCAAGCCAGTCAGACCTACATGGTGAGGACTTGTTTCAAAAGACGGGGCTAGAAATTATGCATTAACAGGAGGAGAGGGATAGAAGGAGACAAGAACCACTCAAATGTGCACTGTTAGAAAATGTCATGATGATCTTTAACACCTTATATGCTTAATTTTAAAACCTAAAAAATAAGGCAGGAGGGATGGCTCAGAGGTTAAGAGCACTGGCTGCTCTTCCAGAGGCCCACAACCATCTATAACTAGATCTGGTGCCCTCTCCTGGCATGCAAGGCAGAACATAATAAATAAATAAATAAATCTTAAAAAAAATAAAAATAAAAAATAAACTCTCCATTTTCAAGGGATCAATTACAAAGAACACAAAGCCATTACACCAGACAGTTAGTAACTGACTAATAAGCTACTGTCAGCCAGGAGCAGAAACACCTAATGGTATTTAGTATATGCGGACAATTCAACCTTTGAAGAAATGAGGCTAACAGAAGCTTTCAGATGATAATGACTAATACATAGTTCTAGAAAGGAGATAAACCCAGATTCAAATTCGGTTCTTATATACTGCTACATTCCATAACAGACTCTACATAATTTATTTCACTTACACATAAACATTAGATATATACGCATTCTATGTGTGTACATATATAGAATTTGCTTTTTCACCGGCATTCAGACTGCATATATACATATATTAGTCCCATGACAGTTTACACATTTTCCTTTTCTAATCAAAGTATTTATTAGCAAGAAAATAAAGAGAAACAACTGACATAAATCATCTATAAGCTAACTGCTAGAATAGGAAATCAAATAAAAATATCTAAAACTTGATTTTTCCAAACTGCTATCTTTCAATTAGGAATAATGTAACACATACAAATTTGATTGCAATTTATTTTCTAAGATAATGACTTATGAAAAACCACAAGCATTCATTTGCTAAGTTTAATTATAATTTTAGCAATGACTCAAACGACTGTAAAATAGCTTTCTGTTTGGAAAAAAAAATCTGATATACCTACCTCGGTTTTCAACATCATTTAAAATTTTTTACTTATTTTTATTTGATGTGTATGGGTATTTTGCCTGAATGTGTATGTCTGTGCCTGGTTCCTGGAATCCAGAGTTGGATCTTCTAAGACAGGAGGTACAGATGGTTGTAAGTCACTACATGGGTTCTGGAAATTGAGTCAGGTCCTCTGCAAGAGCAGCCAGTGCTCTTAAGCACTAAGCCATTTCTCTGGCTCCACTCACTCAATTTTTAAAACTCAAAAATAGTCACTGTTTTGTTCTTAGTAGTAGTAGTTATCACAATAACTGTATAAATATTCAGAAGTACTCACAACATACCTGGATTGGTTCCTGCTGTTTAAATACAGGACCAAGTTCAGGTAGGATTAATTTGACATATTCTTCTTTGGTGCATTCCTCAGCAATCAGCAAAACATTAGGCAAAACAAAGGGTACCATGTCAGGGTTTACAAATTCTGATGTCAAGCAGGGCAAAATTCTCTGCACGATGACACGCTGAAAGGAAAAATGAAAAACTTACAAATATAAAATTATTTCAGAACTTCAGTATTTGCACTAAAGTGTAAAGTGACCATAAAGCTTATGCTTGGAACTGAAATATTTTTTAGAGCAAAATAAGACTAATTACATCAAGACAAACAGCACAGGCTCAAAATGTGAATGAGTAAAACAGGCTCACACTCACTCCACCATCAGTAAATCTCTAACTAGTGTTCACGGACTGTTTTCCCTCTTAACCCTGTCATACTTATGACGCCTACCACCTAACTAAAGCATTATCCTGACTTTCTAATTGGTGATTCATTGATGACAACCATACCTATGTTTACTAGAACGGCCATCAGAAGAATGAAGTATTCCTGCTTTCTGTTCATTCTCCAAACACCTCAGTAAAGGTGTAGACAGACAATGGCAGTGACTGGCGAAGCTTTGGAAACGATTTTAGAGTCAAGAATTAATAGTTTTAAACTAGTATCTTCTTTAGCACTCATTGTGTTTAAGATGGGTTCTCAGTATGTAGCCTGGCTATTAGTTCACCTGCCCCTGCCTCCCAAGTGGGCAAAGGATGAGCTACCATGTGCAGGCTCACCAACATTTCTAATTCTCTTTGACAATCACTGCTTAGCAAGTCGGGGAAAATAAAGGAGCTGGGAAGGCCTGCATCAATACCAATGCCTCCCGTAACAGCTGGTCGAGTAGTGAGCTCCAGCGCCTGTTCTGTCTAGCACAGGCAGCCTTAATGCAGGCAGCACCCTAAGGTTCTAAATCCTATTTCTTTTGCACCATACCTAAGCTTTGGCTTCAATTTGCAGCATGTTACTGTCATTTATGGACCTCAGGTAAAGTTCTTTTACTTCTTTGAAAGAGTGGTTTATAGTAAAATCCAAGCACACATTAAATTTAAAACCCCTGATGACATAACACTCAGCAACGAACCTTAGGCAGCTTTGGTAGAACCTTTGGCAATCCTTTGAAGAACTGTGATTTCTGGAGATTATCTCTTTGGAATAAGGTATCAAAATATTGAAGTGTTACGGCACCAACATCATCAAAGAATGGAACCTAAGATTACGGAAATTGATTATTTTGGTAGATATTCAGTTAAAATTATTAGTATCTAAAATTACCAAAACAAAGTGAAAAAGTATTCAAAAACATCCAGCAACAGTCTAAATATTACATTAGATTAAAAATTACACTTAGAAAAACCCAAATAAATTTTTTCTTCAAGTGCAAATCACCAGTGCCTGTGGGTCAGCTGAGCACTAACACTATTTATAAAATACAGAAAATTAAAATAGCTTCAATAGCTGGGGCTGGCAGGATGGCTCAGCAGCTAAGAGCACATGTTGATCTTCTACAGGACATGAATAAAACTCCCAGCAAAAACATCGGGCAACTTCTGCACTCGCATACCTTCACACAGACACACGCAAATACAGCATTAAAAACAATAAACAAAATGTCTGAAAAAGAGAATACCCTGAAAACATGACAAGTACTAGCTATTTACTAAGTTAGAGACAACACTTTGACTTTTCTGGGCATCCAGAATGTCTGCCTGCCTGACTGCGACTATCAGGGTCTCTGTTTATTTGAAATCTTAATTTTCTTCACATCTGTGTACATAAATTCCTCAGCTACTTAATGTCAAAAGCTGAATATTTAATACATTCAAGGGCACAGAGAACATCTAAGGACAAAATCATGCATTGTAAAAGCTGTCTTTCTTTTCCCCTTTTTCACATTTCCTTTTGTTCCACCACCGCACACACAATACACGCACCTTTGTCATCTGATCTGCATCAGGTCTTACAGCTGGAGTGACATTTAACAGCAGCTTCACGTGTTCACGGACTTCCTCAGGTATACTTGTAAGTGAGCTAGACCCTAAACGACTCAGCTGTTGAAAAGAGCAAAGACGCATGTGAGTGTAAAACACTCCACACAGCTACCAGCCCTTTCTCTCAGCGCATCTTTTGCTGCACAGACTCTGCTCTTTCAGCATAACTAAACACATCTTCAATACTCCAAACATTTCCACTTCGGAAGTGAGATGGGCAGTATTTTAGATACTCTAATAAATGCCACAATGAAAGCTGTAGTAACTGACATAATCATTATTTACAGAAATTATTTTCAGCCAGGTGTGATGACAAATGATTGTGATCCCAGCACTCAGGTGGCAGAAGCAGGCAGATCTCGGTGAGTTCTAGGCCAGTCCAGTCTACAAAGTGAGTCCAGCACATACAAGGCTACACAGAGAAACTCTGTCTCAAAAAAAAAAAAAGAAAAAAGAAAAAAAAGAAACAGAAACAGAATTACTTTTACTGAATTAAAATTACTTTTACTTTTACAAACTTATAGTCACTTCTCCAGCTCTGACTGCCTGCAAAGACTACAGAGGATCAAGCCAGCCAGCATTCCAGCACATGGGAGAAGGCTCTACCCTCACAGAGGAGCTGTGACAGCTGATGGTTGTGGGGACAGGGTGGTCCCTGGCATGCCAGTTACACCCCAGAGGATAAGCACACACTCTTGACTATATGGACAAACTAAACTTGACAGGTTACTAAAAATCAAACAAAAAACATGAGTGGAGGGCCATGGATCAGGGAGGAGTTAGGGGAAGGGGAGGGGTAAATATGATCAAAATACCTTGTATGTGTATATGAAGTTCTTAGAGAATTAATAAAAATACTATATTTTTAAGAATTTTTTTCTGTCTACATTTTAGACATCTAAAACCAGTGCTGATACCTGATCCAGTTGTCTACTGAAACTCTTGTAAATATCCTGCTTGTTGACTTCAAATATGGGTTTCCCTTTATTAAACACAGCATACATAACAGCTCCTAAGGAATACATGTCACTAGCTGTCTCACAGCTCACAGAGAGGATGTATTCGGGAGCCAAGTATTCAGGATTTGGAAGACACAGTGATGGTAAGTTTGGGTCCCACTCCTTACAAGGAAACTTAGGCTGTAAAAAGACAGAAAGGGGATGGCAAGGTTAGAACTGCAAGTAACAGCAAACCATCACAGGTGACAGTTATCTTTAAATTGTATTGATCCAGCCAATGGTGGCAGGTGGATCTCTTGTGAGTTTGAGGCCTGCCTGTTCTACATATTGAGTTTCAGGACAGCCAGGGCTATGTAGAGACCCTGTTTCAAAAAAATAAAAGAAACAACAACAAAAATTTTGTAATGAGCCAAACAAGTGAAAATGCTACCATCACCATTAACCCTAAAACTCCCAAATCACCAAATCTGGAAAACGCATGCCACAAATACCTGAGCTGTAATAGGTGCCCTGTCACAGCGTCTTCTATGCCATACGGAACCAATTAGTGCAAAGCATGGCTGGTCTAAAGCAGTGCTTTAAGTATGAATGAACAGGTATCCTGAATTACTGGGAAATAAGTGCTTGGGAGCAGAAAAATGGAGCTCAAATCTTAGCTGAACACTCAGCACCTACCTAAACTCATTGTTTCTATACCACACTGATTGTGGTAGGGATGAAATAAGTAAATGCATTAAGGAGCTTAGAAAATAAAAGGGATGGGGGAAATAAGTAGAATGGATTATATGACTTATAAAACTGTCAAAGAACAAATTCAACCAATTTTTAAAATTAATAAAATACTTTAATAAATGTCAGCACATTATCACTGCTAGTGTCTCTGTGACGCCCAAGGAAGATCCCACATTTTCACAGGCAGGAGCATTGGTGTTAGAGGAGCACAACAGCAATTTGTACACTTGGATTTCTAAGAAAGAAATTTCTGTTTAAGTTGCTTGAATTTCTCTCGGACCCTTCTCTTGAGATATCCACAGAATTAATCATGTGAAGAATACCCTCAGGCACAGTCAGACACAGCAGTGCACTATCACCGAGTCTCACGCTTCACCAGGCCACACGACATTTTCTAGTCTGTTGTAGATGCAATCGTAGATTCCCATGATTTTAAAAATCCAAATATTAAAACCATCATTACCTCTTGTTCAGAAGGATTGCTTGATGACACACAAAAATCAAAACCCATTATTTTCCAGGCTCCACTTTTATTCAAAATTATATTTTCAGGAGTAACATTTCCATGAACCATTTTCACACTGCTATGCAAAAATGACAATCCTTCAGATACCTGGAAATGGAAAAAAATAAAATCATTCTTGAAAAAAATGGCTTTTTCTACTGAATACAACACCTGCTGGTTCTCCTACTAAGAGTTTTTACAAGTCAGCTATCTTCCAACAAAACTGAAGTTTCTTTTTATAATAACAGAAAGAAATTTCTGCTGCCTAAATTTATTCATTTGCAGAGTTTAAAACCTGAGAATCCTCATTGAGTTAGATAATATTTTGCTCAGTTTCACTTTATATTTAAGATTCAACTACGTATTTAATGTTTGCTTACTTTCACACTGAATTAACATATGCTAAATTTTATATCTGTGGCAAAGATGACGGTGGACTCACAAGACAGAAAGACATCTGAACCAGGAAGTGGGTTCTGGCAAGTGACTGCTCTCTGACTTCCAAGAAACCTCTATCCTTTGCTTTCCTCAAACTCAACTGGTCACTGCTATTCTGGTCTGCTTTTCTGGCTCCTTATTTCTATCTCAAGATATTTCTGGACTCCTGCTCTTTCTTACGGGTTCTCATTGTCATGACTCATATACTCATTGCTCCCACTGAGAAGCCTGGGTCTGTGTTCTCAGTCCAAACTTCTTGTCTAGCCTCCTCTGCCCTTCACTCTCTTGAAAGCATCTGAATCCCAGAACAATCTGAAACTGGGTTTCTGCCTTTAATGTTTTCCCTAGTTTATAATCACTTTGTCTTTCTATGTGCTAAAAATAAAAAAACTTTGAATTATCCTGGTTTTGTTTGTTTGTTTTTTAATTGAGCCAATCAGCCAGCCATGGTGGCACATGCCTTCAACCCCATAACCCCAGCACTCTGGAAGCAGAAGCAGGTGGAGGACTGCTGAGTTAAAGGCCAGTTTGGACTACATAACAAATTCCAGGCCTACTAGGAATACATAGTAAGACCCTTCACAATAACAAACAAACAATCAAGTTTATTTTTTGTGTGTTTACATTTATACACAAATAATCTTACTTTTACTTCAAAATAAACCTGGAATCTAATGCAGTTTTACCACCTTCCAATTCTGGACCATCACCATCTCTGGCCAGGAGTACCACAGCAGCCACGCCTATCACATCTCTTGACTTCAGCTCTTACCCCTTTTCTACAGCTTGTCAATACAGCCACTTGAGTACTCTGTTCAGACATAACCCGGGTCATCACTTTCCTATTCAAACTTCCTGTCTCTCAGAGGATAATCTGAAGCATTTCTTTGGCTTCCAAGACCTTGCCTCTATACAATTGAACCCTTAAAGGTCATGTAAGGTTAGCATTTATAACTGTTCCTAGAAGCCACAGGTAATTAAATAAGATCCCTCAGACCTCCACACACACACTCCCCACTTGATGGACAATAATGACAAACTTAAAATTGTTTTTAAATTTTTTATTAAGTTTTATAATCTTATTAAAAAAAAAAAAAACTTGGACTTTACTAGTGAATCTTCTCCACAGTGCTAAAAATATTACTCTGGTAAGCACAAAAAGAAACATCTTAAAAATTAGGCATATATGAAAAGACTAACAATACCTCTCAATATAGTCTCAATTTCCTTAAAGGTATTTTAGTCTTATTAAATACCTTTACTTTAATATTTAAAGTTTTGTTTATGAAATGAATTTACATAATTCAAAAGAACTTATCCAACAGCCAATAAGTGACCTTTCTCAGGTTACCAATGTGGTAACCTTCATATATTAAAAACAACTTGGTGAGGCATTGTAGTTCGAGGCTAGCCTGGCTTACACAGTAAGTACCAGACCTACCAGGGCAATATAGTGAGACCATGATTTGCATATTGCTTTGCTGGGAGAGGCAGAGCCATAAAATATAACTTAGGCCTAATAAAAAAAACAACAACAAAAAGTATGTCATGAAAATAATTTTATAAATAATTTCTTGTCAAGGACCAAAGGCTTACATAACACAGTCTACATGGCAGATAAATTTGAAATAACTAAAAATTGTTTTTAAAGGAAAGAAACCTTGTCTCATATTAAATACAACTACATACCTGAAGCAAACCATACTTAGTTTCTACATCATAAAGTTTATAATCCTTAATGTCTGGAGATATTGAAGAGGGTAGATTTTCCCAGTTACCAAGAACATTGGCTAAACTGGCAAAAACTGGTTCTGTACAGAATGCCAAGCAATCCCTGTTTCAAAAGAGAGAGAGTTACTTACTATCATTTTAGACATTATAAAAATCCAATCCACATGAAATAGCAGATAACCTCTCAAACATCAGTGACAGACTATGTGGCTGATGACCCCAGCATGACTACAGCAACCTGAGACCAACAAAAAGGCACATTTCCACTCAAACCACACGGGACAGATTATTCAACCTTTTAACTAAGTACTGTGACAATAGTGATATTTTATTTTAAATTTTAAAAGTTAGGAAACAAAATA
Source organism: Meriones unguiculatus (assembly GCF_030254825.1). Lineage (NCBI taxonomy): Eukaryota > Metazoa > Chordata > Mammalia > Rodentia > Muridae > Meriones > Meriones unguiculatus. The sequence continues at coordinate 97,626,864 of NC_083350.1, forward strand.
TTTCAATTGTGCTTTTTAAATGATTGCCTGAAAAAAAAAAAAAAAAACAAAGAACTAACTCAAAAACCGTTCACATATGCCAGAGGGGCAAGTCAGGGGAAGCCAGGGCCTCATCCTTCTTCAACCAAAACAGCTTTATCTATTCTCTACATCATTTTGAAAGGATTCAAAAGTTTTTGAGTTTCAATTACTGCTTTTTTTTTAATTTGTAAGATTTTAATGTTCAGAGAATGTTACCATAGATTCTCCTCGAGCTTTGAAGACAGGTAAGATCAGCCCTAAGCCCTGGCTTTTCTATTGCTTGTCTTGGGGATTCTGCACACCATCTCTGAGCCCCTCTGTCCACTTGTGCAATGGTGATAAAGAGATGCACCCTGGAGGGCTACGTGAGAATCAGAGGAGCTAACCACGGTAATCACAGACACAAGGCAGAGCACAGTGTCCAGTGTGCAGCTCAATAAACTTAGCACTGCTGTCATGCTCACCAAGCATTCGAGGCCCAACCCTAATACTTAAGGTCTTTGGTTTTGGGCTTAACAATGAACACCTACACAATGCGAAGGACAAGGCAAGCTTCAGCTTCAAGACGCCAGTCACTTAACAGCAGCTCTGCGCTCTTATCTCCTGTGTCTGTAATACACTGCTTAGCTTTTCTTCCGCCTGAAGCTATTTTTCAATTGAAAAGAAATGCAGAACTTCAATCTTTCATCTCAATCTTAATAATACATTGAAAACTGAAAATTACTTTTTCTAGTCCTTAAAGTATCCCTCTTGCCATGATTAATGCTTACTATAATTTTCATAAACCTTACAACTAAATGTTATGAAGTAATCTCTGAACTGTGTCTCTCCCTGATGGCAAATAAATTCGTAATTTGAAGGCCAGCAAGAATGCTCAACAGCTGGTGCTTGTCATGCAAGTCTATTGCCCTGGGTTCAATTCCCAGAACCCACATAATGGTGGAAGGAGAGAACTGACTCCACAAAATTACCCTTTGACCTACACACACACACCATGACATGAATGCCCGCACATAGACATCACACACACACACAAGTTCATAAATTGAAAGAAAAATGTTTAAGCTCATAATTCTATAATACTTAAATCACTGCATAGGGAGAGGAGAAAGTAAAGTACATTAATCCTTCTCACCTCAAGAAACTTCAAATGTATCATGAGATAGAAGACAAGTAGATCAAATTAAAACAACAAAGACATTTGTATAATAAGAGCTGTGAACATACTTCTTGGTAAGCACAGCACAGTACAATTGAGAGGCAGCACACACCAGTGAGCACATAGGCTCAGGAACCAACTTGCCAACCCAGGTTTGCCATTTAAATAGCATCTCCAATCCTCTGTTCTGTGCAATCCCGAGTAGTTAAGGAATGCAAGGCATCCAACACAATGGTGCCCATGGTGAATGTCTGTGCCTTTGTTTGGGAGTCATGATGGAGAGACTCACTGAGGATTTCAAAGCAAGAAACTTTCAGAAATGTGGTATGCAAAACAAAGAGAAGCAAAATGGTCCCAGCTGGAGGGAGATGGGAAGCTTAGTATCTGCCACTTGCCTGTGCCTTATCCTCAGCATCCTAAAGGCCACAGAACACAATTGGCTGACAACTTAAGACCTTCTAAATTAAGACAGGGAACAGTGGGCTAGGAAGAGGAAAGAAGTAAGTTTTAAAAACTGATTACGAATAATGTAGAAGTAATTTGCAAGGCTAGGGCATCTAAAGGATTGGTCTAGTCAAGATGCATAAATCTTATTTTCTGATTATCTCAGCAACATTTCCTAAGCTTATCTTTCAGTAAAATCAATGGTAAAATAACTGAGAACTACAGAATGACATAAAAGGACATAAATAACTGGACATTAAAGGCTTAATGTCTAAAACAGCACTAAGACACATACAAAAGTGGTACCTGAATAATTAATGAAAAGGAGACCAGAAATTCTAGCCAAAAAGCAAGACCATCCACTTCAAGCACTGACTTACCGCACAGTTCCCCCGGATCTACTATGACCACTAAAGGCAACTGAACAGAGCCTGTGACGATGAGGAAGTACTATCTCATGTGTTAAACGCAGGGGCTCACTAGTTAAAGGCTTACCAACTGCTCCTGCAGAGGACCCAGGCTCTGCTTACAGCATCATATGGTGGCACACAACCACCGCTGACTCCACTTCTGGGGTGACAACCTCTTCTGCTCTCTGAGGGCTGTACACACATGGTGCACATAAACCCACAGAAGCAAACAAACATACACACAAAAATAAACAGAAACACACATGCACACTGTAGGGAAGTATATGATCCATAAGATCTCAACACTTAGTTTTCAGACCAACTAGTTAATTTTAACTACTTATTAAGGACATTTCCTGTATGAATTTTCAAAATTTACCTTGACTCTTCTAAAGGATGCTGGACAGTAAGAAGTCGAGGGTGTCGTAGCCGGGTTAGCTGTTGGACTCCTCGTTTTAAAGAATCGATGATTTGATCCTTTTCAAATTTTTGATATTTGTCAATCAGCTTTTTATCAAAGACAAAAACAGCAACTTCCTAATTAAAACAAAAATTATGTAGCTAATTTTATCAGGAAATATATAAAAGCAGCAAAATTATATCTGAGTGTTTAACAGTCTATAAACAAATAACTAAAAGTAATGCTATAGAAATTTTAGCAATATTGAAATGATATACCAATAAAAAGCTAAGTAAATAAAGATAAGTAAATCTAAATATATTTAGAAGCTCATATAAGGAAAACAAAGGAAAATCCCCACCCTGAAACTGTGTTATAAAAAATACACACAAACTATGTGCCACTCATTTCCTCTATGCAGTACTTTTAATTCAAACAAACAAAAAAAATTTTTAAAGTGCCTAAAAATTCAAAATGCTGTTTGTAATAACAGTCTTGTACAACCCAAGCTATGTAGGTTAAGGGTGCCCATACTTCTTCAATTGCTAGAATTACAGGTCTGCAGCACCACACGCAGCCCTGTAACAAAATCCTGGGGGAGAAAAACTCTTACAAAGACAGGTTCTCTGTCAGGGATGGTCCTTTACACAAAACTTAGTCTGTAAGGCTCCTTCTTCATGTGAGTGGCCTTCGCTCTTCTCTCCTATCTGCAGTCCTCTATGGCCTGTCATCATGGTCACTGGCCCAGGAGCTGTTGCTTCACTTCTCTAAGACCATTAACAGTGCTTTCATTTTTATCTTCCCAGATACACAAGGAAAATGGGTGTTGGCTACTTACACTATCCTATGTGAACCTAGAAACAGCCTCATCAGTAGGTGACAGTAAAACGTAGTAAGTTATAACTCAGGGCCTCTAAAAAGGCATCCAGAAAGCTGAAAGCAAATTAGCATAGAACAGTAGATGTTTGGTTTGCCAACAGTCTCTGAACAAAGATTTTAAGTAAGTCTTTAAAATGTCTCCTTCACAAGCCTCTAGTTACACCTGCTACATAACTATCACTAGCCCAGAAAGTGCCTTCCCATCTCACTGATTTCTTTTTTCTCTTCCAATAATTTTTGTTTCCCTCCCCCTTATATATTAGGATTACTACTGTTCTTACAAGTCTGGAAACCTATCTCAAGACTTTATTGAAAATTTCCTAATTTTCTCAAATATAACTCTTTTACATGGGATACTCCTCATAAACAGACAAGTAGGCTAAGGATTTTAGAGAATGAAGACCTTAAAGAGAGATGACGCAAAGGAAAAGGAAAACCTAGTAATTCCAAGCACTTGGAAATTGTGACCTGTACCACAGAAAAATAAGACAGAGCACTCAATATATTTATACAAGTTCAGACCACAGTTTTCAGAAAATTTCCCTTCAAACAGCCAGCTGCCACTGAAGAAGTATTCATACAGGAAAATGAAAGATTTGATCACTGAAGATCAAATAGCACACGACAGAAAGAAATGGCCGAAATCCCTGACAACTATAAACATTAACTGTTGGGTATCTTGGGACACCACTGACTAACATCCATACGTATGCTTTGTTTCTTTTCTATTATAAGTATCAGTTTTCTGCTAATACCCATCAGATCAATGCTATTGGCCTGATCAACGATCTGCACGTTCAAGATCAAGAGTATCTGTGAAAGACACAGTTAAGTCTCATCCTGTAAATTTACTAGGGATACATTAGGATTGTGTAAAATGCTGTGGTATAAATCTAATGCAACTCCTATGTCAGAGACATTTAACATCCTAGAATACAACTAACAGTGGTTAAGGTCCAATTTCCAGGGCAGTAAGATAGCTCAGTGGTTAAGGCCACCCATCTTCAAACCTGTCAATGAGTCTGATCCCTGGGACCAATGGTAGAAGAAAAGAACTATCACAAGATGTCTTTTGACCTCCACATATGTGCCATGGTAAGTGTGCCCACATCCACTCTGTCACCCCTCTAAGAAAATACAATTTAATTTTTTTTAAGAATCCAATTTCTGAAATCACACATGTGTAAATACCACTCTTGTTACTTAATCATACACTAACTGTGAACTCAAATCCTGGCTCTGGTGAGGAATAAATTATGCAACAGGACTATAGCTAAATCTGTAGACATTAGTCTCCCAAAGACTGGACAAATGAAGTGTGTATCAAGCAAGCTCATTGCTTACAGAAACAGATAACATTTGCAGTTATGTGCCAAGCACTGAGCCAACTCCTTTTCGGGTATCACTCAATTCTTCACAGGAATCCCATCAGACATATTAATTTATATTCATTCCATTAACAAAGGACATTGGAGAGTAAGTGGTGTAAAAGACTATCACAAGTAAGATGAAGAATCAAGACTCAAAGCACCTAGCCTTTAATTCTAGAGCAAATACATCATTCTGTCAGCTCAGAAATAACACAGAACAGCCGGGCATTGCTGGCATATGCCTTTAATCCCAGCACTTGGGAGGCAGGGGTAGGCAGATCTCTGTAAGTTAAGGCCATCCTGGTCTATAAAGAGAGTTCCAGGACAGCCAGGGCTACACCAAGAAACCTTCTCTCAAAAAACAAAAAGAAAAAAAAATAAAGAAAAGAAAAAGAAATAACACAGAACAAACAGAAAATTCATGTGATGTACACCTTTTAGGTGGGGGGTCAATGAAATTGAGTGGCAGCTTTAAATTTCATATACACATTGCATAACCTTTATTAAAAAAATGTTTGGGACCTGGGCTGTTCCTGATATAGACAAAGGATTTTACAAATGCTTGAGCTCTCGAGGCTGGGATGAAAGTCTAAGCATGCAATTTATTGTTCCACATACACTTTACACACTGTCTCAAGATAATTTTTAAATGGTATTTAGGCACTTGTTTTTTAGTGCAATATGCTACATGAAACCAAATGTATAATTTCTTACTGCACACATCATGTTGTCACTCAAATTGTTGGAATTGGAGCATGTTAGGTTTAGCTTTTTAGAGTAGGCTGCTCAACCGTGTATATATATACACAACATCTTACCTCTTTGACCAGTAAGAATATGGCACAACCAGAAGGCAAAGTCTTATATGATACTAAATAAATCTAAAAACAAATGACCTTAAAGACCAGAACCTACCTAACTATTCACTTGTATTCATATGAAAAAAAATATTTTAGTAAGTGTTCTTCTGTGACACCTTTTATAAATGCATCTAATTTAAATGTGTTTTTCACAGTGTTTTTTTAAAACAGATCACATGAAATGGCTCTAGGGCTCTTGCCATTTCACTGCTCTTAAAGAGGAACATGCCAGCTCGTGAAGAAAAAGAAACAGAATCATATCAGAAGATTCTAAATTTACTGCTGTAGACCAAAGACTACAGATTCCTCCTCCATAGATCACAACAGGTTATCAACTATTTTAAAACTTTTCTGCTTCAACCAGTGAATTACAATTAATCAATTTCAACAAAATTGTGTGGTTAACTACTTCAAGCCTCTTGACGACTGTAAATTAAAACCCTGCACTCTGGGAGGACACGGTGGCACACACCTTTGATTCCAGCACTTGGGAGGCAGAGGCAGGCTGATCTCTGTGTGTTAGAGACCAGCCTGGACTACAAAGCGAGTCTAGGACGGCCAGGGCTATCACACAGAAAGTCTCCAAAACAAGCAAACAAAAGAAAAGAAAACAAACAAACAAAAAGCCTGCACTATGAAACTTCCCATCAGATTGCAGCAATGTAATTTCTAGCTTGTATTTTATTATTTTTCTGAGACTGATATGAAGAGCTGAAGCCTAAAATTTCCTAAATTAAAACCCACATGCTCAAAAAATTTCAGAGTTCAGACATTAGAGGCACTCAACCAGTAAAGTCTACAAACATTCCAAAACCCAAAAAACTCTGAACTACTTCTGGTGGCAAGCACATCACATGGCAGAAGTCAGTGTTCTCCTCTCCTCTAACACTCATCACTTCCACTAACAGACCTTCACCTGTCACACTGCAGTTATTAGAAGCTTTTTGTAACATAAAACAATGTCACAAACTTTAGCAATGTCTTAGACTTAAAAGATTCTGAAATGTTTACTGTGTACTGATTATCAAGAAAGACAAGCCATGAATGGAATTATTACCATTCTGAATTTATTTTTTCATCTTAACAGTATACAAAGTTTCAAGTATACAGGAAAAATGAAACGGTATTCTTCACTACATGATTAAGCAAGAGACACTGGGTGTGGCAGCCCACACCTGTGCCTCAACACACATTGGGCTGAAGTAAGAGGATCACCAGGTTCAGGTGAGCCTGGCCTAAACAACTAAATCCTGTTTCTAAGCTGCAAAAGCTAAAGAGCAAAACAAAAAGCTTGAGCACAAAGTATATATGTGGTGCACTCACATGTAGACAAACACTCATAAAGGTAAATAAATCTTTAAGATGAAAATTCAAAAAGTTGTATTCTGTTGTTTATTCACTGCATACATGAAGTACTACTATTCTGCTAAATGGACACATACTTAATAACACTGTAATACCTACACATCAGAGCATCGAAACCCTCCATCAGAGTAGCTTCACTTTGCAGTAGATGAATGACAATTATCAGAGACCTCAGCTGGTCAATATATAGTGTTGAGATATGGCGTGCTCAGTCACAGATGAGGCAAACATCACACCCTCCCTCCCAAGGCTCAGGGATTTGGGAGGGAAAGGAGGTGGAAAGATTAAAGAGCCAGAAGTAGTTGATAACTTCAAGGAAAGTGTTTTCCAGCACATCTGAGCAGTTGCACATATGAAGTCACAGCAACTCTGACAGTATACACAAGACTTATCAAGCTCCAGCCAGACAAAATCATAGCATAAAGGGGGGAAAGAGGGCATGAAATCCTGCCACTAGTTGAGGAGCAACTGGCATTTGATAGCTGCTGAGAAAGGGAGAGTCAGTTTTCTTCGACAGTGTGACTCCTGGAAGGTCAACCACACACCCGCACTCGCTGGGAACATAAACTGGCCTGGGTGGGGAAAGGAAAAGAAGAAGTAGCAATCTCAAAGTTGGGTGGGAGGAATAGAGAGGTTGGTTACTGGAGGAACTGAGGGAGGAGATGAATATATTCAAAATACACTGTATAAATTTCTCAAATAATAATAATAAAAAAATTTAAGTGCTGTTTTTTACTAGCCTAACTTTAAACTAAAAAAAGACTCTAAGATTACTGAAACAAATGGCCAGGTGTGATATGACTATAACACTACAGTTCTAGAAATAACCCTGAATTATATAACGAAGTGTGCAGTCATCTCAGAGCCACCAGAGATGTTTGCTCAAACTCAGACGCTCTTTCTGAGCTCTGTCTTGTGGATCATTGTGACTCACCAGCGAATACTGCAAAGCAACAACTATACTCATTTTTCATGTGATTTTTAGGCAACAGTTCTTCAAAACAATAAACTCAAATTCAAGTATTACTTACACTAAGTTAATAGGCTATTAAACGGCATGAGGAAGCTGAGATGAGGACTTACGAGTCTGAGACCAGCCTGCATACATAGTAAGTTCCAGACCCATATGGACTATAGTAGGACTCAAAAACTGAGAAAACTGGAGAGATGATAACTCAGTGGTTAAAGGTTTTTGCCACGACGACCTCAGTTTGATTCCTGGATCTCATGGTAGAAAGAGACCAACTTCCAAAAGTTGTCCTTTGACCTCCATACTATCATGATACTCACACATACACACTCACAACAAACACACTCACACGCTCACAAACAAACACACTCACACACAAACAAAGAAAACAGCTAGGGCTCGAGGCATAGCACTTGGCTGGCATGCAGCTGTCAACCATCCTTAGGTTCAATCCCTAGTGTAAAAAAAAAAAAAAAAAAGGTAGATTGCTTTTTAAAACAAAAAGGTAATAAAATATACACATAAAATTTACTGACCTATAATTATTTTCTTTTGTGATTTTTATCTGAGTTATTTAATATATTAAGCTTTATAAAAGTTTCATTTTTAAACTTTTAATTATATTTAAACATTATAACTGAATTATGCTTTTGCCTACATAATATAAACAAACCTCACCCATAAATATTGGCATGTGTATATCACATGAATATTCTGCAGTAATGAAAGTACTCTTTAACTCTAGGCTCAGCAGAATGAATAAAATATGAACAAGAAAATGTTTATGACAACTTTTAAAAGTCAATCTAATCTAGGATGGATTAGATAAGAGATGGAAAAAAGCTAAGGGTAACCCTCAGCCACATATGAGTTACATGCCACATTACTACATGAGACTCTATCTCGGATAGATGGATGGATGGACAGATGGACATGAGACATAGATGGACAGAAAGACGACAGGTAGACAGAAGAGACGGATGGACAGACAGACGAACAGACAGACAGACAACCAAGGGTAAACCTCAGCCACACAGGGCATTACAAGCTAGCCCCAGTACATGAGACCCTATCTCAAATAGATATTGATAGACAGACAGAAAGACAGACCAACTGACCTAAGGCCAGATGGCTGGATGGACAGATGGATGGATAAACAGTTTAAATATACAGATATAGCTTGATAGATAGACAGACAGACAGACAGAGATCGATCAATGGATGGATGGATAGATGGACAGTTTACATATACAGATCTAGACAGATAGATAGACAGATAGACAGACAGACGGATAGTTTAGATATACATATAGAGCTAGTTTTGTTACTGGTAAAGAAAGAAAACAGCTATACAGCAATTTAACCAGAAGTTCTAGGCACACCCTTCCTGAAACACTGTGGGGTTAAGGAGAAACCTTACCATCAAATATGACTGCAAAGCCAAATTAATTGCCCTATTTAGAAAAAAAATCATAAAAATAATTGAAAACCTCAAAATGTTTCTTCTACTTATAATTGTAGAGCTGAGAGATGACTCAGTGCACACACATGCACACACGTATGCACACACACACAAAACTGTTATTTTTAAATGTTAACAGAGGTTAGGTATATAAATAAAACAGAAACTGCATCACGTTTTAATTACTTAAACTAGCAGCCTTGAAAGTTATAACCCTAACATACAAGGCAACATGGTGGGAGCTGGTCTGATTTTTGATACTAATTCTGATACTATTTTGATACTAATTTCTGGCCCTCAAGACCCGGTTACTGCCTGGATAAACCTATCCTTGTTGTGTAAACCTGCCTAAGACATTATACCTGATTGTTTGATTAAAAGGCCTAAAACCTGGGCAGGGCAGAATGGGGTAGACGCGGCTAAGGCTCCTGGGCTTTGGGAAGAGAAGAATCACTGGAAGAAGGCAGACAGACAGAAGAGAGGAGGAAAGAGGACATCAGAATGGGTTAGCCAAAAGAAACCACATGGGCCGGTAGGAAGGGCTCCAAGGATGGTGTGGATTGAAAAGCATCAAATATCAGCAAGTATTAAAATTATGGATGGAAGGTAGCCCTGATGAGGATGGTTAAGGTGGAGGGCACTGGATGGGGCTGGGAAGTGGATAGGGAAGCGGCTGAGACAGCGTAGGTGAAAAATATGCCCAGCCCAAGGTAAATAAGGCAATTATAAAATCTAGCAGGTGCCTGTGTCTTATAATTTGTAATAGAAGGTTAAATAACACTGTTGTAATAATTATAGGGCAAATAATAAACATTATATAGCGCAACACCATTTTATTTCAACAGCAACAGTATACCAATTTTTAAAGGATGTCTATATGCATATATATGGCAAACATCTCCTGTTTATACAGTTTAGCCCAAAAATTCTCACTTTTCTTTTTGTTTTTAAGATTTATTTATTATTTATACAGTGTTCTCCCTACATGTGTGCCTGCAGGACACCAGAAACTGGATCTCATTATAAATGGTTATGAGCCACCATGTGGTTGCTGGGACTTGAACTCAGGACCTTTGGAAGAATGGCCAGTGCTCTTAACCTCTGAACCATCTCTCCAGCTGCAAAAAATTCTCATTCTTGATTATGTCTTTTGAAGGACAATTCAAAGATCAGAAATTATTTTTAAAAAAGAGTAATTGTTCAGAAAACCTCTCAAATATTCTTTTTATAATACATATATGTTTGAAAAAAGATACCTATGTTCAGATAATCATTTTAAACCTAAACATTAGACCCTAGAGAAAGACTCATGTAAAAGGAACTTCAATTCACCTGATTCAATTGCTGTCTTAGAGGATTACTGTACTGCCCAACTTAGTCTGCTAACTTAGTTTCTAGGCTCCCTACAATCTAACCTAGGCCTAGAATGTTCTCAGCTTCTAAGACTTCCTGCTCACCCTTTCTTGTTCTGGACTGCTGGTTCAACTCACTGTTCTGGCTCAAACTGTAATGGAAGTTTTGGTTTCTTTGTAAACCCAATTATGGTATATAAATGTTTTTGTTTTTATCCCAAGTTTGGGATTTTAGTTGGGCTCTAGTTTGTCCACAGCTGTTAACTGTCTCGTGCAGGGTGTGGCTTTTGCCAGCTGGTAACAGCCTGCCATAGTAGAATTCTGGAGATAAACATCTGGGAGCCTGGAGAGAGGTGTGTGGTGTTGGCATGTTGCACGGAACAGTTTGAAGAGAGCAGAGACTGGACTGTGTGGTGGTTTGGAGCAGACAGATGGAGAGAAACGCTTTAGGGCGAAGCGGCTTGAAAGAGACTGCTGGCTGCATTTGCTGTTGACAGCGATTGCTACAGCCCTAAAAGACCCACTGACCCTAAACAGCGGGGAGAAGTAAAGGGGCCCTCCCTCCCCACTAACCTCTCTCCTATGTAGGGTTGGGAGATTGGAAAGGAGTATGAGGCCTAAATTCGGCAAAGAAAAAAAAGAGTTTAAAAACAAGAACTACATCAAACTCCTCTCCCAGCTGGCTTACTCAAGCAGGCTTCTCTCTAGGGCCCCTGAATTGCTCTGCGTGGCTTCAAACTAAGTCCAGCACTCTGCTCTAATCTTCTGCTTTATTCCTTATCATTCTCTGGCTTGTTCTGTTTTCACCCATGACTGGCTTGTTCTCTCTTCAACCTGTCTCTGTATCTGTCCTGATAAAGCTGCCTTCTCTCCCTCTCATTCTCTATGTTGCTCTCTTAGGTAGTTTCCCTTTCCTCCCTCTACTCGTGAGAGTTGGACGTATCCTATTCTGACAATTCTTTCTCTGATTCATCACTTTTTCTGCCACTCAATTAGATATCATTTCAAACATGAATGCTTCCTTCTACAAACTAACTTTCCCTTCATTGTTTGGGATTAAAGGTGTGCACCACCAAGCCTGGATTTAAGCTATTCTTTACCTGAAACTTGCTTTATACCAGGCTGGCCTTGAACTCAGATCTGTTTACCTGTTTCCTGAATTAAAAGTGTGCTTGTATTCCAGTCAGATCACACAGACCTAGAAGGTCTTTGGATGTGATCTCTTGCCAGAACAGCCACGTTCTGAATTAAAATTCCTCTACAGACTCAGTTTCAGAACTATACGGAGACTCCATGAGATAAATGCTATGCCTACAATTACATGGTATTCTAAAAGTTTAGGAGTTGAGAAGCAAATATTTCACTAAAATTTCAAAACTTAAAAAGAACCTCTACCCAAATATCTGAACCTAAAAAGAGTAACTGTGACAAGGCTGGTAGGGTTGTAAAGAAACTAAGAGCTGATGAAAGCCTACATGGATCCAACCACTGAAAAAGCTAGAACAGAACAAACAGACCAAGGTAGGATTCCACAGTGATGTGAGTTCTAGGTAAAGACAAACTGCCGAGCCCCGTATGAGTGCATATGCCAATAATCCCAGCACAAGGAAGGCTGAGGGTTGAAGAGCATGGGGCTGCAGGTGCCGAAGAAAAAGAATTCAGAACTGTATTTCCATTTTGGCAATTTTTGTTTGTTTGTTTTACTTGTTATTTGCTTGTTTTGTTTGATTTTTGTTTTTGTGATTTTTGTGTTTTGTAGTTTTGTTTTTGAGAGACAGAACATAAGTTGAGTGGGTAGAGAGGATCTGGAAGGAGTTGGGTGAACAGGAAAATACAATCAAATTATATTTTATGAAAAATACGTTAATTTAAAAAGAGAACAAAAACAAGCAAACAAAAACTATGTCTACCAAGAACACTGGTTTATTCAGATACTCTACCCGAACAACCACCCACCCACCCCCGCTCCCCCCACCACCCTGTCCCAAGCACACATTTAAGGAAAGAATGGAACAGAATAAAGGCTCCTGGGAGTAGCCAGCTCACACATTCAGTTAACAGGTAAGAACAGGGCTGCGTCTCTACCATTTATGCCTGGCTCTCTGTTGTATGAGCAGCAATACAAGCTCCAACCTCATGGTATTTTAACATTTGAGCCACTAATATTAACACCTGCTCCTAAAACTCTCCGGTTAGGTACAAAGGCAAATATTTTATTTCCATATCTTTAATGAAAATGCTTTAATTCTGTAAGTTTGGTGTGGATTTTCATCTTATTCACAGTCACTACTTAACAATGTGTTAGTCATCAAAGTTCATGACCGTGCTTAACAATATCAACTTTGTCCTTGTTTACTAAGGATACACTACGATAATCTTACAATGATAAAAGCAACATTTCTTACAATATATCTTAGTCGTTCAGCAATTTATTATTGAAAGTGACTAGAGGAGCAATCTGTACTAATTCTGTGAAAGACAACTTCATTAATCATTTCTCTACTAGTCAAAATTGAGTAATCACTCACATTCAGATAGAGTTGGTGAGTTAAAAGAGAAAACAAGTTTCAAAACTGACAATTGAAATCAACCATCATTTAAAAATAAGGATCTACTTTGGATCTCAAAGGTTGAATAAATTTCCAACCAAATGACAAGAAAATCGTTTTTCTACAGAAAATTTAAACCTGAATATTTCTAACCTTAATAATCCCAACAGAAACTGCTGATAAATTTTAGCACTAATTGGGCTAGTGAGATGTAGATAAAAAGCACTTGTTGGGGCTAGAGAGATGGCTCAGTAGTTAAGAGCACTGATTCCTCTTCCAAAGGACCCAGGTTCAATTCCCAGCACCCACATGGAAGCTCACAACTGTCTGTAACTCCAGTTCCAAGGGATCTGACACCTTCATACTAATGTACATAAAATAAAATTAAATAAATAATAGTTTTTTAAAAAGGCACTTGTCAACAAGCCTAACAGACTGACTTCCAATCCTAGGACCCATAAGCTAGAAGGGAACAGGCATCAATTATCGGTTGTCCTCCAACACAAGTATAGTTGTGTGTGCACACCTGCACATACAAATAATGCAAAACATGAAAAAATCAGCCATATTTTACAATGTTAACAGGAGCAGGAGAGATGGCTCAGTGTTAATGTAACACAATGCTCTTCCAGAGAACATGAATTTGGTTCCAGCACCCATGGAAGGGAGCTAAACACCACCTGTAACTCTAGCTCCAGTGGTCTGTCGCCTCTAAAGGTCCATGCATTCATGTGCACAACTCCCCCACCCCCGACAAATACACACAGTCAATTAATTAAATAATCATCCCTCTACATTTCTAAAAACTGTCTCCTGGTCTCTTAAGCCAATTTTGTTTAACATAACTTATTTAAACTACTCCACTAAAAAAAAGCTAATTTGCCAGGCATAGTGGCACATGCCTTTAATCCCAGTACTTGGAAGGCAGAGCCAGGCAGATTTCTGTGAGTTTGAGGCCAGCCTGGTCTACAAAGTGGGTTACAGGTCAAAAACCTAGAAAGAAAAAAAAAAAAAAACTAAAAAGGAAAAAGTTAATTTGAAAAATAATTTAAACAATAAAATAAATATAGCCAAACATACTATCTATTATATTTCACAATTGTAAAAGCTATCAGGTTCAACAATAACCAAAATAAATAAATGAATGAACAAAATACCTAAAAATTAGAGAATTCTATTTTCTGTAATTCTATAGAATACAGCAAAAACACAGCACCTGGGCTGAGGTACAACTCAGTAGTAAAGCCCTTACCTAGCACATTTGAAACCCATGTTCCATTCTCCAGCACTACAGCAACAAAAGTACTTAACTCAGCAGACTTCATGCTGGCAAAATTTAATAGAATATTTTGCCAGTAACATATTAACAAATATTAAAATTTACAGATTGAGAATTTTCATCCTAAAACACATTTTTTACTGATTATTATTAGCATCTAATATGACGTTTTTATTACTCAAACAGAAGAAAACTGCAAGATGATAAGATATGTCAAACAATGAATCTATAACCAGGAGATACATGGATATTTAAAAGCATTTGCTTTGATTTCATAAAACAAAATGAGACCTAAAGAGCCCATTTAAGACTTCATGAAAGGGCTGGAATGATGGCTCAGAGGATGAAGTGCTTGCTGTGCAAACATGAGATCTAAGTTTACATCACTAGCACCCACAGAAAGCAGGCAAAGCAACACATGCCAGGAGAACACAGTGGACAGATGCCTGGGCGCACTGTCCGGCAGGTATAGACCATCAGTGAGCATCAGCTCCAGGAGAAAACTTGTCTCAAAGATAACATGGAGAGTGACTGAGAAAGACAGCCCAGTGTTGACCTCCAGCTTCTTCACACACTCACCCAAACCTAGGAATGCCAAAACCATACCCACCAAAAATGTATTCAAAAGCACTAGCATTCATTCTTAAAATCCTTGCCTGTGGTGGGTAGAAACACCCAAGTTCAAGGACAACCCTAACTACACAGTGAGTTGGAGTAGGAAGACAGCCTGAACGAACAGTGTTTCAGGGAGAAATCCACTGAAGACATGTTGGCATTTCTTAACACAAAAATGAATTTACTTTGTGGTATTTTGTATGTGTACTTTTTCAAATTACGTTAATAACTACCTGTTTTGTTGACTTCTTTGTGCCATTAAAAATCTTCCATGCCAGCCCATTGCCACCACTGGCAATGTGTCGACCAACATCAAATTCTCTAGTGACGGGATTTCCCATAACAGCACTAGTGACATCAGCTGTTACTTTTGTAACAGTACTCTTCAATTTATTGAGCATGGACTCCATGGCTGCAGTACTTGGTAGTTCAAGTTACCTAGAAACAAAAAGACACAGACAAACTGAGCAGTTTTTACTTGTCCTAGGCACATATTCACAGTAAGTTTTAAAAAATGTGGCCCTCCCTAAAAAAGAGCAGTACAACACCATATAAAGTTGTAAGTTGATTTTGAAGAGATTATGATTATTCTCTGAGAGAATATAAATTCTCTGAAGACAAAAGTATAAATTTTATATATATAAGAGTATAAATTATATATATATACGAGAGTATAAATCTTAGTCTAGAACAAACTCTTCACAGCAAAACAATAAACCCCTATTATATGTACATACATGTTTAATATTTACTGTATGCACATACATACACACACATATATATATACACACACACACACACACACACACACACCCTGAAATGATCTGAGAACATTTTCTAAACAGAGAGCATTGCTTGGTATGGTGGTGTGCACTCATAGGCCCAATTATTCATGACATTGAGTCAGGAGGATTCTTTTAATCCTCCTGACTAAAGTTCAAAACCAACTTGGGCAACCTGTGTCTCATACCCATAATACAAGCTCTTGGAAGGCTAAGGCAGGAGAGCTGTTCCAAGTGGAGGCCAAGCTGGCCTGCAGAGTGAGATCTGTCTCAGAAGAGGAGGTGAAGAAGAGAACAATGAGGAGCAGGAAGAGCAAAACAACGACAGCAGAAGCGGGGGTGGGGACGCACAAAAGCTAAGGTATGTCAAACGATGAATCTATAACCAGGAGACACATGGATATTTAAAAGCATTTGCTTTGATTTGATGGCTCCTTGGGTAGAGTGTGTGCCACAGAAGCCTGACAACCTAAGAACCCACAAAAAAATAACAGATACAATAGAGCAAGCACCCAGAATCCAGCACCCCTAACCAGGAGAGACAGATACCCAGAAGCTCTGGGCCAGCTAACCTGGAATGCCATGCTGTGAAGAAAAGATAGCCCACCTCTAAGAGGTAAAAGGCACGGGTCAGCGCCTGAGGCTGACCTCTGACCACCACAGGCCATGGCTTGCCTTCTTGCTTTCTCACCTTCTCACCCTCACACCTCCTCCTCTTCCTCTCTTTCCTCCAAGTCACACACAAAATAGATAAGATGAGGTCATAAAATGTACGTAAAATTTTATGAGGGTTTTTGATGATCATTTGTTGGTAACTGTTTAGTAAAAAGAATCATCAGTAACTTTTTCTTAATGATTAACAATTGTTTAATTTAACTTTTCTTATTTAATAATGATATCTGTTGTCCAAAGTTAATTTTCTTCAAGCAAGAACATCCCTAAAATATAGTTTCAGGATAATTTTTCAAAAAACAAATGGGCTTACACATTTCAAAGTAGAAGTTTCTAAAGTCATATAAAAAAAATTGAGAGCCAGGTGATGGTGACGCCTTTAATCCCAGAACCTGGGAAGCCGAAACAGGTGGATCCCTGTGAGCTCAAGGCAGCCTACACAGAGTTCTACATAGAGTTCCAGGACAGGCAGAGTTACATGGAGACCCTGTCTTAAAAAAAAATTGGTCTTCAGACAAGTAATAAAATGTTACATACTTGATATACAGTGTTACAAGACCCAAACAGTAATATTAAAGATGTTTGTTTTTAAGGCAAGTGGCAAGTGAGTAGAGAATGGGAGCACTGTAGGAGCAGACACATTCAGACAAAAGCCATTCACACAAAGGCAGGAAGAAAAGAAAATATGGCAAAGACACCAGAAAATCCAGATTACCCAGAGCACTGACTATGAACAAACCAGGCTAGAAGTCACAGAAGGCTTCCTGGCAATAAGTAGATGACTAATCAATCCACTGAGAAAGATGGCCAGCTACACAGAAATATGTCTTATAATCACAAAATAACTATGCAATGTAATTTTGTTACACTTCACATTTCAAATTGATGAATTAAGAAAACAGCAGTGAGAAAGGAGAACAAAGAAAAGATAAAACTCTCCTCAGAGTGATGAGAACTTGGTGACTTTATAAAGGTCTGAGACAAAACTAGGAATCCCACTCTTCATAATCTACTCATCTACAAATTCAAGATCCAAGTGAAAAAGAAGTCATTTACCAAGCCAGGACACAACTGCTTTTAGGGGAGGAAGAACTCAATTCTGAATATGTATAATTTGAGTTGCATAAATGACAATAAGGAAATATAGGGATTTTGATATAGGGATCCAAAATTCAGAAAAGAGTCTAAACTGAAGGTAACACATAAAGCATCATGAGTCAGGAGACTGTGGGCTGAGGGAGAGTCATTCAAAGAAAAGTACAATGTAAGTGTAACAAGTGGCTAAAGACAGCCCGCTTACTAATGAGTCTAAGATACACAGCCTGAAACAACCATGACACAAAATAGAAAAGGAGAGTAGGATACAGGCTAATCTTAAATAAGATTTGGTAGGTTAGTTTTTGGGTTGTTTGCTTAAAACAGGGTCTCACTGTATAGCCCTAGTTGGCCTAGAACTCACTCTGTAGTCCAAGCTGGCCTCAAACTCAGAGATCCACCTAGCTCTGCTCCCAGAGTGCTAGGATCAAAGGTTCACAACACTAGCCTGATAGAAATTTGAATGTACAAAACCAGATGGGTTTTATCTTTTCTAAAAACAATAGCTTTTCAATTTTTACTTGGTTAATGAAGAAAAGAGCTGATGTTTTTCTAAAACACAAAATTATAAGTGACAGAAATGTCTGTTTATTTCTCCTCATATTCGGGAGACATCTGAAACTCAACGATAGTTCCCCCCTTAAAGTTCAGTAAATATAAGTGAAAGTAACCGGTCTTATTGCAAGACTGTTTCACTCTACCATCTGACTCAGCATTTACCTGGCTTTCCATGGAAACAACAGGCATATCTGTTGTAATACTAGATTGGCATACACCTGGCAAAAGTGGGCAGCCTGTTACATCTGATACTAATGGCAAGGAGCTGAAGGAGATAGGAAATTACTTGATCATGAATATAAGATACACCAAAAAATTAATATTTCAATTTCATTTACGCTAAAATAACTCTTAAATATCAAATAATTAGAGTCCTTTATTGCCCAAGAATATTAAAATCTAGCATTAACATGCACTTTTGTTAAATGTCTTACAATGAAAACGTTACTTAAAATACATTTGACAACTAAAATATTTACACAGGCTTGGGAGATAAAAGGGAGGGGGAGACAGAAGAAGAGAAGGAAGGAGAAAAGGAGGAAGAGATAAAGAAACCCATCAGGCAGAAAGATCAGTTCAGGGCCCATCTCAACTAAACAGTTATTAGGTTTGGTGCCAACCTGATCTACAGAAGAGTCTACCAAAACGCCTAATGAGATGACAAAGCAAGTAAAGGTACTTGATGAGCGAGTTCCATCTCTCAAGCCCACATGATGGAAGGAGAGAACCTACTGCCCTGACTTCAATGTGACTATAGTACATGGACCCACACAAGTGCACACGCCAAATAAATGCAATTTAAAAAATATTAAAACCATACACACTGAAAGGAAAGGAAGGGACAGGTTGGGACAGGAGGAATGAAAGGAAGAGGAAGGAGGGAAGAAACATAAAGGAGAAAGGGAGAAAGAAGAGAAGGGTGGAAAGGAAGTCTAAATGTGTCATAGCACAATGTGTGAAAATGAAGTCATGAAATGCTCAAGAATTCTACAAGTCAAAGGTTTCAAACTGATAAACGGCTAAATGCCCTGAGTTATCCACATGCCTATGGACTGTCTCAGCTCTAAGGAATCAGAATCTCTAAGCTGCATTTAGAGCATTTGGATCTTCACCAAACTCTCTAGGTGATTCTGACACACAGCCATGTACGAAGATTGAGTTTTGTGTATTTAATAACCAATCCCAAGGACACTGTGGTGTAATCCCAATCCTAATACTTCCTGTGTGATGGTTACTATTGCCTGTCAACTTTACTGACCTGGGACCAACTAAGAGACATGCCTTGGGGCAAGGGGCGGTGAGGCTATTTCTTGGAAGAGTTATATCCTACAGAGTAGGCAGCCCGATATAGAGTTCTGAGGGTAAAGCAGTGCTGCTTTCACCTGCCAGCTTTCATTCCTTCCGCGTGACTGAATCTACCATGCTGCTGCCACTACAGTTGCCATCCTGGCTGACAGCAGAACCCAATTTCTTCGGCCTTTAAATGTAGACTGAAAACAAACAGCTCTCCACCAATCCTCCAAACCTTCTGCAACTGACCGGGCCTACAGAAGCACACAACCTTCGACTGGGCAGCCACCAGGGTAGCCACTCCAGCATGCAGATGGAAAACGTTGAACTACCCCATTACTACTGTGGAGGCCAAGCTAATAATAGATATTGATTCAATATAAACTGTATATATCAACAATATAACATATACATTACCTTATAATCTATATCTACAGATAGATAGATATACTCTCTTTTAGAGAACCCTAACTAATACACTCATCTACCTAACATAATTTCTATTCCATGAAGTCACCCATACTTCCTAGTGATTGTTGTAGGAATTAAAGATGATACATACATTTAGAAAAACTTACTACATTTCTGGTGCATTTAGTAAGCACTCAGTGAATCCACTCATTTAACAAACATTTATTCGATATCAAGAGATGAGGAACTTAACTATAGGTTAATGGTGTCCTGAGGAGAATCTACACTGATCAAAGTCTCCCTGAAGTGAACTGAATGATAAACTGGCATTCACTGGAAGAATAGGAAAAGGAGAACATTTCCAAGCCTTTGTGGACACTTCCAGGAAGTATAACCAAAAGCCATGTACCTGAAGGAGGAAAAGAAAGACAGACAGTAGACATGGTGACAAGGGAAGGAAAAATGTCAAAGGCACTATAGACATGAGGCTGGAAGAGTACACAGAGGGGACAATTGTGCAGGCCATACTGAGCACATCAAGGATTTCTGTTATTCCTTAAGAGGCAATTGTGATCGGATCTGTATTTTGAAAATGTCAATTCTAGCACAGAAATTATAGGGGTTAAGGACTGTAGATGCAAGAGACAAATGAGGCAGTTAAGAACTGATGGTAGCTGAAACGAGAAGCTAATACTCAAGATGAATAAAATGAGGACTCAAGAAACATTAAAAAGCACAATCAACAGAACTTTCTAAGAGATGGACAATGAGGCATAATAGGAACTTGACAATTTTCAACTCCTACAGAAGGTGATAGAAACATAAGACGACCCTATTTTTTTTTCTTGAGAGAAATGATCATAAATTTGAGCTATGTCAACATGATATAATTCCCAAATATAAAATGGATTTGTATAGCAAGGTTCTATTGTATGGAATTGTAACACACCTGTATTAGTTATGGCTCTTACAGACAAAATAAGTGTAAGGTGTATCCAAACAAAAATAAAGCCCCGTATCTTCAATTAGGTTCCTTTCCTTTACATTAGCCCCTTCTCCTCCAACCTTTATTAAGAGAGGAAAAAGCCTTCAAAGTTGAAGGGGAATATTTAAAGCAATCGCCAGATATGCTCGTGTTTTATAATGGTTGTCTGTCTGACTTGCAGCATTTTTGTTAAATTACTTTTTTTCCAAACAAAGGCATACAACTCGGAAAACTTACAGTTTTTTAAAGTGTCACCATACAAACAATCCCTGGCTTTGATGTGCCGAAACTCTAGCTGGCGACTTACAATCAAATCACTTTTAAGTCGCTGGACTGGGGTCTCTCATCAACCCTGTGAGAGAGGGAGATTCGATAATAGCGCTGTCCTTTATTATTGATCACAGGGAATGTGTCCAGTTGAATCCCAAGAAGTTTCTGCAAGCTTTAGCTGTCTAAACC
This sequence comes from Meriones unguiculatus, assembly GCF_030254825.1. Classification (NCBI taxonomy): domain Eukaryota; kingdom Metazoa; phylum Chordata; class Mammalia; order Rodentia; family Muridae; genus Meriones; species Meriones unguiculatus. The sequence continues at coordinate 97,648,251 of NC_083350.1, forward strand.
TTTATCTTTTCTCTGTAGCTTAAACAAACAAGCGCACTGGAGCCCCCATGGGGATTTTATTCTCACAAACCTTATCTGCCCCACCCACCTCACACAATAACGTCCAGTCCAGAAAGACAACTACCGCCAGATAAGGACGACCGGAGCACCAGGCCTTAGCTGGCGACCCAGGCTACCGGAACCGAGTCTCAGAATCGACGGGGGCAGTTTCACCAGTCCGAGACAGCCCCGGAGCAGTGTTCAGTTTCCCAGAAGGATACCGAGATCTCCACGGCGGAAACCCGAGCTCCGGTGCCGGCTCCGGGGACTCTCCCAGCGGCGGACGACCCGGCACCGCGTCTCCCGTCACCCAAAGGCCTCGCCCGGAGTCGCCGGCCTCGGAGATCCGCTCCCTCCCGGCTCGTCGCTACCTGGGTCAGGCTTCCCGGGCCACCCACGGCCGGCCCGCGCGCCCCGGCCCGTCACTAGGCAACAGTCGCCGGCCGCGAGGCCGGGAAGGCCCGGAGCCCGCCAGCTAGCTGCAGAGCCAGAGCGCCGGGGCCCGCGCCCGGTCACTCACCTCGCAGCCGGCCACCTGGAGGGGCGGCGCTAGGGCCCGTCCCCCACGCCGGCTCCCGCGGTGCCTCCGGGCTGTGGCTACGCCGGCCGCGCGCCTGACGGCCACCGGACGCTCACTCCATCTCCTCCGCCACCCCCGCGGCCGCAGAACCCCGAGACCGAGGAGTAAAGGGGGAAGAGAGGGAAGAGACGAGGGAGGAAGAGCAGGGGAGGGGGAAGAGCACCGAAAGACCTGCCCGGTGCTGCATGACGTCACTTCCGGGTGGCTCGGCGGGGTGGGGCTTGGCCTCCTCGGTCCCAGCAGGCGGTGGGCGGGGCCTCAGGCCGGGGGAGGAGCCAGGGCATAGGCTGCGAGCCCTACCTTTTGATCTTCCCAGGCGGGAAGGGGTTCCCCGGCCTAGGCGGGGTCGACTGAGTCCCCGGAGCCGTCGAACGGGGTTCTGTAGGACACTGAGGACTGGTGGCTCACCGAAGCGGCTGGAAGGTTGGACTCTGCAGCTCTGATGCTGGGGACCCGCCCCCTTCTTGTTCCCCCCCAACCCCGCCAGGCCACCAGCCCTTGCAGGTCTCAGGACTGAGGACTTAGCCTTCTCGTACTAAAATGCCCTTAGAAACTAGGAAAGCCATGCTTCTCTCACGGAGCCGTGCTGAAATGCAGATGAAGAAGTAGGATGAGAAATTATGCGTTTCTACGAAGTTCTCAGATAACCCCAGTGCCGCTGTTGCGCAATTAGCGCAACAAGAACTATCTATCCTACTTGCTTAATGAAAGAGGTAAATTGTACCGAAAATATACGTAGACTTCACTGCTTACAGCCTCTCAGTCTCCCTGCTATCCATTCACGAGGTCCGTCCGTCATTCTGCCTCTGCCATGACTCTGCTCCGTCCGTGTGTCAGGTTAAAATGTCTAAAAGTCTAAGATGGGCAATAGGACAGATTCTATTACAAGAATTTGAGCGTGAAAGGGTCTGTGTGTGTGTGCGCGCGCGTGTGTGTTGCCCTGGTGTATTTACATGTTTGTGTGGCACAACTGTATGTAAGCGTGCCAGACGTGCACGAGGTGTGTTCCTCAGGAGCTGCCCTCCTTGTTTTTTGAGACAGGGTCTCCAAATAGAGCATGAGTCTTTGCCTCTCCATCTCCCCAGCTCTGAAGTTAGAAGCACCGCCATGCCTGGCCTTTTCTGTGGATTTAGGAGGTCCAAGTCAGGTTCTCCTGCTTAGAAGATAAGCATTGCACTAGCTGAGCCTTCTCTTTCCAGCCCAAGAGTGATGGATTTTTACTTCCGTCATTTTGTCATGAGCATCTTACACTTATATAATTGGTAATAAGTTGTTACACTGCTTGTAATTCTTCATAGTCAAGGAAAGGCTTGGATTCTTGTATTCCATACCCAAAACATCTAGAAATAATGTTCTGTATCTTTCAATTTACTCCTTTTTCATTCTCAAATGTTTTAAAATCAGTATTTACTGGAGTAGAAGGAACTAGTGAATCACTATTAAACATGGGTCTCTTTTTAGAGTGATAAAATGTTCTGGGATTAGATAATAGTGATTGTACAATGTTGTCAATGCACTAAGAAACATTGAATTAAACACTTTGAAGGGATTCTTGTTAGCAAGCCTAATCCTTTGAAGATCTTGTGAAAATATCCATAGATAAGTTCATGAGAAAACAACCATGTCACTTCTGGAAGACAGTATTTCTCTCCATCATCTGGGTCTCACATTCTTTCTTTTGCTCTGCTATGATTGTCCTGAGCCTTGGGGGACAGGGGTAATGTAAGGGCTGAAAACTCGACAGTCACTTATTCTCACCTGATGAGTTTCTGCAGTAATCATTGTTCAATACAAAATGAAGCTTTTGTGCTCCAGACTGAGCACAGCATTAATCTTGCGCATAAATATTTAGAAGGTAGTTTGAAAGTCACCTCATGCTCATTTAGCAAACATGCCATCAGCACTATTTCCACAAGAGCTATAACTTCCCCAGACGTGAGCTTTTGGCCAAGCTCACCTTACCAGGCATGAATTCCCTCCTGTGAAGTGAGTGTTAATTCCAAAAGCAGTTGGTATCCTACATAACAATCATGCCACTATTGTACCAGTGGAGACATCTTGCTTGGCAATTTTGTTGTATAGCAGTCAATTGAGTGAGACTATTGGTGCCTCTTCTCCTAGAAGCCTGAGTAGCAACTACCAGCACCACAAAAGCAAACCAACAGCAAGAAAGGTATCATCTCAGTTCCAATCGGTTTTTCTATCTTACAGCTAAAGCATGAGGTATCTTTAGCAACAGAGTCTTAACATCCAACCAAGAACATGGCAATATGCTATACCATTTTGCTGGCCTGAGACTAAGTTCTATATCCAATCATTGCAAGTTTTGTTTTGCAGTTGTTGTTATTGTTGTTGTTAAAAGGACTTAAGATATATGTTTATATCACAAAGAAACATTATATATGCACATTATAAAAATTACCAAATTGTAACTGGGCATGGTGGCACACACCTTCTATGCCAGCACTCAGAACAAAACCTGAGTCCTCTGGAAGAGCAGTAAAAGTGCTCTACACTATTGATCCGCCTCTCCAGCCACTGACAAAAAGAAGCTTTACAAAAGAAGAAGGAGAAGGAGAAGAAGCTGTTTCTGGGGGCACACCCCCTTTAATTTCGGCATGTAGAAGGCAGAAGTAGTTGAATCTCTGCGAGTCCCAGCCCACTCAGAGCTATATAGTAAGATCCTGTCTCAAAAAAAGGTGGGGGGAGGAGAAAGGAAAATCATGGTGGAAAGAAAGAAAAACAGAAATAGAAATTCTGGTGGAAAGAAAAAACAGAATCCTGGTGAAGCCACAGCTCTGTAACAATAAGGTCTCAAATTTATTTACTTTCATTTGAACTGTGTTCTGAAGTGATCGTCTTCAAGATTAAATATAGCTAATAAATTTTTACTCTTAAGGTCTATAACAGGCACACAATATATTTCATATTAGTAAAGCAAGTTCCTGAGTTTATTCTTTTTTTTTACAGAAAAAAAATCATGTAATTTTAATGACTATATTTTGGTTTATATGAGATGGGAGATGAAATGTAAAAAACTAGCAGTGCCTATGCCATCCAAAGAAGAGTCTGATCAGGTATTGTGGGACATAGCTGTCTAATCTGGTATTATGGGACACAGTTGTTTTCTGAGCACTTACGAGGCTAAGGCAGGAGGCATTCAACATTCAGGCTAGATGATGCATTGCAAGGCCTTGCTTTTGCAGGATATTTGATCACCTTGTGAACTCAGAAATTCTGTACTGGAAAAACCTGTTTCTATTTATGATGTGGCTCAGCCCTAGTACACACCTTTAATCCAAGAGCTTTCTGTAAACCAGATTAAAGTTAACAATAAGTGGAAGGGCAAGCAACCAGTTGACAGGGAGTGAACAGGAAAAACCATAGAGAGTGATAGGAAGTCCAGAGGGTGGATAGAGACGCACAGGAAGTAGAAAGGAGGGACATTCGGTTTGAAGGGTTTTTAAGACTGGAGAAGGGACGTTTTTCCTCTGGGATGTCAGCTGAGGAGGAAGGTCAGTTGGGTGCTTTATCTGCCTCTCTGAGCTAACAGATTTTCACCCCAGCATCTGGCTCCTGAGCCCTTACTGGTTAAGTCAAACATTGGGATTTTGTTTAAAGACAACACCCTGCTTCAAATATTGTTTTTAACTAAAAATTAAAGGAAAGAAAAAAAGGGTCATGAATTTGAGAGAGAGAGAGAGAAAGCAAGAACAGTGTATAGAAAGTATTGGAGGGAGAAAAGGGAAGAGGCAAAATGATGCAATTGTATTTTAATTTCAAAAATGTTTATCAAAATTGAAAAAAAGTAAGTTGTCCAAACTGAAAAGCATACGTGATTATATCTAATGATCTGATTTTGTTAGAATTTTTTTTTTTTTTTTTTTCAGAATGCTCAGGTCCTTTCCATCTCCTCGTCTCTCTGGGGTAGCATTATTTATTCCCTTAAGACACAAGTGAAAACAAAACCAAGTAGGCATCATCTACAAACATACAAAGACCGTTTCACTGGCCCTGGTGCTATTGATGTTGTAGGAAGTCATTTTATACAAACTCCGAGGGGGCAGTGACAACTCTCACTTCAAAGGAGTTGTTTGCGAAGTTCTAATGAATCACAAATTATGTGAACTGGTAAGGAGGATGCTGTTCAAAAAAGAAAAGCATTTGCAATTTGAACATTCTAACAATACTCTTCATAGGTTTCCAGACAATAAATCATCTCGTGGGTTTTAGTGAAAGACTGTATGATGCTCAGAAGGGATTAGTTGATGACATACAAACAAGAAAACGTTTAAGGTTAGTTTTACCTGACTGCTATAAAACACAGTGGTTAGATCCTAGCAGAACTGTCTTCATTGAGCTAAATATAAATGTAGTCTTTCACAGATTTTTCAGAAGTTGATAAAATTAAACTTGCATGCTAAGAACAAATCTACTTCTATATTTGTTCTAAAGCTATCGTGGAGGACATAGTACACACACTTTCTAAAATTTATAACAAGAGAAACTTTATATTTGCTCAGGAACTGCTATACTTTCTCATTTTAAAAACTGGCATCACCAGGGTTATCTAGAAAATCAGAGCAGAAATCTACTATGCCAACTGTGCTAACCTTACAATTATCATGTACATTGACTCTTTATTTGGAATCCTGATCTGTCTCCTTTTGATGATAATTGATGAAAATTAGTAGTTACATATACTGTTATAGACTACCTTAGAATTCTCTTGAAAGTAAAGAGTGTATAAATTAAGTTTTATTAAATTAAAACTTTTATTTGAAATTATGGTTCAAAATTCACATGTTCTCTTTTCACAGGCCAGAATAAGAAATTATTTAAAATTTTCTAGCACAAGAGACAGAGCAGGAAAGGACTAGGGTTTATTCATACTACCGAGTAAACAAAGTTTTAATCTCCAAATGCCGTAACTCACAAACTGTTCTCCAGCTTTCTAAAGAAAGTAATATCGTGGAGTTTTTCCCCAGAAATTTATAAAAAAAGAACTGACTTTTAAAAGCATAGTTTTGCTGGGTGGTGGTGACACACACCTTTAATCCCTGTGCTTGGGCAAGAGGCAAGCAGATCTCTGAGTTCAAGGCCAGCATGGTCTACAAAGCTAGTCCAGGACAGCCAAAGCTACACAGAGAAACCCTATCTCAAAAAAACAAAAGGTAGTTTTAAGATCAGTTTCCATTCGCAGACAAATCAATCGAGTGGAATTTTCATGGGTGTCACAGATTGTTGACCCCTCTCCCAAAATATTAGTTAGTCTTGATGTAAGCAAAATACCACAAAGAATAACTTAAAGGAAAGAATATTTACTTTCAATCGTGGTTTGAGAGATTCCAGTCTAGGTCTTTGGCTCTATTGATTCTGCACCCACGGTGAGGCAGAGAGCCAGGAGTCCAATAACGTATAGGAAAGGAAACTTGTTCAACTCAGAGTGCACAGGAGGGACCAAAGACCAGGCATCCTCTTCAAATGCGTACCCCCAGTGACCCACTGCTTGCAGCGGGGCTTTACCTCCAAAAGTTCCTAGCACGTTTCGACATAGTTTTATCACTTTAGGAACAAGCAAATTCAAATTCAAGCATTTCAAATTCAAGCCATAATGCCCACAGTCAATACCCTACTGTACCAGAGTGACACATTAGCTACATGACACATCATTATCACTCAAATCCCGTGGTTGACATGAGTCCATGATTGGCATTATATGTTGCATGGATGTAGACCAATATAAAATGACACGTAGTCTTTATTATGCTGTCACAGACAGTGGTGTCACTGCCCTAAAAGTCCTCTGTGCTTCATCCAATCATCACTTAAACTCTACAAACCGCTAATATGTCACTGTTTAGCAGAACTGGCTTTTTAGATGTGCTAAAATTAGCATGTGATATGTTGATTCTCCATCTGTGTCGTGTTAGACTTTACTCCTACACGAGATGATGTCAGACTACACAGGTGGAATACCGTAGAGCCAGGTTATTTTAACAGGAACTGTTACCACCTTACCTGGAAGTGTGGTTGTCTGCACTTCCAGAGAAAACACACAGACTTAATAATGGATGTATTTTGTAATCCAAGATCATCCTTGTAAATATATCCGTTGTCCATTGATAAACTCTTCCAACAAATTCCTTGTTCTTTCCCTTTCTCAGTGTATCCAGCCTACCTGCTGGTTCACTCTTCATCTACTTGTGTTTCAATCCTTGTAATTGGTCATGGAAAGAGACACAAGATCATTGGGTAAGTGTCTTAGGCAAGGTTTCTATTGCTGTGAAGAGACTATGACCATGGCAACTCTTATAAAGGAAAATTGGGGCTGGCTTACAGTTCAGAGGTTTGGTTCATTATTGTCATGTTGGGAAGCATGGTGGCATGCAGGCAGACATGGTGCTGGAGAAGGAGCTGAGAGCTCTACATCTCGATCCTCAGGCAGCAAGAGAAAGAGTGAGCCTCTGGGCCTGGATTGAGCTTCTGAAATCTCAAACCTCACCCCAGTGACACACATCCTTCAACAAGGCCATGCCTACTTCACTTAGGCCACACCTCCTAATAGTGCCACTTCCTATGAGCCTATGAGGCCATTTTCATTCAGAGCACCATAGATGGTCAGGAGGGATGCGGTCATATTTCACTCATGGTGACAGCCTTTATTACATTTCATCAAAACATCACAGAACCATGAACATACAGGTATGTAGAGAAGGAGGAGGGACTAGAAGAGACTTCAAGGATAACTAACATTTTAAGCAGAGATACTTAAATGCTTTGCATTTCATCCCCTCTTCACCAGAGAAAGTTTTACACAACCCTGGACACACAAGGAATAAAATGTATACAAAGCAAGTATTTATTGTTAGTATTAAAGATATAGTTTTGAAGTTATTTGCTATCGTGTGGCCTTACTGTTTATTAAAGATGAAAGCAAACGTGCCTACTAATGAAATGGGCATTCTTATTTATTCTTGCTAAAGATAGAGCAGTTGTCTAGCGTGACCTAGGTTCAGTCCCAAGCACAACCAAGCGTTATATAAATGACAAGATAACCTTTCCCATCATTTCCTCCTGAGGGCATGGGGCACATCTAGAAATGCCTATGTAACGCTGGATTAAGTAATTTGTTAGAAATTAAATAATTTGTTAGAAAAGACATTAATAATCTCTACTTATTGGCCCTTTCTCTGTGCTAAAAAAAATGTCTTAGGCATTTTATATTATAATTTTACAATAAACCCATAAGATAAAGGGTAAAAGTCTTATTTTAGTTGAGGAAACTGAAAGTCAGAGGTATTACGCTGAAAAAGAAAACAGAAGGAAGGAGGGAGGGTACAAAAGGGAAGAAAAACTGACATGCTGATGAGGTGTATGAAACATCTTTATTTTATCTTTGTTATACATACACATGATATAAAATACTCAAATAGCCCTACTGGTTTTATTATTTTTAAAATAATATTTATTTATTTATATATTTATTCCTTATTTATATGGTGTTCTGCCTGCATGTGTGCATGCACACCAGAAGAAGGCACCAGATCTCACTATAGATGGTTGTGAGTCACCATGTGGTTGCTGGGAATTGAACTCAGGACCTTTGGAAGAACAGCCAATGCTCTTAACCTCTGAGCCATCTCTCCAGCCCTGGTCTTATTATTTTTAAAAAAGATTTTCTGCCCTTCTCTGCAAACCCATCTCCTCTCCTTCAGAGGTATATATTTACACACATGTTTGACTAACATGTTTATAGTACAACGTTATGAGCTTTCAGTTTGCGGCAAATATTTTCTACAGTGTAAAACATGTATTGGGCTATTTATTTGCATCTATCAACAAGTTTAAATTAATTCATTGTATTATTCTATTAAACTGTATGAAACATATAATATGTATTATCATATTAAACAGTAGTCTAGAAATGGGGTGACTCTATTATGTTGTTTGAATTTGTGTTTTTATTTGTTAATCTTGACCATGGAATTGTTTTCTTGCTCAGCTGTGAAGGACGTCCAGAAACAACAAACATTGTCACATCTTCGTCAATGGATCCGCTTTCTAATCTTTGAAAATACTTTGGAGCCTTCAGTTACATTGCAAACGCTCCAGCTAAGCAAAGATGAAGATCTTGTCATTTCTGACACTTACCCAGAGAGAGGGGTTGATGCCAAACTTAAGTCTACCAGTGTAAGTAGCCAAAATTTTACATTGTCAAATAACTTATTGTGGGCATTTTTGTCAAAGGGCTATTAGGGCTCATGGCCTGGGGAAGCTTCCGTGGACATGACTATGGAAGTAGGAGGATGGAGAATACATGACCTGACTTTGAAGAGTGGGCCAGAGACGAACATCCATTGGCTGGCTTAGAAATGGTGTGGAGGAATATGATTGGTCCCCCAAAGCCATATAACCTGCTGTTTCTTCCTGAATAAATGAGTCTGCAGCTGCTCACCCCTGGTCTGCTCTCACCTAACTCCCAGTGTCCGTGTGGTGACTCCGCCCTGCTCACCCATTGGCCTGAACCTTCTGCCCTCATCTGCAGGCTGGACGGTCAGGAGGAGGAGCAACAATTTATAACTAAAAAGCTCTTCCATTTATTTGTTCTTGGTACCTTAAGATATAAGAACATATCTATAGTATAAGCTGATGCCATCTCTAGTTTATGAATTAATTGAATTTTCAGCTGGTGCATGCCTTTAACCCTGGCACTTAGGAGGCAAGGGCAGGCAGATCTCTATGATTCTGAGGCCAGCCTGGTATAGCAAGACCTTGTCAACAAAGAGAAGACGAGGAGGATGAGGAGGAGGGTGATAAGGAAGAGGAAGAAGAAAAGATGAAGAAAAATGGATGAAAAGGAAGTGAAAAAGGAACCAGGTGCAGTGGCACCCACCTATAAACTCAGCACTCAGGAAGGCAGAGGCAGGTGAATCACTATGAGTTCGAGGCCAGCCTGGTCTACAAAGTGAGTCCAGGACAGCCAGGGCTACACACACACACACAAAAAAAAAAAAAAAAAAAAAAAAAAAAAGGGCAAAAAACGGAAAAATCTCAATTTTTATTCTATCTTACAAAGCCAATACTGGTTATAAAGTATGAGATCATTAGAAATCAGAGTATTCATCCTCTCCCACACCATCCAAATTTATCATTTTCACTTTATGATGCTAAAATAATTTGAACATCACACTCTCTCCCAGCTTATTTATTCTATCCCTACAAGAATCCACGGTTTCATAGAGGAGATAGATATGAAAGAAAACACAGTGCATTTTAATGAGGCTTCCATAAAGTCAGCCTCCTTTGTGGACAAGAGTCCCAGGGAGCCTAGTAAATTGAATGAGACTGTCTTCCATTTTGCTGTGAATTCCAAGGTATTTGTTGTTCCTAGCAAACCAGTCGCTAGGATATAGGAGAACCTTGGCTTTGGTTAGTATTACAGCAGATGGTGAACACGATGTTTCCCCATGAGAACAAAACGGGAGATAAAGCTCTAAAGCTGGGGAACCAGTAAGCTTCAGATCGGGGAAAGATGTGGTGGTTGAAGACTTGTGGGTCCGTGTTATGGTCTAACATCCTGCTCACATATAGCAGATTTCTCTGTTATAGAACAGAACAAGAAAACCCCCAACAAAGCGCTCAGTCTCCCTGACCCTCAGTCGGGGGTAACATATGGGTACAAAAGAGAGAGGGTTTTAGGTACCTCTGAAGTCCGATTTCATTAGCATCTAGTTGAAAAGGGAAGGTTATCTGAAACAGAAGGCAATCAAACTGCCTTTATCATCTGTCTTAGTTAGGGTTTCTATTGCTGGGAAGAGACACCATGGCCACAGCAACTCTTATAAATGCAAACATTTTGAAAGACTCTAACTAGCAGTGTTTTCAAAGCAAAGACTCATGACCAAACCTTTGGCAGAGTACAGGGAATCATAAGAAAGAAGGGGAGTTAGTCTGATGGGGAAGGGATAGGAGCTCCACAAGGACCAAATATATCTGGGCACAGGCTCTTTTCTGAGACTGACATTCAACCAAGGACCATGTATGGATATAACCTAGAACCTCCACTCAGATGTAGCCTGTGGTAGCTCAGTAACCAATTGGTTTCCCAAAGTGAGGGGAACAGGGACTATTTCTAACAGGAACTCAATGACTGGCTCTTTGGTCTCCCCATCCCCGAAGGGAGGAGCAGTCCTGTTAGGCCACAGAGGAGGGCTTTGCAGCCAGTCCTGAAAATACCTGATAAAACAGGATCAGATGAATGGGGAGGAGGTCCCCCCTATCAGTGGACTTGGAAAGGGGCACGGTGGAGATGAGGGAGGGAGGAAGGGACTGGGAGGGAATGAGGGATCAGGACACGGCTGGGATACAGAGTTAATAAAATGTAACTGATAAAAAAAAATTAAAAAAAATAAATGCAAACATTTAATTGGGGCTGGTGTACAGTTCAGAGACTTAGTCCAGGGGACTGGAGAAATGGCTCAGCAGTTAAGAGCACTGGCTGTTCTTTCAGAGGACCCAGGTTCAGTTCCCAGCACCTACACAATTTGTACATCTAGGGAATTTGATGCCCTCTTCTGGTCTCCAGGGGCACTGCACTGCATGCATATGGTACACAGACATACATCAGACAAAACATCCATGTACATAAAATGAAAAAATTACAGTTTCAGAGGCTTAGTCCGTTATCATCATGATGGGAAACATGGCAGCGGACAGGCCTGCATGGTGCTGGAGTAAGAGCCAAGAGCTCTACATCTTGATATCCGAAGTCAATGGAAGGAAAGTATCCCACTGTGAATGGCTTGAGCATATATAAGACTTCAGAGCCCACCCCACAGTGACATACTTCTGCTACACACAAGGCCACGCCTACTCCAACAATATGGCCACACTTCCTAATAGTGCCACTCCCTATGGGCCTATGGGGGCCAATTACATTCAAACGACCACACCATCCTATCCTTGTCTGTGATCCTAAGATCTAGAAAATAATGAATCCCACAGATCCTGCAAGTTACACCGTTTTCATCTATTAGGAGAGAAGGAAGGAGGAAGGAAACGGGAATAGATACTCAAGGATACAAATTCATACAGGGTTGGGGACATAGCATAGAGGTAAGAGTGCATGCCTAGCATGCGTGAGGCCCCTGGGTTTCGTCCCCAGCACAGGAAAGAAAATTATGTATCGCTCCAAACTCCATTCAAAGAAACTGTCTGAGGAAATTCTTTAGTCAGAGCACAAATAAATAACTAGATCCCCGAGATGGGGAAGAATAAGAAGAGGCAGAAAACCAGTAGGAGCTTACAGTTTAACTGGTGTGGCCAAGGTTGAGCTCAAGAAGGAACAAAGTCTAAGCAACTACAAGAAGGGGAGAGTCCACCAAGCTGCTACAGGGAGGGCGCGTGCATGTCAGAGAGCAGAGTTTCTAGAGAAGAGGTCCTAAATCTGTTGTATGCCTGGGTATTGAAAACAGTAAGCAGTGAAAAGCGGAGTGCATAATATGATGAGATCAGAACCCCAGTGTGTACCCAAGTTCCAGTGAGGCCATTACACGAGAGTCACTGCAGAGTCTGAGCCACACAGTGGCTGATTTTACTGGCATTTATGAAGACAGCTTTGGCGTTTAAGTGGAGGGTAGATAAGACAGGAGCAGAGATGACAGCAAGAACACATTTTAGGTGGCACTGAATTGATACAGGCAGAAGGCATAAGTGAATTTTTCTCTTCATATATGTGACATAAATAATTTAAAAGTTCATGACTATTGGTGTGGTTTTGTTTTGTTTTGTTTTCTACTGTTCTTTCATATGGAAAGCAGCAGTATCGTAAAGAAACATATTGGTTCACATTTTGTAGTACGCCACATCCAGAGAAAGGGAACTTGACATGAACTAGAGGAAGTTATGGTGTAGATCCAGGAAGCAGGAGGTTAGACACGGGGTGTTTCAGGAAGCCTGAGTTGGGAGTCTTTATATACAGAGTGTGAGCGTGCTCCTGGCACGGGATGTTTTCCGTTTTCCTCATGCTGTCTGCTCTCCAGAACGACTTTCTTCCAAACATGCCCAGGAATAATTTCTTCTCTCTCTCTCTCTCTCTCTCTCTCTCTCTCTCTCTCTCTCTCTCTCTCATCTGCATGGGATGGAGGCTTGGGGGTTGGGGTGGAGGGAGGGTTTCTCTGTGTATCTGTTGTTCTAGAACTCACTCTCTAGACCGGGCTGGCCTCAGACTCATGGAGTTCCACCTGCCTCTGTCTCTTGATTGCTGGCATAAAAGACGTGCCACCATGCCCTTTTCTACACAGTTGTTCTGACCTCCACTCCAACATTACCCTTCAGAAAGATGGAAGCTTCCTTCCCTGGCCAAAACAGCTGCTTTCTTTAACCTCTGTCCTGCTTTATGTTTTCTTTAGGCACATGAAACAGTACCTAAAATTATGTACTTACCGACGTATTATTCATTGTCTTTCTGTCCTCTGAGGCTGTAACTTCATTAACCTGCTTATTCATCACTTAAAACAATGCTTAGCACAAAACGATCACTCAGATTTTATAACTGAACTAAAGCAGACACCTACAAGGCTAAGAAGTGACTATGGAAAGGTAGCTGGGGGAGGGGTGTGCTACCACTTAGTGCTATAACAGCTGCTTAGCACATATGAGGCTCTAGATTTGATCCCCAGAAACAAAAACAACACAAAAAAAAATTGAAAAGAAAGATGGGGGGAAGGATGGAGAGTATAAAATAAAACTGAGAAGTAACCTGGAATCCAGGATGAAAACACTGCCTGGACATAAGTTTTTGCCCTGGTGACTAAAGAGTGGCCTCTGTGACTGAATGAGCAGAAGTGTGGCTCCAGACTGGTCTTGCTATCTGGAATTACCTTTGGTACAACTGAAACTGGAAAAGGAATAAACTGATCCAATTTAAGAAAATGTTTTGCCAGGTGCAGTGGCACACACCTGTAATCCCAGCACTGGGGAGGCAGAGGCTGGCGGATCTCTGTGAGTCTGAGGCCAGCCTGGTCTGCAAAGCAAGTCTAGAGCAGTCAAGGCTACACAGAGAAAGCCTGTCTCAAAAAAAGAAAAAAAAGAAAGAAAGAAAAAAGAAAAAGAGAGAGAGAGCAAACAAGGCTCCATGTATACTGTGGAAGTTTTCTGCACATAAGAACCACCATTTACAAATAGACCGTGTGATGGTGATATAAAGCTCCCCAGGCAAATAGCATCACCAAAATAAGAGTAAACTCTGTTATTCCAGACAAACATTTCTCTAATAATTCATTAACCTAAGTTCAAATACAGTACAAGGACAACAGCAGAAAATCGAGTTTAAAAATACTAAAAATATTTCCTATTCTGGCTCAAACTCCTCTCCAAGCTGACTGATTCAAATCGGCTTCTCTCAGCTTCGACTGAACTGCTCTAGTTGACCTCATACTAACTTTGGCAATATGTTCTAATCTCCTGGGTCCTTCTCATTCTCTGGCTCTTTCTGTGTTTCATCTGTGTCTGACTTGTTCCTTCTCTGCAACTTGTCTCTGTAAAACTGCCTCCTTCTCCCACTCTCTTTCTTTCCCTCTGACCTGCTCTCTTTTAAGTCACCTCTCTTTCCTCCGTGTTCTTGCAAAAGTTGGGCATATCCTATTCTGTCAAATCTCCCTCTGATTCATCACTTTGTCTCTCAATTAGACACCACTTTTAAACATGGATACTTCCTTCTACAAACTAACTTTACCTTCATTGGGATTAAAGGTGTGTACTAAGAGCATGTCTGCATTCCAGCCAGATCACACAGACCTAGAAGGTCTTTGGATGTGATCAGAGCAGCCATGTTTCTGGATCAAATCTCTACAGGTTAATATTTTTTAATTTATTTATTTTTATTTTATGTGCACTGGTGTTTTGCCTGCATGTTTGTATGCATGAGGACATCAAATCACTTGAATATGTATTATAGACAATTATGAGCTGCCATGTGGATGCTGGGAATTGAACTCTAGTCCTGAAGAGCAGCCAGTGTTCTTAACCACTGAGCCATCTCTCCATCCCATCCTGTTAATACTTTTGAGATACAGTTTCACGCAGCTCAGAAATACCTTGATCTTTCTGTGCAGCCAAGATCAACTCAAACTCCTGATCCTCCTGCCTGTCACTCTCAAATGCTGGGACGACAGGTGTGCCGCTATGTCTTTCTCCTCCTCTATTTTTAAATGATTGTTGTGGTCAAGTATGTTAGATGTCAAAAGATGGGAGCTATGGAGATGGCCCAGTCAGAAGAGTCAGGCCAGGAGTTCAGTCCTCAGCCACCACGTAAACCCGGTGCAGTCCATCCCTATGGAGATGGAGAAGGGTGTTCCCTAGGGCTGGCCAGCCTGGCTAGCTGAATCGCTGGCTTCCATCCACTGAGAGACTTCTCTCAAAAAATAAGGTAGAGAGCAATTGAGGAAAACACCCAATGTCAAGCTGTGGGCCCATACACATACACACCCAGACATATACATGCAACACACACAGAGAGACCCAAAAACAAATAAAAATTATGTAAAAATACATATTAACAAAGGCTACGGTAGGATTAAGCTTATTTTTAAATTATATCTAAAATAACTTTACCTGTGTATTTTTTCTTCCTTTTTGAGGCCCTTTTTGACTGCCTTTGTTGTAAGAAGGTAAAAACAGTTGTGGTGGGGGTTTTTTGTTTTGTTTTAAGACAGGGTAAGTTGTAACACAAGCTGGCCTTGAATTTATCATGTAGCCAATGATGACTTCAAGCATCTGATACTCCTAGTTCCACCTCCCCAATACTGAGATTACAAGTGTGCACTGCCACACTTGGTTCAGCATATATGTGTGTGCATGTATGTACGTATGTGTGTGTGTGTGTGTGTATGTGTGTGTGTGTGTATGAGATAGAATCCCTGGAGCTAGAGATACAAGCAGCTAGCAGTCATTGACTGGTTGCTCCAGTCCTTTGTAAGAATATTTCTTACTCATGGATCCAGCTCTCTAACTCCCAACATATTTATTTTTTTGTATATGGTGTTTGACTGCATGTCTGCGTGTATGCCTATAGAAGGGTGTCAGATCCCCTGGAAACACGAGTTACACAGACCGTTGTGAGGTGCCATGTGGGTGCTAGGAATTGAACCCGTGTACTCTGGAAGAGCAGTCAGTGCTCTTAACCACTGAGCCATCTCTCCAGCCCCCAACATATTTTTAAGTAACATTTTTTTTTTTAATGGAAAACTGCTGCAACAGACGGCCATGAGTGTGAGGGTCAGAATGCCTGGGAGGCTGAAACAGGACAGTCATGAGCTTGAAGACAGCTTGAAATACATAGTGCATTGGAACCTAGCCTGGACTGCATGAGATTTTGTCACACACACACACACAAACACACACACACACACACACACACACACACACACACGATATATGCATGTCTTATTTAAAAGCATTGTGAATTTTTAAGGAAAAAAAACTCACAGAGAGGTTCTAAATTTCTTTGTGTGAAATAGACTCTCTCAGCTGAAAGTGCCTTTCCTGTTCTATAAAGGTGAGGCATATGGCAGTGTGTATATCACCACACATATCCATTTAATGCAGTGAAACAGTGGCACCCAGGAAGTATTCTGAGACTAACATCTGGAATGGTGTTGAAGATTTCAAAACAAATTGTATTTGACTATCATTACTACACTAGTTTATTACATTCACATTTTTATTATCTTTAGTTTTTGAGGAAGAAAATAAGTGTATTACAGATGTTTTAACATTTCTGTTAAATAGTATGTTTTTTTTTTCCCCAGAGGCGATAATGAATATAGGAGTTCTCTATACAGTACCCTACACAATAAGCACTTGGGAAGTAAAGACTTATCTTGAGGGCCATGCAATGAAGTGAAGACACTTGCTGCCAAGGTTGAACGCCTCAGTTCAATTCCCACGACCTCATATTGAAGGGAGAAAACTCTGCAAGTTGTTGGGTGACCTACAGAGAGGGGGTGGGGTAAATTTTTTGAAGAGTTATCTTGGGCTAGAGTTATAGCTCACTAGGTACAGTGAATGAGGAGCAACCATGAGGCTCCAGGTTCAGTACCCAGCACTGAATACGCTATGCCAGTCATCCTTGACTACACAGCAAGGTGAAGGCCAGCACGAGAACCCATTTCTAAAGGATACATATATATATATATATATATATATATATATATATATATATATATATATGTTATCTGGCAATATTTTCCCTAAGTTGTTTCATTATTTTGAGTTTATCTCTTATTCAGTAAAATTGTGAAGTTGTTTCAATTCCACAATTGATTTTTAAAAATTGTCTCTGTGTATTGTATCTCTTGTCCATATGTTTTGTTTTTTGTCCATATGTTTGATTACCTAAAATATATGAGTATTGATTGAAAATGCTCCTGATACCGATGAATCAGGCTGACTCTATTTTAAGATGAGAAGCTATCTTTTCACAAGGTCAAGATAAGTTCATTCCTACTTTCTGTAGATATTAAATCTTACCAGGTCTTGACCTAGTTTCTGGAATTTGATGTGTTCCACACCTTATACCCTAGCTTCCACCGTGATAAGATTCTCTGCCAAATAATTTTGAAATGTTTACCATGTTCCTACAATCAAAAACCCTTGAAAACCCCCTCTCCTTGGGGCTGGAGAGATAGCTCAGTGGTTAGGAGCACTGACTACTCTTCCAGAGGACCTAGTGCCCACATGGCAGCTCACAATTGTCTGTAACCCCAGGATCTGATCTGACACCCACAGGCATACATAGAGAGAAGACATACATACATACCAATGCAAAAAAATAAAGAAAGAAAAGAAATTCCCCTAGCCTTATAGTTTTGGGGCAAATACAAACCCCACCTCCTATGTCTGATGCTGTTGTCTCAAACCCCTCTTTAGGGAGACAGCTGGCAGAAAATAAAGCTTGCAATTTTTCAAAAGATTTTGAATAATAGTCTACTCTCCTTCAATGGGATTAACAATAGCAAAGACTCATCTGTCCCTTGAATTGTTTTAAAAATAAGAGCAGCCCAATGACAATGTGAACTCTTTTTAGTTGTTGATTTTTTTTTCAGTTTTCTTCCCCAATTCTTTTTCTTCTTTTTTAAAGTTTCATGCTTTCCAACCCTTGACAGAAAAGCAGTCTGAAAAACAGGAAGAAGAAACAATTCAGTAATTTTATCATCTGGCACTTGAAATTAGTGTTAACTCAGTATTTCTCTGAAACAAACAAAAACAAAAACTAAAAAACAACAACAACAAAAAAGGAAACTAGTTAACAAGTTCAAAAATACCACCCAGAAGCTTGGAACTGACATTCCTGAGGCAAGAAACTCCACTTTGTAAACACAAACAGTTGCCTGTGGTGGTGTTGCCTCTGCAAGAGAGGATAGTCTTCAAGCATGTTCGTAGAATCACGTTTAAAACATGTTATTTTTAAAAAGGAGTGCAAGTTAATCTTTGCCTTTGCTGAGTCATTGGTGTGGCTAGTACCACTTGCTAAATGCTTATTGAGGATATAACACATTTCCTTAAGTCTTTTTTCCCTTTTCCTGCCTGAGCTCTCTGGACAAAAATGAGCATTTTCCTTAGAATGACATTATTTCAAGCTATTCCCTGAGGTATAACTTCATGACTGTGAATCATGGATGCAAGGCTCCGAAGTTTGGAGCACTTGTTGCTCATTCTGAGGACCTAGGTTCAGTTTCCAACATCCACGTGACAGTTCACAGCCGTCTGTAACTCCAGTTACAGGGGATCTAATGCCCTCTTATGGCCTTTTTAGACAACAACAGACACACATTCATGCATGTATGTGGGACACATACATACATGTCAGCAACACAGTCCCACAGATAAAGTAAACAAATCTTTTAAAAAAAAATTTAGGTAGAAGATTTAAAAAAAAAACAAAACTAAGTATTTTTAAATCATAAGTAGCTAAAAACCACATTTTTACTCATTCTCTCTAACCCTCTTTTGACACCCAGGATTTTTATGGTTTTCCTTTTACTAGCTAGTTTACTCTCTGGCATTATTCTCTTTATGTGGCATAGGTTACAGATCCAACTTCTGCTGAAAGTTACATGGAACAAGACAGCATTTTGGGAACATATTTTTGTCACTAGTCATGAGGAAAGTGGAGTTTAAAGTGTAAGTGCTCAAAAAACACTGAGCTGGTATCAGTTCCATCTTATTTTTCAAAAGCTGTTTCACTGGTCTTGAATGTGAGTGCTTAGATCCAAGCTCCTAATTAAAACTATACAGACATATTTATAAAAATGCCACAGTGAAATCCATTACTTTGTGTGTTAACTTTAAAGTTCATAAGGAAATGAGAGATGGATCAGCAAAGTAAGGGAGCTTGCTGCAGAAACATGACTCCTCAGCTTCCATTTAAAAAGCCAAGCACAGCTGTGTATACCTGCAATCCCAGGACTATCAGGGACAGAGACAGGAGGATCCCTGGGGCTTGCTAGCTGCCAGCTTAGCTCCAGATTTGGTGAGAGACCTTGTCTCAGGGGAAGCCCATGAAGAGAGTTCTGTATTGATGCCACATTAAAGAACAAAGAGACTCCGTGTTTTGGAGTAGTTTAGACCAACAATGAATACAAAATTGAATTCTCTATTTCTTTCCTTTGGTTATTCATTGTGTCTGTTGTCTGTGATCTGTGTCTGTCTCATCTGTTTATTATATATGTCTGATGTCTATTGTTATGTGTGTGTGTGTGTGTGTGTGTGTGTGTGTGTGTGTGTGTGTGTGTGTTGTGGCCGGGACCAGCATATGTATGTGTAATGCCTGCCTGCCTTGCTGTTTGTCTTAACAAAGAATTTTGTTCTGTGTTTATTGAACAGTAAAGAAAACACAGTAGGAGGAAAGAATGAGAATTTTTTTTTTCCCAGAAAAAATTTAACAGAGCTTACAAGGAATCGACTCTTACTGACCTGGAATGCTGACTCAAAGCTGCAAACAAATGTTATCGATCTACATCCACATGATCCTTCCAAAATGTATAGTGGATTTTGTTTACCTGAAGATTCTTTTCAACCTATTGGCTGCTTTCAGCAAATGATTACAACATACATACACACATACACACAACACTATTCTTTGTCAAGGCATGAAAGAATAAAGACATAGTCAATGATTAAAGCTAAGTGTACAGCTTAGGTTGTAAACGCTCATTACCTGGGATGTCTAAGGCACCCTAGGTTGGTTATATTGTTTTCTGAAAGGCCACTTAAATTTAAACAAGGTAAGTACACAGTGGGGAAATATATTGAGTACATAGTTTTAAATGGTCTCAAAGTTTATCCTTACTTGGTTGCAAGGTCTGGCAAAAGTTCAGTTTCTAAGGCCAGGTGGTGGTGGTGCAGGGCTCTAATCCCACTCAGGAGGCAGAGGCAAATGGATTTCTGAGTTCCAGGGCGGCCTGGTCCACAGAGTTCTAGCATAGCCCAAGGGTACACAGAGAAACCCTATCTTGAAAAACCACAAAAAAGAAAGAAAGAGAGAGAGAGAAAGAGAGAAAGAAAAGAAAGGAAAAGTTCAGTTTTAGAAGGCAAGAAGTATAAGGGTATTCTCAGAAAATAACCCTTTCCCGCAGTATTGATCGGTGGTGCAGACCAGTGGCTCATTACAATGAACATTTGCAAGTAAAGCTGTTTAGGCAAAAGGGTACACTGTGACACACTGTGATACACTGTGACACACTGCAGCTTCCATGGCCAACTGTTCTTTTCGAAATTATTTATTTTATTATTTTTTAATTTTTATTTTTATTTATTTATGGTGGGGTGGTTTCAAGACAGGGTTTCTCTGTGTAGCCCTGAAGGTTGCAAAGGTAGATATGGAGGGAGGGGGAGATGAATGGGATTGGGGCTCATGATGTGAAATTCACAAAGAATCAATAAAAGTTAAAACAAACAAACAAAAACCCCACAAAGATTGACTTTCCCATTGTGTGTGTGTGTGTGTGTGTGTGTGTGTGTGTGTTTCTTTTCAGAATTAGAAAGGTTATTAATATACCTCCAATGTGTGAACTGAGAGGCTGGCTCATAAGAAACCAAAAGAATATCGTAAATGTGCGGCCATCCCCCACGCCAACCCCCAGAGAAAAAGCAGGAGTCTCAACATGAACTGGTAAAAACCACGGGTCATCAGTGCAACTGACAGACACTTTGACCAATACTCACATGGTATTACTCTGCCATTGGACCCACTGCTCAGAACAGAAGAGCTTTTGGCAGACATCTTCTGTTTGAGCCTCAGGTTTTGTATTTTCAATTTCTAAAATAAAGCTATCCCAGATTTGATCTATCATCCTTGAAAATAATCTGTAATGAGTAAAACTAACAAAGGATAAAAACAGGGCCAGGCCTAGTGGTGCACAACTTTAAACCCAGAGCTCGGGAGGCAGAATCAGGTGGATCTCTGTGAGTTTGAGGCCAGCCTGATCTGGAGTGAGCTCGAGGACAGCCAAGGCTACAGAGAGAACATTTTTCAAAAGTTGATTAGTTTATTAAAATAAAATTAGGATTAATGGGACTAGAGTGGTGGTTAGATACCTGCACAAAAATCCAAAGGGCTGGAGTTCGAATCCCAGCACTCACATAATAAGCCAGTCATCCTTGTTACACAATTGTAGCCTCAGCTTCAAAGGGGAAGGAGATAAGTGGATCACTGGGGCTTTCAGCCTAGCTGACAGAAAACATGAGTCCCAATTCAAGGAGAGATTCTGCCCCAAAGGAATAAGTGAGGATAGATAAAAGAAGATCCCCAGCAGTTCCTTCTGGCCTCTGCATGCACACAGCTATATGCACACACATACACACAGACACAAGTTTATCAGGTAAAGATGCCTGTAAACCCCAGTACTCAGGAGGCTTAGGTATAAGAATTGCCATGAATTTGAGGCCAGCCTGAGCCACAAGGTAAGTGCCTTGTCACTTAAGGCTGCAGAGTGAGACCTATCTCAAAAAAGAAAGTGGTGGCGGTGCGCGTGTGAGCGTGTGTGATTTTGTATTTACATTTAAGTCTGGGTCAGATAATAGCAAAGGTACTGGCATGGATTGACTCTAACAGTCCATGTGGGCTTACGCTCTGAACACGTTTTTCAGCTAGTGGTGCTATTTGGGGAAGCTGTCAAATCCTAGGAAGTAGGGCCTCCCTGGGGGAAGTGGGTCATGTTTTATATAAATGCAATGTTATTTGATCTGAATGATGCTTACAATATTCAAATATATAATTCAGACTTGCTTACAGAGAAAAATGTACATCTCCTAAGTGGTTCTTTTGGGTTCTTGGGCATGATTTCTAAACAGAGATCCTGGAACCCATTAACTTTCTGCCATCTAGTGACAGCTATGTATATTTATTATTATTAGGCTTAGAGGGAATTAAAATCCTAAGGCTAATGCCGTTCAATTTTAGACTAAATATTTTGGAACAGAATGTTTATGTGTAAAGCCTTTTCTTTTTGTAAATAAATAAATGTTTACCTCCTGGTAAAATATTCAATAAAGTTCCACAAGAATTTATTCTGGTGTATAATGCTTGAGCCATGTTTCAACTATGACTCACAGCTTGGGGCATGATAAAAATTCTTCGCTTGATCAAATTTTAGATTTCTGAACTTTCTCCCAGGCCCCTCTGTGTACTTCCTTATCAAATCCTGTTTTAGCAGATAATCCTGCTTAGTTGGTTTAGCAGGAAGCTCCCCCTCTCCGTATTTAGTCAGTATTCTAACCCTCCATCATGCCTCTGGTGTTCTCTGATCACCCTGGTCTGTCTTCTGCAATTTAGAATCCTCTCTGTGCCTAAGCAATTCTATCTACTGACCCAGACTTACTCTGTTTTATGCTGCTCCAACAGAATGCCTGGATAACTACAAAGAGCAGAAGTGCGTTTCCTGGAGTCCTGAAGGCTGTGAGATTCAAGGTTCAAAGACCCATCTCTAGCAAGGGTCTCCTTGCTGTATCATCCATGATACACAAGAAGGGACCAAGTTCTTTTATCCAAACCCCACTCTTATGATAAATAACCTCCTCAGCAAAAACAGCATTCATCCTTTTTGAGGGCAGATCCCCTACCCCAAGACCTAAAGATCTGCTGAAGAAAGACCCCCACCTCTCAGTGAACACTTTCACTGGGGTTCCATTCCACCACATGCTTCAACAGCACATTCAAAGCCCTTTCCTTCTCCTCCTTGCCTGTGCCATCCAGGGTTAAGCCCAGGATCTTTGCAAACTTCCATAGCAGTCGTGCCTACATCTACCATGGTGGTGCTGGCCAAAGTCTAACACTTGTTAAACCCCGAGAGCCGGGCATGGTGGTGCACGCCTGTAATCCCAGCACTCAGACAGACGGAGGCAGGCAGATCTTCAGGCCACTGAATAGCATGACTGTTAAAGCACTTCAGGATTAATTTGAAGCCCACTCCACAGGAAAGTCATGCCTGTGAACCTGCCCAGAAGCTCATGGCTTGGGAGGTCATAGGCCATAGGTGAAGTTACTGCTACACTGTTGCTTTGCTAGATGGACATGGTGTCAATCTACCCTCTAGGTGTTTATGTTTACGCTCGTTGATTAGTGTTGTTCCCAGTCTCCGCAAGAGCAGCATCTATCTGCAGCGCGCAACAGGTAATGCAGAGAGAGAGACTCAGGCTCGCTCAGCTCTAAATGGGACGTTTCTATCACCCCTCCAAGGTTCAAGGAGCATTACAGAAAGGGGAACAAAAAGAACGCGACAGCCGGAGAATGAGAAGTACTGTGAAATGTTGCCCTCTGAACACAGCTGACGCACCCATGAACTCACAGCAGCAATGATTTCTTGACTGGCCATCAGCAACAGTCATGGATGTGGCAGGGGCTCATGAAGCCTTAGTCTTCCCTGAGCAGTTGATTGCTGAGGGACAGGGCTCATATTCCTGTGGTGTTGACAGCCATCTAGGTTGCTTCTATTTCTTAGTGATTGTGAACATGAATGCACATGTAGTAGTTCTATGATAGTCTTTGCAAATATGCGGCGTGTTACAGCTGAAGCATGCGGTAGCTCTAGTTCCAGCTACCTGAGGAACCACCACTCACTTCCTCAGTGGCTATGCCAACAGCGAATAGCTGTTCCCTTCTCCACATACAATCTCTGTTGACATTTGTTTGTTTGTTTAATCTTAGCCATTCTGAGAGAAAATAACAGCTCCAAGGAGCTTTAATTTGCACTTCCCTGATGGCTACGGATGTTGAACATTTTAGAAAACATTTTTCAGCCATTTTTTTCTTTTGAGAACGTTTTAGTTCCATAAATTGGATTATTTTGTTGGTGTTTAGGCTTTCTATTTGTTTGTTTTTGAAACAGGTTTTCTCTGTGTAGCCTTGGCTGTCCTGGAACTCACCCTGTAGACAAGGCTGGCCTCAAACTCAGATGTCCACCTGCCTCTGCCTCCCAAGTGCTGGAATTAAAGGTGTGTACCATCCTCCCTCTGTTGTAATACTAATAATATTTACTACTGGTTTATCTTTTATTAAAGCTTGCTATTAATCCTAAACAGCTGTATAACCAAATCACCATACAGAGACTGGGTTTATTTAGTTAACCTAGAACACAATGCTAAGTAATAGTTACTCCCTCCTGAACCTCCAAGCCCTCATAGTTTCCTAACATTTATTTCCCACATTATGCTTGCTTTTAGTGATATATTAGGTCCAGTCCATCTCTCCACCTCATTTCAAGATCTGTCCTCCAGCTCTGCTCTCTTGGCTTTCCTCTCACACCTTCTCCCACTCATTTCCTGCCCTCTGGCTCCTCCCTTTGTACAACGTTGTAGCTAGTCATTTTATTTTGGCCTGTTTACACACAGTTGAGACAGGATGCTTAGAGTAAGTATCACAATGCAATATCCGGATTGAAACCGGGGGGGGGGGGGGGGGAAGAAATCAGCTAAACAAGAGTAAGATGTATACATTTCAAAAGAACAACACCCCTCTGTTGTTTTTCTTTGTATATGTTAGACAGTAACTTTCCACCAGACATACAGCTGACAAAGGTTATTTTTCCCCATTCTGTAGGCTGCCTCTTCATGAAATGATGATGTTTGTTTGTTTTTAATTTTACAAGGACCCATTGTCAGTGGTTGGTCCTAATGCCTGTGCTGCTAGGTCCTCTTCAGAAAATTCTTTCCTGTGCCTCTAAATTGAAGCATATTCCCTACTTTCTCCTGTAACAGATCAGGTCTCTCATGGAGGTCCTTGATCCATTTTTTGCTGTGTATCATGCAGGGTGAGAGATAAGGATCAAGTTTCATTCTTCATGCAGCCATTGATCCATTCTTGTGTTAGGGCACGTGTTTTCTGTTTTTGACAGTTCTGACCTCTATAGATGCAAGACCCCCATGGGTTCCTTTGTCTGTCACACATGCAGGCTAAGCAATCTCTGACTCATTTGCTAATGTCACTGTGTTGTGTGACACTATTTGGGGCAAGGCATTAACAAATGTCTACTCATCCCAGAAAAGGAATGGACAACAGATCAAAGTAACAGTATTGCCAAAGTCCCACTTGGTGAACCAATGAGTTTATTGGGGTTACAGGATATGGCTGAGGGATTTTATATATAGGAGCACGATGTCTCAAAAAAAAAGGCCACGCCAGCATGGGTAACAATTCAGAAAAAGCTGAAATTTTGCAGTGATCTACATGATTTACAGGTCAGAAAGTGTGTTTTCAGCATTATTGCTAACACATGCTGGGAAGAAAGAGGCCTTGTGACTCCGCTAAGTTTTACTAACTTTTTCAAACTTTTAAGTTGTTTGCTTTTTGTGTCTCAATGACCCTCTCTTTTTAGTTCGTCTTGAGTTTTAAGGAGCTTCCCTGCAAAATGGCATGTTTAACCCAAGGAAATTACCAGCTCATTCCTTAAATTGCAAAGCTATTGCTTTGGCAGCGCGGAGCTCAAACCTAGGCAAACGTACTGTCACTAAGCATTGTACCGTAATATGTGTACTACGGGTCACATGAAAGAACTTCTAAAACAAAGAGAACGTTCCTGCAAAATAGTCGTGACCACAAACACCATAAACACCTTCATTCTTTCAAACTTAGTATACTGTGTAAAAGAGAAACATTATGCATACACATTTAATATTGGTCTTTCCAACTTTATTATGTACAAATAAGAAAAACAAACTTTAAATAAAATACACAGTTCTAAGAGAGCATAATCTTATCAGTCTGTAAACACTTCAGCCAAGCACAGTCAAAATTACACAGTATCTTCTAAGGAAGACTGGCGAGATATTTAAATTTTGTTTTCAAGTATGAAGAATTAAACATTTAGTCTTTTGCTTCCTCATGAAAAATAATCTATTCTCAGACACAGTGTAAGTATTGTCATAGCTACTACTACTAAATGAAACATGGGCTGAACTACAGTTTGCTGTAATGCCCTGCGAACATCCACTATGACTCAGAATACTTATATAGGTTCAAAACCTTAAGATGAAAAATAGCACAGTCTTTAACCTCCTTTAAAAGGAACTTTGAAATTAAACTTCTCAAGACTTTCATCCAGAAATGTTTCTTAAATATCAAATTTCTCTTCACAGACACTATGTCCATTTTCTTCGTAATCATCTCTTGTAACCACCATATCTTCAAAGTCATCATTTTCAGATATCAACTTTCCACCTTCCCAGGAATACGTAATAGGGCTGAAATAGAGATCACAAAAATGAACTCAGCCACCAACCAACGATTCATAGAGCAAATGTCGATTACGCACTAGGAGACTGAAAGTTCTACTTTGGAAAGTAAAACTGCGTTTATGGGTTAAGCTCTTCCTCACCTGCACAACACAGTGGATTGTTTTTGGGTTTTTTTTTCCCTATTTGCCCTATTTGTGGTCCTTCTACTTTTAGTGAAAACCCCAGAACATAAACAAAAGCTGGTGAGAAGTAAACGGGGAAAATGCTCTAGCTCTGGACCTAAGTTGAAGAGAAGACATATTAACCTAATTATTCTCCCAGCAGGCCATGGGCCAGCTATGGGTAAATCCTACTTTAGAGATGGGAACGGGAAGTCTAAGTTACCCTGCAGCTGTGGCGTGTAGACCTAGCAGCTGTCTCAGCAACACTTTCAGTCTGTACTGTGGCTGCTATAAACAGACAGACGGTAGATAAAACCCACCAAGTGAAGCACTCGATTTGCTTTGCTGTCTATAGCCACACATGCTTTATGCTGACTCAGTTCTATTTTTCTTCTTCAGCTGAGATCAGAACAGGTGAAGAGAATTGTTCTTACACACAGCATTTGCAACCTTTTATTAACAGACTTATTGATATCTTTATATTTGTACGTGTAGGTTTTTTTCTGGAAGGAAACATGCACAATCATGATTCATCACATTAAACAACAAAAGCTATCTGGTCAGTCCCTTGGCCTCAGGCAGGTATGTGTAGGATAAAAACCCAATGTCAAGAAGTATATGAACATTACTGCTGACAAAAAAATTATTCCAGCATTTAATGATTACTTGATACTTTTACCCAAAAGTTAAAAATGGAAGTTTTATATAGGTGGTGCATATTTATAATCCCAACACATGGGAGCATGGGCCTAACGACTGTTAGATTGGGGTCTGATGGAACTTCATAACAAGCAACACTGGGTCTCAAAAAAAACAAAACAAAACAAAGGAAAACAGAAAGTGATGCAGATGAGACCCTTCAATTAATGTCTACTGACTTTGAAAAGTACTACTTCAGTGTAAATTTAAATTTAATTAAAGTAGAATCTTATTTTTAACTTTGCCACTAACACTAGGCAATCTTTCCGTTAAGAACTCCTGATTTGGCCATGATGTGGTGGCTTGGCCTTAATCCTGGCACTCAGGGGGCAGAGGCAGCAAAAGAGCAATCTCTATGCATTTGAAGCCATCCTGGTCTACATAAGCTAGTCTCAGACTAGCTAGTGAGACTATTTCAAACAAACAAACAAACAAAAATCAAAATACCCTACTAGCTCGCAGGCTAAGTTCTTGCTAGCAAATCCTGACAACCTGAGGTTAAACCCTGGGACCCATGTAGAAGGAGAAAATCAATACAGTTGTTCTCTGGCCTTCACACACATGCTTGAAGCATCCACACCCCCAACCCCACACATCATATACACATAATAACAATAAAATGAAAGCCCTCGTGATTCAGGTAATATAACTGAGCTTTTACTCTGGTCACTGCTATGAACTGACCATAAGGAACCAGGGTTTCACAAGGCCTTCTCTCTCCAATGTCAAATGCAAAGCTCTAAGCAAAATGGTATATAAGTCCATTCATACAGTTGTAAAGATCTACCTTAACTTTTTTTGCTCAAGTTGAAATGATCCTATTTGCCCTTTTTCATAAAGAGAATAGGTGACATTAAAAGTTTGTTGTTGTTTTTTTTTTTTTTTTTGAAACAGTCTCACATTAACCAGGCTAGCTTCAAAACTGCTTTGTAGCCGAGCTTGGCATTGAACTCCTCGTTTTTCTGTCTCTTGCTTCTCAAAGCTGGGATAACACACCAGCACAACCATTCCTGACTTCATAACAATTCTGAATAAAAAAAAACCTAGTCAGTTACAAAGGCTCACTGAAAACATTTAGAACATAAAAAATTCCAAAACTTATGAATTGATAGTGTTTCTCTTTCTCTCTCTTTGTCTTTTTCAAGACAAGGTCTCTCTGTGTAGCCTTGGCTGCTCTGGACTTGCTTTGTAGACCAGCCTGGCCTAGAACTCAGAGATCTGCCTGCCCCTGCCTCCCTGAGTGCTGGGATTAGACAGGTGTGCATCACTTCTGCCCAGCTGATAGTGTTTATCTTAATAATTCAGTTGTTAACCTTCTCTTCTTGATAGAGAGAACTTGTCACAAGGTGGCACGTCTAAGATAAATTTAGTAAGAATTTGGTTTTTTTGCCTATAAAAATCCTTGGAACTAGGACTGACACAGATAGGGGAAAAGTTCATGTTCCTGGGCTCCCATCATGTGTCAAATGCTGTGGTTGGCTCTCCTAACTCACTTAAGAGTTAAGATTTTATTTTGAGACAGAATACAAGGATGCCACTGGGAATAACCTGCCAGCATCTAAACAGAGCCAAGCTTTAACGTCACGCCTTCTACTCCCCAGCTCTGGCAAAAGGGTTCCTTTATAAACCCACACTTACTTCTCAGGCAACACAACTGAAACGTCATAATCTGTTGGCGTCAAACACCGAACTTCTGAGTAAACCCGATCTCTGAATCCCGGGAAAAGTGTATTTCCTCCCGTCAAGACAATGTTCTTAAAAAAATGTGGCTGCATTTCTTTAAAAGAAAAAAAAAAAAAAAGAGAAAAGTAGAGAACAACGTTAGAAGATCTTCTCCCTGGAAGGACTCAGCGAGCATGTGGACAAAGAGCAGTCGAGATGGCTGGAAACCACAGCCTCAGAGGTCCACCATTAAGATTAAATGTTTTTCCTTTGTTGCTGCTGTTGTTGAGACTGGCTGCACTATATGGACAAGATGGCCTTGAATTGCAATCCTCCGGTCTCATTCTCTACAGCACTGTGGTTAGGACATGTGCCACCACACAAAGCTACATTTTAAGATTCATGAGAAGGTGATATGGGTGCAGACACTAAAGACAGTGAAATGTGACCTCACAGATCTTTAAAACAAAAAATTAAGGTGGATGAACTACTACCTATGGATTGTATATGCATGGAAGCCATATATAAACAACTTTCTGTAGCAGACAGGCATTGAATCATAATTATCATCCTTCTCCCCAAAAACAAAGTGGGTCTTCACTAGAGATGAGATTATAAACTTCTGTAATAAAAAAGGCCTTCTTTGATATTTTTAATTAGTCCAAATTTCTATGTTCTCACACTAAAAACAGATATATCTATTCTATGATATTTACCTTTGATGGGAAAACACTCATGATCAATAGCCTTTAAGTAAAGATCTAGGTGTGAACAAACACACTAAAGGTAGATGACGGCAGACACTAGGCATCACAAGGTGAACTGGCATTACAAACCTACAGAACACAACTGGAAAAGCTATCAGGATGTAATGGGCACTGGCCACACCACACCTACTGCTTCTCCTCATCACAATAAAGCTGCCTTCCAGGAGCACTGTACTGATATTACATATGTAATGACAGCAACTTCACATAAACCGGGAACCAGGAACACAGCTGTAGCATTACTCACTTTCCTTTTCATTTTGGTTTTTAGTCATGGAAAAGTACACTATATGCACTAGATTTCTTCTAATGCCATGACTGTTCCTTATAGAGAAGGATAAAAGCGCTGGAGAGGTTATGGCTCAGTGATCAAGAGAATTAACTTCTCTTACAAAAACACCTGAGTTCAGTCACCAGTACCCACATCCAGCAGTTCAAAACATCCAGCTCCACAGCATCTGATGCCCTCTTCTGGGTTCTGAGGGCACCTGCATGCATGCGACACATAAACTCATACAGGACAACCCCACACACATACAAATATAAACAAATAACTCCTTAAAGTAGGACAGCCAGGGTCTGGAGAGATGGCTCAGAGGTTAAGAGCACTGACTCTTCCTCCAAAGGTCCTGAGTTCAATTCCCAGCAACCACATGGTGGCTCATAACCATCTATAATAAGATCTAGTGCTCTCTTCTGGCATGCAGGCACACATACAGGCAGAATTCTGTATAAACAATAAATAAATCTTAAAAAAAAAAGTAGGACAGCAAGATAGGAAACTACTCTAAAATCCCAGGACACTAGTTACTTAACATATACTTCAGAAGAATCGGAAATCTCTATGAAACCCTTGACTCCACTCGTTTTGATTTTGTTATTATTTATTACTACTGTATGCATGCCTGTACACACATGCACACACGATACGGGAGGGACATTCATGTCAAGAGCAAGTGTAGCGATCAAATGATAACTCCATAACATTGGTTCTCTCTTTCTACCTCTATGTAAGCTTTGGGAATTAACTTAGGTTGTCAGGCTCATACACAAAGGCCTGGGCCATCTTGCTATCTTAATAAAAGTAAGTCTGATTGCTGGAGTGGTGGTGACACATGCCTTTAATACTAGCACTTAAGAGGCAGAGGCAGTTAAAGATGGAGCTGGTTTCCGCCTTCCACCTTCCCGATGGTGAGTGCTCTCTGTCAGGAACAACTCCACATTTGGCTAAGGCCGAGGATCTGGCTTGCTTCCATGTATGTGGACCTATCTGCATTGCCCCCGTGGCATGCCTGGGTTGGCTACCCAGAGGCTATTTAAGCTGTGGGCTGGCTTTCCCCGGGGTCCGAGGATTGTTCAATGTTCCTGAATAAACTGCATTGAAAAAAAAAAAAAAAAAGAAATTTAACACTAACAGTGAAAAAAAAAAAAAAAAAAGAGGCAGAGGCAGGAAGATCTTCATGAGTTTGAGGTCAGCCTAGTCTACAAAGCAAGGACAGCAAGGGCTACACAGAGAAACCCTGTCTTGAAAAACAAAAACAAAGAAAAGTAATCCTGTATGTTATTCTAAATATCACAAAATGAATAAGCTAGTCTTATCAATTGCTGAAAGAGCAATCCATTAAAACCTTTAGATTTTGATTCTGAATACATTTAGGTTAAAACTTTCAGTTCAGTCTTGTAGCACACCTATAATTCTAACCCTGAACCTGAAGCAGGAGACCCTGAGGTCAGGCCAGTCTGAGCTATAGAGCAAAACTGTGCCAAAAAAAAAAAAAAAAAAAAAATCAATAGACTTTTCTCAAATGAATAGAGCTATTTAGTACTTAACTATATTCATGCTTAAATAGACCATCATGACTTTTGCAAAGTATGATTTGTGACCCAGAACAAATCAACCAACAACTACTTAAATGCATTATAGGATCAGAAAATCTTTTCCAATAATACAGGTGTCATTGTTTGAAATTACTTAAGAAACAGTACTATGATTATTATTTTTCAAAACTATTTCTCTTCAACATTTTACTCTGGTCATTAGCAAATGTACCTTCAGGTAGGTTTTGAATTGAATAGACAATAGCTTCCGGGATCCCCATCTCCTGAATGCCAATGTCAGAAGGATTGAAGAGTATTTCTGGAACAGCAAATCTCTCATTGGCGAGGCGAAGAATCTGTTCCCCAGACTTATACTTTCCACTCAGTACCATCTCTTCTCTTGGCTTAAAGCAAAGTGAGGTAAAGCATATGAGCGACATTGCCTTGTTCATATGACAAATACCAATTAGAAATACATAATACTAGACAGTGACCATGTTTTATTAGAAGTCTCAAGATTCTCAAAAATTAGAAAAATATTTTCTCCCTCCTGTTGTCATAGCATACAAACAAAAATGAGCTCAAGAGGTAGAGGAAGGAGGCTCTCTGTGAATTTGAGGCCAGCCTGGGCTACATAATGAGTTCCAGGATAGGAGGGAAGAGGAGACTAATTAAAAAAAAAAAAAAAAAATCAATGCTACTATGTCCATCCTACCCCACAGACAATCTACCACCTTTACTCCATATGTCTTTAAAAGAAAGGAAAGTTCACAGTCAGCCTGTAACAGCAGTGATTCCACTGCTAAACAGAGATTATGCAGTACGAGTGTCTACCCCCTCCCCCGTGCTCCTGCCCCTCTCTAGTTACTCCCTACTTCACTTGTTTGTTGGACACGCAGCTGCCATACTCCACAGATGGTTCAACAACCATGCACACGTGGGCAGCACTGAGTAGACTCAATGGGTAAAAAAATGCAGCACATTCTATCGGGAAGAAAGAATAGTGGTGGAGACAGGGAGGAGCAGGAGAGGAAGGAAAGGAGGGAGACCTGAAAATGCACTACACGCATGTACAAAATCCTCAAACATTAAAAAATAATTTCCAGCCAGGCACGGTGACAACATCTGTGATCCCAGCACTTGGGACACACAGCAGGTGAATCTCTATGAGTTCGAGGACAGCCTGGTCTACAAAGTGAGTCCAGGACAGCCAAGGCTACACAGAGAAACCATGTCTCGAAAACAAAAATCCAAATAATTAAGCAAAGTCATGTTTGTTTGGTTTTTTTAAAATCTTTTCTTTGTTTCAAGACAGGGTTTCTCTTTGGCTGTTCTGGACTCCCTTTGTAGACGGGCCTGCCTCTGCCTCCCTGAGCGCTGGGATTAAAGGCATGCGTGCCCTACCACATCCAGCTCAAGACATGGTTTTTATTACTGCAATGTTTCCTTTAATGCCAGCTTGTAGTGCACCTATATA
Source organism: Meriones unguiculatus (assembly GCF_030254825.1). Classification (NCBI taxonomy): domain Eukaryota; kingdom Metazoa; phylum Chordata; class Mammalia; order Rodentia; family Muridae; genus Meriones; species Meriones unguiculatus. Next base: position 97,681,188 of record NC_083350.1, read on the forward strand.
GCAAACACAAACTTTACATGAACCAGGATATTCTCTTCTTTACATTCTGCTAACCTGCCCTTCGGTGAAGGGGCTAGAAAAGGGCTCTCCTTCTGAAACACCCACATCATAAAAAAATCAGTCCTGGTCAACCGTACAGTCATCATCTCTTCAAGATTCAGGTATAGTCATTCACGTCACCCAGATGATAGATACAAGTTTTCCACCACAGCATACTCAAAATACGTGAAAATGTATGACTATGTGTGTAAACACATGTATGTGCAAATATACATATACATTATTGTTTCCTTAATACATATTGTAGTCTTCCCCAATCTTTCATGTTAATCACATGGCCACTGCCTAATACAGCACACACTACCTAGCATATGGTAGGTATTCAATAAAATCCTGGACAATGGCATGCAAAAACAAAACAAAACAAAAACAAAAACAAAAAAAAAAACAAAAACCAAACAAACAACAAAACAAAGTGCCTCTAACTGCATGAGACATTTTATGTACATTATCCCACAAGTATCACATAACACTGAGACAGACATGCTGTCATTTCACTCATGATATATTAGACTCAGGAAGGTTCCGACTTATTCAAGGTTTATCATATCAGCACACCGGAAATATTCCCTTTCATCATAACCTGGATATGAATGACTCAGCTTGCTATCAATTGGGAACACGCTGCTCATAACAAATTTTATATAAAACTTTCCAGATAATTACACAACATCACTAAAAAAACCAAGGAAAGTATAAATGTAAATCACTTCTAACCCAATTAAATAACTGCCACAGTGAGATAATAGTATTATTCTCCACAGAAGAAGTATCATTCTATCTTAGGTAGAATGGAAAATATTCTCTCTAAATTTACAACTTAACTTACAACTGACATTAAGCCTGGTAGGGCGTATAAACCTGCAGTCCCAGCACTTGGGAGGTTGAAGCAGGAGGACTGTGCAAGTCTGAGGCCAGCCTGGGCCTATTTAAAGCAAAAAGAAACTAAACACACACACACACATGCACACATGCTGACTTTAGATTCACTTTAAAAGTTTAAAGGATAATTCATTCATTTTGCCAATACTGGAAAACTACCTGAGGCAGACACAGGCTGAAAGACATTAAAGGTTTACAGCTGTTTTAAAGCCCTGATTAACAGAACATGATCAGGCTGACTGACCAAATACCTAACCAGGGAAAAGAGCCAGCACTCCGTGTCCTTGCTGAATGTCAACTCCAATGCCATTAGTCATTAATATGTAATCTGAAAGTACAAGTAGTTTCTCTTTTTTGAGGGTACAATTCTAAAGCCTTTTTGTAGACATAGACAAATGAAGAGATTTAGACGGCTTTGGGAGGCTGGTCAGAGAAATCCATGATTTACTGAATGGCCCTCATACATTTATTTCTAGCACCATTACACAAACTATCAGTTGTGCTATAATGGTTCTGCAGAAAGTGGTAATCACTAGAGACAAAGGAATATTCTCCAGTTAGGTCTGTTAGGTCTGATGGTTTACACTTTAGCAGGCATCCTCTTTCTGAGAAGAGATTAAATAGAATTTCTGTTGTTTGTCACCCATGATATTATAGACTCCATTTCTCCATATGTTGTTACTGTTCATTTTAACAGGAGAAAATCAAAGCTTCAAATTTCCCAAGAGTTCTTGACTAATGTATCCTAGTTGAAATTAACAATAGCCTAAGTGGTTGGGTATGGTGGCACATGCCTTTAGGCCGGCACTCAGGGAGGCAGAGGCACACAGATTTCTCCAGGCCACCCAGGTCTACAAAGCCAGTGCAGGACAGCTAGGCAACACAGAAAAACCCCGTCTCGAGAAAAAACAAAAACAAAAACAAATATAGCCTACGTGTGGCGGTTTAAACAGGAACGGTCCCCACAGGCTCATAAATTTGAATGCTTTGTCACCAGAAAGTGGTACTATTGGGAGGTGTTAGAGGAAATCTGCCACTGCCATGTTTCCTGTTGAGATGATAATAGACTAAAGCTCTGAACTGTGAGCCAGCCTCAATTAAGGTTTTCCTTTGTAAGAGTTGCCTTGGTCATGGTGTCCCTTCGCAGCAAAAGAAACCCTGATTAAGACACCTAGAATGGCAAAGCCCCCTCTGATCCACGAATGACTGCTTCCTAGCGATTGACCAGTGTGTGCAAAAACTAGCAACTGTGGGTCCTGCTCTACAGCTAGCGACTGCTGTAGCTGGAGACTCCCTAATCCCCCAGCTGTGCCACACTAAACACACCAGGATCCAGATGGGTCACCCCTCCCACACTCAGGTCAAGGCACCAAGCCTTGGATCCACGGCCACAGCAAATGAGTCTGTAGGAAACTAAACAAGTGCAGGCTCTAACTAGACTCTGCTCACAAGGTCACAGGTCAAAAAAACCTGCAGAGTCGTAAAACCACTTGCTTCTTGTCCCATGTCCAACTGTCTGTCTGTGTGCCACCCCCTCCACCTCCTGCTCACCCCTCCCCCAGGAAAGATAATGAGTAAATCAGTGATCAACTGTGAGAAACACCTCAACAATGCAGGCCCACGGAGCAGGTGCTGGTCTGAGAAAACAAGGAAGAAACTGGCTTAGGTGATAATGTCTGATGATCTAACGGCATGTCACTCACAGGGCATGAGAAAGTTCTTAGAAAGGAAAGAGTCCTAGTTAGATGTTCATTATCCAGAAAAAAAAAATAATAATAAGCTTTCTGACTTAGGAACTGAAAACTCCCAGGAAGATGAATGGAAACCAGGCAGCTTCTTAACCCCCTTGATTCCAGTGATCTGTCGTATTGGGAGAGACTAGATCATGCTGACCAGCTGCAGGCCCCACCTCTGCGGAACAGTCAGCTTTGTACCCCGTCTGACTGTGGACCTTGCTGATAACTGGATAGTAAAACTGTAGATGGTCAATTGTGTCTAATGAGACAACTCTGTGGTCTAAATATTTGGGGAGATTTTCCTTCCTGAATTTTGATCTGCATTTCACCTCTGTAATGTGGTGGTGGGGGGGAGAATTTCAGATATACTAAGTACAAACTATATAAAACACATATACCCAGTAAGCAGCTCGATACAATTTTACAAAGAAATTATCATGCCTTTTAAAATCTGATGTTCACCACTCACATAGTTCTTTGAAACTATGTAAAACTAGGTTAATGCTACTGTATTCTAAATAAAGTATTCTATATAGACTTAATGTGTATATACCTTTCTATTGTTTTTTATTAAACATTAATTTTGGGATGGATCCATGGTAATCATGTAGCTCTACCTTGTTTTCATTACTGTTTACTATATGAACATATTAAAATTGTCTTCCTTATAGCTTCCTTATAGGCTACTGCCAATTTCCCACTATTCTAAATGAATACTATATGTCTCCTTACATTTCTGAGTAGAATTTTTGGTTGTTGTTGCTGGTGGTGGTTTTTCGAGACAGAGTTTCTCTGTGTAGCCCAGGTTCTCCTGGAACTTGATCTGTGGACCAGGCTGGCCTTGAACTCACCTGCCTCTGCCTCCCAGGTGCTGGGATTAAAAATGTATGCCACCACTGCTGATCTGAAAATTCTAATTTCCCAAGAGTCTTTATCAAGCCAGTAACCACAGGGTCAGACTTTACATTTACCAAACACAGAACTGTCTTTTCCTGAGCTGACCAAAGACAAGAGAAAATTATCTTCACATTCAAGATAAATTGCTTAACACTTAGAATATGCAGTGAATTTTGTCCTTCACAACAATCTTAGAAACTTACTAATTAAATTTATCTACTTGTGCCTAAAGAAATGGCTACAAGGAAGGCAGTCACTGAAAGACCCCGTCAATCCAGCTAGTTGGGAAATGCTTTGCAAATGTGGCTGAAGTTGTCACTTGAGAAGATTATGAAGATTAGAAGATATTACGAAGGAGCTTGTTTTTAATTACCTTACAGGATCTGGAGAGAGGGCTTAGCAGTTAGGAGCACTGGCTGTTCTTCCAGAGGATTCCCAGTACCTGCACAGAGGCTCACATCCTTATAACTCCAATCCCAGAGGATGTGACACCCCCTTCTGGCCTATGTGGGCGAGTACATGGTGTGTATACATACACGAACACAATATACCCACACATAGCAAATAAAAATATAAAACAAAAAAAGAAATTTAAAAATTACCTTACAAAAGCCCTTTTTAATTGTACTGAAGTCAGGTAAAACATAATCAATCATCACTGTATTGTCTTCTCCTTTTAACCTGAAAGACGAGACCGATTTGTAAAACTTTGTAATTGTTAGCATCTCCTGAAAATCAATTCTCCAACTAGCAGGTAGCATTATACATACTTAGCAATATCCATGTCTCTGTAGAAATCCTGAGACACATAGCATACGTCTTCTTTCACCTGATTAATCACGTGAGTCTCATCCATAACATGCAGCTGCCTAACAAACAATATATACATAACGTGAGAGCTGGCAACAGTCGTGACACTTGCCTCCAAGCTTGGTGAGCTGAGTTTGGACCTACACGTTGGAAGGAAAGCATCAACTCCCACAAGTTGTCCGCTGACCTTCATGCAGGCATGCACGTGCGTACATATCCTCCCCCACACAAGACAAATGTAGCTCACAAAGAGATAAAATTTGAAATGAGAAGCAACTGAATGCAAGGTTAAAGTATCATCTAATTATTCTTATTTTTGTTTCACGTATGTGTATTCTGCTCGCATGTTCACTTGTGTGCAGTGCTCCAGAGACTAGAGAAGGGCGAGAACTAGAGTTATGAACAGCTGTTAGCCTACATGTGGGTGCAGGGTCCTCTTAACCACAGCAAGTGCTCTTAACCACAGAGCCATTTCTCCAGACCCCAACTACTTCTCTAGGGCTGGCATGCGCACACACATGCACACGGACCAAAAAAAAAAAAAAAAAAAAAAAAAATCTAGAATTAAATTTTCAATAAAAATGGTTTTCAGGGGAGGGAGGGTCTTACAATCGAGAAGTAAATTGATTTTTTAAAACATAGTTTTTAGGAAACATTGAAATTCTAAGGTGTTTTTTGTTTGTTTGTTTGTTTGTTTTGGTTTGGTTTGGTTTTCGGTGTATTCAAACAGCTTCACACTTGTCCAGATTGGTACAGAATTAACTATGTATCCCAGGCTGGCCCTGAACTCATGGAAATCCCCCTGCCTTAGCCTTCTGAGTGCTAGTGTTACAGCACTATGCCCAGTTTGAAATATTAAATTCTTGAGTGTGTAAAACAAATCTTAACTCTAATTCTCATTTAGATTATCATATTTGAGTGTACACTGTTCCTTAAAGGGCAAACGTCAGTTCAGCCATATAGAAGGAAGTTCCAAACAGGTGCTATATGGTCCTTTCTGACCAAGAAGTAAACCATCCCTCAGTCAATCTCAGCACTACTAGAATGTCTTCACTTCTGACATTGTCTTTGCTGATCATAAAGCATATGAATTAGCACACATACACAGAAAATAGACAATTTGATGAATAAATCAAAGAAAATACAAAAAACAAAAATTTTATGAGGTAATTTCTTTGAATACTTTTCTTTGCACATTAAGTGTATTATATGCTACATGTTTATTTTATATTTTCAACTAAATATTATCCCACGAAAATTTTTATCTACTAGCATTCTTTTGTTTTCAGACAGGACCTCAATATGTAGCCCTGGCTAGCCCTGTCTGAGAACTCACTGTGTAGACCAGGCTGACCCAAATTCACAGATATCCACCTGCCTCTGCCTCCTGAGTGCTGGGATTAAGAATATGCACTACCATGATTAGCTACATTATTAATGCTTTAAATGTAGGGTTTGTTTTTATTTCTACTGCCATACTGTCAACAAGATTAATCTACTAACGCATATTTATTAATGTTCCTTAGGTTTAAAGTTTAGATGAGGAAGGAAAGAAGCTTAAATGTTAATGAATAATTACAGTCACAGGTTGGAAGCACAATCTACCAACTGGGTTACCTTACTTCCACAGGGTCCAGTCTGTTCATATATGAAAAGGTACTAAGGGCCCCTGAGAGACTAAGAAAAAAGTGCTCACGATAGAATCTGTGAGGTATTTACCATGGTCTTTGTGGTCAGTGAACTTTCAAAACTTGCTTCCTTTCTTTGCTTTTTAAACAGGCATTATAGGCCAATTTCATCTTCTCACCTTCATACCACTGAGATGGGAAGCTGAGTTAGCTATGACTGTTCTCAGGTATCAAGGATGAGATTCATCTCAGAACCAGAGGTTACATGTGAAAACAGCCTAAGACTCAGTGAACTAGGGCTGTTTTTGTCCCTGTGTTTCCCTCAGTTTATTCTGAGATACAGTATCACATGGTTTTAAAGTTGTTTCCACTCGTGGAAATGTGGGTCAGTGAGAATGTCCACACAACAAATCTGCAGCAGCATCTTCTTGGTGACCCACTCATGTACATTGTAAAGGCACATTATAATTCTTATGAGCAGTCCTTTGAGAAAGAAAAATCGTTTGTCTGCTTTCATTCATTTTGCAAGGCCCTAAATAAACCATTAACTGAAATGAACCTGTGATTACTACGGGAAGCTAACATGTTTTATGTCTGGGAATTTTCCATTTGTATCTTTTAGCTTCAAATTCCTAAGAATTTTTTATTTGTTCTCCATCCTGAAAAACATTTAAGTAACTTCATGGTGAGGCAGTATTCTTCGAGGGGATCAATGAGCACTCTGACTGTAATCACGTAAGGAACAGATACCTGAGCGGCAACTAGATCTAGACTGTCCCCTAAGTTCCTGGCATTAAAGGCTTGGTGCTACCAGGAAGATGAAGCCTGCCGGAAGGAAGTTAGGTCACTGACAACATGCCCTTCAAAGGGATACTGGAACTTCCCTTCCTGCTTCCTCTATGCATCCAAGCCACCAGTCTTCAGCTACCAACCTCCTTTAGCAAGTGCTCAGGCCATGAGTTATTCTGTTGCCACTGGACTAAAGTTTTAGAGCCAGGCCTCTCCTCCTCCTGCTCCAACTCCCCTTGGGTCCACCCTGTATTATTTCTAATACTGATGCATATGTAAAGCTATATTTGCATTTTTAAAAATTCCTTGAAATTTTCTGGTTCTACAGTTTTGTTGATTCCCCTACCCCGTACCCCCTCCATTTTTTCTTTATTGTTTTATTATGTCTGTCTCTGTTGTCCTTTCTATCCGTCTTTTCTTTTTTCTTTTTTTTTTTTTTTTTTTTGGTTAGTGTCTGTGCCTATTCTAGCTAGATTATATACACAGTTGCCTCCCTTCTGATGGAGTTGAGACAGGGTCTCACTATGTAGCCCAAGGATGGCCAATACTATACTCTTGATCCTCCTGCTTCAGCCTCCTAAATGCTGGGATTATAGGAGCCCAGGATGTTAATCTTAAATCCTCAAATGCATTAAGCTTTTCTTTCTTCCCAATTTGCTTCTTCTCACCAGTCTAGGGAAGAGAAATATCACAACATACTGAAATCCAGCCTAACTGACTTAGTTCAATAGTACATCACATTCATGTAGTCATAACGTTGTGAATGCTGTTTATGAGTTTAGAATGTTTACACTTCAGGTGAGAGAAGACAGATTTAACCATGGCAAAAGTACCATATGGATCTTATAAACTTGGTAATTAAGAAGAATTACAGCATTGTGCTCAATGTGAAAAGCCAACCTCTAGCTGGGTGTGGTGATCCCTCATCCTCCCCAAGTTCAAAACCAATTATTACCTGTAGGATATGATCTCTTTTAGATGGTTCGTTAAGAGTTTTCCGCCCACATTTATCCTAAAAGGAAAGAATTCAACTTTGGTTCAGTTATCACATATTTCCCCCTAAGAAATAGCATGAAAATGACATAAATTGAGAAAATTAAAAGTAAGCATAGCTCACCGAATAATCGCTTCTTTTTTCTTTTTGCTTCTACAGTAGGGAACTATGTGTGTGAAGGAATAGCCACTATCTACAATGATGCAGCATAATTCAGAAGGGTTATCTCGGAAATACCTGTGTGCACTAAGAGCTCCAGCTGTTAAAAGGATGAAAAAAAAAACGTTAAAATACATAAATAACAATAAAGAAAACAATAAAGAAATAAAAATAATAAAGAAAAGTAGCAACCTAAGGCAAACAGAAACAACAACAACAAAAAACTGTATTTAAATCAAGGGCAGTGGTGCACACCTTTAATCCTAGCACCCAGAAGGCAAAGACAGGCGGATTTCTGTGAGTTACAGGGCCGCATGGAAACTCTGTCTCAAAAGAAAAAAAAAAAACAAAAACAAACCCACAAAAACAAACAACAAAAAAGCCTTTAATTAGAAATGTTAGGGCATGGTGGCACACGCCTGTAATCCCAGCACTCAGGAAGGCAGAAGCAGGTGGATCTCTATGAGATTGAGGCCAATGTGGTCTACAAAAGGGATCCAGAACAGACAAGGCTACACAGAGAAACCTTGGAAAAAAAAAAAAAGTTCACTCTTAAAAGTATTTGTAGCTGTTTTTTTAGATTTCATTTTAAGTTCTGCGTATGTGTCTGTGTTTATGTGCATGTGTGTGTAGGTGCCTGCAGAGGCCAGGGAACTGAGTTACAAGTGCTTGTAGTAGCCTAACATGGGGCCAGCAAAGCTAGGTCATCTTTGAGAACAGTAGACGCTCTTGAAAGCCATCTCTCCAGTCCCTTTATAACTGTCTTAAGATCTCAGTGTTTAACCTTTTAAATGCCACACTTAAATGGTAAATAAAAAAGCAAAGAATATGACCTTTTTCTTTTGTTACTGCTGGCTTTATTTTGGAAGGAGGGACACAGGACAGAAGCTAACTCCTCAGCTTAGGACTCATCACTCAGCTTCTTTTTACTCAGCTTCTTTTGATGGGAGGCTATCACCAATCCTCCTGCACCAGCCTCCCAAGCTGCCACAATCATAGGCCTGTGTCACTAGGGTAAGCTAAAGTTCTAGGCTTAAATTAAAAATTCTGTGTTCTGGGAACTGGAGAGACAGCTCAGACAGAGGTTAAGAGCATGGGCTGCTCTTCCAAATTTCCTGGTGGCTCACAACCATCTATAATGAGATCTTGTACCTTCTTCTGGTGTGCAGCTGTACATGCAGACAGAACATTATACACATAACAAATAAATCTTTTTTAAAATAATAAGTTTAAAAAACAAAAAAATTGTTTTATTTCCTTCAGACCTAAAAACTCCCATCCAGTACTTGAGACTCTGAGTTTCTTTGCCCCACTCATAACCATCCTCATAATTTAATGTCAGTAAAACCTTTAAACTTACCATTTACTCTTAATACTGCTTGGAACTGATATTCTTCAAATAGAATTTCATTCATTGATTCTTGAATTGAAGTGAAGTTAAAATATGGTTCTGTTATAATAATATTAGTATCTAAAAAGTCAACCTGTGGGAGGATAAAAACCCAAAAGTTTTATAATCTATAGTAATTATCATCAAATTTGTTTTATATATATATAATAAACAAAATTATATAATCCTCACAATAATACTAAAAACTATAATCCTCACTTAATACATAAACCGAGTCACAGAATAATGAGTATGTTACCCAGTTTCATATAGTCACTTAGGGCCACAGCTAGGCTTTGAACTCAGAGTCTGGTTACAATCTCACCTCAACAAAATTAAATTTACCATGGGACAGCCACAGCATGAAACTGTTAAGGAGAGCAGGGTTGCCGCAACCCGTGTAGTGGGGCCACCATTCCTGTTACAGACAGGAGGAAGGCCAGAAGCTTCCCCAGGGCTTTCTGGAGAACTGTTATGTGCAGAAAACTCCACAGTATACATGGAGCCTTGTTTGCTCTCTCTCTCTTTTCTTTTTTTTTTTTTTTTTTTTTTGAGACAGGGTTCCTCTGTGTAGCCTTGGCTGTGCTGGCTTTGTAGTGTAGGCTGGCCTCAAACTCACAGAGGTCTGCCTGACTCTGCCTCCTGAGTGCTGGGATTACAGGTGTGCACCACCACACCTGGCTTTTGTTTGGTCTCTTATCCTTTGCCTTTTCCATAGCGGCAATTCAAAGTTCAGGTTCTGGACCCAGGACACCGCCGTCCCATGTCACCCTGGGGAGGGCTGTTCTTATGAACGTGCTCTGACAGCATCTACCAGAACTCCTTATCTTCACAGTTAGCCTGAGTGAAGGTGACGGTGGTGCATTTCTTCCTGGTGACTAAAGTCTGTCTCAGTTTCATACTTCCCTTGGGCTTCTTTCCTTTCAACACCATGGTGAATGGAGGAGAGTTTTTCCTACATTCTTGGGGTAGATTAAAACTTGGCCATCCTCTCAACTTGTCTATAGTTATATTATAGTTGTGAAAAACATAAAATTTGGGGCAGGACAGTTAGCTCAGCAGTTAAAGAGCACTGGGTGCTCTTCCAAAAAAACCCAGGTTTTCAAATCCCAGAAAGGGGATCTGACATCTTCTTTAGCCTCTACAGGTATTACATGCCTGTGATGCACAGACATATATGCAGGGGAAACACCTATACACAGAAAGTAAAATGAATACATTGAAAGAAAAGAATCAATCCTTGCTGGACTCAGTGGTGCATGCCTGTAATCCTAGCAGTCAAAGAGGCAGAGGCAGGTGGATCTCTGTGAGTTCGAGGCCAGCCTGGTCTACAAAGTGAGTCCAGGACAGCTAAGGCTACATAGGAAACCTCATCTTGGAAAAAAAAAAAGAATCAGGGATTGGAGAGAGAGATCACTAGTTAAGAGCTCTTGCTATTCTTTCAGAGGACTGGAGTTCAGTTCTCAGCACCCATACCAAGCAGCCCACATAACCATCTGTAACTCTAGCTCCAAAGGATCCAGCACTTTCCATGGTCTCTGTGGGCACCTGCACATACATGGTATACACTTACACACATACACAATCACTCTCACATACACATATAGACATGTACACACATTCATGCACACACACACTCACTCACAAAGACATACACATGTACATAAATAACTTTTTTAAATCTTAAAAAAACATAAAATTCTTCTAACAGCTATATATTCAGATATGCAGGCCAACATATATTTTTGTGAAATAAAAAGGGTATGGTATATGCCTGATAATAGTCTAAATACTGGCCTGAGGATATAGCTGAGTGATGGAAAAATCACCTAGCACAGAACAATTTCATGGGTTTGATTCTCTAGCATAAGGAAAAAAACAGTAAAAACAGGAAATAATTTTTTTTAAATTTTATTTTATGTGCATCATTGTGAAGGTGTCAGATCCCTTGGAACTGGAGTTACAGATAGTTGTGAGCTGCCATGTGGGTGCCGGGTCCTTTGGAAGAACAGATAGTTCTTTTAACCACTGAGCCATCTCTCCAGCCCCAGGAAATAAAAATTTAATACCGACTTTCATATGGATTATCTGTACTCCACTTAGTTTTCAACCTGGAGGTTTTATTTATTTGTACTTTGGAAATATTTATAAGATCACACTTCAGACATATGCCTTTAATATCAGCAGCACTCAGAAGGTAGAATTTGAGACTAGTCAGTTCTACACAACAAATTCCAGCCCAGCTAGGGCTACATTGTATGGCCCTGTCTCCAAAAATAAATGAAATCTAGAAAAATCTCTGTCCAGTACCTTGAGTACATAAGTTTTTAAATGTAAGTCCCCAGTTTTCCTATGAATTAAGACACAGAGATAGATTTAATACATACTCTAACTTGTTACCTGATACATTTCTTTTCCAAAAAGATAATCCCAAACTTGCCGCTGGACATCCCAATTCACCAGGTAGCCCTAAAATCAAGAACAACATGAACCCCTTAATTATCAAGAATACTTCAATAATTTTTAAAAATAAGATTAAGGATGAGATGGTTCAAGGAGTAAAGGAGCTCGCCTTGCAAGCCTGGTAACCAGAGTTCTACCCCAGAGCCGACATGCAGAAAAGCGAAGAACTAATTCTACAAGGCTGTCTTCTCATCGTCACACACAAGTCCAGGGGCGGCATGGGCCACTGCTCATATCACACACACATACACACACCCACACACGTAAAAACTAAATCAGATTCACATGTTCTAAATCCTGAGTTCTAGCTCTGAGTGGTAACCTTTTCCAACCTAATACTGTCAGGTCAATTGCAGAGGGGGCGCTTGCCTCATGAACAGTAACTAAGATGCCAGTGGTTCAGACAGCATGCCAAAATACAAGGCACATATACCGCCTAGTTTCAATTAAAAGAAATCCAGTATTCTAATGAGTAACCCAAGCATAGTTATTTTTACTAAAACAATTTCATTTCGTCATTTTAATTAGATTTTTAAATTAATTAGTAAGTTTATTTATTTGGTTTTTCAAGGCAGGGTTTCTCTGTAGCCTTGGCTGTCATGGACTCACTCTATAGACCAGGCTGTCCTCAAACTCACAAAGATCCACATGCCTCTGTCTTTCAGAGTGCTCGGATTAAAAGTGTGTTCCACCACCACCTAGCCATTTTAGTTAATCTTAATTAAAACTGAAACAAACTTTTCTTAGACATCTAAAAATATTTTCACTTGTACTCTGTAGCTTCAGCCCAAGAGGCATCTGCCACCTATGACTTCTGCCAGCATCTGCCTCACTTCCAAGTGCGCACACATATACACACGCACACACGCACACACGCACACGCGCACACACGCGCACACACGCGCGCGCGATAAAAGAGGACTGTGCTGGGCTCCATCCCACATGGGTATGCAAGTTGAAATATAAAGGATAAAAAAATAAAAGAAATACCTTTAAATGTCGGTTTATAGGCTGGAGAGATAACTCATCAGCTAAAGGTGTTACCTGTACACCTGACCATGCAAGTTTGGTCCCCAGCACCTGCAGCGCAGGCTTTAATCCCAGCACCCCTATTGGAGAGATGGGAGGGGAGACAGGAGAACCCCCGGGGAAGCTGGAGCGGCAGCTACCCTAGAATACACAGCACAGTGGCAGAAACAAGACTCGGCTTCAGCAAGGTAGAAAGTGACCACTCCAGAAAGTGTACTCTAACCCTACCCCCACCCCCACAATACAGGCTTATAATATCAGAAATGAAACATAATTGGGTTACCTTCTGAAAGGGAAGGATGTAAAAGAGTCCTGAAGGATCTTTTATTTCATCAATCTGGTTAGCGGTAAATGTTTTAAGACGCGCTGTCTTTGATCTGAACTGACAATTGGGAATAACCCTAGGTGCAAAGAAATAAACAATTACCTTCCACCTATTCAGTTGCTAAAAAGCCCTAGTACTCGGGCTGGAGCGACAGCTCAGCTCACAACAAATAAAAGCACTAATACTTAGCCATCACCTGTGTACTAGAGGACTATGTATTCACACCGGTGTTTCTGTGACCAGTGACTTCCACCATGCCTTGGGTGGCTGTGTGTAAGGCGCTGCTGTTAGCAGGTTCTCAAAGGATCTTACAGAACCCTTGGGTGGGCGTGGCCCGGCTGCTGCATAGAGGAGGGCCAGAGCTGGGTTTGTTTTCTTCCTCCTTTGCATTCTCACTTATTTGGAGAGTAAGCAAACATGGGCTTATTGAGAGTTAAAAGAATCAGCTCCCTGAAGGAGGGAGGAAACTAAAAAATTAGAATAGAAAAAAAATATAAATATCAGCTATTTTGCTAAGTATTTTATAGCTACAAGTTAGCCCAGAAGCTGCCCTGTACAAATCACAATGTAGATTTAAAAAAAGATGTTGCCTTACCAAGACTGAAGACTTTGATCTCTGGCAATCCTTAATTCTATCTGGATTTTTTTTCCAGCATTAAAGTAGATTTTAGATAAATGTATTTAATGTATATGAGTGCTCAATCTGCATGTACACCTACATGACAGAAGAAGGCATCAGATCCCTGTATCAGATTCCCATGTGGTGGCTGGGAATCCAACCTGGGACCTCCAGAAGAGCAGGCAGTGCTCTTAACCTCTGAGCCATCTCTCCAACAACTAAAGTAAACATTCTTAATAAAGTTAAAGTTCAAAATTTTGGCACACAGAGTACAAAATGAAGAACCACTTTAAATTTTTTGTTTTGTTTGCTTTTATTTTCTGTGGTTTTGTTTTCCAAGACAAGGTTTTGCTATGGCGCTTTCTGCTGCCTGGAACTTGATTTGTAGACCAGGCCAGCCTCAAACTGCCTCCCGGGCTGGGTTTAAAGGTCTGCATCATCATACCTATCACACAATACCTTTCAAGATGGATGCTGACCTCTATGAGCTTACAATCCAGACAGGATTATAAAATCGAAGCCATTATCATCCATGTATGCATATACTCACACACACACCATGATATTGAGATAATATTATAAAAAGGTTGTGCCAAGCTGGAGCAATGACTCAGCAGTTAAAAGCACTGGCTGCTCTTCCAGAGGACCCGGGGTTCAATCCCCAGCACCCAGCTCACAACTATCTGTAACTCCAGTTCCAGGGGTTCTGACACCCTCATACCAAAGCACATGAAATACAATTAAATAAATTTTCTTCTAAAAGGTTGTGTCTACTTTCATGTAGTACACACTATCAATATTTTTTCTGCCTGTGTAAGAGTTCTTGGAGGGCATGATTTTAAAATCAGCATGGGCTGGGCTTAATGTTGCATTGCCTATAATCCCAGATATTTGTGCAACAGAGGCAAGACTACCACTTGAGCCTGGGGCTGGAAACTGGCCTTTCAATACAGTGAGACACTAGCTCTTAGGAGAAACTGGTGTGGCTCAGGAGTAAAGCAAATCCTTGAAGACCTAAGTTGGACCCTAACACCACAAATAAAAGAAACTGCCCTGCTGTCAACTGCATGGCTGTATTCTAATATACTTAGCCAATTTGCTATTCTTGACTATTTTAGCTTGCTTCCCGTCACATACTTCATTTTGCTAACTGTGCATGCTGTCCATAATAGAGACTAACATTCCTGCACTTACCCTTCTGAAGTATCTCTAAATAATTTCTTAAGCATACACAAAATTGCAGTCAAAGTATATGAAAAATGATACATAATGATGATACACACTTTCAGGGGAAAAAGTAACAATTTATAAACATGTCTCTTGATTTCTTTTTTGTTGTATTTTTATTACTTAAAACAATTTTTAATATTAAATATATTTTGATCATAGTATTCCTCCTCCCAAGTCTTTCCAGATCCTCATTCCCTCCCTACTCACCCAACTCTTAAGTTCTTTATCAAAAAACAAAAACCCAATGCAACAAAATCCCCAAGACAAGAAAACAAAATAACACCCCCCCAAAAAAAAAACCCACTAAATTATAACCAAATAAAAGGACACATAAAGATGGTGGAGTCCATTTTATGTTGGTCAGCTACTCCTGAACATGAGGCTGCCCGGGAGTGGTTGATACACCCAGTATCACTCCATTGGAGAAAATGAATTTTCCCTCTCCCAGCAGGTGTAAGCCACACTTCAGTTGTTAACCTTTATCTCAGTGGCTAGGTTTTAATTCATTCACTCATCCACTAATTAAAACAACAACAACAAAATAAAATACAATGAAATAAACCAAAAACCACAGCATCGAAATTTTACAAGACAAACCAACACAAGAGCCTAAGAGAGGGTTCAAGAATCAGAGAAATCCCATAAAAACACTAAAGTAGAAGCCATACTGTAAGCCCAGAAGACCTGGTGCAGACCTGGTCTGCTGTGCTTGCTGCTTCAGTCTCTGTGAGTCTGTGAGTTCTGCTTCTGTTGATTTAGAAACCCTCGTTTTCTTGGTGTCCTCCATCTCCTCTGGCTCTTACAATCTTTCTGCCTCCTCATCCACAGGGTTCCCTGAGCTCTGAGGGGAGAGATTTGATGGAGGCATCCCATTTAGGGCTGAGTATTCCAAGATCTCTCACTGCATAATGTCTGGCTGTGAGTCTGGATTTCCGTCCTTAACAAGAGATCAGGTAGCCAGGAGTGATGGGTCATGCCTATAATTCCAGCACTGAGGCTGAGACAGGAGGATTGTCATGAGTCTGAGGCCAGCCTAGTCTACAGAGTGAATTCTATGGAATCTCAGGCCACACTGTGTGACCCTGTCTCAATGAAGAATTACAAAGTAGGAGGAGACTATAGTTCAGTGTACACCGATTGCCTAGCATATGTTAGGCCCTTGATTCATTCTCCAGCACATTACAAACAAAACAAAAATCCTGTTCTATATATGTGCCAGTTACATGCATGTTTACTTATTTATTTATATGTACAGGTATTTTTCCTGCACTCATTCATTCGTTCATTCACTATTTATTCCTGTGTATCGGACTTTTCCTGCATGTGTGTCTATGTACCATGTGGGTGTGTGCCTGGAACCTATGGGGACCAGAGGAGGTTGTGTGATCTCCCAGGATTTGAGTTTCAGACAATTGTTAGCTGCCATGTAGATACTGGGAATTGAACCTAGGTC
Source organism: Meriones unguiculatus (assembly GCF_030254825.1). Taxonomy (NCBI): domain Eukaryota; kingdom Metazoa; phylum Chordata; class Mammalia; order Rodentia; family Muridae; genus Meriones; species Meriones unguiculatus. The sequence goes on from NC_083350.1 coordinate 97,697,652, forward strand.
CTCTAGAATCTCAGAAACGGCCTTTAACCATTGAGCCATCTCTCCAACCCCTTGTACCTGGTTCTCACAGACAACAACAAGAACAAAACACTTAAACAGAAGCCTTTTTTAAATAAATGGCTTCCATTCACCACTGAAGCTTTGAGAAACCGGTAAAAAGAGCTGGGCAAAGAAATGTAGTGCTTGCTCATCATGCAAGAGTTCAACAACTAGTGTCTAAGAAAAAAATTCAGTAAAATGCCCACTTCAGCCTGAAGTGGCGGCCCGCCATGTAATCCTGGCACCTAGGAGGGGGAAGCAGGAAGTTTAAGGTCATCCTTTATTGCAGGTAGTGCTACAAAAGCAGCGGAGGGTGTCATTCTATGGGAGGATACTATTTACATATGCAAGGTCCTGGGTTTCAGCTCAAGAACTGAGGAAAGTTTATTTATTCAAACATACATTTTACAAAACATATCTTAAGATGCCACTGTAGCGTTCCTGATTTTACCAACCAGGTTATTCAAGTAGGTTGCCCAATGCTTTCAAACTCCCTGGACACTAATGTTGTGGTTTTACAATTTGGGGGGCAAGGGGGCATTGAACCTTTTGAGAATCCGATGAAAACCTACAACTGCGTTGCCCCCAAAGGCTAGCATCCCCAAAACGTTGCCCTCTTTCCGAAATTTCATCAACTTTGTCTTTGGTCCCCTGGATCAAAAAGGAAGCCCATTTACTGTTACCAAACGAATCAAACACTCCACTCCACCTCCGCAGCCCCGAGCCCCAAACAAAAATCAAAATCAATTTCAGTTCAAAGCATCAAACCCACCAACCCAGCTCCAAACTGAGCATCCCTCCACAGAGGCTGGAGCCGCGCGAGGGCGTCTGCGGATCCCTCAAGTCGGAGAGCACAGCCTGGGAAACCACAAGGCTTACACGCCCTGACCCTCGGGAGACAACGAACACTTACGACACATTGTCATGGCTGTAACCGATTTTGGCGTTGTAGGCTCCGTTATCCAGCACTAAGGTCGTCATTTCGGAACCCACCGCGCCGGAGCCGAGTCGCTTTGCCCCGCCCCGCTTGGGTCTCCTTCGCTCAGGCGTCTTCCGGTACTCTATGGTTTGCGGGGAGCGGGCCGTAGCATGACTTCCGGTTACCCTGGCAACGTAGTACGCCGGAAGTCGGGCAGAAGGGCTGCCTTCGCTGTCGGCAAGCATTCAATTTTCAAACCCCCGATATTCAATAGCAGAAACTGCTAAGTACTTTTCCTCCCGTTTATTTTTTTCTGCACTGCGCACATGCGTGCTTGCTCTCCAGGACTTAGCTTATGTGTCCTATCTACAAAGGACTTCTTGACTCTGACATGCTCCCTCTGTTCTGATCCTAGAATTAGATATCCTTCTTGCGTAAAGCGCTTCTGTAAAACGAAGCGCTTGAGTTTCCTAACGTTAACAGAAACAATTCTGATCTGGGCATGGAGGCGCACGCCTTTAATGCCAGCACTTGGCAGTCCTGGACTCACTCTGTGGTCCCCTGGTCTACAGAGTGAGTCCAGGACTGCCAAGGCTACAAAGAAAAACCCTATCTCGAAAAACCAAAGGAAAGAAAGAAAAAGAAAAAAGAAAAAGGGGCAGTGGTGCTGGAGAGATGGCTCAGGCTCAGTGGTTAGGAGCACTGGCTCCTCTTCCAGAGGTACTGAGTTCAATTCCCAGCAACCACATAGTGGCTCACAGCCACTACAACGGAAACTGATGCCGTCTTTTGGCATGCAGGCATACATGCGGCTAGAGCACTCATACATAAAATTAATCTGTCAAAAAAAATTTTTTTGAGCTGGGCGTGGTGGTTCTTGCCTTTAATCCCAGCACTCGGGAGACAGAGGCAGGTTCATCTCTGGGAGTTCAAAGCCAGCCTCGTCTACATCCTGAGTTCCAGAATGTATGAGATGCATAATAGAGAGACCTTGTCTCAAAAAAATGGATTGGAATCTGGACTCTAATAAAAATGAACCTGTAATGGCTGCGTAAGAACAAGCTGCTCCACTTTCCTTACACAAATTAACTAGTCTTTACAGCTCCAGGAGATAAAGAGCTAATACAGCCTCAGAATTTAAACTACGACTGTGACAGGAAATGCTTAAGCAACTTAATCAGCCTTAATCACAAATAAAACAATACACATCATACTATGTTACAGAACTGTGAGTGAGTGTATATATGAATGTTAGAAGTCAGGTACCAGCCGAGTGATTCCAGCACTCAGGGAGGCAGAGGTAGGGAGAGCTCTGTGAGTTTGAGGTTGGCCTGGTTTACAAAGTGAGTCCAGGACAGTCAAGGCTACACAGAGAAACCCTATCTTTAAAATTAAAAAAAGGATACTGTTATCATTCTTTTAAAAATTTGTTTAATATCTTGAGATAGGGGTTCATGTAGCCCAGGATGGCTTCAAATTTACTCCATAGAAGGATGCTCTTGAACATGGGACCCACCTGTCTCCACCTGCAGGAGTTCTAGAATCACAGGCCTATGCCACCTTGCCTGGATAGTGTGGTACTGAGAAGAAAACAAAACAAAACAAAAGAAAAAAAACAAAAAACAAAAAACAGGGCTTCATGTGTGCTGGACAAGCATTCTATCGATGGAGCTATATGCCTAGCCCTCATCATCTCTTAATACATGATCACTCTCTGTCAATCTTCCTGTCAAAGTCCTTCAAACCAAGGTGTCTATCTATTGGCATCTATATTGATTTATATTTAAAAGTTAATTAGGGTCCCACAGTGGTGGTGCACACCTTTAATCTCAGCACTGGGGTTAGGAGTGGGGTGGGTAGAGGATCTTTTCGTTTGTGGCCAGCCTGGTCTACAGAGCTAGTTCAAGGACAGCCAGGGCTACACAGAGAAACCGGCTCAAAATCAAACAAACAAGTTAATTGGAGTGTGGGAATGAAGCTCAATGGTGGAGTGATTTCTTCTGGGCTTTGATCTCCAGCACCATAAAAAAGGAAGACTTCACTAAATGTCTAAAGTTAATTTTGTCTAACATCGTCACTCTATTTTTTACCCAACTCAGTTCTAAAGTGATAAGGTCTCAGGCTGAGGCAGGAGGATCAGCTGTTCCATCTCAAGCTGGGCTACATAGCAAGTTCAAGGATAGTACTACATGCAGAGTTCTAGTCTCAAACCCAACAAAACAACCCCAAACAAGAAGTGATATGCTTTTTAATCCAGTCAAGTAACATATCTTTTAAATCTTACATCATAAAGCAGCCATAATTTCTTTTTGTCTCTCATCCTTAAACTGTGCTCTTTCTATCCTGTTTCTCCTCTTGTGCTTCAGCTCTTTCTCATTTAAACATCAGTTTATTCTTTTCTTCTTTCTTTCTTTTGACAGGGTTTCTCTTGTGTAACCTTGGCTGTCTTGGAACTAGCTTTCTTGACCAGGCTTGAAGTCACAGAGCTCTGCCTGCCTCTGCCTCTCAAGTACTTGGATTAAAGGCATATGCTTCTACCACCCAGCCAAGATTATTCTTTTTTTTTTTTTTTCTGAGACAGGGTTTCTCTGCGTAGCCTTGGCCGTCCTAGACTCACTTTGTAAACCAGGCTGGCCTCCAACTCACAAAGATCTGCCTGCCCCGGGCTCACCAAGTGCTGGTATCACAGGCATGTGTCACTATGCCCAGTGCCAAGATTCTTCTTGTTGTTGACTTTAGTTATTGAATAAGGTACTTCCTAAACCAGAATTTCACATCTTAAATGTTTCCACCCCAAATCCTGAGGAAGCCTTAAAGACAAAAATGTAACACTAAATACCATCTTCCCATAATCACTTGTTCTACCCACCTTACTCATCTCAGTTATCGGTTTCCTCCAAACTCAACCCAGTGTTCCAAGCTAGACCACAATTACTGTCAACTTTTACCCTTGGCTAAATCTCTGGAATCGATGATTGATTTTGCTTCATCCCTACAGACACTTCCTTGTCTCTCGCCTGAAATAATGCCTTCCCAATTCCCTTCCTGCCTCCATTCTCTTTTCTCCTCTGAAATGAAAGCATAATTACTAATAAATATTTGTATAAATCAGAAATCTGATCAGCCTCCTACTATGGGTTGTGTTGACTGTCAACTTGACAGGATATAGAACCACCCTGGAGACAAACGTCCAGGCCCATATGTGAGAGATTATTCTAGTTATGTTAATCACTTTATGAAGACGCATCCTAACTCCCAGACTTACTGATGATGTGACTCTGATTCCTGTGGAGATCATGTAACCACTGCCTCCATCACCTGCCACTGTGACTTCCCTGTCATGATCATATCTCCAACTGTGAGCCAAACGGGAACTCTTTCTCCCTTAAGTGAATTTTGTCAGTTATTGTATACAACAATGATAAAGGTAAGTAATACAGAGTATCAATGCCAAGAAGTGGGACTGTGCCTGTGATAAACCTAGTCATGTAATCCCTAGGTCTTTGAAACTTGTTGGTAAGAGGAATGTCGATAGTTTTGGAACTTCGGGGTGGAAAAGCCTGTAGCATGCTGTAAGCAGAGCATAATGGCCCATTCATGGAGAATTTTTGAAGTCTAGAATACCAAGGGACATGCAGGCAGCAGAGCCCCAAAACATGAGGATTGGGAAGAAAAGAAAGACACTGGGAGGGAACTGGGCATTCATGTTATGTCCTGACAATTAATCTAACTGCATTCTGCCCATGTTCTTGGAATGTATGTGAGGCTGAATCCAGGCGTAATGGACTAATTGGTTGGTAGAAATAATTTTAAGCCTTGCTCGGTGACACAGCCTGTAATCCCAGCACTCAGGGAGGCAGAGGCAGGTGGATCTCTGAGTTTGAGACTAGCCTGGTCTACAAAGCAAGTACAGGACAGCCAGGGCTACACAAGAGAAACCCTGTCTCAAAAAAAAAAAGAAAGAAAGAAAAAAAGAAAGAAGAAAGAAAGAAAGAGAGAGAGAGAAAGAAAGAGAGAGAGAGAGAGAAAGAAAGAAAGAAAGAAAGAAAGAAAGAAAGAAAGAAAGAAAGAAAGAGAAAGAAAGAATGAATTTCAAGCTAGGTTAACATTCAGGCTGTAAATGATTACTGTTTATTTTTTTTTTTCATGTAGGTCAAGAGAGAGAGAGAGAACACAAAATTTGAAGTAGACATATTTAAAATGTGCATTTTGGAAAGAAACTTTGCACTGGGAAATGTATTCTGAGGGTAAGACCCTGCCCATTTAAAAGTTCTGTCTTGTCAAAACACAAACTCTTTTGAAATGAGAACCCAAATTGAATGCTGCTGAAAGAGTCTCATTCCTCAAGAGCAATTGCCTAGGGAAATATTTCCCCAGGGTCAGCACATAGAACCAGATGCAGCTGTGATCTAAGGGGCTGTACTCCACCCCAAGTTCACAGCTGAGTGTGGCAGGATTGTCCACGGGGTACTGGCTCTGCAAGCATAACAGATGCAGGATTAAAGGGGCTATGGAGTCTTGTGCCACAATATCAGAGAGATAGTGAGACCAAGGAACGTGAGACTGGGCTGAGAGTCCCTGAAGGAAGGATCTGACCACCGCATAAATAAGTAAAGCTAAAGCCCACATTTAATAGAGACTCCAAAATATTGCAGATGCCAGGACCTTTGAATGTTCATGGAGAGATGCTGTCCAAAAAGAAAGCATATGTGTGCTGCAGGCGATAGAGCTGGAGGAGCTACCCAAGTCCTTTGGAGCCCACAAGATTCTATCACGAGAGCCAGATGACAGGTAAGGAGACAAAGGAATTGGTGTAGGGCTGCAGTTTTGCTTTGGTCTGATCTTTCTTTACATTGTCCCTATTCCTCTTGTGTTTTTTTTGTTTTTTTTTTTCTTCTTCTTCTTCTTTTTGTTTTTTATGACAGGATTTTTCTGTGTAACAGAGCCCTGACTGTCCTGGACTCGCTTTGTAGACCTGGCTGGCCTCGAACTCAGAGATCTGCCCGCCTCTGCCTCCAGAGCCCTGATATTAAAGGTGTGCACCACTGCACCAGGTTCCTATTCCTCACTTTTAGAATAAGAATGTTTACTCTGTGTCATTGTGTTGGAAATATGCAACTTTTTATTGTACAGTTTGCTAATAGTAAGGAGATTGCCTGAGTTGCAGAAGAGACTCTAAATGCTTTTGAACAGTGTTAGTGAAGAAAGGTCAGCGGCTACCAAATCACCAAATCAGTTCCGGATGTACCCAGACACCAAATTCTCAGCACAAAGGAGATTTATTACCCTGGAGTGATGTGTGTGTGTGTGTGTGTGAGAGAGAGAGAGAGAGAGAGAGAGAGAGAGAGAGAGAGAGAGAGAAAGAGAGAGAGAGAGCTACAAAGGCAGCAGCAAGCAAAAAAAGTAAGAGAAGCAAGAACAAAAGAAAGTCTCTCTCTCTCTCTTTGTGTTTTGAGACAGGGTTTCTCTGTGTTTCTCAGTTTCCCTGGCTGTCCTGGGATCACACTGTAAGACCAAGCTGGCCTCTGCCCCACAGATTCTGGGATTACAGGCTGCAGTCTCACCCCCACCCCACACCCTTCTCGAGAGAAGGCGTTTCTGCCAGAGTGGGTTTTTAAGGGGAAAAGGAAAATCCTGACTGAACACATTAGCAAAATAATGAAATTTGACTGTGGACTTTGGTGTTTTGTCTCAGGAATTAGACAGTGGCCAGATAAAGGAATGGACTAGTTTGGACTTTGGGACTAGTTCTAAGAATGTAATGGTTTTTGGCAAGGGAGAAGAAAAGGGTAAACCTGTCTGTAATGTTTGTCATGCGGGGGGCCCATTGGAGTCCCCTCAGTGAGGACTGTTAAAAGAATAATGGAGTGAATGAATTTTGCATTATGAGATGGCCATGAGCCCGTGGGGACAAGGAATAGAAAGTTAAGATATAAAGGTGGTATATTTGAGTGCCAAGTTGACAAAGCGTGGTTTATATTGATTGCTAATGTAATGGGATCTAGACTCCCCCTTGAGACAATCTCTTGGCATTTATGTAAAGGATGTTTGGCATTGGATTGACAGAGATCTGAAGACCCACTCTAACTGCCATACTGAATAAAAATTAGAAAGAGAAAATGAAGTAATCACAAGCATTCATTGCACTGGGCTTCCTGCTAGAGATCCTGTGTGACCCCTGCCTGAAGGTGCTGGGTCTTACTCAACATGATGGATTGTAACCCCCTCCCCCTTGCCCCTGGGTTTTTCAAGACATAGCTTTTTGAAAAACCTGGCTGTCCTGGAACTCACTCTATAGACCAAGCTGGCCTTGAACTCAGAGATCTGCCTGCCCCTGACTCCAGAGTGCTCAAATTAAAAGTGAGCCACCACTGCCCGGGTTGATAGGCTGTACTTTTAAACTGTGAGCTGAAATAACCCCTTTCTTGTGTTGTTTTTTCAGTTTGTTTTTTTAATCACAGCAATGAGAAAAAAAAAAAAAAACAAAAAACTGATCAATCTCCCCAAATCACGCATCATAGAAATAACTGTGTGGCTTTGAAAGAATCAGACTAACTTTGTAACCTATGTTTCTTTAATTGCCTTATAACTTATATTTGCAAGTTTTAGGCCCATGTTAATTAAAGCCTCTTAGTGCTTCTCCAGAGAACCGAGGAATATAAAAGTTCCTGACATTAGCCATCTGTGAGGGCAGAGATAAGGAAGAGAACAAGCAGAGATCTCTACTAAATGGAGAAAAAAATCACTGGCTGGCGCCGGTGAGATGGGCAGTTTGGAAACTGGGCCAAATGGCCCCAATCCTTCTCCTGACCTTTGATCCAAAGCCTATAACCCCCACTCCTCAGAACAGACATGGGATGAGTTAATCACCCTCCCACATTTAACTGTGGATGGCAGGAAATTCCAAACTGACTTGAAGATCAGATATTTACGACAGGGCTGACTGGACCTAGGGGTGACCAGAACTAACCAATTATTTTAAAAGTTAGACACTTCATCCAATCCTAAATGGCCAAGAAGGCAACCCCAGGAGATTCCCACCTTGTGTCTTTTAAAAACCTAAGGTCTTTGTCTCCCGGTGCCACTCCTAGCTGACCAGCAGGGGTGACCCCATTGCAATGGTCAAGAAGAGTGAGTCTCTTGCGTTTTTGCATCGATGGATGATTAGTTTCCTGAGTTCTCTTCATACCTTCTTATATTTAGGCTCTTGCTGGGCTTAACAGCTTGTTAATGTCTGTGAAATAATATATTTATATTATATTTTTATTTTTTGGTTTTTCAAGACAGGGTTTCCCTGTGTAGCCTTGGCTGTCTTGGAGCTTGCTCTGTTGACCAGGCTGGCCTCGAACTCACAGAGATCTGCCTGCCTCTGCCTCCCTGATGCTGAGATTATAGGCGTGAGCCACCTCTGCCTGGCTATTTATATTATCTTATATTATCATATCTTGTGTGAAACAGCTTGTACCAGTTTATTCGAGGTGGACAGGGACTCTATGACCCTTGGGGAGTGGGCAGGAATGCCATGATGGGTGCATAGCCTTGGCTGTGGCTGTGAGGCTGGGGATGCTGAAGTACACCCGGGTGCTGGCTGCATGACTGCCTGTGGCTACCTTGACAGTTGGGGTCACCAGGTTACGTGCCTCTGGGCATACAGGCACAGAAGCAGGGAGGATGCAATCCTACTCCTGTGGGTTTCAGAATGAGATTTTTGGGGTTTGGATACATCTCTGATCTCACTTTAGCTCCATGCCTGATTTCCCCTGTCACACAGCCTTCGTCAACCACCCACCCACAATCATAGTCTCTGAAAAAATGATTAATTAACTGGGTATGGTAACACATGCCTTTAATCCCAGCTCTTATGTGATAGAGGCAGATGGATCTCTGTGAGTTCAAGGCCAGCCTCGTCTACATTGTGAGTGCTAAGTCTGTCAGGGCTATATAGATAAAGCCTGTCTCAAAGTAACTTTTCTTACAGCTGTGCACTATCCATACACATGTGTCTGTAAAGCGCCTCTATCTGCTGAGCCATCTCAGTCATAATTTACCCTCTAACGGATGTAACAGAAGTCTGAGAGTGAATGCCTAAAAGCTAGATCTCTAAGGAGGGAAATAAGCTGTGCTTTGTAGTGTTTAGTAGTTTTTATTGTGTGAATGGGATACCATTATCGTAGCTGATTTCAGACTATATGATGTCACCAAACAGGAGTCACGGCTGGAAGAAGTCGACAAGCGATCCTTATGAGTAAGTTGAACCAGCTTCAGCACAAATTGTACAATAAGAACCCCAACTCTCTTCACCCTCTTACCTTGTACATTCCCTTCCCTTTAGCACAGATAATTTCAAGTGTGCTTTTTAAATACATTTAAACAAGGTGTAATTTTAAGAGCATTTAAGCATAAGTGTCATATAAGTCTATAATGAATACATACCAGATTTAAGTTCTCTCTCTCTCTTTTTTTTTTTTTTTGGCTTTTTCAAGGCAAGTTTTCTCTGTGTAGCCTTGGCTGTCTTGGACTCGCTTTGTAGACCAGACTAGCCTTGAACTCATAGCGATTCACCTGCCTCTGGCCCCCTGGGATTACAGCTATGTACCACCACAGCCAGCCAGATTTATATTGATATTATTTAGCAAATCTTTGACCTATGTGCTGGTTAAGTTTTGGTCCACTTTACACAGAATAGAGTCTTCTGAGAAGAGGCCACCTCAACTGAGGAATCGCTTCCATGATTGCTTGGTGAGCCTGCTTGGGGACAGCCCACCATGGGCTGTGCCATTCCTGGGCAGGTGGGCCTGGGCTGTTCAAGAAAAGCAGTTGAGCAAGCCAGAGGAAGCAAGCCTGAAGCAGTGCTCCTCTTCCACGGTGGCCTGGAAGCAAGCAAGCCTGTAAACAGTGCTCCTCTTCCACGGTGGCCTGGAAGCAAGCCTGAAGCAGTGCTCCTCTTCCACTGTGGCCTCTGCTTCAGATTTTGCCTGCAGGCTTCCTGTGTTACCTCTCACCCAAATCAACTATTCTCTCCCAAAGGTTAGTTGTGGTCAGTGTTTTACCATTATAACAGGGAGGCAAATTAGGATAATGTTCATTACGAATTTGTTATGACAATCATGTTTTCAACCTTTTAAAATTATACTTTTTCCCTCATTTTCTGGTCTGATGGATCAAAATCAGAGCATTATGTGTTCTAGGCAAGTGCTTTGCCACTGAATTTAAAATTTAAAGTTTGTAAATTAACTGTCAATTGCTAAACATGTAAATTAATTTTAAAGCACTACTAAATTTATACTAGTTTGAGATACTGTGCTTTCTCTCTTGAAAGGAAGAGCAAATGCACACTTATTTTCCATAACGAAACTCTCATGATAATTAGTGACATGGGTTCTTTAACAGTTACTATTTTGAAAACGAACTTTTATTATGTTGTTCTAAATACATTAGATCACCAACCATTCATAGCTGGGAACATCTGTATGTCAGTGCTTTGTCATTTGCCTCCCATTTGCTTAAATCACTCTTTTTTGCCCACTGAGTTACCAATAGTCTCCATTCTCTTATGTCAGGCACTTTTTTGTTTGTTTTTCTCTGTGTAGCCTGGCTGTCCTGTACTCACTCTGTAGACCAGGCTGGCCTCAAACTCACAGAGATCTACCTGCCTCGAGGATTACAGGTGTGTGCCAGAGACTGGCTTTTTTTTTTTTTTTCTTTTTTGTTTTTTGAGACAGGGCTTCTCTGTGTAGCCTTGGCTGTCCTGGACTCACTCTGTAGACCAGGATGGCCTTGAACTCAGAGATCTGCCTGTCCCTGCCTCCCTGAGTGCTGGGATTCTAGGCATGCAGAGCCTGCTACTTTTCTGATCACTTAGCCTTAGCTTTATTAGCTTGAATGATCCTTCCATCGTTGTGAAGGCTTATGTCCCCAGTGGGCTCAGAAAGGCTTAGTACCTTTGTTGTGTAAAGCCTGCCAAGCTGTCTTTCTTATATTTAGGTTCTTTCTGGGCCTAACAATACATGTAGGCCAAACACCAAATGTACATAAAAAGTAAATTATAAAAAAATTAACTATGGGGCTGGAGAGTGGTGAAGAGCACTGTCTGCTCTTCTAGAGGTCCTGAGTTCAATTTCCAGCAACCACATGGTGGCTCACAATCATCTATACTGGGATCTGTTGCCCTCTTCTGGCATGCAGGTGTACATGTATGTAAAATAAACTTAAAAAATTTAAAAAAATAACTGAATGAAAAAAAAAAAGAAAAAAACACTACTGGTCCTAGTTATGGTTGGGGAGAAAGATTTTTGTCAATAATAAGAAAACAGCCAGAGGCATCTCAAAGGGTCCAGACTGTACCAAGCAAATAGGCTGAACCAGGCCAGTAAACTGAACCAGGCCATAAGAGGAGAGTAGGGGTGGGGTGGGAGACAACAAGAGAGAAGAGTTTGTGGGGCTAGCCAAGCGACCAAGAAGACCAAGAGGCCATGCAGCTAACATGTCTTAGGTCATTGAAGGATCAGGCTTGGGGAAGGAAAGGGAAGCCCAGCCCCTGGGCTGGAGAGCAGGGGCAGGGGGTCGAAGGTGCTAGGAGGATCACAGGTACCAAGTGAGACTTGTCCTGGGTTTCTGGAGAGCCAGCAACCTCCTCCAGTAAATCCTCCTCTGAATGACTCTTTCTGTTCTTTGTGTTCCTTTGCTTCCTTCTAATAATGATAAGAACTGTAACACGAGCATGTAGATTTCCTACACACTTGGAACGTTGTTAAAAGATGTGGACAATCTCATTTAGTCCTCACAAATTACAGAAGTTAGATACCATTATCTCCTACAGGTAAGATAGCAAGCCTGAAAAGACTTAAAAAAAAAAAAACATTCTTGCCCTTGTTTACACAATAAAAAGTGTCTCAGGCAGCATTTGAGCTACAGTCAAGTGACAGAGCTCAAGGTCTTGGTCTGTGACACTGACACTTACATTCCCTAAGTTGTTTACTCTTTGGTGGCAGGACTAGTTTTTACCTTTTTCATTTACACAACCCTAGATTTTTTTTTTTAAATATTCAAAATGTGTTTATGGGGGGTGGTTTTCTATTTATCTCAGGGTGCTTTTTTCCTGCTTCCTCCCAAAGGAATGACCTTCTGTCGGTCCTGTTCCTGCTCTTAGAGGCTGAGAGAGAACAGAGCAGACAAATCAGGAAAGGACGTCTTTCTCAGAACTAAAGACTGTGCTGACGTCACAGCAGCCTGAGCTAGGAGTGGGGGCTCTGCGGCAGAACCTGCAGCTACTTTTCAGTTCTTTCTGGAGACAGATGGAGGTGTTCCTTTGAAGAGGTGTGTCCTTGTAGGGAGGCTGTCACTACCAGAAAGACCCAGATATTTTTAAAGGCCTTGTTTTATAGTATATTATTAAATGTGAACGTCAACCCACGTACTATTTTTCCATTTTCAAGGGCGTGTCTTTCTCTCCCTCCCTCCCTCCTTCTTCCTCTCCCTCCCTCTCCTCCACCCTGGTTCTTGCTCTCTTCTCCTTTCCCTCTTACTCATTCTTCCCTCTCCCTCTCTCACTGTCCTCAAACTCCAGGCCTCAAGTGGTCCTTCTGCTTCAATGTCCTGATTAGCTATGACTTATAGGGACATGAAGCCATCTTATCCTCGTTCTTTAAAACAAGTCAGGTTGTTAGATTAGTCATAAACTGTCCCCCAAACCCATATACTTTCCAGCTATATCAGCAGGAGGAAGTGCAATTTCTTTTCCTTTTGTAGACATAGCTCTGTGGTCACTTTTGTCTCAGAAAAACACTGAGTTGTGGCTGGGTGGCACAGAGGCATAGAATGTAACAGTTTTTCCTATTTCAACAATTTCCTTTTTTTTCTATATACAGAAATTTTCAAATGACATTTACATACACATTTATTTAGGTACAACAACCTAGCCAAGTGGATAAGCTGATTATCCATACTCTTTTATTGTTTTTATATCTTAGCTGTATTTTTTTATAACTCCCTAGTTTAGTTCCTTTTTCCCCTGGCTTATTTTGAAAACAATCCTTTCTGGAATATATCCATATCTGAGTTAGCTGAGGTGTAGGAATTACCTATATCTGCCTGTAAGTTTAAAAAAAGCTGATTAAAGAATAACTAGTTGTTAACTGTCAATATTTAAATACAAATATCTTTAGCTTTTCCTTTTTTCTTTTTATGAGCATGAACTCAGAGGCTTTTGTACAGAGGATAGCATTCTATCACTGAGCTGCATCCCTAGCCCTTTAGTTTGGTTGAGCCAAGAGCTCACCAATTTGCTCAGTTCTGGCCTTGAACTTGCCTTCTTAGTAGCTAGAGTTACAGGCACATACCATCATGCATTTTTAAATTTTTTCATTTATTCATTTGTTTTGAGACAGGTTTTTTATTCTGTGTAGTCCTGGCTGCCTTGGAACTCACTTTGTGACCAGGGTGGCCACAAACTCAAAAAGATCCACTTGCCTCTGCCTATTGAGTGCTGAGATTACAGGCATGCACCACTGCTGCATAGCTCATTTCAAATTTTAAAAATTAAGTTTCCACACCATAGCCAACTTATATTTGACATTTGGGCTACATGTCCATATAAAACAGGCATATCTCAATTAATCATAAGATAAGTTGTATATAAGTATTCTTTTGGATATATGTTTTTTAAATCAAAGTGGTTCAAAAAAATGTTAAAGATGCTAAAGATTAATTTCCACCAATCCTTTCCTAACTTTTACATACACATGTGTGCACTATGAGTACATGTAAACTAAAACCTCTAATATAAGCAAGGAACTGCTATAATTAGTGCTATTGTGACTTTCTAAGAAGTCCAGCGCAGAGAAAGATATCTGTGGGTGTTGGCAGTTTGAAGTACAACTAGACTGTCCAGTTTGTATTGTGCTCAGAGACTGCCAGGCACCTCAGGAATATAACTTCCTTGTGCTCTGTTGCTCTATGTTTGTTTGTTCTAACAGTTCATAATCCGGACAAAGCAGGAGGTTCAACAACCTACCCCACCCCCATCAAGCTTTTGATTTGTCAATCAAACATTGCTCTTAACATTTATCCCTTCTGTAAATACAGCTGATTTCTACCTACAATTATTTTTAAGATAAGAAACTGTAGGTCAGCTGAAGAAAAGGGTCGGGCCTGGGGATAAGGAATGTTATCTCACTGAGCACAGCGACTGAGAAAAACAGGGTTCTGGGTTCAGAGTGTGGATGAGTCACCTGGCCAGAGACAGGACATGGCCAGCTCTAGGTGGCCTTCTCTAGTCTAGGAAGCCTCTGAAGTACAACAGATGACTGTCATGTCAGCCCCCAAGCAGGAGTCAGTCCCATGACAGGCATTTTTATAATGAGTTGTTATGGGTCATATGTCCAAGTAGTTCAATTTCTGCTTTGTAGTTACTTTTTAAAACTTGATTCCTTTTTTAAAAAAGAGGTTGCTGCTATGTAGATCAAGATGGCCTCAAATTTACAGTAATCCTCTTGCCTCTGTCCCCAAAGTACTCTGATTACAGACCTAGGTGTCACCACACCCAGCTTAATTACTTTCAAATATTTCAGATTGCTTTCATCCGTACACAGCCTAGGTGTTAGCGAATTCTTCTTTGCTAGCCTCGCATGCTTTATGCATTATTAACTTTAATATGGGTTTTTCCCACCTCAAATGGCTGCATTGTCTTTCTGCCAACTATTTATGAAACATTTTAGTGATTTATATCTTTTTCCAAAACCTGTTTCTGCAATAGGTGACCAGCAAATATGGCCCAGACACACTAACAGTACCCACTAGGGCACTATCTTTTAAAGATTATTAAAAATGAGGATAACTGGCTGGGTGAGCTGGCTTAGCAGACAATACACTTATCATACAAGCATAAGGACTTGAATTTGAATCTCCAGAATCCACATAAAACCAGGTGTTTAATACCAGCACGCTTTAGGCAAAATGGGAGAGGCAACAAGAGACCAACAAGAGATTCCTGGGAAAGCCAGCTGACCTGGAGTATAGGAGCAGCTGTTAATGAAGAGCCAGAAGGAGGCAAGGCCTGAGACCCGCAGGGCTGTTCTCTGACCTCCACTTGTGTGCCGAAGTCACATGTTCACACACACACACACACAAAGTGAAAATAAAAGTGAAAACGATCTTTCCAGGTTAACACAGCTAGAAAAATACTAGAACCAGGACTTCAATTTGGCCATTCCATTTAAAAATATGTAAGCACGCACGCGCGTGTGTTTGTGTGTGTGTGTGTGTGTGTGTGTGTGTGGACAGGAAACTGGAGGAGAGAATAACTTTCAGGATCAGTTCATTCCTCCATGTGATTTGGTCAAGCTCAGGTCATCAGGCTTGCATGAAAAGGGCTTTTTCTGGCTGAGCCACCTCATTGGCTCTAGACTTGCTGTTTTTCTTTTTTTTTCCTTTTTGGTTTTTCGAGACAGGGTTTCTCTGTGCAGCCTTGGCTGTCCTGTTACAGGCTGACCTCGAACTGAGAGATCCACCTGCCTCTGCCTCCCGAGTGCTGGGATTAAAGGTTTGCGCCACCACCGCCCGGCGATTTAATATTTTCTAACTCTTTAGATAAATTCTGTTAAACATAACATGAATGTCAATTTTACTTCCTTTAGGGTTAGAATAACTAATGGAAACATTAAATTATACCCGTTAGCTAATAGAAGGATCTTGGCAAAAGAAAAGAAAGCGAGTTAATAAACCGAGATGGTCAAAAGAGCAACGCAAGCAAGAGCTATTTGTGGAGCAGAAAGTTGAGTTCGGAGGAAATGAAGAAGTGAAAAGAGAAAGCCAGTGATAGAGGCACAGGCAAGACTAGGCAGAGATGAGGAAAGGATAAAAGCCCAAATAGGTCCTGGGCATGGGAGTCCAGGAGAGGACCTGGTGGGAGTCCGAAGTGGGCAGGGCTGAAGAGGCCCTAACTCCCACAGGTCCTGCCCACCTCGAGATAGCCCCGCCCACCTCAGGCTCGCTCCGCCCCCGACTCCTCTCCCCGCCCCCGGTCTCTTAGGTGATGCTGCAGCCAAGATGGCGCTGGCGGCTGCCGCGGCGGCCTGAGCGTCATGCTTCGGGCTCTCAGCGGCGGCTGTGGCCTCGGCCAGGGCCTCGAGTCTCTCCCGCGAGTGAGCGCTCCGGCGCCTCTCCGCCGGCCCCGGTGAGGCGGGACGGAGAGGAGGCCGCCGGGAAGAGAGGAGGCTGTGAGGAACGGCGAGAGAGCGGCGCTCGAGCCCCGCAGGCACCATGGCTGGCATCATCAAGAAACAGATCCTGAAGCACCTCTCCAGGTCAGCGAGCGCGCTGGCCGGTCCCCTCCGCCGGGGCCGGGGTGTACACGCCGCGGGTCCCGGCTCTCCCGCCGTCCGCCCGGTGGCGTCCCCGAGCGGCTCCGCGGGTCACGCGGAGGGCGGCGACGGGCCGGGGTCTCCGTCGGGGGCTGCGCCGAGGCTGGGGACGTCTCGGCGTCGCCCCGGAGCCGCGGGCCTGGGCTGGGGGCCTGGGCTGGGACCCGGTCGGGTTCGGAAGCTCCCGGGGCTCGGAGCAGAGCGGTGCCGTTAGCCGAGGCTACCGGTGTGTGTGTGCGTGGACTGTTGGGCTGAGGCTGCCTTACAGGTGAAACGTTAACCTTGGGATTGCTCTCCGAGCCCCTACCTGCCGTCCCCGCGCCTGTGCTCCGGAGGGTGTGCTTGTTTGCACAGTTGGGATTTGTTTTAGGTAAATAAGCAGAGTTCTCGGCTTTGCAAGTTCTTGATGGAGTCGGTTCAGTCCCGCATCCTTTCTTGCTGAGGAGTTTTCTGATTTTTGCTTCCGAGACCCTTTAATTCAAGGAGTTAACGTCTCTGTTTAAACCTCAGACGTGTCATTCTTTCCATTTCATAACAGTTTTAGTCAGAAACATGACTCAGTGAACTGGCAGTTTGTGACTGCACTTGGCTTCTCCATATTTGTCTCAAGACACAGGCTAAATGTTCCAAGTTGGTAATAGGGAGTTCAAAGCTCTTGGTTAGGATCTCTTTCTCTTCTCTGTTATTTTTAAGTTAATGAATGCTCTTGCTGATTAAAGGAAGTTACTCGGGTATAATGATAGTCTTGTGCAGTAAACATAAGTCTTCATTCTCCGAATTTATTTATGTATATATTTAGGTGATACATTGGAACATATTGAACAAAAAACAATACTGTGATTCAGCAGATATTTCTCTGATATTGTATTGAATAAAATTTAATACAAATAGTGTATATGCATAAAGTAGCGAACTATAGCAAAGTTTGAGACTGTGTATTTGCTTCTTAATACCACCAATTAGAAAGTGTGTGTGTGTGTGTGTGTGTGTGTGTGTGTGTTTGAAACAGGTTATGTAGCTCAGGCTATTCTGTAACTCTTAACAAATCCCAGTCTATCCTCAAGTTCAGTGTCTCCCTTAACTTCCTGAGTACTGTGATTACAGGTCTGTGCTACCTTTAAAATTGTATAGATGGTGCAATACTGAGCCATCTTAATTTGAAAAAAACTTTTATTTCTTTAAAATAATGTCTGTTACTTAGTTTAAGTCCGATTCATATGAGATACACTTTACCCTCTCCTATATCTAGTTCTATAAAATAATTCAGATCCATAGACAATGATTTGATTGCCTATTTCTCTCCTAAGGATAATGGTACCGTACCACTCATTCTGTATGCCTAGAAGAAATTTTAATTCAATCGATAAGTGCCTTAGGGCATTATCCTTTAATTCTCTCATATACGTCCATTTGGGAAGAACTCTTAAGAGCAGGAATGTAATGGCTTACTTTATCACGTAGATAACAGCCACATACTTAGAGTTAAGTCCTTAGGATTACTTTATAATCGTCATGATTTCTTACATGAAATAGTAATGAGCACTTCTTTTTAAATCAAAGTTTCTAAAACATTCTAAAGCATTTTATTCCTTTTTCATGGAGAAATCATTTGCAGTTTATTGTTTTTAAAGAGTATTATACTTTTACATTTGCTTACTGTGTGTGCCAAGTGTGCACATATGCATGTGATCCAGCCTTTGTATGGAAGTCTGAGGACAACTTGCAGAGGTTGGTTCTCACCTACCACCGTCTGTGTTCTGGAGATGGAACTTAGTTTGCTAGGCTCTGTACAGTGTAGGACACCCTGGGTTCAGTCCCTAACACCTTATAAACAGTTTGTGATGGCAGATTTCTGTAGTCTCAGCAGGCAGGTGGAGGCTAGTAATTCAAGGTCACCATCCTTAATGTAAGTGAGTGTGAGGCGGGCCTGGAACACTGGAATCCTTTGGGGGAGGGGTTGGTACCTGTCCTGCCATAGAGAAGAAGAATTAGGAAAATGTCCAGGTCCTTACAGGCACTCCTCGTAGAGGCTCTTCCAGGAAGGAAGAAGTTTGTCTACTGTCTAGAAAAGTAGAATGCTCACTCTAAAAGAACCTTAAGATTTTAAGATTAAAGCTAGCGACACTTGAGGCTGAGCGGTACTTTGGAGCTGGCATATAGGAAAAGTGTGGAAGAGGAATTGTTTTATAAAAGATTGACACATAATTTACACTTCAAGTAAATACTGACTGGTTTGAGTATTGTTATCTAAATGCCTTTTGCATTAATGAAAAGTTTGTATACTTAACTGATCTGAACCAACTATGGGGGTGTGAAGAGAGAGGAAGAGGTTAGAAGTCGTATATTTTAAAAGAGAAACAAAACAGGAAAAGCCTCTTAAGGAGGAATTACTTAGATTTTTTAGACTAGAACAGGACATGTGTTGATGGTACTTAAAGGGGAATCTTTTTTTTTTCTTCCATAAGGAAATAAGAGGTTCTTTCAAATGTTCAGACAAATATAAGAAAGGAAAAACGAACAGGAACTACCTTTCATTTCACCTTTAGAGCTTTCCGTTTGTTACTCTGTGTCTCTGTGTACATGAGTGTAGGTTTATGTGTAAGGACAAAAGATACACAGTTACTTAAGCTAGGATCTGAAAAGTGATGATAAAGATCTGAGTACAAATGCTCCGCTTCCTGTCCCTTACCCTCAGGACACAGTATATTACACACAGGGGTTTCTGGAGATTAGGAGTTTGCCTGGTAGGCTATACCTCATGAGGTGGAGTCTTTGTCCTGTTTAAAGCAGTGGTTATCAGCCTCTGGCACTGGGTTCCTCCGAGGACATTTGGCCGTGGTTTGATTCTTGTGACTTGGAAGGTTGTCACCCGGTAAGTAGAGGCTAGGAATGCTGCCAGACACGATCCTGTACAGTGCAGCACGTTAAAATAAAACCTCATCCATTCCAACGTCAGCAGCTGAGGAGCTGGTTTAAAACAGGTAGATGCTTATCAAATGCTTGAGCTAGATAGCTTTGCTAAGCTAAGGTTATTTTGTCTGCAGTCAACAGACATGTGTCTATTTAAGTAAAAAGGGAAATGTAGTTGAAGCTGCTGGGTGGGTCACAGATTCAGAGGAAGATCTAACCACAAACCCTGAGATGGGCGGAAGCCAGGCTCCTTTGACTCTCCCTGAAAGAGGTCTTGGGCTTTGATTTTAGAGCAGAGCCTGTTAGCTTCAGATCTTAGACTGGACAGTTCTTTGCCATGGAGGACTACTCTGCCCAGTGTGGTGTTTTTAATATTTCTAGGGATTTCCAAAAGTTCCCCAAGGCATAAAACTGCTCCTGGTTGAAAATTCTAACTTTGGGGTGTTGAACTATTTCTTAGGACTCTTACTTTCTGATCTTTCCTGCCAAATTTTAAGTTATTGGGAGAGAAAATCTTTATGGTCCAGTTCTAACTAGCCATAGATCAATTTGTGGTGACAGCACCTTAGTATCCTTTCTATTGCTGTGAAGACACGATGACCAAGGAAACTTTTAATAAGAGAAACCATTTAACTGGGGGCTTACATTTCCAGAGGGTGATTCTATGACTGTCATGTCGGGGAGCACGAGAGCTGGCCTCTGATTCACAAGCAATAGGCAGAGAAAGTGCTAAGTGGGAATAACATGGACTTTTAAAACCCCAAAGCCTGACCCCATGATGCACCTCCTCCAGTAAGGCAACACCTCCTATCCTTCCCAAACAGTTCCACCAACTGAGGACCAAGTATTTAAATATAGGAGCCTGGGGCATTCTCATTCAAACTGTCACAGACAGCAAAGATCTGGTTTTGGAGAGAATTATTTTGAATCAAGATTGCTCCTCATTTTGGTGTCAATAATAGGCTTAACTAAATTAGCTTTTCATGGGCCTCATTTGCTATGTTAAGGAAATTGAACTTCATACCTGGAGATGGGTGGCTGCTAATAAGTAATTCTAGCTAGTAAAGGATGTGATAGAAGTCTTGTTTATGGAGTATAGGTCCAGGAAATACAACATCTATAAAGAGTCTTGGAGTAACATGTTGAAAACTGATGTATTGAAGGGATGCTGCTATCCTTCAGAACCTTATAATTGTCTGCTGCTCTGGAAAGGTCTGGGTTCAGGCCAGCTGCCAGGATAGAAGAAGGAGAGCCAACCTGAATGTCTTAGTATGAGCTGTTTTTAAACTAAGGGAAGGAACCTTTAAAAGGCTGAGTGTAGGCTTGTGGGTAAAGTGCTTGCTGCACAGCCATGAGGACCTAAGTCTGAATCCCATCCACATAAAGCCCCATGCAGCAGCATATGTCTTTAATCCCAGGGCTGGGAAGGTGGAGACAAGAGAATCTCTAGAGCTTCTTGCTAGTCTACCTGAATTGGTGAACTCCAGGTTTAGTGAGATGGTCTATCTCAAAAGTTAAAATGAGAGTGATAATCTCTGGCCTCCACATCTGTGTGCATACATGTGTATCCATATACAAACATGTACACAAAGTTACTTTCTCAGATCATTATACCACTATTCAGACACTGAGTTTTCACATGCTTGTTGTTTGTTTTGTTTTGAGGCAAGGTCTTGCTATGTAGCACAGCCTTTCTTGCAACTCTAAACATTTGTTTCTTTTAAAGTATTTATTGTGTGTAGGGTGCATGCAAGCCATGGTGTACATGTGGAGTTCGAGGACAGCTTGTGGGAGTTGGGTTTCTTTCATGTGGGTCGTGGAAGCAGAACTCAGGTCATCAGTTTGGTGGCATCCTTACTCACTGAGCCGTCAATCACATCAGCCCTTGTTTGGGCCTCTGACTTCTAAGTGCTGTGAACTCAGGCCTGAGCGTCAAGCCTGACCCACGCTTTGTGATAAAGCCTGACAGTTTGTAGGAATATGTGTGTTTTAGGTTCTGAGCACTTATCTACATACCACATGTTGAACATGACAGATGTAACCATTATTTTAATTGATCATATTTTTTCTGGTCTAGGAAGCATAAAGTTGTTTCTTTTTTTTTTTTTTTTTGCCTATTTCTAAACTATGCTGCCACATGAAATTTGTGAGAGTTGGTTTACTTAGATCAGACAGTTGAGAGAAGACAGTTACTTTTTGAATTACAAATGAATTTACATGTATATAATTTGAGATTATTTAATTTTTTATGGTATTCATTTTAATGTAATCCCTAGTTGATATTAGCTATATATAGTTTTTTTTTGAGTGACTACTTTATGTGAAATACTGAGAACGCAGCAATGAGAAAAAATAGAAACCCTCACACTCATAGTGTTTTCATTTTAATTAGAGGAAGGGGGTAATTAATGAATAGTAAACAGTGAAACATGTAATGGTATGTGTTAAGTACAGTTTAAAAAAGTAACAGAAAGTGGGTAGGAAGACAGGGATGGGGTTCATGGTTAGTCCTGAGTATGGGAACAAACGCAAACAACCCTGAAGATGGTAGCTTGCCTGTCATTTTGAAATATGCTGAGGCTGAGCATCTTTTGGATGTATGCCCATGAGTGGTATAGCTGGATCTTGAGGTAACACTATTCCTAATTTTCTGAGATGGTGCCAGATTGATTTCCAAAGTTGTTGTACAAGGTTGCATTCCCACCAGCAATGGAGAAGGGTTCCTCTTTGTCCACAACCTCTCCAGCATGTGTCATCCCTTGAGTTTTTGATCTTAGCCATTGTGATGGGTGTGAGGTGGAATCTCAGGGTTGTTTTGATTTGCATTTTCTGGGTCTATTTCTGGGTTTATTTCTGGGTCTTCAATTCGATCCCATTGATCCACCAGTCTGTTTCTATGCCAGTACCATGCCGTTTTTATTACTCTTGCTCTATAGTACATCTGGGCCTGCAGAGACTCCAACCAAGGACCGTGCATGGAGAGGACCTAGACCTGCTCAGATGAAGCCCGTAGGCTGCTCAGTTACCATGTGGGCACCCTAGTAAGGGGATTAGGGGCTGTCTCTGACATGAACTCAGCGGCTGGCTCTTTGACACCTCCCCTTTTGGGATGCTGCTTTGCTAGGCCACAAAGGAAGATGATGCAGCCAGCCTTGATGAGATCTGATAGTCAAGGATCAGCTAAAAGGGGAGGAGGCCCTCCCTTATCAGTGAACATAGGTGGCATAGGGGGAGAAGAGGCAGGATAGGTAAGAGTGAGGAGATGGGGGGGTACAGTGGGATACAAAGTGAATAAATTGTAATAAATAATAATAAATACAAAAAAGAAATATGCTGAGGCTTACGTTGAGGTGAAGTAGAGTGGAATAGGAAAGACAACACAGGCTAAGGCTGGGGACAGTGTCCCTCAGTGGTGAGGAGCTTGTTTGGGATGCTTGAAGCTCTGGGCTTGATCCCCCAGTGGCAAACCACCAAGTCCAGATCATGTTGAAGTACAAATGCAGACCTTCATGGGACAAAGGCTGTGTGTTCATCAACCTCAGGTGTAGAATGCTTGGTTAATATGCACAGAGCTAGGGCTTCACATTTGAAATGGGGAGACATGGTAGTACATGCCTGTAATCCTAGTACATGTCATGTGGAGAAGGATACTCAGGAAGGTCGAGGTCATTCCTGACTCTTTTTTGAGTTAGATGCCAGCACAGCCTAGGTAGAAGGCATGGGCTCTTATGCCCTCCATCTCTAAAACCTGTTACCCACCAGGAATTTCTGTCCTGCCTGTGGGTCTTAAGAACCAAACCCAGGTCCTCTGGAAGAGAAGCACATGCTCTTAACAGTGAGCCGTCTCTTCAGCCCTTAGCTTCTGGTTTTATTTATATAATTCCTGGGCCAAAGTTTCTCTATATCCAGTATCAACATGGAAACTGGTAATGACTGGCTTTTACACTGAAGTGAAGTTAGAAACCACTGGAATGTTTTCAGCCAAGAATTACTCTGGCAACTATGTAAGAAACAGGACAAGAGAAGAACAAAAGGTCAATGAAGATAGTTAACTATTCAGGTGAAAAAAATATTAGCAAAGTAGTTGCTTTGGAGTTGCTGAGAGTCAGTTTCTAGATGTACTTTGAAGGTAGAGCCAGAATTGACTAACAGATAAGATATAGATTAAGAATTAAGAGTTCTCTTAAGAGCAGTAATGGATGCCACCGACAAGATGGAACTGCCATGATCTAAATTGGATATGACTGCTGGAGGAACAGACTATCAGAGATCCAGAGTTTGGTTTTGAATATGCTAATTTGAATCAATGTCCTTTATGAAATGGAAATGCCCTCCTTTTAAATTTATGACCTGATTTAGACCGTGCATTAACAGTGGAAGTGCTTCTGTGTGGTTATCTTTTGGTTTCTGCAGAGTTGATTATTACAGGATGAATTGTGAGTTGAAGTTTGTTGAGGCCATCCAATTGGCTTGTGGTATCCCTCCACCCGAATACTTCACTTTTCTCCTTCTTCCTGAAACTAGGTTTTATGCATTCCTTTAGGAAAGATCATCTTAATCAGGCTTCATTTTATAAGTGCATTTCCTGTGGGCAGGTTTTTTTTTTTTTTTCTTGTTTTTGTTTTGTTTTTCGAGACAGGGTTTCACTGTGTGTAGCTTTGGCTGTCATGGAACTCACTCTGTAGACTGGGCTGGCCTTGAACTCACAGAGATCCACTTTCCTCTGTCTCCCAAGTGCTGGGATTATGACTTGGTGTTCACCACTTCCTCCTGGCTTCCTGTGGGCAGTTTTAAAGAAGCTAGTCTTTAGTGATATTCACTTTTAAGACTTGCTTGGCTTTTATTTGTTTGTGTGTGTATGTATGTATGTATATTAAAACAACTCTTTTGTTGTTGTGTTCTGTAGTTTGCATTCTCTTTATCAAAAGGGCAGAATACCCTGATGTTCCAGGCCAGTGACTGGTTGTGGTTCCTCATTGCTTCTTTAGCTTCAGTGATAGAGATGGAATGCAAAAGTTGTCCAGAAACACATTTAATAGCCCAGAGAAA
Organism: Meriones unguiculatus; assembly: GCF_030254825.1. Lineage (NCBI taxonomy): Eukaryota > Metazoa > Chordata > Mammalia > Rodentia > Muridae > Meriones > Meriones unguiculatus. The sequence continues at coordinate 97,721,928 of NC_083350.1, forward strand.
TAAGTTTATACAAGGGTCTAGAGATGGCTCAGCAGTTGTCACCTGCTGTTTATGCAGAGAAACTCTTTTTAGTTCCCAGCATCCCTAGTTGTTTACAACCATCCTTAATTCCAGTTTGAGGGGATCTGACACCCTCTTCTGGCCTCTTTAGGTACCAGATAAACATGTAGTGCCTATTCATGTAGACAGACAGACACACGCGCACGCACACACAGAGAGACAGAGACAAAGCAAGACAGATAAATTTTTAAAATTCAGACTACTTTGACCTCTAAAAAGCACATAGGATATAAATTGCTTGCTTTTAGCACCTTTTTGGTAGGCTTTAAAAAATTGACATTCAGAGAATTTAGATTAAATTTTTGGGTCAATAACATTGTTTCTCTAATATACTTTTGGTTTTTAATTTTTTTTTAGATTTAATTTATTTTTATGTTCATGAATGTTTTGTCTGCACTTACCTGAGGTAGTCCTGGAGGTCAGAAGAGGGTGTCAGATTCCCTGGAACTGGCGTTACAGACACTTACGAGCCATTCTGTAGGTGCTGGAAATAAACCTGGTCCTCTGGAAGAGTAGTCAGTGTTCTTAACTGTTGATGTATTTTTCTAGACCCTTTAATATACCTGGATATACAGACAGAGTTCATTACTGGAACATTCTCTGTTTTATGATATTTTTCTTCTTTCCCTCTCTTTTCTTCCCTCTCTCCTTTTCTTCTGTCTTTTTTACTTAAGAGGCAGGGTCGAGTACCATAGGACCATACTCAGGCTGGCCTGGAACACACTTTGTAGCTCAGACTGGTCTGGACCTCACAGCAGTTCCCTGAGTACACATGTAAGCTACCACACTAGACTGGATGATTTTTCATAGGAAACACTGTGCTTCAGTATTTTGACTTGAAAATAACAGTTTTCACTGATTTGGGCAGTTAAACTGTTGTGCTAATTTTTATTTTTATTTATGGGTTGCTTGTTTTTGTAGAGTGACTGAATTTATTTAATGTTAAATTATTCAGTTCGGCCTTTCTATAACTTCTATTCTACATAGCTATCTCTGTTATTGTTTTTATGTACATTAGAAAAATGGACATAACACAGCAGAGTGAAGAGGGTGAAGAATTCCTAAATGGTTAATTTGTTTTCAGTTGTGAGCAGTGTCTGCCGTAGGTAATATGGTGTGAGATACAACTGTGTTTTTGTAAGCACATCACAGCTGAATATTTCACTCCTCTTCCTTCCTTCCCTTGAACTTGCCCCCTTTTGTGTCCCCTGTGTCCCCATTCCCTGCAGCGTTCCCTGCTGGCTGTGGTGGAGATTGGTGTGCTGTGAATTGCACAATCACCCAAGTGAGTTCCAGAAGAGTCTAAGAGACCCTGGCAGCTGACTGCTTGCTCTCACCAGGAATAGGGACCCTTTGTCTGAATTTCCTGCCCTCAGGTAATACTTCTGTACCCCAATTTTGTTTTCCTTTCTGTAAGCACATATTGTGCCCTACATAACGATAATCTCATTTTTAAAAACTAGGTAACTACAAGGTCATATAAATCTTCTTTTAGAATGTCTTTGTGTGTGTGTATGTGTGTGTGTGTGCACAAGGTTTGGCAACTCAGAAAGTTGTAACAATCCTTTTCTGATGTTGCAAAGGGGAGTTTGATAATTTACAGCCCACTATTTGGCAATAGTAATTAGCATTTGATGTTTCACTGGGTATGGCTTCATAGTCTAGTGCTACTATTAAAGTCTGAAGACTTTTTGGTCATAAAAATGTTTTCGTAACTTCTCATTCTCCGTTGAAGGCCTTAAGAGTTTATTTTGTGTTTAATATTAATTATGATCTTTATCGTTTAAATAAAGAGTCATAATTGCAGAATGGTTCCATTTGCGGTTTTGCAGCCTTTTCACCATTCTGTTTCTACCTTCTGTGTCTCTTGAGAGTTCATTATCACTGGTGAGCTGTGCCACCTGCACATTGTTCCAGCTAACCTGGGTACTCAGCTAACAAGACTGCAGAGACACACACACACACACACACCACACAGACACACAGACAACACACACACACGCACACATACACACACACACACACACCAGGTTCCCCCCCCCAAAAAAAAGGACAAAAAAGTAACGTTAGTGAAATTACACAATTTATTACATAGCTAGCAGCAATGAACAGTTAACAAACTTGTTTCCATTTGCCACTCAGCAGTTATACTGGCTTAATGGCCCTGTTTGCCATTCTTGCATGTCTTGATTCTATTGAGGGATTTAGAAATCTTGATCTCACTGCAAAATTGCCAAACTTAGCAACTTTTGAAATTGACTTTAGTGTAGTGGTAATAGGTTTTGTTGTTGTTGTTATTGTTTATAAAGGCATTCAGGAATGGTTCTGTTTTTTTTTTTTTTTTATCTACTTGTAGTAAATCATCTGGGACAGGCACTCAAGAAGTAGTCACAACCAGAGCCCCTTGCATTTTTTTCCATTACACCTCTTTAACATTTTGTTTGCTCTCTCAATACTTATCTCACTGAAGAGGAGCTATTATGATTGTATTCTGTTTTTTGGTTGTTGTTAAGTGGTATTTATTTTATATGTATGGGTGTTTTGCTTGCAAGTCTGTTTTGTGAACCATGTGTGTGCCTTGCCCATGGAAGCCAGAAGAAAGCATCAGGTCTTCTGGAACTTGGTTATATAGATAGTTCTGAGAAGCCATGTGGGTGCTATGAATTGAGTCAGCATCTTCCAAAAGAGTAACCAGTTCCCTTAACTACTGAACCTCTCTCCAGCTCTGTTTTCTAAGTTTAAACCATTTCTATGTGTTATTATTCAGGTTATTTCCAGGTTTAATTTTTACAAAAATTTTATTTCCCTCTCTATGTTTTTTTCTTTTTTTCCCATTCCTAGTATATGCTAAGCAAGTGCTTTACTGGAAAGGTGTGTTCCCAGTCCTTTAATGGTTTTTTGTTTGCTTTTTGTTTTTTGTTTTTTTCAAGACAGGGTCTCTGTGTATAGCTTTGCCTCTCCTACACTCACTTTGTAGACTAGGCTGGCCTTGAACTTACAGAGGTAGTCTGCTTTTGCCTCCCCAGTGCTGGGATCACAGGCGTGTGCCACCACAGCTAGCTTATTTTTGTTTGTGAGAAGGTCTCAGGAAGTTTTCCACATAGGCAGCCCTTGAACTTACTTTGCATCCTAGGCAGGCCTTGAACGTTCTTAGCCTTCTGGGTAGCTGGATTACAGGCTTGTGCCACCAGACCCAGGTTAGCTCCCATTTGAATCAAGCGTGATTCCTTTTAATTAAATCACATTTATAAAGATTTATTTAGAAACACTCAATCTTATGTGAGTGTTTTTCCTTTGTTTATGGATGTACACTCTGTGTGCCTAGTAACTGTGGACCCAGAAGGGGTTGCAGAATCCTGGAACAGAGTTAAGACAGGCTGAGCTTAATCCAGGTCCTCTGCAAGAGCAGCAAGTGCTCTTAACCATGGATGCACCTCTCTACCCTCTCTTGACTTTATCTTCTTGTTCTCAAATTGGGACATAGCAGATTACTTGGCACATATTTGAATATCTCTGCTCTTGTTACCCAGACCTAACAGTTCTTGGATCTTATTTTTTGCAACTAAATGTTCCTATTTCCTTCTGGTACAGTTCTTTATTTCATCTTTAGCACTATTATCAGAGGTGTTTCAGATGCTAATCTTATTTAATTTCTTGCTAAATATTTTATTGGTTTATGTTGAAGTTTTAAAGAGAAAGTTGTTTATAACAGATTTTTCCCCCCAAAGAGCATTTTTGTTTGTTTTGAGACAGGGTCTCTCTACTAAGACTGGGTGTCCTGGAACTCATTGTGCAGACTGAGCTGGCCTCAAACTCACAGAAATCTGCTCACTTCTGCTTCCTGAGTGCTGGGATTAAAGGCTTGCACTACCACTCCTGGCCTCAAAGAACTCCTAAGATTGAACTTCAGTTTATAAAGTTGGTGAAAGTCAACCTCTTGTATTGGCAATGGAGCAAGAGTCAAGTAGCATGTAATATTAATTTTGATTCTTCTCCCTCCTTGATTGAGCCATAGTAGTCTTCTTGAAGACACGAGAATACTGATTCATGAGGAAAAAATAAAAACAGAAAAACCAAAACTTTATTCTTGTAAAGCAAGAATCCTTCCCATTTGTTTTGGTTTCTCGAGGCATACCATTTCTTTCTGAGGAAAACGCCTTATGCTACAGTGTAATGATTTCTATTATAATACATCTACTTATGGCCTCAGTTTATGATCCTTTATAAACCTTGACCACACTGCTGCCTCTGACCGAGTGTCCTCTGTGTCTCATTTTCCAGGCAGAAACTTTCTCTTAAAGTGCATCTGAGGGAATGCTTTCCCAAAGCTGTCCGTTGTTATTGTTTTGTTCTTTCGAGACAGGGTTTCACTGTGTAGTCCTGGCTGTCCTGGAACTTGAACTCACAGAGATCCACTTGCCTCTGCCTTCCTAGGGAGTGAGTGCTCTACTGCTGCCCAGCTAAAGCTGTCTCCTTTCTTCCTAACAATTGAGCACTCCTTCCCAGCCTCCTTCTAATCCTGTTTCCATTTGTATGGCAGTATCTGTGGCACAGTGCCTGTCACACAGCAGTGTCACGCACCATGGTGATTCTTGTAGGTGCTCTTCTCTAATAACAAGTGATGAGTGTCTCATTGTTCAAGTTCCTGTAGCGCCTCCAGTGCTCTTCCCATGAAGGGTGAGTGTGGGCTTTTTCCACACCTGACATTTCAACAGTCTAGATACCCAGTCTAGAGTTTAATAAATGGCCTATTTTTAATGTTATAAATGTTTTCCTATTTTTTGAAAAAAAAAAAAAACAAAAAAAAACAAAAAAAAAACAAAAAACTCAAGCCAAATAAGATGTATCTGTGCATAGAATACAGCTCATGGTCTGTGGGCCCCTGCCCTCTTCTGTGCATTAAATTCTTATGCTGAAAAACTGGCTATTCAAAATTGGTTTTGTTTTTTTTTAAGCATTTACAAAAAGAACAATACTGAGCAAACACTGTAAATTGAGACTAAAAAACAAAGTGGATGGAGAGACATTTTCTTCTAAGGTGCAGTCATTGGCATGACGCCCATGCTCCTGTAGAGAGCCCCTCCTCACCCATCCTCCTGTAGGGCAACCCTTATTAAATTCACTGAGTCATCAAAACCGAAAACCAAAAAAAAGATATGAAAGCACAAGAGAGACTGGTTAGAAAAGGGCAGGAAGGGGGGCGGAGCCAAGATGGCGACTAGCACACACAGTTTCTGAGCGGTGGGATACCTGATCTTCTGAGTTGGAGAATGGAAGGACCCCCAACCCAGGAAAACCACAGCGAGGCTTTCTGAACAACAGGGAACATCGCAGGAGGTGAAAACTTTGGCCTCCCGTCACCCGGAGACTTGCTTGGGGAAGGAGAGAAACGATCCTTTGTTCTTGCAGCACTCCCTTCCCCCAGACCTCCTTCCTCCTCGGCACAGCGGACTCATCTTTCTCAGCTCAGACCTAACTGCCTGGGGTATACGGCCGCTGAGACGGAGCCCCAAGCACTTTAGCGGCAGACAAAAGCCAGCAGTACGTGTCCCGGAGTCCCAGATTCGCGCAGTGGCTGCACTATCCTCCCAGGGCGCCAATCTGCTAGACGCCATACTAGCTCCACAGGATCACCATCACTGACGGTACGGCCCGCCCAATCCCACAGTGACAGAGAATACGCTATATACTCACCAAAACCAGGCAGAAATGTCATACAACCTGGACACACCAGGCGCTGGGCCTCCCAAGCTTGGAGAACACAGCAAAGAGATCCCAGGACTTCCCAGAAAGCATTGGGACTAGCAACCCAGTCTCCAGTTACGGCGGGACGTGGCGACGGAGCAGCACTGAACTGGCGGGGCACCACAGCCCTCCAGTTTAAGACTAACCAGGGCCAAACCAGAAAACAGAGAGCCTGGTTACCCCATCCCTGCTGAAGTGACTACCCTGAAATCTCCAGCTGCAGCAAGACCTCAGAACCTGGCAGTGACAGCAGCACAGAACTGGCGCAACACATCAAAGAAGCAGGGCCAAACCAGAGAGCAGAGAGCCCCGGATACCACGATCTCTGCCAGGAGACCTGCCTGTAAGTGAGTGCACCCTTGAAAATCTGCAGTTCCCCAGATCCTGGGTCCTTCTAAATCAGAAGCCAGGTATCGAACCCCCCTCCCACCCACATACTCACTTTGGGAAACAGAGGGGCACTAGGGACATTGAAGTTCCTGCCCTGTGGGCCTGATTGAGGAGTTAAGACAGTTAATGCCAGAAATTGCGCTGCGATCATCATTAGCGCCTGCGACATATACAGTGCAGAGCCCCTCCCACACACTCAAGGGTTCAACATTAGCCATCACTCTGTCCGTCGAGAAACTCATCCACGCACACTTACACACACAGACACACACGCGCGCACGTACACACGCTTGCATTTGCCCCGTTTGCGCCTGCGTACTTTCCTCCCACAGGTACAGCTAGTCCTCAGCACACGCTGAGAGTGCTCAGCTTCCTGAAGAACTCTCCAGATACCAGAGAGAGACAGCACCAGTCTGATCTGCAGAATCCAAAAACAAACAGGGAAGGTTTCAGATAAGCCAATGGCCAGGGGTAGGCGAAAGAACACTTCCAACTTAAATCAGGACATCATGACTTCACCAGCAAACCCCAAAATCGATGGATACTCCAATTCAGCAGAAGCACAGGAAAATGATTTTAAAGCCATGCTTGCCCAATTATTTGAAGCTCATAAGGAGGAAATGAACAAGTCTTTCAAAGAGATGGCCAGTCAATTGGAGGCAAAGAAAGAAGAAATAGACAATATCCTTAAAGAAACACAGGCAAACATAGCCAAACAAATAGATACACAAGTAGAGGAAAAATTAGTGGCATATAAGAAGGAAATGAAAAAAGAAATAGAGGCCATCGTAGAGAGACAGGAATCCAAATTCAAACACATGAAAGAAATGGTGCAAGGCATGAAAATAGAATTAGAATCAATAAAGAAAACACAAAATGAGAAAACCCTTGAGCTGGAGAACTTGGAGAAAAGATCAGGAACCACAAAAGTAAGCATCACCAACAGAATACAAGAGATGGAAGAGAGAATCTCTGGAGCTGAAGACACACTTGCAGAAATATATACTTCTCTCAAAGAAAAAGTAAAATCAGAAAAGTTCCAATCACAAAATATCCAAGAAATCAAGGATGCTATGAAAAGACAAAATCTAAGAATAATAGGAATTCACGAAAAAGAAGACTCCAGACTCCAAGGTCCAGAAAATATTTTCAAGAAAATCATAGAAGAAAATTTTCCCAACTTAAAGAAAGAGATGTCCATAAATATACAAGAGGCCTACAGAACTCCAAATAGACTAGACCAGAAAAGAAACACATCACGTCACATCATAGTCAAAACACTAAATCTACAGAACAAAGAAAAGATACTAAAAGCAGCAAGGGAAAAAGGCCAAGTAACATATGAAGGTAGACCTATCAGAATCATACCAGACTTCTCATCAGAAACTATGAAAGCCAGAAGGGCCTGGGCAAGTATTATGGAGACTCTAAGAGATCACAAATGTCAACCCAGACTACTATACCCTGCAAAGCTTTCAATGAACATAGATGGAGAAAACAAAATATTCCGTGACAAAACTAAATTTACACAATATCTACATAGCAAACCATCCCTACAGAAGATACTAGAAGGAAAACTCCAATCCAATGAAAACAAATTCACCCAAGAAAACAGGGCATACAGATAATGTCCCAACAAAAATGAAAAGAAAACAAGCAATGAAACAGGGTTAGATCATCGACTCCATTACAAAAGGAACTAACATGCATTGGTCACTATTATCTATCAATATCAATGGACTCAACTCACCAATAAAAAGACACAGGCTAACAGAATGGTTAAGGAAACAGGATCCAACATTCTGTTGCATCCAAGAAACACACCTATGCAACAAAGACAAACACTACCTCAGAGTAAAGGGCTGGAAAACTGTTTTTCAAGCAAATGGTTCCAGAAAACAAGCTGGAGTAGCCATCCTAATATCTAATAAAATAGACTTTCAACCCAAGTTAATCAAAAAAGATGAGGGCCACTATATTCTCATCAAAGGAAAAATCCACCAAGAGGACATCACAATCTTGAATATCTATGCCCCAAATACAAGAGCACCGACATTCGTAAATGAAACATTATTAAAGCTTAAATCATACATTGATCTTAATACCTTAAAAGTGGGAGACTTCAACACTTTACTCTCACCAAGGGACAGATCAACTAGACAGACACCAAATAGGGAAATAAAAGCACTCACAGAATCCCTAAATCAAATGGACCTAATAGACGTCTACAGATCATTTCATCCAAACTCAAAAGAGTACACCTTCTTTTCAGCACCACATGGAACCTTTTCCAAAATAGACCATATAGTGGGCCACAAAGCAAGCCTCAACAGATACAAAAGGATTGAAATAATCCCTTGTATACTATCTGACCACCATGGACTAAAGCTAGACATCAACAACAACAGAAACAACAAAAAGCCGACACGCACATGGAAACTGAACAACTTACTACTCAATGACAGCTGGGTTAAGGAAGAAATAAAGAAAGAAATTAAAGACTTCCTAGAATTCAATGAAAAGGAAGGCACAACATACCCAAATTTATGGGACACATTGAAAGCAGTGCTCAGAGGAAAATTTATAGCACTAAGTGCCTGCAAGAAGAAATTTGTAACATCACATACAAACAACTTAATGGCCCAACTGAAAACCCTAGAAAAAAAAGAAGCAGATACACCCAAGAGGAGCAGACGGCTGGAAATAATCAAACTAAGGGCTGAAATCAATCAACTAGAAACAAATAAAACTATCCAAAGAATCAATGAAACAAAAAGCTGGTTCTTTGAGAAAATCAACAAGATAGACAAACCCTTAGCCAAACTAACTAAAAAGCAGAGAGAAACTATCCAGATCAGCAAAATCAGAAATGAAAATGGGGACATAACCACAGACAGTCTCCCCTCCAAAAAAAGCCCTGGACCAGATGGCTTCAGCGCAGAATTCTACAAGACCTTCAAAGAAGTGCTAACTCCAATTCTCCTCAAGCTATTCCACAAAATAGAAACAGAAGGAACCCTACCAAACTCATTCTATGAAGCCACAGTCACCTTAATACCTAAACCACACAAAGACCCAACAAAAAAAGAGAACTTCAGGCCTATCTCTCTTATGAACATTGACGCAAAAATACTCAATAAAATACTTGCAAACCGAATCCAAGAACACATCAAAGATATCATCCACCATGACCAAGTAGGCTTCATCCCAGGCATGCAAGGGTGGTTCAACATACGGAAATCCGTCAATGTAATCCACTACATAAACAAACTGAAGGAGAAAAACCACATGATCATCTCCTTAGATGCCGAAAAAGCATTTGACAAAGTCCAACACCCATTCATGTTTAAAGTCTTGGAGAGATCAGGGATACAAGGCACATACCTAAACATAGTAAAGGCAATATATAGCAAGCCTATAGCTAACATCAAACTCAATGGAGAGAAACTTAAATCAATCCCACTGAAATCAGGGACAAGACAAGGCTGTCCATTGTCCCCATATCTCTTCAACATAGTACTTGAAGTCCTAGCCAGAGCAATAAGACAACTAAAGGAGATCAAGGGGATACAAATTGGAAAGGAAGAGGTCAAAGTGTCACTATTTGCAGATGATATGATAGTATACATGAGCGACCCCAAAAATTCAACCAGAGAACTCCTTCAGCTGATAAACACCTTCAGCAAAGTGGCAGAATACAAAATCAACTCAAAAAAATCAGAAGCCCTCCTATATACCAAAGACAAAAAGGCTGAGAAAGAAATTAGGGAAACAACACCCTTCACAATAGCCACTAATAACATAAAGTACCTTGGTGTGACTCTAACCAAGCAAGTGAAAGACCTGTTTGAGAAAAACTTCAAGTCTCTGAAGAAAGAAATCGAGGAAGATATCAGAAGATGGAAAGATCTCCCGTGCTCATGGATTGGTAGGATTAACATTGTGAAAATGGCCATACTGCCAAAAGCAATCTACAGATTCAATGCAATTCCCATCAAAATACCAACTCAATTCTTTACAGACCTTGAATAAAAGGTTCTCAGCTTCATATGGAGAAACAAAAAACCCAGAATCTCCAAAACGATCCTGTACAACAACAGATCATCTGGAGGTATCTCCATTCCTGATCTCAAGCTGCACTACAGGGCAACAGTAATAAAAACTGCATGGTATTGGCATAGAAACAGAAAGGAGGATCAATGGAACCGCATAGAAGACCCAGAAATAAATCCACACTCCTATGAATACTCTATATTCGACAAAGAAGCCAATTCCATTCAATGGAAAAAAGACAGCATCTTCAACAAATGGTGCTGGACCAACTGGATGTCTACATGCAGAAAAATGAAAATAGATCCATATTTATCACCCTGCATAAAACTAAAGTCAAAGTGGATCAAGGACCTCAACATAAAACCAAATACCCTAAATCAATTGGAAAAAAAAGTGGGGAACAGCCTAGAACTCATTGGCACAGGAGACAACTTCCTGAACAGAACACCAACAGCACAGGCTCTAAGAGCAACAATCAATAAATGGGACCTCATGAAACTGAAAAGTTTCTGTAAAGCAAAGGATACCGTCATCAAAACAAAACGACTGCCTACAGATTGGGAAAGAATCTTCACTAACCCTTTATCTGACAGAGGACTAATATCCAGTATATACAAAGAACTAAAGAAGCTGAAAAGCAGCAATCCAAGTAATCCAATTAAAAAATGGGGAACAGAGCTAAACAGAGAATTCTCGACAGAGGAATATCGAATGTCAGAAAAACACTTAAAGAAATGCTCATCCTCATTAGCCATCAGGGAAATGCAAATCAAAACGACCCTGAGATATCACCTTACACCCATCAGAATGGCCAAGATGAAAAACTCAAGCGATAACACATGCTGGAGAGGTTGTGGAGAAAGGGGAACCCTCCTCCACTGCTGGTGGGAATGTAAACTGGTACAACCACTCTGGAAAGCTATCTGGCGCTTTCTAAGACAAATAGGAATAGTGCTTCCTCCAGACCCAGCTATACCACTGCTAGGTATATACCCAAAGTTTGTTCAAGTACACAAAAGGGATACTTGCTCAACCATGTTTATAGCAGCTCTATTTGTAATAGCCAGAACCTGGCAACAACCCAGATGTCCATCAACGGTGGAATGGGTACAGAAATTGTGGTACAATGGAATACTACTCAGCAATCAAAAAGGAGGAAATCATGAAATTTGCAGGCAAATGGTGGGATCTAGAAAAGATCATTCTGAGTGAAATATCCCAGAAGGAGAAAGACAAACATGGGATATACTCACTTATATAGACCTATAAGATATGATAAACATAATGAAATCTATACACCTAAAAAAGATAATCAATTGAGCGGACATGGGGTAAGATGATCAATCCTCGTTTAGAAAGACAGATGGGATGTGCATTGAACGTATGACAGGAGTCTACTGAGCGCATCTGAAAGACTCTAACTAGCATTGTTTTCAAAGCAAAGATTCATGACCAAACCTTTGGCAGAGTACAGGGAATCATAAGAAAGAAGGGGAGTTAGTCTGATGGGGAAAGGATAGGAGCTCCACAAGGACCAAATATATCTGGGCACAGGCTCTTTTCTGAGACTGACATTCAACCAAGGACCATGTATGGATATAACCTAGAACCTCCACTCAGATGTAGCCTGTGGTAGCTCAGTAACCAATTGGTTTCCCAAAGTGAGGGGAACAGGGACTATTTCTAACAGGAACTCAATGACTGGCTCTTTGGTCTCCCCACCCCCGAAGGGAGGAGCAGTCCTGTTAGGCCACAGAGGAGGGCTTTGCAGCCAGTCCTGTAGATACCTGATAAAACAGGATCAGATGAATGGGGAGGAGGTCCCCCCTATCAGTGGACTTGGAAAGGGGCACAGTGGAGATGAGGGAGGGAGGGAGGGACTGGGAGGGAATGAGGGATCGGGACACGGCTGGGATACAGAGTTAATAAAATGTAACTGATAAAAAAAAAAAAAGGGCAGGAAATGGTGGGAGTGGAAGGGAAAAAAGAGGGAGATATGGGGTTAATAGGATCAAAAGATATTCCATGCATGTATGAAAACATCGCAGTGAAACCCATTATGCACAGTTAATATATGTTGGACCGTGGCTCTTACACATACCATTTTAGAAAATACCCTTTTCACAGTGAATTGTTTTTGTCCATTTGCTGGAAATCAACTCACTATAAATTTGAATATACTTTTGAAAGCTGTATTATGTTTCATTGAACCATTATTTATTTATACATATTTATTTATTTATCAGGCTAATTTGATTACTGTATCTTTTTGATAAGTATAGAATTGGTATAATACTGCTAACTTTGCTCATCTTCTTGAAAGCTATTATCAGTGTTATTTCTATCACAAATCCTGATTAAATTTTATCTTTAGTTGCCTTGAATCTATGTCTGTTTGGGGAGATTTGATTTCTTAACAATATTGACTCATAGAGCCACTTAAATTTCTTTAAATCTTTAACATATGCTTATTACACACCCTTTAAAATGTATACTTCTGAATATTTTATGTTTTCTGCTGCCAAGAGTGTTGACATACCTATAATCCCAGCAACCTTGCCTGGAAACTGAGCTCCATTTCCGGAGAGAACCATTGCTAAAATTTGTCCTCTGACCTCTGCAGACATGTGCATTTGCACACAGCTATACACACACACAGACACACAAGTACACATATGACTACATACACACACAGACATACAGAGACACAGAGACACAGACATACACACATACACACACTAAGGATAGTAAAAATAAACCCTTTAAAAGAAAGGGTGGAAGGAAGCAACTACCCTTAGTTACTCTCAGGGTGAAAGAGGCCTGGCTTTGGTAAAGGAACATGGATGTCTGTAGAAGAGCCTTAGTTGTTTCTTAGTTTTGACTGGAGCTGTCTTAATGTTTGAATAATGCATTTCAGGGCTGTGAAAAGATGTAATTAGTTGTAATTTAAGACGTTAATGTTCTTAAGGGCTAGAGAGATGGCTCTGTTTTTAAAACCTGTAACAATGTAACAATTTGCTAAAATATGGACTCTATCTAAGAACTGCAGTTTGGATTCCTACCTAGGAAAAAAAACACTTTTAATTAAACTGTTTAACATGTATTGTTAAAGTCTCTGTAAAATCTAGACTTTCATGCTATATTGTGAAATCCAATAACACAGAAGTGCTTGTTTCTAATTACAGCTGTTATTTGACAACATATTTTCAAGATGCAGGATGCGCTTTTTAGAAGAGTAGTGCAGGTGTGCAAACACACACAACAGTCAGAAGTATGCTTTATGAGTATTAGAATGTTTAAGAAATGCATGCTTGCTGAAGTATGATCTTAAAATAGTGTCTTGGGAGTGAGTTGTATGAACGGGAGAAGATGGCACAAAGGAAGGGAGGTAAGCTGTCAGAAGAGGGTTATAAGCTTATTGTAGGTGACTATTAATATTTACTATTGATCTGTCTTCTGGTAACGCTTGCTGTTAATCTTAAACAGCTGTATAACTAAATCACCACACAGAGACTGGGTTAATTTGGTTAGCCTGGAACACAATGCTAGGCAATAGTTACTCCCTCCTAAACCTCTAAGCCCTCATAGTTTCCTAACATTTAGATTTTACCCATTATACTTGCTTTTTGTGAAATCTTAGGTCTGGTTCATTCTCTCCATGCTGTTCCAAGATCTTCTCCAGCTCTGCTGTCCTAGCTCTGCCCCGCCTTTTTGCCTCCCACTCTTTTCCTGTCCTCTGGCTCCTCCCCTCTTTCCTGTCCTTCCCTCTCCCACCTGCTCCTTCCTCTCTATTGCTCAACATTGTGGCTGGTTGTTTTATTTTGGATATTTACATAAAGTTGAGACAGTTGATGCTTAGAATAAGTATCACAATGCAATATCCAGATTGAAACGGGGGGGGGGGTAAAGTGTATACATTTCAAAAGAATGTTATACCAACATAAGCTTATGTGCTATGGTTCTTGCTTTGCTTTCTTTTTTTTTTTTTTTTTTTTTCCTTTTAGAGGCTGACCTCAAAACTTACTATATAGCCTAAGCTAGCCTTGTACTTCTGATCCTTCTACCTCCATCTCCTAAGAACTACAGGCAGAAGCTACTAGGTCCAACTCTCCAATATTTTTTTTTAGCTCTATACTTTTACGTTGTTCTTCACATACTGTTTTTTTTTTCTTTATACTACAGGTTTTACTCTCTTTTTATTAGTTTGCACATTTTAATCATGCAAAACCCCATCAATGACAAGCCCGGCAAGGTATCTCCAGTGGTGCAATTGTGGCACTTATATTTTGGGGCAACCAACAGCTTCACATACTGTTTTTAACTTATATGTTTACTTAACAAATAGCTATGTCATGTTGCTTTGGTAAATGGATAGCTATGTTTTTATTCGGTTTTATTAATTTTTGTGTTGGGCCATGTGTGTGCATATGGAGGTAAGAGGACAACTTGTGGGAGTCAGTTCTCTTCTTTCACCATGTGAGTTTTAGGGATGGGATCAAGTGTTCAAGTGTAGGGTCAGCCAGCCCATGTTTCATGATGGAGACTAAGTCTAGGCCATCTTCAAATTCTTCCTCCTGCTCTTTAGCCTCTCATGTGCTGGGTTACAGGCATGTGCCATCCTGGAGAGCTTTGTTTTGTGATGAAACTGCAAAACCATTTTGATGAAAATGGACATAAATATGGTTAATATTTATAGTGTGTACTATCAGATACAAAGTGTGCATTTTCTAAGTTATGGTTTATTCCATGAAGCTCAAAACATTTGTAAAGAAAATTAGGGTAAATTGCTATGTAATTGGTGTAGTGCTCATGTTCTTAGTCAAGCCGTACTGTAGTATTAACAAGTGCTGATACTCACTGTGTTACTATGTGTTAGGGCTCATTCTAGTGTCTTGTATATTCTAACTTGGACATTACCCTCCCAGAAGAATTACTCTCCCAAGGAGATTCAGTTATCTCCCTTTTACATACAAGGAAACTAAGCTTATGCATTTTACCTGTCATGTGTTTATGATGTGCTCCTTAAGAAGCTAATAAATTTGTTTTCATGTAGTATGTGTGATTAAAGAAAAAACTTGTTAAAGTTGAAGCTATTTTTGGCTTTAAAAGTTATGAATTATAACTGTGAAATTATAACCACTAGAGAGTGGCTCAGTGGCTAAGAGCACGTCTTGCGCTTGCAGGGTACCCAGGTTCAGTTCCCAGCACCCGTGTGGTGGCTCACAGCTACTGTAACTGCAGGAGGGCACCAGCGCCCTCTTCTGACTAACAGGCACCAGGCAGTCCTATGGTGCACAGACATTCATGCCGGCAACACTCGTGCACATAAAGGAATGAATAAGCCTTAAAGAATATGACAGCCAATAAAATTCACAAATTCACGCTAACATTCGTTATAGTGGTTGAATATGTGACTCATGTACACTTTAAGAAAACATTTGTGTGTGTGTGGAGTGTGTGTGTGTGTGTGTGTTTAGCTTAGAGGATAACTTGTGGGCTCGGGTTCTCTCCTTCTCCAGGTAGGTTTCTGGTGATAAACCCAGGCTGTCAGGCTTGGCAGCAAGTGCTCTTACCTGCTGAGCTAACTCACTGGCTATCTACTTGTATTTTTTTCTACTTTTCACTTTATATGTATGGCTGTTTTGCCTATGTGTATGTCTGTGCACCACATATGCACAAACGTGACTGGCACCCATGGAAGCTGGAAGAGGGATTTGGATTCCCCAGAGCCGGAGAGAGAGGCTGTTTGAACTGTCATGTGAAAATCGAACCTGAGTTGTCTCTTAACCACTGAGCCATCTCTTCAGCCTGGTCATATAGTTTTAAAATAAGCCAGTTTGTATGCCATAAAGTTGATATAACATTTAAATTTTATTCTGTATTTTGAGTTTTCTGAGTAATTATTGGGGGCTGAAGCTAGTGGTTAGAGCACCATCTAGCATAGGCGAGGGAGCTGGGTTATATTCTTAACACTGAAAAAAGAAGAGACAAGAAAAGAAGAAGAGGAAATGAGTAAGAGTTCTGCTGATGTTATCTTTAGTATATGGTGTGACTCCCTTCTATGCAGCCAACTTTGACATATTCAGGCCAGGCAGTTTTCTTCTTTGTTATCATTTGAGTTCTTGTTAACATACCTACTTAGAATTTTACATTTCCATTCTTCTCTTTCTCTTCTGCTTTTCAAATAAATACTCACAGGTTTAAGTTATTGGGGTACATATCTTGCTCCTCCCCCTTTACACTTAGCTTTAAATATTTATGTGCTTTTTCAAATATTTAGTGATTATTCAGTAAGCTAAAAGAATTTACTTGATTTCATATTATAATATATTCTATTTAAGTCAAGTTCAGTACCTTTCATTGATAATATTCACGAGAATTACTCTACTATCAGGGAACTTCAAGTGGATAGTTAGGGAACAGACTCCGCTGAAACACTTGGAAAAGCATAGGTAGACACATCACTCTTCCGTGCCGGGATACTTCACTGTAGTGTTTTCTCCTTGTGCACATGGGAAAAACATACCTATAACTTAGTGAAAGTCTATATTTCCTTTTTTAGTCTTACAAATTGCCTGAAAATCCATTTTCCTGCAGCATGATATTAAGTGATCGGTAAGCATTTGTGCCTAAGTGAAACATATGTAAAATATGCCAAATATATGGATAATAGAAAATATATAACTTAGAATATACAATGCTTACTTTGTATAAGAAACCAGCTGCTGTATAGCCATGAGTGTGACAATTGCTTGTGTGTCTCCATCTGTTATAAACTATCCAAAATAACTTAATGAATGAGAAATGTTAATATTTTCAAGCTTACCTTCATAGTGCAGCAATTTTAAAGTCCTATTGGGAAATCAGGAACTTCTGATATTCCTTCAGTTCAAGCTATAGTGCTAGTAGTTCAGTAGAGAGGTGGATAGGAGAGGTACCGCCTGATGTTTGTAGTACCTATCTTTAAGCCATACTGAAGATCAGTTTAGTTTGTTTATTTTCCGTTTTACAGATGAACGAATTGAGCATAGAGAGATGATGCAGTTGTGGCTGAACTGGGATTCAGACTTGTTTGTGTCTCATTTTCAGGCCCAGGATCCTTGCAGAATTTCACTCTTTATTATAAACCCAGTTGGAAACAGAATTTGCTCTGGGTTACATATGCTTTGATCCTTTCTATCCTTCACGTTTCCAGAGTTTTCTTTTTTTGCTCTCTTGTTTGTCTGTACAAAGCTGTAAATACTCTTCCATGAAAGGGAGAACTAAGTCTAAAGCACCCCTCCCAACTCCCAGCCATGAGTTTATGTCTGTTTATGAGTTGTTCAGGTTAGTGTGTCTGTGCCCTCCTCCTCCTCTTCCTCATCCTCGTTCTCCTGCTAGTCCTCTTCTCACTTTCTTTTTAGTTTGGTCACAGCATTTTAAAAGTATAGTTAAGTTCATTCATTTAGCTTTGCTTCAATTTAGGATTTTCCTCTCTTATTTTATTTTATGTTAGTATTTTTTTTTTTTTTTAATGTTGAAGCAGGATATCACTGTATAGCTCAAGCTGGCCTTGAACTCATGGTCCAGCCTGAGAGTGCTGGGACTTCAGTATGAGGCACCACACTCATCTTCATGTTTTCTTATGTTCTTTGTTTTATACAAGAGTTAGCATAGTCTTTCTCTTTCGATAGTGCAAAACTTTTACAAATGATATAAAGATATTTTTGTATTACAAAGCCAGAGCAGAATGAAGTGCATTTACATGGCAGAAAGTTCAGATGACCAGTGTGTGTGTGTGTGTGTGATTTTTGCAGGTTCATGCTTTCTAATACTTAATTTTCCCCATTCTTCTTTCCCACTATAACTTAATCTCTTTTTCTTTTTCTCTAGAGGAACTTTAGGGGCTGGGGGACGGTTTGGACGGCAAAGTGCTTGCTGTGCCACATAAGCCTGGTGTGGTGGTATAGCCCTGTCGCCCGAGCACATGGGAGGTAAAGATGAGTCAGAAATCCAAGGTTGTCTTTGGCTACATAGTAATTTTGAGGGCAGCCTGACTGCATGAAGCGCTGTATCAACAAAAACCAAAACAATGAGATAAAAGATCACTGATGTCCCTGGTAAAGAGTACCTTCTCATGATTAAAAGGGAATCATGAAGACTTTTGAGTCCATTATATTTTATGTTCTTCAAAAATTTATGGTCCTGTGCCCATAAAAAGATAGAAATTTGTCCAGAAATCATTCCATTTCTAAGTGCTACAGGCTGTCTTCAAGGAGTTAGTTATTAAAGCATACTTTTGATGTGCATTTTCGCTGGGTCTTATGGAGTAGAAGAAATGTATTGAAGTTAGCAGCTTCTAATACAAGGTGTGCTTGAGGGCCCTCTCCTGAGGGCCTGGAGAGGTACACGTTATGCTAGGCATGTGCATGTGCACACTTAACAGGAGGCAGAGGCTAGTGGATCTCTGTGAGTTTGAGACCACGCTGATCTACGTAGTGAGTTCTAGGCCAGTCTATCTCAATAAAATAAAAAGGGCGTGGGGTGGGGTGCACTGTTCTTATAGAGGACCCAGGTTCAGTTCTCAGTACCCGCATCACATCAGGAGCCTAACAACCACCTATAACTCGTTCAGGCACCTGCCATTACATGGTATTATATAAACTCATGCAAACACACACACACACACACACACACACACACACACACAAACACACATACAAAAACAACTTTAGAAAATGATTTTTTTTGGGGGGGGCTGGCTAAATGGTTCAGTAGTTAAGAGCACTAACTGCTTTTCAGAGGACCTGGGTTTGATTCCAGGTGGCTTACTACTGCCTGTAACTCCAATTCCAGGGGATTGGACAACATCTTCAGATCTCCTTGAATACCAGGCAAACACGTGATACAAACACATGCAGATAAAATACCCATATAAAACAATAAAACAAACAAACAACAAACCCCAGTGAACTACACTTAGAATGATTCCCAGAGGTAAACAGTTTTGCCTGACCAAAACCTTTCGAGAGTAAACATCTACATGTGCCTGGGAGCCGAATATGCCAGTTATTTCTCCTAATCCGAGGGAGTCACACAGCAGACGACAAACTTGGAAAGCCAAGCATGGTGGATATGTAGCTCAGTTGGTCTGTTGGTCTAGTGGTTGCTCAGCATGTGTAAACTTGGATCCCATGCTCCATAAACTGGACACACAGATTGTAATCTTAGCATTCAGAAGTTAAGGTCCTGCTCAGCTACCTAGCAGGTTTGAGACTAGCCTGTGCTACATGAGTCAGTGTCAAAAAATTAAGTTTGGAAGTTTTATAGGTCGAGAATCTGTTGTAGTCTAGAACAGTGCATTTAAGATAATTGGTAATAAAATATTTCTTGGAAATAGTTGCTCTTAATGTATAAGAAGAAACTTTTGTGTTTCAGAATGTAAAAACAAAACAAACAAAGAAACAAAACAACCTCTTCCAGTGCAGAAGTGGCTTTTCCTACTGTCTCTGGGACACAGAGCACCCTATCAACTTTCTGGTCTACTTAAAGAAACATTTCCTCAGCCGGGCACGGGCGCACACCTGTAATCGCAGCACTCAGGAGGCAGGTGGATCTCCGTGAGTTCGAGGCCAGCCTGGTCTATAAAGCGAGTTTAGGACAGTCAGGGCTATACAACTCTGTCTCGAAAAACTGAAAGGAAAAAAAAAAGGAAACACTTCCTTACTCATCTTTGTAAACACAACCAGGAGGACTAAGAACATGTTCATTGTACCTGGTCTTATGTTGAGGGCTTTGATCCATTTGAAATTAAAGGGGGATAAATATGGGTCTATTTGCATTCTTTACATGCAGCCATCCAGTTTGACCAGCACCATTTGTTGAAGATGTTGTCTTTTTTCTAGTATGTATTTCTGGCTTCTTTATCATCATTGTTTAAGCTCATTGTTCAGTCCCTGTGTTCAGTTCCTGTCCCTAGTCCTTTGTATGTCTGTGAGCATGGCATTTAATATTTTAAAAAATTTATATGTATGTGGGGTTTTTGCTTGCATGTGCGCCTGAGTACCATGTGCATGCCTGTTGCCCAGGGAGGTCAGAGAGGGCATTGGATCTTCTGGAACTGAAAGTATAGGTGCTTGTAAATGGCCATGTGGGTGCTGGGAATTGAACCTGGTTCTCTGGAAGAGCAGCACTAAGCTGCCTCTCCAGTCCATTATTTAACATCTAAATGACTCAGTTTCTCCACTACATTTTTTGAAATTACGTTTATGTATTTACTTATTTATTGTGTGCACATGTCTATGTGGTAGAGAGTGCATGCGGAGGTGAGAGGACAGCATACAGAATGCGGTTCTCATCTTCCATGTGGGTTCTAGAAATTGAACTGACCTTCTCAGGCTTGGGGCCAAGTGCCTTCACCTTCTGAGCCATCTCCCCAGCTGAGTTTTCCACTTTGAGGATGAAGGCAGTAATTATACATCCTTCAGAGAGTCATGAGCTGAGACAAGGCATGAAGGTCTTCAAAATCTGAAAGATATGTAGCTGATAAACAGCAGCCATTATAACAATGCAGACAATCAAGAAATCTGCAGAAAAGACTGGCTGTCTACTGGGAGACATCAGGGAATGTCTTAGCTCCATTTGACCTGGATGTATTAGTTGGCAGCCTGTCACTTTATCAGAGTACCTGAAACAGGCTGTGTGGGGCATATTTAGCTCACAGTTTTGAAGGTTCAAGGTCAGAGTGGCTCAGGATTGATCTGAGGTTGTATTGCCAGATGACAAATGGCAATAGCAATGAAAGGAGACTATATTGGAGGCAAAGAAGTGAAGCAGGAGCAGGCGAGAGTGGGAGAGTAAACAAGACAAAGAGAACAGGGACCGTAAGAACCAGTCACAGGAGTCAATGGTTAGAGGCCTGACTCAACCATAGACAGGAATTGAAGGGAAGAAATGGTCATGGAAAGGTGGGACAGGAATGGAGTCGGTGTGACAAGAGATGAAGCATTCATCAGGGAGAATTAGCTCAGGGGTGAGAAGGAAGCATAAGTAAGGAGTCTGTCATCCTGTGGTCTGAGTGGTCCTTAGCACAGTTTTAGATTTTCCAGAAGCTGGAAGAGAGTACTTCCTCCCCCCCCCCCCCCAATTTGGGGTGTGTGTGTGGTGGGGGGAAGGGGCAGGGAGAGAGACAGTCAGTCTCACCATGGAAGTGATCTGGTTAAAGACTTTTTCCTGATTCTAAGGTGACTGCAAGTCAGGAGCAAAGACCAGGAGCTTCTAGATGCTGCTGCAGGTCAGGCTGAACCTGAGGGAAAAACTGACCTTTGAATGTCTTTGCAAATTTTGAAAATACTTTACTTTTATCTTGATGCCTTTGGTCTGGAAGGGGGATGAGACAGGATGTGATATTTATGGCTAACCAACCCTGATTTACTGGTTTTTATGCAGCTATTTCTTAAATGATTAACTTGCCTGTGTGCAGATTTGAGCAAAAATCTCATCTGAAATTTGAAGATTTATGAGACCAGATGCAAAATGAGAGCCCAGTTGGCTTTTCCATTGTGATATTTGCAGGCCTGTGTATGTGTTGTCTATGTCACTCCTATTAGGCCTCTTTTTTTTTTTTTTTTGCTTTGCTTTTTGAGATGGGATTTCTCTGTGCAGCTATGGGTGTCTTGGAGTTTTCTCTGTAGACCAGGCTGGCCTTGGACTCAGAGATCCACTTTCCTCTGTCTTCAAAGTGCTGGGATTAAGGGTGTGTGTCACCCCTGTTGGCTTAGGCTCCACCTCTTTAATGTCTCAGTATCACATCACTTTGGGGACCAAGAATTTATGCACAAGGTTCTTTGGTTCTAGACCATATGAGAGAAGTAGGAGTTTGCTTGGTGGAGTTGCTAGGTATCCCGGGACTGTGGAATGGTGGAGATAGGAAGACAGTGGTGTCCTCAGAAGCAGCTGTGTTGGGCAGTCCAGTCCAGCAAAGCTGCTTCATAGGATGAGATGTGCTAATAAGTGTGTCAAAAGCATGTTTCTGTCCCATGTGATTATCCACCAGTTTCTGGTTGTTTGTGAGATTGTTAAATTCTTAATGAGGAATATATAATTTTATGATAGTGATTGGTGCTTTCGGTCTCTGTGAACTTGGACCTTCCTAGTTCTGACACACACAAAAAAACCCCACAGCTGTTAGGACCATGGCCCAGGAACATGGGTACACAGTCAAGGTCAGTGTACCCCAAATACCATGTCCCAGTGTGGTAACAGTTTCATGAAGCCTTTATAGTTAAAGAGCAACAACAACAAAAAGTAAATCAAGACATATCAGGAACATTGGTGGAAACACAGGTAGGTGGATTACAGCGAAGTGGGGGAAATCTGTGCTGTAGAACTCAGAAATTGTCTGATGATAACCTTAGTCCTGGGTTGGTGAAATTCAGTGGCCTCTTTCTGTATTCCAGTTGGCTTTACCTAATAGTTATAGGTGTTTCGTGAAACACAGAAGTGGGCAGTGAGAGTGGACTTAGGGAGCTCAAGGTAATTTGGGTCCTAACTGTAACATTCAAGTTCTCCACAATGACAGGGCTTTAAAAAACAGTTATTTATTATTATTGCATATGATGTGTGTGTGTGGGTAAGAGGCACACTCATGCCCCTGTGCGTATGTGAAGTCAGGATGATGCTGTGGACTGACTTCTCTCCATCTTCTTTGTAGATCCAGCGGGTGAGCTGAGGTCCTTAGGCTTCATTAGAAAAAAATCTGTTGCTTGCAAGCCATGTGGACAAAGCATACACATGGTGGACAAGTACTCGACCATTGAACTACATCTCTAGCCCTCCATACTTCAAAAACTTAAAAGTTGCTGCTTAGAAACAGAGATCACAGTCTCAATTACAGCCCAAGGTTTAGTCCCCTTTATGCTTTCTAGTATATTCAGGAAGTACCTCACTTTTTATTCATCTGCGTTCCTACAGCTAAACCTATAGAAAGGATGAGTGGTACTTCTAGAGTTAATTTAGAGTTTTAAATAATGCATTTTGAAAAAGCTACTCAGGTTGCCGATAAGTCTCAGCATCTGCATTGATAGTCTGCAGGACAGAGCCTTTTAGAGGTCCTCTGTATGGGCAACCTTTGGGCAGAGTGCATGGAATCTTATGAATGAAGTGGGAAACAGTAAGATCTGGAGAGGACAGGAACTCCACAAGGAGAGCAACAGAACCAAAAAATCTGAGCACAGGGGTCTTTCCTGAGACTGATATTCCAACCAAGGACCATGCATGGAGATAACCTAAGACTCCTGCACAGATGTAGCCCATGGCAGTTCAGTATCCAAGTGAATTCCCTAGTAATGGGAACAGGGACTGTCTCTGACATGAACTGATTGGCCTGCTCTTTAATTACCTCCCCCTGAGGGGGAAGCAGCATTACCAGGCCACAGAAGAAGATAATGCAGCCACTCCTGATGAGACTTAATTGACTAGGATCAGAAGGAAGGAAAAGAAGACCTCCCCTATCAGTGGACTTGGGGGAGGGGCATGCATGCAGAGGGTGGAGGAAGGGAGGGATTGGGATGGGAGGAGGGAGGGAACCACGGGGGGGGGGGGAATACAAAGTGAATAAAGTGTAGTTAATAAAGAATTTAAAAAAGAAAATAAAAACACACCACCACCAAAAGCTACTCAGGGAGCACCAAAATCAACTCCTAAGTGGGATTGTGTAATTGCCATGCCTAGAAAACACTATGTATATGCCAAAATTTCTGTCTGAAATAGTGTGGGTTGGGTTCTAATGCTGGGGAGTAGCCAGATGACACGAAGAGGAGGGTGAGGACCTTTGAGCATCATTCTTAGGATGCCCCTGACATCCGCTGTGTGAGCTGCTGTTGCTGTCAGAGGCTCCCCACAATTCCCTACTTTCCTGTAGCACAGTATTGTCCCTTCTCTGTTACAGAGTCTAAGTGAAGACAGTATGGCAGGGAATGGGTCTTGTGGTAGATACTGCATTTCATCCAGTTAGAGAGGTAGTAAGAACCAGCTGCTCACAGGAATATGACATTCAGATCTGTGCCCCAAAATTGTACTCTTAATATTAGAGCTCTGGGTATGAGATCAAAACAGCAGTGATAGACCGTGGACATGGGTTAAAATAAATCCCATCACTGTCTTCTTCTGGCTTTTAGTTGGCTATTACGTTTTAATACTCTGTATTTGCTAGGATGACTCTAGGGTACAGGGACTGACACTAAAATAAGTGTAACTGACTTTTTCTTTCAGGTTTACCAAAAATTTATCTCCTGACAAGATCAATCTGAGCACCCTCAAAGGAGAAGGCGAGCTGAAGAACCTGGAGCTGGACGAGGAGGTGCTCCAGAACATGCTGGATCTGCCCACCTGGCTGGCCATCAACAAAGTGTTCTGTAACAAAGCGTCCATCAGGGTAAGTAACAGATGCCTCAGATGCCTGCTCTCAGCTTTTTTTTCTAACTTTAAAGTGAGTACTCTGCTTCAGATCCTCTTAGAAAGAAGCACGTTATTCCTGTAATTTACACAGAAAATAGCTGCGTGAATGATTATGTCCATCCCTTACGGGTGCAATAGAGGTATTAAAATTTTGTTTAGAACAATTTTTTTGATATTTTAATACAATTAATCTTTTGTAAATTAACTTCT
This sequence comes from Meriones unguiculatus, assembly GCF_030254825.1. Taxonomy (NCBI): domain Eukaryota; kingdom Metazoa; phylum Chordata; class Mammalia; order Rodentia; family Muridae; genus Meriones; species Meriones unguiculatus. The sequence continues at coordinate 97,746,822 of NC_083350.1, forward strand.
TCATTTTGGCATATAATCAACGACAGCCCCCCAACCCCAGAATTTATTGTCAAATGAAATGCTTTAAATTTATAATACTTTAAAGATGTATGTAAGAATTGTCATTTTTTACTGTAGACATTATGCTGCTTTAGAGTTTTACCTTTTTTATGTGTTTCTTTGTTATTTTGAGAAATTTAAGGATTTTTATTTACCTTATTATTATTGTTCTTACTATTCTATTGATTTTTGTTTCTAATCTTATGTTAGTTCTTATAGCTTACAACTTCTTTTTTTTTTTTTTTTAAAGATTTATTTATTTCATGTATATGAGTGTTCAGTCTGCATTTACATCTGCCAGAAGAGGGAATCAGTTCACATTACAGATGGTTGTGAGCCACCGTGTGGTTGCTGGGAATTGAACTCATGACCTTTGGAAGAGCAGACAGTGCTCTTAACTGCTGAGCCATCTCTCCAGCCCCCAGCTTACAACTTCTTGATGTTAAAGACCAGGCTTAGATTGAGAGGTTGCTTGGGAAAGACAATGCATGTTAATGTTTTTATAAAGCTAAGGTTTGGGTTTCCTTTGGAAAGGGTGCTATTGTATTCTTTGGTGTTCATCGTTAACTTGGGTCTATGACTCAAACACCACCAAAGACTTGACTAGGTATATGAACATTGTATATGATATAGCTGGCATTTTCCATCAATGATTTTATTTTGGATTTACTTTGAATACCGCAAAAATGCTGGTCGGAATTCTAAAGTTAAATTGGTAAACAGAACAGTGACTATGCTTTTCATAAGTCTTAAATTATGAAATTAAAATGTCTTTTAAGAACTGGTAAAATCATGTAACAGAACTTGAAATTCTCTAAAATGCCAGCTATTTTTTAATATAATGTAGATACCTCGGTTTCAATAGTATGAATAATTTGCTCAATTTATCATTTTACAATCTGAGAGAGATGTATAATGTAAGTTGCTGTCTCTTTTATGTGCAGAGATGTATATTGATTACTATTTCATATTGTTTTAATAATTCATTTTAAAGAAAAAATTTATTTGTAGATTCCATGGACGAAACTGAAAACACATCCCATTTGTTTGGTGAGTACTGAAACTGTTTCAAAATAAGCATTTACATATGCAAAGTAACTCTAAGTGCTGATATTTTGTTTCTTGGACTTTCTACCTATTAGCTTTCGCTTTATTTTTATTGAACTTATTTTTTTAGCCATTTATATGAGAAACTTGAACTTTAAGTTAAGAGGAATTTTAAAGTTTTTATTTCTAGAATATTATATTCCATTTGCCATATTTTATTTTATCATTTAAATCTTCACTGACATAGAATTACTTCAATAACTTTTGACCCAGGCCTTCTGCACTCTTGATCTTCTTGGTCTAATAAGTTTAGTAATATGTTCTGTAATACACTTAACTTTTTAAAGAAAATTGAATAAAATAGATGAGTTAACCTTTTTTTTTTTAATCTAAGTTATATTTGTGTGTGTGTGTTCGCGTGCACACTCCTGCCAAGGTGGGCATATGGCAGTAAAGGACAACTTTCAAGAACTGGCTCCCTTCTTCTACCATGTGGTCCAGCAAGGAGACTTAGGGTTAGGTTGCCTACCTTTTGCAGATGTGCCTTTACCTGAGCTATTTTTACCAGCCCTGGAGTTTTTACTGATTCGTTTCATAATTTTGGGGGTGGTGTTCTGAACTGAATTGGTGTATGTGAGCCTATTAAGCTAATTTCTGTCTCTAGCCTCATTCCAAAAATATTCTTTATAAAATCTCCTGTTTTCTTCTTGGTTTTTTGAGACAAAGTTTCTCTGTGTAGCTCTGGGTGTCCTGGATTCACTTTGTAGACCAGGCTGGCCTTGAACGCACAGAGCTCTGCCTGTCTCTGTCTCCTGAGTGCTGGATTAAAGGTGTGTGCCACCACAACCAGCCAAGCTTCTTCTTGTTCTTGACTTTGGTCATCATTGAATAAGATACTTCTTATTTATCTTAAATGTATTCTCACCCCCAAATCTTAAAAAAGTCTAAAAGACAGGAAATGTAACACTAAATATCATCTTCTCATAATCACTTATTCTACCCACTTTACTCATCTCAGTTACTGGTTTCTTCCAGACTCTACCCAGTGGTCCAAGGTAGACCTCAGTTACTGTTAACTCTTACCCTTGACTAAATCTCTAGAGTCTGTGATTGATCTTGCTGCATTCCTACAGGCACTTCTTGTCTCTCTCCTGAAATAATGCCACCACCTTCTCAATGCCCTTCCTGCCTCCATTCTCTTTTCTCCTCTGAAATGAAAGCATAATTATTAATAAATATTTGTATGAATCAGAAATCTAATTAGTTTCCTGTGATGGGTAGTGTTGACTGTCAACTTGACTAAAATTACTTGTTACTTGATCTTAAGAAATTAATATTTTAACAGAGGTTGACTGAACAAATACACAATAAAATGAGACAATTTTAGATAATGATAAATGGTGTATTTAAAATGAAGAATGAAGAAGTTCTGGATTTGTAGACACATTCACTGTTAAAAACATTAGATTTATCTTCAAGAAGAAAATTATCTGGAAAGAACTTTTTCTACTATGGGAGTATTTCTCATGCTCATTTCATAATTTGCTTAGCTTTATGTTCATATCTCAGGTCTCAAGATGAGACAAGACTTTTAGATGTAGTTTAGTCTAACTCATTAATGTGTAGTTTATCAATAATGTGACAGGTACAGGATTAGAGATTATGCTTCATTAAATCTAGTGATCTCATCAGTTAATGGCTGCTTCTGTATCCCCCGACTGATAGAATGTATATGCAAGCTTTTCCTCCAGGAGATCAGTGCCTCAGTGTAGGACTGAATGCTTTGTTTTCCCCTTTTGTGTTTTTTACAGTTGTTAGTTTTGGTCTTAAATAAACAAAAGAGAAAACACACTTCCATAGTGTACCTAACTGTCTAATTATTTAATCTTTTCTTAGTCTCTAGATAAGGTAATAATGGAGATGAGTACATGTGAAGAGCCACGAGCCCCTAACGGCCCCTCACCAATTGCAACTGCTTCAGGACAGAGGTAAGCCGTGTCCTCTACTCTGTGTGGCTGTTCCATGGTGGTCTTTTCTATAGTGGGCTCTCTATCTGCAGCAACAGGACAGGAAGAATATCAAATCCTTTAACCTCAGATGCCCTCTGCCTCAGCCACCTTGATGTTAGACAGTTTTCGCATTTAGCTAGTAGCAGGTTATTTTTAATTTTCATTCCTCTAGATTATCATACTGTTAAATAGTAATGAGTAGCCAAGAGCAGTGCAGAGGAGCTTAGGTATTCTATAAATCTTAATTTTTTATTATAATATCTATCTGTGGTGTCATTTTCTATGTATTCAGTTAACTGTGACTAGTGACAGTCTAAAAATACTATATGGAAAGTTCTGGACATAAACTATTCATAAGCTTGAAAATCTGTGCCATTATGAGTGTCATGAAAGACTGGAAATTAAGTGGAGATGTAAATCATCCTTTTGCCCAGTGTGTTCCTGCTGCATAGACTTCCAGTTAGCCATTCAGCTGCTGCCTGGGTTTTCTGTCAGTTATCAGTGTCCAAGTAACTTTACCTGGTAGTGCTCACAAAAATAATAGTACGTACTCTCTTTGCTATCATATAGGCCTATGTTTTCTTACATTACCACAAGAAGGGTGTGTTTAGCCTGAGGTATTTTGAGGTGGTGATGGAACTCAGTGACAGAGTATTTGTTAGCATACTGCTGTATGCAGTACTGCGTACAAACACGTGGTAGGAAATGACTGCAATCCCAGCCCTCAGGAAGTAGAGGTCTTGGAGCATTAATACTTCTGCACCTCATTTCCTAGACATTAATGAACTTCTGTCATTCCTAAAAGTTAAATTTCTTGGTAAATTACAGACTTTTAGATAACTATAAAATTCATTAAATATAAAATGTCACTTTCAAAAAAATTTGACTTTCCACAAGTTAAGACTAGTTAGATAAACATCAGATGCTAGCTGGGCAAGGTGGAACATGTCTTTAATCCCAATACTCAAGAGCAGAGGTAGCCTTATCTCTGTGATTTTTGAGTCCCGCCTGGTCTATAGAGCAAGTCCAGGACAGCCATGGCTACAAAGAGAAACCCTGTCTCTCTCAACAAAAGAAAAAAAAAAAAAAGATGCTAACAAGATAGTAGCTTGTGGTATGGACTCTTTTTATACTGCTTTCTGGAATAGTTGAGATAGACTTTTAAGACTTGTTTATGGGGCTGGAGAGACGGCTCAGGAGTTAGGAGCACTTTCTGCACTTGCAGAGGATCCAGGTTAGGTTGCCAGCCACATGGCTGCTCACAACCTTCTGAAACTCCTGTTCTAGCATTGTCCAACATCTTCTTCTGGCCTCTGTTACATATGCAGGCAAATATTCATATGTATAAAATAAAGATAAATCTAAAAAGAATTACTCGTTTAGGAGTTGGTAAGATGGCCCAGGGGTGAGGGCTACCGGGGTACACACCATGGAAGCAGAAGACAAACTCAGACTGATCTGTAGCTTCCTGTGTTTGCGTAATGTCCTCCGTTCTGTGCTGCAGTGACTGACGGCTGCGTTTATTGGCTGCAGAGCCTAGATTTGGACTATGTGTAACAGTGGCAGGGAAAATGGCTCTTATGTTAACTTTAGAATTTCTCCTCTATCTAGAAACTTGAGATTTTAGAGAACGGATTAAAATTTCTCAGTTGATAGAGTGCTTGGTATTTAGATTGGTTAGAGAGTCAAAGAATTAGAGAAAAGGTAGAAATACTGTGAAAGGGAAAAACAGTAGGAAAATGTGTAGTAAGACATCTCTCTTTTTTGGCATTTTTTTATTTTGGAAAAATGTATGTTAGCTATTGGGGCTTTAAATTTTTTTTTACTTTTATTATTATTTTTTAATAAGTTTTATTTTTATATTAATTACAGTTTATTTACTTTGTATCCCAGCTGTAGCCTCCCTCCCAATCCCACCCTTCCTCCCACATCTCCTCCCTGCCTCTCTCTGAGTCCACTGATAGGGAAGGCCCTCCTCCCCTTCCATCTGAACCTAGTTTATCAGGTCTCATCAGGACTGGCCGCAATGTCCTCCTCTGTGGCCTAGCAAGGCTGCTCCTACCTCGTATTTTACTTATCAATGACAACATTAACACTTTTTTTGAATTTATGTTTTTTGAGCATGTTTCTCTGTTTTAGCCGTGACTGTCCTGGAACTCACTTTGTAGACCAGGCTGCCCTCAAACTCATAGAGATCCTTTTGCCACTGCCTCCTGAGTTTTGGGATTAAATGTATGCGCCATCATCACCTGGCTATTAGGGCATTTTATGTATGGACTTGTATGAGACTATTAGCTAGTAATTTTTAATGACTTTATTCTAACTTTAGTGCACTATATTTTGTTTTGCTCTGTTTTCCAGTGAATACGGCTTTGCTGAAAAAGTAGTTGAGGGAATTACTGTTTCTGTCAATTCCATTGTCATCAGAATTGGAGCGAAGGCTTTCAATGCTTCTTTTGAACTTTCTCAGCTCCGTATCTATAGTGTCAATGCAAACTGGGAACATGCAGACTTGAGATTTACTCGTATTCAAGATCCACAGAAAGGAGAGGTAAAAGACTTTTTTCTTACTAAAAAGCATTTTAGTCAGTGATAAATGCACACAGACATTAAAAAAATTACATCCAGGCCAGCTCTGTGGGTGAGGACATTTGCTACCAAGCCTGATGACCTGAATTACATCCCTGAAACCCACATGGTGGAAAGAGAAAACTGACTCCTGCTCAGGCACATGGGTGCTCACACATATGCACACACATACACACATGCACACAATATCAATTTAAAAAATAAGTAAAGCAACTGGAGGGATGGCTCAGCAGTTATGAATACTTGATACTATTGCAGAAGATATGGGTTTGGTTCCAGGACTCACACTGGCGGACTCACAGCCACCTGTAACTCCAGTTCCAGGGGGATCCCATTCCCTTTCTCCTTTGCTGGCTTCCATGCACAGGTGGTGCACATACATACACATAGGTACTCACAGGTGCTCACATAAGTACACGCACTTGCACACACACAAATAAAATAATTACATCTCTGATTGTCTGGAGTCACATTCTAGTTGATTTTTTTCTTTTGGACTTGAAAGTATGCTTTTCTATTATCCTAAATCACTTAGTTATAAAATGTTAGTGTTTTAATGTTTTGCTATATAAATCTTTCACCTTATGGAAGTAATGAGTCCTATCCTACTTGTTAATTAAAAAAAATTGTCTGTCTGTGTGTGTGTGTGTGTGTGTGTGTAAGTCAGAGAACAACTCTGTGAGGTCAGTTCTCTCCTTCCATATTCATGTGGGTTCCAGGGATCAAGCTCAGGTGAGTATTTCACAGAGAACACCTTTTGTTCCTTTGTTTTGTTTTGCTTTTGAGACAGATTTCTCTGTGTAGCCTTGGCTGTCCTGGACTTTGTAGTCCAGGCTGGCCTCAAACATACAGTGGTCTGCCTGCCTCTGCCTCCCCAAGTGCTGGGATCCCAGGTGTGCACCACCGTGGCCCTGTGCCCAGACACTGTTTTAACGATGGTTATGGTGCTGCTTGTTATTTAGGTTGTTCCCTAAATGCAGTTGCCGAGAGTCTTACAGACGAGAACAGTTCTGGACATATGTTGTTGGATTTGATGAAGCATATAAAAGTAGCATGAATATTTTTAGACTGTCACAAAAATTAATTGGGAAGGTGTGTTTTTTGATTTGTTTTCAGAAATATACATTTTTCTCATTTTGCATGAGTGTGCGCAGCTAATCTCTATTTTCTTTTTAGGTTTTGACATTCAAAGAAATAAACTGGCAGATGATTCGAATTGAGGCAGATGCTACCCAAAGTTCACATCTTGAAATTATGTGTGCTCCTGTTCGATTAATAACAAACCAGTCAAAAATCAGAGTCACCCTTAAGAGAAGAGTGAGTAAGCCGTCTCTGCCCCATGTTAGCTGTTTGGGTAGGCGGAGCATTAGGGAAGCACGGACAGGAAGTGCTCTCTCAGACAGTGTTGGCAGGTGAGGGGATGCGGGTGCCGCTTGTGGAACACTAAAGTAGTTATAGCACTCTCCATCTGGTTCAAGTTCTCAGAGGTTTGTATTCTCCGCAAATTGAATAGATTCTTTCAGATTCAGATATTTGTTGAATATCTAATGTCTTAGAATTTCATTTCACAGGCTAGGAGTGTAGCTTGTGGTAGAATGCTTACTTAGTATGAATAAGGCCCTGAGTTCAGTCCTCAAATGCAGCTAGGAAAGAAGATTATGAAGAAGTTGAGGAGGAGGAAGAAGCAATTTCTCTTCCTGAGTTTTGTTCGACAATGTTTTTTATTATCAGTGGTCAAAACTTTAACCTTCAGTACATTTTTAAGATATTTCCAGAGAGCAGGCAGGGTGCACACACCTTTAGCTCAGCACTCGGAAGGCAGGCAGGGTTCCAGTCCCTGTTCCATAGAGAGGCCCTGTTTCAAACAAGCAAGAAAGATACTGCTGGAAACTCACAGAAATGAAAGGAGCGGTCAGAGCGTTAGAGCCTGAGAGCCCCTGACGCTGCTGAAGCATCATGAGGAGATGGTACATTTAAACAGGCCTAACCAAAGACTCTGCAGCATGCCTGTGCTTGTGTCACTGGCACACTAACATAAGCAACTGTGGTAACTCCACAGAAGGGAGGCTTCTCTGAGCCGAACAGAGTATCCCTGAACCTGAAACGTGGGTGAAATGGCCTTTGATGAGTTGTAATTCCTCTTCATCAGGTAGGATGAGTTCAGTTAATAGAAGCAAGTATGGTCTGTCAACTGCACATACGAATCACATACATGTAATGTGTACTTCAGAAAACTATCAGTCTTTTTTAGCACTACTATCTCTAGCTTTGGGAAATAGTCTATCTTACAGGAACTCAATAAATTTTGTTACATTTTCATTACTACTTGTCTTGTGGGAAGGGGGACACATGCTACACTGTGTGGAGGTCAGAGGATGATTGGGTATTGGGGGTACTAGGTCTCTCCTTCCACTATGTGGGTCTCGAGGATTGATCTCAGGGTATCAGGCTTGGTGGCAAGAGACTTTGACTGCTGAGCCATCTTACTTAAAGGAAGGCAGCATCCATACCCACATTTAATCCTACTAAGAACTTTATGCTTTTTATGTAAACATCATGTAAAATGTAAGTATGTTGTAAGTTTTATTTGTAGATTAATTTCCTAAATCATTTTTATTACAGTTAAAAGACTGCAATGTCATTGCCACAAAGTTAGTTCTAATACTGGATGATTTGTTATGGGTTTTAACGGATTCCCAGTTGAAAGCTATGGTGCAATATGCAAAGTCTCTTAGTGAAGCAATAGAAAAATCAACAGAACAAAGGAAGAGTATGGCTGCTGAACCTACGCAGGTATGCTACAGATTCCCAGAAGAAAGACTGTGTGTAACTAGTTTAAACTGTTAGATCGGTGAGTTGGTAATTCCTTTACATGTTATCGAGCCAAGCATCTTCTTTATCTAAATATGTTACAGTATAACGCCATTTAGGACATTACTGTTTGTCTGGTGCTTATTGTGTTTGGAGCTCTGTGTGTAGGGTGTAGAGTACTGACACTGTGTACTTGATAGTGTACATGCATGGAGGACATAGAAGTATGTTGAGTCTCCCATTTCATCCCACTGCACCTTATTTCCTTGAAACAGACTCTCTTGCTGAACGTTCTGTTAGGGTGGCAGCCAGCCCCACTAATCCTGTCTCCACCCTCACAGTGCTCGGGTTATAGTGGTGGTGTTCCACTTTTTACATGAGTACTGCGGACTTGGAGCTCAAGTCTTTGTGCTTGTACAGTAAGTGCTCTTATGCACTGAGCCATTGCCTAGCTCAATAATGCTTTTCAGGAAGTTAAAAAAAATCATTTTTAAAGTTTTTGAGGTAAAAGGAAATAGAAATAACAGCTGGGTGTTATAAGAGCAGGTACAGAAGGTTGTTAGCACAAATAGCTAGAACTGTTTGGAGGAGACACGTTGAAGACAAAACTTACGTTAGAATTTTCTCATGGCCAGAGGTGGAGTGGCTATAGTGAATCAGAAGCCTCAATTTATCTGAAGAAAAAAAATTTTTCAGTCTTTCCCAGTATTAAATTCTGATTCCTAATATATAAACATCTTTGTAGAAAGGATGTGGAAAATTCCAGTGAGTACTATCTTTGATAATTTTATTAAAGTAGAAATAAATTTCATAGCTTCCTGTTGTAAATTTTATGAAATGTTATAAAATCATCTTCTAGCTTATTGGTGATAGAGCTTGGTACATGGAAGTGGCATCATTTAGGCTTTGGTGTTGTTCATTTGACATTGTTGGCTGCCTACCTGCTTACAAGGGTACATAGGCATCTGTTTCCATGGAATAAACAAGTACTGTGTGATCCTGCCTTCAAGGACCACAGAGTTAGGGAGAATGAAGTGTAATGGAAACACTGCAGTTTCCCATAATTGTTAGAGGAAAGAAGCAAAAGAGAGGGAGACAGAAAAATGATAGGAGCTCCAAGTTTTAACTGACTTTCTGCAGAATTTTGAGAGGTTTTGTAAGTAACACAATGATGCCATGTCTTAAAAAGTGAAGAACCAAGCTGGGAAAAGTACTTGTTGAACCATCATTGGGGTCCAGATTTTGATCCCCAGCATCCATGTAAGGCCGGATATAATGCAGGTGCCTTTAGTCCCAGTCCTCTTGTGGCATGATAAGAAGTGGAGACAGGAGAAACCCTGGAAGTTTGTGTCCAGGTAGCCTAGCTGCGAGAAAGAGATTTTGTCTCTTAGATGGAAGGTGGGGTTGTCCTGTGACCTCCACACATACTGGCACACAGAGGCCTGTACCCACATAGCATGCACACATCCTACACTCTGTGTCTGAGAGCTGTATTCACTAGCTTAACTTAATTTCTTCTGACTGCCTGAGAATATGCTTGGTTTAGATGTTACATGCGTTTTTCCATGCCGTGATTGCACTTATCCTACTTAAGAAATGAAAAGCACCCTCTTACAAATCTGCAGTCTGTGATGGATTTGTCCAGGAAGAAAAAGTACTCCTGGGAACAAGACATAGGAAATTTGAACTACTTGCTGCCAGAAATGAATGATTCTCTTGACTCAGTGACAAGAGACGTCCATTAACTTTGCTTTGAGTATGTGTGGAGGGGGAGCTAGTATCTCTCAGGAAGAACTGTGGAAGTATTGGGTTTTTGGCAGTAATAGCATATAGTGAGGTGTTCTGAATCCCAGCCAGCCGCTTGGAGTTTACAGCACTGAATTCCATTTTAAAAACAAATTCACCTCATTGCACTCCACCCATTGTCATGAGCAAAATTTTACAGCACTTATAGCCAGGGAAACAAGTAAGTACCTACCAAATTGATGGCGAGACTTGCCTCATTCTGCAAGGTTGGTAATACTTCTCCAAGAGACACTTCCTGAGTTCTCTGGGGAAGCCTGATTTATTTATCTTTCCTTTTTATTGTTTTGGGGCTTTGAGACAGGATCTCACTATGTAGCCCTGGCTGGCTTGGAATGTACTTTGTAGATCAGGTTGGCCTTGAAGTTAGAGAGAATTCCATGTGTCTCTGCCTCCTGCGTGCTGGGAGGAGTGTGCCATCATGACTTGCCCTGGCAGCCTAATTTAAATTGAGGAGCAGCTTATGGGACTGCAGCAGGAAGGAATGGGTGGACAAGAGGGACTTTGTATGTGCGTGTGTGTGTGGCATCTGAGCACTAATAGGAATTTTCCAAGCACAAGTTCAGTCAGACTTCTGACTGCATTATGGATGAGCTAAAGAAGAGAGTAAGCTTGGAGCCAGTTTAGAGGAAGTATGTACATGCATTTTTGAAAATAGCTTGAAAGAAATATCAAGTCAGATTGGAAAGCATCATCTTCGTTTTCTGGAAGTTATGGATAAGGAACTGAGGACTTCAGAATGACAGAATCTTGTTTTGTTAGCCATAAAAAGAAATGCAAAGGTGGAAGTAGCTTTGATTGAAGGGGTGCAGGTAAAGAAAACTAGGTATGTACAGATGTTTACTGAAATTTATTGGCCATACAGTCAAGTTGTGTCTAGTTTTCTAGTTTTTTAATGTAAATTTTATTTTTATATAATTCAGAAGGTGTTTTAAGGCAGCAGAGCTACTGTTAGAAAATGCAGTATATCATGCTCATTTTTCATTTTTCATGAGTCTTTTGCTGGGAATACTCAGGTTTGCTTGTGAGATGTGAGTGGACAGTGATAATGTGGTTTGGCCTCCTTAGAGCTCTACGGTGGCTTCATCTGCACAGCACGTGAAGTCCCCACAGGCTGCGAATGCTTCTGATGTAAGCGATGCAATCGTGAAGCTCTTCAGTGACTTTGATGTTAAGGAGACCTCCCATCATCTGGTGATTTCCCATCTAGATCTACACATCTGTGACGATGTCCATGCAAAAGAAAAAGGTAATCTCATACTACACTATTTTGGCTTGTCTACAAATTGACTATAAAACTACTGTTTGTTATATGTAATATATATTAAAAATATGAAACATTATTTGAATTTGTTTGACTTTAGTAGAGTAGCTAATACTTACACTTACTTAACTGTTGGCTATCAATGCTAATAGTAAAATTAGGTTTTAAAAAACTGAGATTGACCAATGTGGTGGCATATGCCTTTATTCCCAGTACTAGAGAGGCAGAGGCAAGCAGATCTCTGTGAATTTGAGGCCAACCTGCTAGGATTACATAATGAGACCCTGTCTGAAAACAAGAATAACAACGGCTGAATAAATGTGTGGCATCCTTGCATAGAATAACTTAGACTTGTCTTCTGAAAGTATCTACAGATGTTACCCTGTAGTCCATTCATGAGTATTTGCATGCTCTAAGCATTGTAGTTAACCCACCTATCTGTCATGAACCTGTGTTCTAGTAGTATTTTGCCTGCAAGTATGTCTGTGTACCAGTGTGTGCCTGGTCCCTCTGGAGGCCAAAAGAGGATGTTGGATCCCTTGGAACTAGAGTTACAGATGGCGGTGAGCTGCTGTGTGGGTGCTGGGAATTGAACCTGGGTCCCCTGGAGGAGCAGTTAGTGCTTTTAACCACTGAGCCATCTCTCTAGCACTGAACCCATGTTCTTTGTACACACAACAGCAACTGTGTGGCTCTCTAACACTGTCCCCTTCCTTCCCTTCCCAGCATTTCATAAGGAAGCAGATTGCTGTTTCAGTCTTGTCCCTATTTATCTTTGCTGAATAGACTCAGGTAACAGGGCAGGTTCAGATGAGGACTGTGGAGTGATGCGAACACACTAGCTGATAGAAACTGGGCTAACAAATTTATTGGCAGTGTATGCTTGCAATTGCCACTTGGACTCTGATTTTTTTAAAGGTTTTTTAATGGTAAATTCAGTGTTTCTAATATCTCTCCCTTTTCCTTCTTCCCTCAATTCTTTTCCTCTTCCCAGAGTCAAATAGACGTATTAGTGGAGGTGCTATGCAGCTCTCTTTCACACAGCTGACCATTGACTATTATCCTTATCATAAAGCAGGTGTGTATAATAATTCATTTAAAATATGCAAATCTTGCTTTTAAAGTGACATATCCAATTATTTTTAAAAATTTAATCATTCGTTTGTTTTAACTTATTAAGAAAAGAGATCAAGATATTGTTATTATTTTTCTTCTGGCAGCATTTTACTAGGAATATAAAAATGCCTTAGAAATGTATTTTGATTCATGTAGATTATTAGAAACTGTAATTGTTAGAATTTGACCAATTTGGTCTACGGTATCACTAAATGGTTGAAATCTTGAATAGCATGTTTGAGGCTATGGGTTTGATTCATAGCAAAACACACACACACACACACACACACACACACACACACGAGTTGGGGACAAAGGGAGAAAGAAATAAATTAGCTAAATAAATAATAAATACATTTTATTTTGTTTTGAGACAGGATTTCTTTGTGTAGTCCTGGCTGTCCTGGAACTAGCTCTGAAGAGCAGGGTGGCCTTGAACTCAGAGTTCTGCCTGTTTCTGCCTCCTGAGTGCTGGGATTAAAGGCATAAATACATGTTTTAAAACTTATAAAAATTTAGGATATAGCTACCTCTCTGACATGAACTCAGTGGCAGGCTCTTTGATTACCTCTCTATGGGGGGTACAGCCTTGCCAGGCCTCAGAGAAAGATGATGCAGCCAGTGCTGATTAGACCTGTTAGGCTAGGGTCAGATAGAAGGGGAGGAGGACCTCCCCTATCAGGGGACTAGGGAAAGGGCATAGGGGGAGAAAAAGGAGGGAGGGTGGGATTGGGAGGACACGAGGGAGGGGGCAGCAGCAGGGATACAAAGTGAATAAATTGTAATAAATAAGTATATAAATAAAATTAAATAAAAATTTAGGATATAGGAACATATATTTGTATTACTTGGTTATTTTTGGCAAATCAAGTCTTTAAGTCAATAGTTTTTGGAGTTTATCATTTAATGATATTGGAACATTTTTCTATTTTCTATATTTTTTAACTCATCAGTAAATAAGATTTAATAGGTTATTTAATCATCAAGTAAGGATATGTCCTTTTCTCCCAAATATCAAAACAAAATAGGATGATTTATTTCCAAATTAAGTAATTTGACCATTGCACCATAGTCATAGAGCAGAATTTCTTTCTTTGTTTTGAATTTCCAGAAGACTTATTCAAAATCACTTATGTGATTCATTCTAGAGTATGAATAATATATACTAATTACTTTCAATGATAATGGGTACAGTTAAATCTTAGCATAAATAGTAGTGTTTATAGAATCAAACCAAGTGAAAGAGAGACTATTAAATCACATCTAATAATTTAATAAATACTAACATTCATATTTGTATGGGTTTATACAAACCATATGCTTAAAATTCCATGTTTTGTTCATTAGCTAGACAGATATAGTGTAAACAAAGAAAATAAAATACATTTTAATTACCACATCTCAAACTCCTAATTTCTTATTTATAGCACCATAAGTTCAGCTTCGTATTTCAGGATTCATATGGTTTTGTTTGTGTTTTTATTTTTTTTAATTTACTTCTAATGCGTATATTCATGTTACACCCTGGTCTTGGCCCTCTGCCTCCTCTCCTTCCACCCCTCTCCCATCCCTCTCCTTCAGATTTTATTCTCTTAACTTTTGTTTGTTCCTGCACCTTTTCTAAGTTGTTGAAAAGAAACCTAATCTTGAGTTTGTTTTGTCCTTCCAAAACGTCTATCTATTAATGATTGGTATCTGTACTGTGAGGTTTTGTTGTTTCCTTGGTAAGCATCATCTTATTAGTTTTATGGTTTAGATTATAGTTAGTCACTTTATAAATCTTTGATGAGAGGTTTTTTTGGGGTTTTTTTTTTTTGTGGGTTTTTTTGGTATTTTTCTGAGATTGTTTACAGTAGATGTTTGCAAGGTAACGGAGCCCAGTCCTTTAGCTGTGAATTGAGCATTGTTTCACCAAGTATGGGTTCTAGATAGAATGCTGTCTAGATTATTTACTTTGATACTCTTTTCCTATGTCTTGCTCTTATTCTGTTAAAGAAGTAAGCTGATTTTTTAAATCTATGTGTGTATATATATATATATATGTAATATATATATACATAAAGTATATATATGCACAAAATATATACACATATACATTTTAAATTATTTATGCATGTATGTATGCATGTATATCATCTGATATGGTGAGTCTTCCTGTAATCAAAACAAACCAAAACTGACTCTTGAGGTTTCATAAAAAGCATTGCTGTAATAATAAAAAAAAATCATGGATGCAATGAAGTTCCTCTTGTTAATTTACAGGAGATAGTTGTAATCACTGGATGTATTTTAGTGATGCAACCAAAACAAAAAATGGATGGGCTAACGAGTTGTTACATGAATTTGAATGCAATGTTGAAATGCTTAAACAGGCTATGAAGGATCATAATGCAGGTTCACCTCCTAAATCTCCAACATGTGCTTCTCCCCAGCACCTCCAAACAGGTATTTGACCTAATCACATCCCATAATATTCAGATAGGGGGAAGGAAGAAGGGGAGAATGAGCATGTATTTTTATAAACATTATTTCTAAGCAAATTTTAAACTCTAAAGATGTAGACAAACAGTTGTATAAAACATTTAAAAATGGTTTTATTTTTAAAATAAAACATTTAAAAATGGTTTTATTTTTAATAATATGTATGTGTGTATGTTTATGTATGGGTTTTATGCACCTGAGTGCAAGGCCTGTCGAGTCGAAAGAGGGCATAGGATCCCCTGGAATTGAAGTTACAGGCAGTTGTGAGCTGCATAACATGGGTGCTTGGAACCAAACTTGGGTCATCTGCAAGAGAACCATGAGGTTTTTACTGCTGATCCACTTTCTGCTCCCCAACACTTTCAAGATTAGCATAACCAATAATAGTAATAGCTACATAGAATATTTAGATTTTTAAAAATATTTTTATGTATGTGAATGCTCTGTTTTCACCACATGCCAGAAGAGGATGCCAAATTTCAGTATAGTTGGTTGTGAGCTACCATGTAGTTGCTGGGAATTGAACTCAGGACCTTTGGAAGAGCAGTCAGTGCTCTTAACTGCCGAGCCATCTTTCCAGCCTGAATATTTAGATTCTTAAGTGGCTTGTTAATTTTTTACTTTTAACATTCTGAGAGTGGCTTAAAATATCATTAAAAATATGATTCTTGTTTTAAAAAAGAATCATTATAAAAGCCTGCAGTTATATTGCCATGTTTTTAGTAGCTTTTTCTACAGCAGAAGAGTAGCTATGCAAAGTAATTTCATAACAAGTTAAAAGGAATTTTTGTTTCTCACAGAGAAAGAGCCCACTCTGAAAGGGACTCCTAAAACACCTTCAGTATTATTTCAACCATCGAAAGCTAAGCTAATGTCTAGTTCTGTTGTTGTTAGACTCGCAGATTTCAATGTATACCAGGTATGTATTAAATCTTTTCATTATACAAGCAACTCAGTTAATTAGTGCCAGCATTTTTCTGTAACGGTCTAGACTATGAGATACAAATTATGCGGGATAAAAAAGCAGTTCAATGATTTTTAATTATGTGGTTATCTTGCATTAAGTTCTAGTCAAGGGACTAGTACTGCAGGTTGTCACTGTCCAGACTTCCTACACCAGTTACAAGTTTTGTGGTTGCCTAAATTATGCCCAGGTTCAGTGCTGTACTCAGGCCTTGCTACTCTCACTGAAACCTGTCAGGTTCACTTTGATTATAAAGGAAAAGGATTTCTGCCATAGGAATAGTGCATAGGGCACAGCCTGGAGGCCTTCTAGATGCTCAGGCTGTCCACACAGCTCAGTGATAGAGTGCTTCCTTCCATTCAGAAGGCCCAGCACCTCCCCAGCACCGCAGTGCTGTGTGTCCTGTATGCAGGGACTATGCCTCTGTGGTTGAATTCATCTCAGAATAGACTGATGGTGGGTGACCCAACGTTTTCCCTGACCTCTAACTAATAGGACTATCAGGTGTGACCAGCCCAACTCACAGTCCTCTGGTTTGCATAAATCTTATCAGTTGGCATTATGAATAGGAAGTTATAGTTTCTGGTTATCTCTTGGGAGCAGGAGCAAAGCTTGGAGCACTTCTTGGAGACTGTATTTCATACAACACAGTAGTCTGTGTGCAAGACCTTGAATGTCTTTTTTGCTGTACTCAACCTCTCTAGGTTCACTTTGCTGTGAATTTACTTTTCTGTGAAGAACTCTGCCTCACATGTAGTGTTTTACTCAAGCTGTCATCCTTCAACTCAGCCTAATATCACAATCTTCAAAGCAACAAATTACATTTGACCTATTTTTAACAATAAAAACATTTGCCAGGCATAATGGCACACACCTGTATTCCCAGTACTTGGGGAGGCAGAGGTAGGTGGATTGCTGGATTGCTATGAGTTTGAAGCCAGGCTTTAAAAAGAGAGTCTAGAACAGCCAAGGCTACACAGAGAAACCCTGTCTCGAGAAAACAAAACATTTAGATTCATATAATCGTTTATAAATTGTTCTTGTTTATTATGGTAAGTCTTGTTATAACTTAAAACCCTGATTATTTTCTCATTGTGCAATAGCTTTCTTTATGAACTCTTCATACAGTGCAGCTTATTTACTTTCTGATTGTTTCGTTTTTCTTTATTGCATCAGGCTCTCATGTAGGATAGGCTGGCCATGAGTGTCCTACGTAGCTGAGGCTGTCCTTGAGTGCCCAATGTGGCTGAGGCTGGCCTTGAGCTGTGATCACTCCTGCCTCTACTTCCTGAGTGCTGGGGCTATAGGGATGCCCCACACCTGGCTTTACAGTAGACTTTGAATAAAACCATAGGGATGGAGGGAGGGCAACTCTTCATAATCTCAAATTGTTCAGAGTGTAGTGAAGAAGCTCTGTATCCAGAAACAGTTTAAAAACCGCGAAAGGAAAAGTGACAGAAAATAGTGATATTCATCTTAATTTTAATAACTTTAACAATTAAAAATATGCTTTTGTTTATTAAGTTGACATAATTGAGAAGGGTTTGTTTCTTTATGTACAGAAGGGCTTTTGAATTATACAGTGCAAATTGTCTTAAATCTGTTTTTACAAGTAACCAGAAATTTTGATTATTTCAAGAGGAAACGTTGTCAAAAGAAAAAATATGCTTTATTAATGTTTCATATAAGAAAAAGACACATGTGGACCTGGCAAGATGGCTTAGCAGGTGTTTGCCTCCAAGCTTTGGTTTGATCCATGGGATCCACATGATAGAATGAAAGAACTGACTCCCTAACGTTGTCCTCTAACTGCCACATGTATACCATGGCATGTGTGCACTTAGACACACACACACACACACACACACACACTCACAATTTAATAGTAGGAGGAGGAGGAGACGAAGAAATACATACATTTGTTGAACACTTAAAACAGTTTCCAAGTCTACTAATTTACCCCAATAAATATATGGATAAACTTCATTGGTTGAAAAGTAGTGTACTCATTTTGCATTCTTAGCTGTCCCAACCTTGTAGCTAAGGTTGACCTTGAACTTGTTTTCTCATGGCCTCACTTTAAGAGTCCTGGGATTACAGGCATGTGACACCTTGCCTGGGTTGCACAGTGACCATGTGGAGATTAAGCTCAGGACTGTATGTGCCAAGTGAGTGTTCTGCCAACCGAGTTACCAGCCGGTGTGCGTACATTCCTTTGAGAGAATTGCAAATGAGCCATTTAACAAAGAGAGTTTAAAAATACATATTAAAATATGCAAATATGTATAAAACAGGACCTTAAAAATAGTAGTTCTCTTGAAAAATAAGGAAACAAATGGTTTGAGCATACTATTTATTTATTTATTTTCAAGATGGGGTTTCTCTGTGTAATAGCTCTGGCTGGCGTTGACTCAATTTGTAGACCAGGTTGGCCCCAAACTCACAGAGATCTGCCTGCCCTTGCATCCCAAGTGTTGGGATTGAAGGCATGCTTCACCACACCTGACTGACTGAACTGATATACTGTATTTTACATGAGTTATTTCTGTAAAACTGACACAATTTTCCAATTTAATTATTTTAAATTTATAATTCATTGGTATTAAATACATTTACAATGTGTGGCTGATGCCACCATCTATCTGCAGAGTTTTTCTCTGTATCACAAACTCTAAAACTCTTTCGTAGTAATAGAGAATCTATGACGTATTATAAAGGACAAACTGAAGAGCCATTTTGGCCTTGATGCAAGTCAGTGTCCTGAGTCTGCCACTTATTTATCTATATTAACTCATAATATGCTGCCCCGTCTCTGCTTTTACCCTTGGGTTATCTAGGTACCAGTGTGCTAGGCTGGATGGGAGGGAATGAAGCTTAGCCTGGTGTGGGTGGGTTAGGTAGTATCTAGGTCGGTGTGAGTATGGGAAAAACAGCCTTCTCTGGAGACAGTTTTCAGTGAAACAGCTGTTTTTATTGGGGGAAAACAAGGTCTGTATAAACCTTGGGGAGTGGGTAGGTATTCAGGGCGAGTGTATATCATTGGCTGGGGCCTGAGGTGGTAGGAATGCTTCATTTGTCTGAATAGGAATTCCAAGTGCTTGCAGGGCATGGGGTTACAGGGAGAGGGGAAGTTTAACCTGAAACCTGGCCACCAGGCTACATGACCATCTCAAGAGTGGCAGAGCTGGGGTCATAAGGCTTATGTGCGCTGGGGCATGCAGGCCTAGAGCAGGGAAGAAACAGTGCTACCCCTGCCCATCTCAGGGCAACATTTTCAGGGTTTGGACACATCTCGACCTGGCTGGCTCTCCCCGGTCGTACGGCTTTCCTAGCCTCACCATAATAAACAGTTACTACTTTTTTTTCCTGTCATTTTAAAGATTCAAAATAGTTAAGTTCACCAAAGTTGGTGCACAAATTTGAGTTTATAACTGATAAAAGTCTGAGTTGTTTATAGAGTTTTCTGAATGGTTTGTGGATATTCCATTTTAGAAATTATTTTGAACATTTATTTATATATTTAGTGTGCCACTGACAGCCACACCACTGCACACAACACAGCACATATGTAGAGGTCAGAGGACAACTCTGTAAGTGTGGTTTAATTTCTGTAGGAGTCAGTTCTGTTTACCATGTGGCTTTTAGGTACAGAACTCAGGCCATCAGGCATGGCAGCAAGTACCTTTACCCACAGAGCCTTCCTGCTGGCCTGGAAGTGATTTTAAAAGCTTGAAAGTGATGTATATGTAGGTTGCAGAAATTTTTTGGATATGTCCTTTCGGTATAATATAAGCAAACTTGTTTTCTCAGGTCTCTACAGCAGAACAATGTCGTTCTTCTCCTAAAAGTATGATTTCCTGCAACAAAAAATCCCTGTATCTTCCACAAGAAATGTCTGCTATCTATATAGAATTCACGGAATATTACTATCCAGATGGGAAGGATTTTCCAAGTAAGAGTGTTTACTTTGTTATTGCTCATTCATTGCTGGATTTTTTTGGATGTTTTAGGTTTTAATAATTTATGCACAAAATTTTACTTTAATCACTGTGTTTAAGACATACCTTTTTTAAATTTTTAATTTTTAAAGATTTATTATTTAAACAGCATTCTGCATGCATATGTGCCTGTATGGCAGAAGAGGGCACCAGATCTCACTATAGATGGCTGTGAGCCACTCTGTGGTTGCTGGGAATCGTGCTCAGGACCTTTAGGAAGAATAGCCAATGCTCTTAACCACTGAGCCATCTTTCCAGCCCAGGACCTGCTTACTTTTTATATGTACACATTTATACCTCACATTTCTACACATTGTTAATAGTTGTTTATATGTCCTTTTTTCTCTGTACTGTGGCATATTTGATGGCAAGAATATTTGGCATTTGTTGATTGATTTTATCTTTGAAGTTTGTGCTTTTATTTTGCATTTTTGTGCTTACTAGAGATTTGTAAAACAAAGTATGAACAGATGTTATTGTAGAAAAATGTTCTTTTTTGGGGGGAAATTCCATTGCATAAAACTCCATTTTATTAGAAAAGGAATAATTTTTTTTTTTTTTTTAGTTATAAAGAATTTTTCTTGGCTCTTATAAGCTATTTTGGCTTCCTGAAGTTAAAATGATTATACATTTGTTTATTTGAATATTAAAATTATATGCCTTTGTTTCATTTTATCTGAGTTTTCAAATTAAAGGCTTCCTTTATATTGTGATCTTCATGCATGCATGTCTGTGTGTACAGGTATACAGATGTTTGTGTGTGTGTAGCTCAGAGACAAATGTCAGGATCTGCTTTGAGTTTTTTGTTTGTTTGGTTTTTGTTTTGACCTTTTTAGACAGGGTTTCACTTGTAGTCCTGGCTGGTCTGGTACTCTTACGTTGCACACCATCTAGCCTGGCACTTTCTGTGTAGACCAAGCTGGCTTTGACCTCAGAGATCTACCTACCTCTATCTCCTGAGTGCTGGGACTAAAGGCTTGTGCCACCATGTTTGACCCATCTTCTTTTTTGAGACAGGATGTCTCATTGGTCTGGAGCTTGCCAAGTTATGTTAGGCAGGCTGGCTGGCTGACCAGTCCCAGGGGATCCTGTCTTTCTTTGCCTCTTCACCCGGGGGTTACAGCTGGGTGGATGTGGCTTTTGTTACATGGGTTCTGAGAACTGAAGTCCTCATGCTTGCAAGCTTTTGCCTGCTTCTTTAATGCTGATGTATTTAAAGTGATTACCTTATGTGTATGAGTGTCTGCATGTAAGTCTGTGCACCACCTGCATGCAATGTTTGAGGAAGCCAGAAGGGGGTGTCAGAGCCCCTGGAACTGAAGTTAGAGGTGGTGGGAGCTGCCACCTGGGGACCGGGAATCAAACCTGGGTCCTCTGGAGGAGCAGCTGAGCCACCTCCCCATTCCACTGTTAACTTATTGGTGTAGGTTTTCAGTTTCAACATGAGCTTTTGATGCTCCTGAAACCATTTTAGTTTAGTTTTTTTTTTTTTAATAAAATAAGGAATTTCAGAAATCACTTTAGAGAAAGATCCAAATATTTTATCATACAATTCCTTATTTGTACCAAATTGATGACATCTAGTCCTTTGTTTTCTTGCTTTCCGAAATTCTTTGTGAACGTGCATTTATCAGTTGTTTCTCTCAACTACTCCTCTGGCCAAGACGATAGGGTGAAAGTAGGTGAGCCATTTCTCAGTGTCTTCTAGGTAATGAAATGGCACAACTGAAACCCAGGCATGGTCTGTCCATTGCTTCCTTCCCATACTGTTCCCCAGAACATTCATGGCAGCCTCCTGTTAGTCATTGTCTAATCTTGTTGGGATCCCTCAATGGTTGTTGTATGTAACTAAAACGTATCATTCTGCAAGGAATTTTTCTTTGGAGTTAAGACTAGTTTCCAGGTTGCATAACTCCTTTAAAAAGAAAAAAAAAGTGAGACAGTGTCTTACTGTGCAGATCTGGCTGGTTGGCCTGCTGTATTGACCAGGTTGGCCTCCTGCCTGCCCTGTAAGTGCTGGGATTAAGGCGCACACCACTGTGCATCCATCAGCCATGTTGGAAAAGGTCCCACTCATATGGACACCCTTTGCCTTAATTTCTTCTTTAAGAGCTCTCTCTTCAGATAGTCACAATCCGAGGTGCTGAATTTAAAACTGACAGAAACACTTTGGAGGCATGGGATAGTGTCCAGTTTAGCGCATAGAAATAAGCATAGTATTCTTGATCTTTTTTTTTTAACATGTGCTTCTTTTCCATATTTGATTTGTATTCTGCCCATTCTCTAACACTCTGAGCCCAGTAAAGGTTTGTGCTCGCTAATTTTAAATGTTTTTAGGGCCGAGGTATAACTTAGAATGCTTGCCCCGCATATGTGATACCTGGTTTCAGTCCTCGGCACCCCAAACCTGTGACAAACAGAAGGGCCCACCAGAAAAACAAATAGTAGATCAGGATCTCTGATTCCCATGGTCATCTGGAGACCCTGTTGGAAACGCCACGTGGAGCCCTGTGTTGTGCGGGGTGGACACTACATCTGCTCTCAAGTCTTTTCTCACCACAAAGTCCCTTCACTGTAGTGTGAAGCATTCACCTCTGTACTCTACTTCCTCTTAATTCAAAGGCAAACACCTTGGCATCACAACTGGTCTCTCTGAAGGGCTTGAATCACTTCTTTCATTTCATATCTATCTCATGTGTAGAAATTTAAGTGGAATTGGGCCATACTTTATTTCCTCTATGTTCTTTGTCCTTAGCATAATTTGTAAAGTGTAGACCTTCAGTGAATCTTTTTTGCTTTTGTAAATTGAATGAAGACATGGATGCTGACACCCAAAATCAAATGCACATCGTTGGTGTTCTTTTCCTGGTTTTCTGCATGTTGGGATTTTGTTTTCTTCATTTGATCTGAATTTTTTTTTAAATAACACTTTTAAGACTGACTCTAATCTCAAAATCACACATCCATATACCTATTTTCCTGTTTCTCTTTTTTTTTTGCCCAAGGCAGCGTTTCTCTATGTAACATCCTTGGCTGTTCTGGAACTTTGTAGACCAGGCTGGTCTCAAACTCACTGAGATCCACCTGCCTCTGCCTCCTTAGTGCTGGGACTAAAGGCATGCACCACCATGTCCGGCTCACTTTTTTTTTTTTCTTTTTAACACAGGGTTTCTCTATGTATTCCTGGCTGTCCTGGAACTTGCTATCTGGACTAGGCTGACCTTTGAACTCACAGAGATCCTGCTGCCTCTACCTAAAGTGGGAGAATTAAAGGCATGTGCTACTACGCTGGCCTCCTCACTTAAAACTTTTAATATAGACATCAAAATGGTCTTCAACCTATTTTTAATGCTTCTTGTGGTCAGCATCCACAATACTTGAAAACCTAGCATAGCCTATGACAACATTCACTTGCCTGCTGCTTTAAACAGTTTCACTGTAGCTCTCCAGGATGGAGAGAGCACACCATTTCTGCCTCTCCTTCTTAAGACTGTACTTTTCAAAGACATATAGAATTTTTTGCCACCTGCCATGCTATGCCATGTTTTCATTTTGTGAATCTGAATTCTATTTCACATACTTTTGGTTAGTTTTTAAATTACAGTGTCTTAACAACAGAAAGAAGCATTGTGCTGTGTTTTCCCTCCTACCACCTGGAAACAGAAGGGTGTATGCATAATTACTCTATCCTTAAAAATGTCCTAGTTGTGCTATGATTCTTGTACTTAATTATCAAGACATTTATGCATATGAGGTTGCTGACTTTAGGCAGGTTTAGGTCGTTAAGATGAATAGCATGCTTGTTCTGGTGGCCGTGGGAGCTTATGTTTTCTTTGAACATCACTAAGTTGTCTTAGCTCTGGAATATAAGTTTAATGCTGTATGAGTTTTGCTAACAGTGATGTGCCATCCCACTAGAATGGATTGTTCCATTCATACTAAATTTTATCACAGAATGGATTATGGGAGAGGTTGATATATAGGTCCACATTTTACTTTCAGGTTATATATTCTATTCTTATGGTTTATCCTTGGACCAATAATCATGCTTATCTACTTATGTCATGTTTTCATCATCTTCAAGGCCCCAGTGAACCATCTCACTGTCTATTCCTTCTGCCTGTAAGTTCTTCCAGCTACAGGAGTGTTAGCTCCTGACATGGATGACTCAGGGGCAGAATCAGAAGTTTCAGCCTACTGCATTGATCTTAGGCCTTGGGAGCACAGAACCATCCATTGTGGTTCTGAGAGGGATGGGGAGAAGATCTCATCACTAGAACTAGAATAAAGGGGCTTTTTCTTTTAAGCAGTAAAACCCATATGTATTCAATTAAAAACAAGAGTTGGGGCTGGAGAGATGGGTCAGAGGTTAAGAGCACTAGCTGTTCTTTGAAAGGTCCTGAGTTCAATTCCCAGCAACCACATGGTGGCTCACAACCACCTATAATGAGATCTGGTGTCCTCTTCTGACCTACAGGCACACATGCAGGCAGAATTCTATATAAATAATAAATAAATAAATCTTTAAAAAACATGGTTGGTTCTCCAGCAGGTAGTGTCAATAAATTGGAAGAATAGTCATAATTATGAGAAACTGTGGGGAGCTGCACTTGGTATATCAAGTAACAGTGGAAAATTGGCTTCTGTTCTCAGGATTCTTAGTCTTGTAGGATAAAAGATCTTATTAAGCTGTTCTGAAGCTGTAGCTTTTACAATTAATATACTTGTAGTTTCAGAAGATAAATTACTCTGTAATTATCAGCATTAGTTTAGTGGGAGGGAACTGAGTGTGTAGTAATGGGTTATTTGAGACACCTCAGTCCTGTTTTACCTGAAGCTCGGTCCTAGGTCTTTATTCAAGACGAGAGTGGGCTGTGTGTGTTCTTCCTTTTGGGCTTTCTGCCTAGCACCACTTTCCTAGGAGACCGGTTATTAGAGGATGCAGGGTGCGATGCACATAGTGAGAGCCTTACAAACGCCATGTTTCAAGAAGGCGATATAGAAGTTTGCTTCTTTGTGAATCTAATAGTACTTCCTGTTTATACATTTAATTTACATTAAACTGTTTTTTTCCAGTTAAGTGAATAGAAAATATTTTATGTCTATATTTGCTATATGATATTTATTAAGAAAAAAATGTAATTTATCAAGAATAACTTTTGTATGGAAACCGTAACTGTCTGTTCATTAATGGTGCTTAATATTTTTTTCCTCCACAGTTCCAGCTCCTAATCTATATAGCCAGCTGAATGCGCTGCAGTTTACTGTAGATGAAAGAAGCATTCTGTGGTTAAACCAGTTCCTACTAGATTTAAAACAGAGTCTTAATCAGTTCATGGCTGTGTACAAGTTGAATGACAATTCAAAATCTGATGAGCACGTTGATATTCGAGTTGATGGCTTAATGCTAAAGGTATTGTATAACAAGTGACTGTGTATGTATGTGTGAAAGAGACAGAAAGAGAGTGAGAGACAGAGAGACAGAGTGAGAGATTTAGAGAGAGAGAGAGACAGAGACAGACAGACAGACTGACTCACTCACTCACCTGCCTCCTATGCCTCACAAGTTCTGGGTTTATGTAGAGGCATGTATACCACACACAGCTGAGAGCAAAGACATTTTTATAGAAATAAAACTGACTGAGAGTGTTATAATTTGAGGATATAACATGGTGTTTAGGTGTAAATAAGCTTAATTATGATCTTAATTTTTATGTTGAAATTTAAGATTGAATTTTGATTCTCAGTTATAGGAAATCTAAGAGACTGCATTGTCCCCCCTTTGTGTATTTGCGATTTTAATTTTTTATAACTTACAGTCATTAGACAGTAAGCTCTAACAGCAAAATGTAAATCTTTAGTGGGATGGCTCAGCAGGACAGTTTGGAAGGAAAACTAACTCGTGGACGTCGTCCTCTGACTTCCACACACTCTGTGACAGCAAATAAATAAACGTATGTTACAACAAAGGCTTTAAAACCCTTTAGTCCGTTTTGTTCCCACTATAGGATTTTTACATTTTTTTGCTCTAGAAAAGAACAAGTTTACAACAAAGTTTTTAGGTTGTGTAAGTTGCGTTTGTTCATGTTATTCCATTACTAGTGTCCATAGTTCACCAAAAAGCTGCTTTTTATTGTAGGCAAGTAGCTGCTAATGTGATCCATGTGCATTTGTAAGTTTTTAAAGGGAAAAGACTAAAAGACAAAAGTTTAGTAAATAGAGTAAGACATGGGCATAACTGAAATTTTATTACAGGGTCACCATATAACATGGAGTTTAGATAAATTATGTTATGGTGTTGTCAATTATGTATTATAACCTCTTTTAAAAACGATTGTGCAAGCCAGGCACGGTGGCTAGCACACCTATAATCCCAGCACTCAGGGGGCAGAGGCAGCTGGATCTCTGTGAGTTCAAGGCCAGCCTGGTCTACAAAGTAAGTCCATGACAGCCAAGAAACCCTGTCTCGAAAAAAACAAAACAAAACAGACAAACAGACAAGCAGCAACAAAAAACATGCGCAAATAATGTTCCACATTTCCTGGCATAAGCAAAAATCTCAACTTAGCATAAAGGAGCATATTCTTTAGCAGTGTTTAACGCAGAACTAAATAATGATGAGTATGAGTTTGGGCATGAGCAGTCCCCGGAAGCCACCCTGGGCTCTTTATAGCAACACTCAAAGACAGATGCAGTTCACTGCTGAGAATTACTTCAGTAAGTCTGACCTATCATCTTAGTTTTCATTTTCTTAACAAATCCCCCTGTCTGTTTCTCCTGAGTGCCGGAATTACAGCCCAGAAAACTTAGTCTAGTAACATCTGTGTAGTCATTGGCAATCATTCAGTCATCTCCTAAAACATTGGATTTAAAAATATCTTAAGAAAAATATTGAATATTGTTTTTTCAGATGTAGTTTTTTTTTCCTGTGTACTCAAACATTTAGCAAGTTTTGAAAAATCCACCTATTTATTAATCTGTTTATTCACCAGTGTATTTTGGTGCTGGGTGTCATATCTAAGTCCTTGTATATTAGAGCATGCATTTTTATCAGAGAGCTACCTCCTCCACACCCATATTTTTATTTTCTGATTATTGTATGATTCAAAAATACATAATCATGAGCATTGCTAATGCACATGATGTCTTGCAAGACGTGTGTCCTCTTCTTCAGTAATTAATTCGCTAACTGTCTTTTACTAAATGTATTAGAAGACTTGAGAGGGGGAGAAGTTTATATTTGGAGAGGAAAGATGTATTTTGGGGGAAAGTATCCATAAAAGTAACTCCAAGTCTTTCTTGTGTTTTATTTAGATGTAGGGATTTGTAAATTGAACTGAGTTATTTTCCCTTTCAGTTTGTCATTCCTTCAGAAATGAAACCAGGCTGCCATCAAGATCAGCCACATACAGTGTCTATTCAGAGCTCCGAAATGATTGCCACCAATACCAGGCACTGTCCAAACTGCCGACATTCTGACCTAGAAGCCTTGTTTCAAGACTTTAAAGATTGTGACTTTTTTAGCAAAACTTATACTAGATTCCCCAAATCTTGTGACAGTTTCAATCTTCTCCATCCGATTTTCCAGAGACATGCCCATGAGCAGGATACCAAAATGCATGAAGTTTATAAAGGGAAAATTATTCCCAAATTGAATAAAAACACTCTAAAAACTTCTGCTGCTACTGATGTGTGGGCAGTGTACTTTTCCCAGTTTTGGATAGACTATGAAGGGATGAAAAGTGGGAAGGGACGACCAATAAGCTTTGTAGACTCTTTCCCTCTGTCTATCTGGATTTGCCAGCCAACAAGATATGCAGAGTTACAGAAACAGCTCCAGGCTTGTGACCAAGGGTCTCTTAATACCTCACAAAGTGAGTCCAGTGATCTAGCTGGCCGGATGAAGCGGAAGAGACTGCTGAAGGAGTATTACAGTACGGAGTCTGAGCCTTTGACAAATGGTGATCAGAGACCTGCACCGGAAGCATTTTTAAAGTTTTCCTCTTCGTCTTCAGATGCGGACGTTCACGTCCTGGTCCGTGTTCATAAACATGTCAGTATGCAGATCAATCACTACCAATATCTGCTGCTGCTTTTCATACACGAGTCACTCGTTCTGCTTTCAGATACCTTACGGAAGGACGTAGAAGCCGTGACCGGCAGCCCTGCTGCCCAGACTTCCATTTGCGTTGGAATTTTACTTCGGAGTGCGGAGCTCGCCCTCCTGTTGCATCCAGTGGACCACGCGAGTCTGCGCTCTCCTGCATCCGAGAGCGCGAGCCCACTGCTTCCTGACTACCTGCCCTCAGAAGATGGAGGGTTTTTGTCGTCAAAGCGAAAGCAAGGTGGTGGCATACATCGAATTAGAAATGCTGCTCTCAATCACATGTCAGACAACAGGTCGATGAGTGTCGACCTTAGCCATGTCCCTTTAAAGGATCCTGTGCTTTTTAAATCAGCCAGCGACACAAATCTGCAAAAAGGCACCTCTTTTCTAGACTATTTATCAGATAAACATTTAGGAAAAATAAGTGAAGACGAAAGTAGTGGACTTGTTTACAAGAGTGGCCCAGGAGAAACGACACCAGAAATAAGTCACAGGAAAGGTTTGTCTTTCACAGACTCAGATAGTTTTTTGAACTGCGGAGATGACTCGAATATGCTGTCACTGGTCAGCCACGGCAACCAGAGCACACCTTCAAATACCGTGACTGGTCAGGGAAATGAAGCCATACGGTCCATCTTCAAAGCTGAAGACTTCCTTCCGGAAGTGGCTTCCCTTTCTGAGAACCCAGACGGTAGTAAAGAAGAGGCCCCCACAGCCAGAGCACTTAAATCCCAGCCCCCTCTCAGGTAATGGTGCTGTTGGAATAGAAGTGGTTTCAGATCTGTTGTCATTTCTTTGGCTTGTTTGTTTGTTTGGGACTAGAAACACCTCACAACAAAATGTGGTATTGCTAGGATTGAGAGATTCTGATTTCAGAGTCTGAGAAAGGCTTTGCCTTCTACCTTTCAGTATACTTTGTAAGACTTTGTAGCTTCTGGATGATTAGAGAACTGCTAGCTTTACAGCCGTTGTCTTCCTGTGTCTGCCCGGCTAGCACTCCAGTGCTCCTTTTGCCCCTTCCTCTCCAGTGCTGAGATAACAGCACTGCCCTCTCCTCGCAGCCAGTAAGGATGTTAAGATGAAAGTCTTTTCTATACCTGGGGTAATTTTCTATTAATTTTTTTGCTGACAGTGTTAAACCTAAGGAACGTTGCCCACCCACCCCAGCTCCGCTCTCTGTTTCTTATAAGAACATGAAAAGGAGCGCCTCACAGATCTCCCTGGATACCATTTCACTGGACAGTATGGTATTGGAAGAGCAGTTGGAGAGCGACGGAAGCGATAGCCATGTGTTGTTGGGAAGAGGTAAAGCAGCACACTGCGGGAGTTCCCGCAGGGATGAGCACTCTTTCAGGAAGTGCTACCAAAGGACTGAGAGGGCACCTGACCGTTGTTCTGTACCCCCAGCCCTGCACTCCTAGACGGAGCTTCCTGGTGGCTGTTCTGTTGCTGATGGGTCTCCTCACATCTTGTTCATTTGCTTTTTTTTTTTTACTTCATAAAACAAATTACTCTCCCCCAAATACAAATTTGATCATGTTACTTTCTAATTTGTACTTAGGAACTTCTCATTGGTTGTGAAATTTAGAATTCTTAATCCTTTTTGAAAATGTTCTTTGTGATTTGACTTCAGTTTAGTTTTTCTAAATGTCATTTCTTTCGTTCTTTTAAAAAAATTTCACTTATCTGTCTATTGGAGTCTGTGGGACAGGGTAGCACGTGTTTTCACGGCGTGAGTGTAGAGGTCAGAGGACAACTTGGCAGGAGTTGTTTCTCTCTTCCACCGTGTGGATTCCAGGGGTCAGACTCAAGTTGCCGGGCTGCGTGGCCAGTCCTTTTACTACTGAGCCATCCTGCTGGCCCCTCTCTCATTCTCCTGACCATGATAAATGTTTTCCACTTCAGCGTCTTACCTCTCTGTCCGAAAAGCTCTTTCACTTTTTGCACAGGTTACCAAAAATTCTCATGGAAATCTTACCCTGGACTGGGAGGAAGACTCTGGAATGTTCTGTGGGCCTCATCCACCACAGTTGGCACCACATGCCCCTCCTCTGGTGCCACATGTGGTGGAGAACCTGCTGCCTGTCCCACACTGCTGAGCACCAGGGTAGAAGCCAGTTGGCTACTTGGTTCTGAGCACAGTGCTGTGCTGGGCTTAAAATTTTTGTGTATTGGACTTCTGTCATCACAATTCTGTAATAGTTCTTTTACGGTATTTTAAAGTATTAACCTGTGAGAGACACAAAACATAATTATTTTATTCCTTTCCATATAGATAGATAGGTATTTATCTTGAGGTATTTCGAAGCACAACACACTGAAACATCTAGGTAGCTAGAAAATAATGGAGAATAATCGCAGTGTATTGAATTCCTGTAAGAGGTGACTGGGAGTTGCTGCAAGATGGTGAAGAGAAATGGGGGCTCACACTGGTTAGTCTGTGGAGCTGGGGACATATGAAGCTGACAGGACTTTCCATGGCAGCAGTGCTGCCGCAGCAGTAGGAGGTCTGTTTACTCATTATTGTTGTTGTCATTGCTGTTTTACTGTATTTAAAGCTTTCGCATCTGTCCTAGTCAGGGTTTCTATTGCTGCAACAAGACAGCATGACCAAAAAGCAGGTTGCAGGGGAAGGGGTTTATTGGGCTTACACTGCTACATTGTAGTCCATAACTCAAGGAAGCTAGGACAGGAACTCAGACAGGGCAGGGATATGGAGGCAGGAGCTGGTGCAGAGGCTGGAGTGATGCTGCTTACTGACATGCTCATCAAGACTTGCTCAGCTTTTTTATAGACCCCCGGACCACCAACCCAGGGCTGGTGCACAACAATGGTTTGGGTCCTCCCCATTAAGAGAATGCGAGAATGCGCTACAGGCTGGCCCACAGGACAGTCTTATGGAGGCATTTTTCTCAGTTGAAGTTTCTGCCTCTCAGATGACTATAGTATGTGTCAAGTTGACATAAATCTAGTCTGCACAGTATCTCTGGTCTTCTATTGTGGGAAATCATTTATTTTCTAAGAGACTGTAATTTGACTCTGTTGCTTAGTGCTATTTAAACAAGGCTTTGCTTGAAAGAGTTCAAGGGTCTAGTCCATTTTTTTTATAAATATAAATGTAGTTGGACCATATGTAAACAGATTTTAATTCATTGATTTTCTTTTGTATCATTTCAGCAATTAAAAGGAACTCAAATACAAGTTGCCAGAGCCCAGCAGAGAGTGTGAACACCAGTGCAAATATGCAGAACTATGGGGAAGCCTCTCCAGATGCCGTCAGCACTAACTCAGAGGGCGCTCAGGAGAGCCTCGATGACCTGGTAATCATCCCAGAGTTCTGTGGGAAGCGATGCCAGCTGTCCTTTGCCCCTGCCTGCGTGTTCAGGACCTTTGTTTGTAAGATGGCTGCTCCCACGCTGGATAGATTACTCCGCGGCTTCTGCTCCTGACAGTTCTTTCTGCTTAATCAACTGGCTCTTCTCCTGCCTTACCTTTTAAATTGGCTTTGTTTGCATTGGGGATGGGAGGGGAGTAGGTCTGTTCTTCATCTTTTCCATCTTCCGTCTCATTTATATTTTGACCAATATTTTTGTTCCTTTTGAGGATAATTTTAAAAGCTTAGTGCCACAGATGATATCAGTCCTTATAGTGAAGGTCCTTCTACAAAGAAAGTAGGATGATAGTTTTTTTTAACTTTTTATTGGTTCTTTGTGAATTTCACACCATGCACCCCAATCCCACTCATCTCCCCATCCCTCATACCTGCCCTCTGCCCTGGCACCTTTTCCTTAAAAGAAAAAAAAATCTCATTGTGGAAGCTGTCGTGTGTCGCAGTGTGTCCCACAGTGCACCTTTTGTCCACACTTCTTTGCTTGAAAATGATCATTACAGTGACTCACTGGTCTGGATCAAGGTTTCGGGCTTCTGCTACTCTTAATACTGGCGCCTCACTGGGACGCCTCTCGGATATCCTGTTGTTGCCCTGTGGCATGGACATCCTGCAGCTTTGGATCTGTAGGACCAGCCCCTTCATTCTCTCCAGCAGTTCATCGATGGGGTAGATGTTGGGGTGGGCCAAATCAAAGCCCTGGATCTGGGCCTGAGAGGTGTCTGAGCTGGTCAGCCCACCAGCTCTCCAGTGCTCACATCATTGGGGTGAGTTCTCCAGCACTGCCTAGGCTAGATTCTAGTTTCTTTTAAACCTTTCTGACACAGTGAAATTTTATGAAAAAATTTAGACAAATCTTACTTCTAGTGAACATCATTTATATGTGGAAATGTCAT
The DNA here is from genome assembly GCF_030254825.1 of Meriones unguiculatus. Lineage (NCBI taxonomy): Eukaryota > Metazoa > Chordata > Mammalia > Rodentia > Muridae > Meriones > Meriones unguiculatus. The sequence continues at coordinate 97,779,334 of NC_083350.1, forward strand.
ATTATCAGTCTTTGTAACCAAATACTTTCTCTTCACTGTTTAAAAACAAATGCCGCTGGAGTTTGTCTACAAAGATTGAACATCCTTTGTCTGAAATCTTGGGTCCCGAAGTACTTTTGGACTTACTATTTTGTAGATTTAGTTCATATAAGTATGAGCTATCTTAGATATGGAACCAATTCTAAACCCAAAGATGATTATGTTTTGTAGATTCCTTATACATATAGCCTATAGGTAATTTTATACAGTCCCTTGATAGTCTTGTGAAAGATCTTAATGTATGGATTTTTTTTTTTCTTTTCTTTTTAACTTGTGGCATTGCACTGGTACTTGAAAAGTAGCCAATCTCTTAATTTTGAGCTAGAGAGGCTCAAGCTATAAAATGTAATTATAAGCTCTGGAGGCCACAGGAAAGTTTGACTGATAAGTCAGAATTGTATTTGTAGATGTTGATACTTGTTTATTATTTCTTTAAAGTTGGAATTACATGGGATACTAACAGTATTTATATGTACAACTGTTGACAGATGTCAGTTGTGTTGTTTAAAATCACTGGTATTAATGGGGAAATTGACATCCGCGGAGATGATACAGAAATCTGTCTTCAGGTGAACCAGGTGACACCAAGTCAGTTAGGCAACGTCAGTCTTCGGCATTACCTTGGTAATCGTCCAATTGGTAAGGTTTCATTTTAAACTACTCTAACACAGAACACTTAAATGTGTTTTAAATTTATTTTGTGTTCTACCCATGGCTCATTAGTAGTTCTGTCTATGATTCAGCTCAAGAGAGACCATATTCAATAAGATGGCACAGTGATATTTCTTTTGCTATGTGTATAGACTTCTATATGATACATAATGTATAGAAGTAAGTACAATCTTGCATAATATCAACATGTATGCTGTCACTTCCTTTCCTGGGAGGTAGAGGTAGGAAAAACTAAGCAGGGCTCTTGGGGGCTCACAGTGACTGAAGTGGCAATCATGGAGCCTGCATGGGCCTGAGCTGGGTCCTCTCCATATACATTGTGGCCTGTGGCATAAATGCTGTGTTGTTTAGCTTGGGGCTTTTGTGGGACTCCCAACAGTGGGAGTGGGGGTATCTTACTCTTGCCTGCTCTTGAGATCGTTTTCTTCCTATTGGGTTGCCTCATCCTGCCTTGATATGAGGATTTGTGCCTAGTCTTATTACATCTTTTTAGGCCATGCTTGGTTGGAATCCTTGGGAAGCCTGCTCTTTTCTGAAGGGAAATGGAGGAATAGTGGAGAGGTGGGGGTCAGAACTGAGAGCAGGGGAGGGAGGGGAAGCTGCGGTCAAGATGTATTGTGTGAGAGAAGAATAAATAAAAATAAAAAATTTAAAAAAGGCTCCAGGTCTTTTTTAATCGTTGTAACCAAAATACTTCCTCTTGGCTGATTGGAAAGGAAAGTGCCTTTACTTTCTCTTTTCCTTCTTACTCTGTTTCCCACATCACTTGCTGGGCCATGTACTTGTGTTCTTTTGTTTATTTTGATGCTAGTTGGCATAAAAGCAAAATATTCCATTCATTCCTATTCACGGCTAATTGATCTTAGTCTTTCCGTTACTAGTACCTTTTTACATTGGATATTGTATAAAACTTTTATTGAAGTTTAAAATTAGTTTCTATACATTGTTGTTTATCTCAGTAAACCAACTCAAGTTCTTTCTTGGAACAAGGTCAGCTCATAAATAAGTGTAATTATATTTGAATTACATATCACTTACTATAATTTCAGTGTTCTTTGTGAATGTTTCAGTTGCATCTCATATGTATACTTTCCCATTGTTTAAGACCCTAAATGAGATTTGTTTCACCGCAATTTCCTGGGTTCTTACAGAGACCTTGCTGGATACTAACATGATGTCGAATCTGAAGTGTATATCCTATCAGAGTTTATCATGAATTTTCCCTATTATGAAAAAGTAGAAAACATAGAAAAGTTGCCAGTAGTATATTTGAAAATGCCTGGGAAAAGTGAAGTTATGGTGCTTATGATATATCTTATTTATCTTGCAGAAACATTTAAATTAAGAGAAAATACTGAAGCTGTTTCATAGATTTCTTTAGTGTACAATGCCTTTGATATTTTTACTATAATCTTAATTACATAAAATGTTGTTTTTAGTAGTGTTACAAAGTTACAAGTTTTCATGTCCGTTTCTCAGGTTCTGGCCAGAAAGCTGTAATCCACCCTAAGTCCTCTCCTGAGATCTCTCTGCGGTTTGAAAGTGGGCCCAGAGCTGTAGTACACTCTTTGCTTGCAGAAAAAAACGGATTCCTTCAGTGCCACGTAGAGAACTTTAGCACTGAGCTTCTGACTTCTTCCCTTCTGAATATTCAACACTTTTTAGAAGATGAAACTGTTGCAACAGTAATGCCAATGAAGATACAAGTTTCTAATACAAAGATAAATTTGAAAGTATGTTAAGAGTTAAGTTGTTATTTTTGTAAATATTTGCATTACCTTTTCTGGACTTTGATTATTGTCTAAAATCATGCCTTCTGTAAATTATGTCCTCAGTTAGAATTTATAGAAGTGAATGAGTAAACTCTACAGTGAATGTTACAGAGATCCTTTTTAGAAAGAGAAAAATAGTACAAGCAATTTTTTTTTTTTACTTACTAACTAAAATTATATAGATAAACTTATAATGTCATGTTTATTCGAGTTGACTTTTATATTTCATTTATTTTTATAAGAACATGCCAATATTTTCTCTTCACTTGTAGGATGACAGTCCCCGGGGTAGCACCGTGTCCCTCCAGCCAAGCCCAGTGTCTGTACATATCGATCATCTTGTGGTGGAGAGGAATGATGACGGCTCTTTTCATATCAGAGGTACACTGAGGATGACGTCAGTGAGCACCTGACATATTGATACGGAACCACTCACATGCTGGTTGTTTTGGTCACTCATTGTTTACTGTATGAAGATTTGCAATGGTGGTGATTGAGGGATGCTTTGGCACATTCCACAGTTTACACAATATTTATGTGTGAACCCTGGAAATAAGTCATCAGTAGTTAGCTTGATACCTGTTCTGCAAGTGTGTCTTGAATGAAAATAAGAAAGGCTTTTTGGTTTAATCTCCCTCCCTCCCGCTTTTTATTTCTCTCTCTCTAAATTCATGCCACAATGAACATGTGAAAGTCAGAGGGCAATCCCCCAGGTATTGATTGGTTCTCACCTTCCATCTTGTTTAAGACAGTCTCTTTGCCCCTTAACACTTTGTACTTCTGGCTGGCTGGCCTGCAAGCCAGGAATTCTCCTTTCTCTGCCTTCCACCTCCCCCTAGGAACACGTGGACATACAGTTGTTCACTTGCTAAGAAAAACGAAACTATGGAATATGCAGGTAAATGGATGGGTCCACAAAGACAAACTTGGCATGTGTTCTTTTATCTGTGGATGTTAGCTTTTATGCTCTAGATAGTGTTTTATTTAGAATACCCACAGTGGTTAGGTAGTAAGGGACCAGAGGGAAGCAGGGTTTTTCCAAGGCTTCTTGCAAGAATATAAACAACAGTGGAAAACTAGAATGGGAGGATTAATAGACATGGGAGGGCAGGTTGGAGGAGGGAATATGGGAGGGGTGATAACTAACTATTTAAAGGCCTTTTGAAAGCCATTTGGCCCACTACTAAAGATGCTTTCTAAAATATATACGTATATACAAAGAATTTAAATACAGTCACCATATAATGAAGAAGACAGTACTCCAACTAGACATAATGCACTCATAGATAAAACCCCAGAATGGATTGCATCTTGAGTTGTTGGCTAGTGGGGTTCCGCTTTCCCCCTTAAACATTACAGTGTATTGTCAATATAGCATAAGCAACTTGGTTACTCTCCACATTTTGAAGGCTAGGTATTTTGCTGAAGACACTGCATATTTGTGGCATAGACTATGGAGAATTGGAACTCGTGCTAAGTGGAAGCTTCCTTCTCCTAGCTAGCATCCATAGTGCTGGGCAGTGCTATGCACATTACCCAAGGAGAAAAGTGATCATCTATCACACCCAGCTACAGACCCTGTGAGCTACAATAATGACTTTCTTATAAGAACTGCCTATTGTATGAGTGGCATGAACATTATGGCAGGAACCAACCAATTTTCAATTGTATTTAAAGTCCATTCTATGGGCTGTTAAGGAGGTCAGGGACCTGAGACTAGACAGAACATGGGCCCTAGGGGAAAACCTACTTCAGTTCTAGGGGACTTACTGTCTTCTTCTGGCTTCCACAGGCGCAGCACACACATGCACAGACACACATGCAGGCAAAACATTTATATGTGTGTGTGTGTGTTGTATATATTATATATATTTATATGTTAAATGTATTCATAATATATATATTAAGAATAAAACATCCTAAAAATGTAAATAGATTTGAAGCAAAGCCAAATAATTAGTTTTCCTGTTCTCTTTTGATAATATTTTGCTTTGGATTTCCTTGGAATCTGTCATCAAGATCAAAAACATACCTTTATTCTTTCCTTTAAGAGTTTTTTAGATTTAGTTCTTTTGTTTGTTAGTTTTTTAGGTTTTTTTTTTGTCTGTTTGTTTTGAGACAGGGTTTCTCTGTGTAGCTCTGGCTGTCCTAGGCTTACTTTGTAGACCATGCTGGCTTTGAACTCACACAGTGATTTGTCTGCCTCTGCCTACCAAGAGCTGGGATTAAAGGAGTCCATCACCATATCAGGCTTTAGATTTAGTTGTTTTGTTTGTTTGTTTTGTTTTGTTTGTTTTGAGACAGGGTTTCTCTGTGTAGCCTTGGCTGTCTTGGACTCCCTTTGTAGATCAGGCTGGTTTTGAGCTCACAGAGACCTACCTGCCTCTGCCTCCCTGAATGCTGAGATACATTTAGTTCTTAAGTGTAACTCTTTAGCGCAACATGATAAGTGGGAGTTGGTGTTTTTGGTAAGTTAAGGAGCACAGACATGGATTACTTATGGGTTCTCAGTCATATTCCATTTCTGTGTATCCTTTTTAAAAAATTTTGTTTATTTTTTTATTACTTACAGTTTATTCACTTTGCATCCCAGCTGTAGCCCCCTCCCTCATCCCCTCCCAACCCACCCTCCTTTCCTCATCTCCTCTCATGCCCCTTTCCCTGTCCACTGATTGAGGAGGTCCTCCTCCCCTTCCATCTGATCCTAGTCCATCAGGTCTCATCAGGACTGGCTGCATTGTCTTCCTCTGTGGCCTGGCAAGGCTGCTCCCCCTTTGGGGGAGGTGATCAAAGAGCCAGCCCATGAGTTCATGTCAGAGACAGTCCCTGTTCCCCTTACTAAGGAACCCACTTAGATACTGAGCTGCCATGGATTACATCTGTGCAAGGATTCTAGGTTATCTCCATGCATGGCCCTTGGTTGGGTTATCAGTCTCAGAAAAGACCCCTGTGCTTTACTCTGTCTTGGTTACTAAGTGGCCTTAGAGTAAATGTGGACATTGGGATGTGGGAGTCACCTTTTTTGTTGCCTTTTTTTTTCTATGTCATTTGATACTCTAGATGCTCTTGCAGTTCCATATGAATTTTAGAAACACTTGAAAGTTTCTACAAAGAAGTGAGCTCAGATTCTGAAAGACATTGCATTAAAGCTGTAGATCTGTTGGAAGATGCTGCCATCTTAACAATATTAAATCTTCTAGTACTGTTACACCCAGTTCGCGAGCCCCCAAAAGATCTCCAGGAATCGACTCCGTTGCAAAACACATGAGGGTCTTTTTATTGTAAATTACAAGCTGCAGCTTGGGCCTACCCAGCCCCACCGCCGAAGCGGTGGGAGCTGAGCGCACTGCACCCAGGTTAGTTGGGTGATTTATAGATTCTGGTCCCTCCCAGCATGCCCAAGGCAGGGGCAATTCCTGCCTGGCAAGCATCTATTGGTCAAAATGCTACATTTTGAATTGATTGGCTATAGGAAGGTCCCCAGACCATAATGACCTTGTATCCCTCCCTAGGGGGATGGGCCAGTTTCCTAGCAACTGTTATCTCTAGTAGGTGGGGAAAGAATGCAGTAAGGTGGTCCTTCCCCTCAGGGCATTACTAGGCTTCTCCACCACATAGTTCAGGCCTTAATAATAGCTGCTAATTTTTAATCTTTTTGGTCTCTCAGTACATGGATCTGGGAATGTTTTCTATATATATATTTGATCATTTTTAATTTCTTCAAGAATTATTTGAATTTCCAGAGCATAGGGGTTTTGTTTTTGTTTTGAGAGGGTCATTCTTTGTAACCCAGGCTAGTCTGGAACTTGGAGTCTTCCACCTGCCTTTCTAGGGTTGGGGTTAAAGACATGCACAGCCTTACCCGGCTCAGAAGATACGTTACAGTTTTTCTAAATTTAAATATTCTTTGCTCTAAAAATATTTTGGTGGTTTGGGGTATGAACACAGGGCACATGCCAATTTTGAAGGCCTTTTAAGTGGAATTGTTTTCTTAATTTCATTTTAAGACTGTTCCTTATAGTGGTACATAAACATAGTTTGTGTTTGTGCTGCTGAGCAGGGTTACTAGTTCCAACAGGGTCACTAGTTCCAACAGAGTCACTAGTTCCATTGTTGATTTATTTATTCTGTGTACACCAGTGTTTTGTCTGCACGGACACCTACACACCAGAGGAGGCATCAGATCCCATAGACAGTTGTGAGCCACCATGTGAGTGCTGGGAATTGAACTCAGGACATCCAGAAAAGTAACTAGTGCTCTTCAGTACTGACCTTCCTCTTCAGCCCTCCAATTTTTTTCTTTATTTTAGTCAATTACTTTTATTCTTTTGTGTACAAGGTCATGTCACCTGTAGATAGATGTCTTGATTTCTTTTCCCTGCCCAGGTGCGATTGCTAAGAACTACTGAGAACAGACATCCTTGTCCTGTTTCTGATTTTGGCAAAGAGAAAAAAATGCCATTAAATATAGAGCTGTGGGGTGTCTGTTAATACCCTTTATCACTAAGGAAGTTCCCCTTGAGTTCTTAAGTTGTCTATACTTTTATTGTGGTAAGGTATAGATTTTCTCAGTATCTCCTTTTTTCTTTTAACTTTTTTGGTTTTTCAAGGCAGTCTGTCATTGTAGCCCTGGTTATCCTTGGGCTCATAGACATCCGCCTTCCTCTGCCTCCCAAGTGATGGATTTTTTTTTTTTTTAATGTAAGACAATCTTGCATTCCTTCCTACTGTTAGGCCCAGCAAGAGCCTAAATATAAGAAGGTATGAAGAGAACTCAGGAAACTAATCATCCATCGATGCAAAAAACGCAAGAGACTTTTCTTAACCATTGTACAATGGGGTCACCCCTGCTGGTCAGCTAGGAGTGTCACCGGGAGACAAAGACCTTAGGTTTTTAAAAGACACAAGGCAGGAATCTCCTGGGGTTGACTTCTTGGCAAGTTAGGATTGGATGAAGTGTCTAACTTTTAAAATAATTGGTCAGTTCTGGTCACCCTTAGGTCCAATCAGCCCTGTCGTAAATATCTGATCTTTAAGTCAGTTTGGAATTTCCTGCCATCCACAGTTAAATGTGGGGGGTGATTAACTCATCCCATGTCTGTTCTGAGGAGTGGGGGTTTCAGGCTTTGGATCAAAGGTTAGGAGAAGGATTGGGGCCATTTGGCCCAGTTTCCAAACAAAGCCCATCTCACCGGCGCCAGCGGTGATTTTTTTCTCCATTTAGTAGAGATCTCTGCTTGTTCTCTTCCTTATCTCTGCCCTCACAGATGGCTAATGTCAGGAACTTTTACATTCCTCGGTTCTCTGGAGAAGCACTAAGAGGCTTTCATTAACATGGGCCTAAAACTTGCAAATATAAGTTATAAGGCAATTAAGGAAACATAGGTTACAAAGCTAGACTGACTCTCTCACTACTTGCCTAGGGCCTGACATTTTATATGTTGGTGCCTATGTTCCACTTTGCTAATGTTTGGTACAGGGTGTTTATGTCTCTGTTCACAAGCATCTTGATCTTATGTGTTAATTTTCTGGCCTGTTGTAATTGTTTTGGGATTTTTTTGAAAAAGTCAGTGTTCCCTATTTCTCTATCATAAACTACTGCCTCATACTAACAGAATTCTCATCTTAAATTCATTTTTCATAAATAGGACTTTAAAGATCAGTCATGTTTACTTGGAATTGTTATCTGAGCATTTTGTTTGTTTGACCAGATTCTCACATGTTTAGCCCGGGGACCAGTTTCAAAGACAATGCCCACAGTGATTCAGTGGTGCTGACCCGGGGGCCATGTGATGTGAGGAAGCAGCACAGTGTCACCCAGGCCACCCAGACAAGCCCAGAGGCCCCTTCCCCTTCTCAGTCAGCTGACTCTCCTGAGCACCCTCTTGGCATTACAAAGGAACAGGTAACAGGAAACAATGTATGCTTAATTCCAGTACTTAACTTACTGTAGTAATAATAGTTAAAATACCTTTGATGTATTTAAGTAAAGCTGTGTGTAAGCAGTTGATGCTAGAGTTTTTAAGAAAAAAAGTTCCTTTATTTTCATGAAATGCTATCAGAATTTTTCTGTCTTAAAAAAATTAGTTTTCAAGTTTGTATACCATATTTAACTTAACCATTGTATAGCATATTTTTCATGATTACATTTGCTTCAAGTGTATTTTAATGGCTGGATGATGTGATGTGGATATATTATCATTTCTGAATATTCCATTTGCCGTTTCTTAACATTCAAGTTGCTTCTGATGATTTGAAATTATACATAAGTAAAATGTTCTGCAGAGTTTTAATTCTCTATGGTAGGATGGTAGAGGAATTCATTGATCTGCTCAAGGATTTGCTGGACAACCCCTGACCCGGTGTAGGAACTGAGCATTGTAATTGATCTCTGTAAATATAGACTGTCCTTGGTTGTTATTATATCTGCATATGTAGTGCATCTGAGAGGGCAAGAGACCTGAATTAAATCTTAGAAACTTTTGACCATCTGAAAGAAAGTGCCTTTAGGAATATTCAAAGCCTGAGTCTGGAGATAGGAGAGACTTGTTCTAGACCAGGCTATCTGATGTCTATGGTCCAGTTGAATCATAGGAATAGAAAAGATCATCTAAGAGAATGACTTAAGTGAAAGAGAAAGTGACCAAGTATAAAATCTAATAGAATGTGAGATTTTTAAGGGTTCTTAGTAAGAGGTGAAAAGAACAGGTTGGAAGATGTAAAGATGAAAGAACTGGCATTTAAAGCCAGAAGGATAGAGGATTATGAAGGAGAAAGGAGGTCAACGTGTCTGGAGACACAGAGGCCCAAGGATATTATGGTGAAACAGTATCACTGTTAAATTTGAAATTGAGAAGTTAATTAGTATTTTGAATTACTGGGTCAAAATTTAGGAACACTTTTAATTGCATAGTAAGTGCTTTCAAATAGCTCCTGGAAGCAATTTTCAGCTCAAGTGGACCCTCACCAGCACTGGGTGGTTTACCAGTGATGCTACAAGAAAGAGTTACATTTTCCAGAAGTGATTAAAGCCTCTTGTTTTCTAAATGTGTCATTTCAGCTCATGAAGGAAAATGAGTGTCTTAAGAAGGAGCTGGCTCGCACCAAGACAGCCCTTGCGGAGGCTCACTCAGCCAGAGATGAACTTCTCCATCGGATGAAGCGCATGGCCCTTGAGTAGCTGCAGTGGCTGCGAGTATTTGGATTGGAGCTCTGGAGTAAAAGGATTGTTTAAAACTTGATGTAACCAGTTAGTGGGAGATTTCCCTTTACATGAAATAAAGCAAAACAGCCTGTGGTGAAGCGATGACTGTTCTAAACCCGGTTTAGAAAATACTGAGTACCAGCGGTACAGTGTGCTGGTTTGGCCTAGCAGGCAGCACACACGGTGACATGGTTCCATGCCTAGTGAAAGGACGTCTGCTCCCCAGTGCAGTGTCTCCTCACAGGAAAAGTGAAGACCTATTGTGCTCATACAGACTGCTGCATTTATTTCTCTGTTAATAATTTACTGTTATTTACAAGAAAAAGATGCTTTTAGGGCTAGTAGGCTTACATTTTAAATGTTATTAAAATTATGTACTTAATCTATAATTATTTAATTGCTGTAAAAAGTCCAATCAGATTAATAAATTATATAATTACTGAGTTTACAAACTGAAACCTCTTGGCCCTACCAAGCTTATAGAGTAACTTGAACATGTGAAAAGAAAGGCGCCTTAAATGATGAGTGAGGTTTGCATGAAGTACAGATGTAAAAATAAAAAGCACAAACGCTACAGTATGGGCAAGTGACTTAAAAAGCATTACTTGTACATTCCATTAAATGTTTATCATTAGAAGTAAGCAAAAAGCAATTTATCTTGCTATATTTGGTAGTATTTATAATTATAAAAAATTTAATTAATACTATTTTAATATTTCTTTATCTTTCCTCTTTAAGGAGAATGTTTTCAGAGAATTTGTTTTTCACGCACAGAAAACAATTTCATACCATTCCTGTAGTATCATATTACACATGCTTGCTCATATGAATATATAAAGCTAGTTTTGATTAAAATTCTGTGATGTGTGTCTGTGTGTGTTTATATGTGTGTGCACACACATACACACATACAGTCTTCTATAAGAGTCATTGGTAAATTTTGAATTCTATTTTCTATGGGTTAAGGTTGAAAACAACATGAGAGAATCATAATTATGAAATAAAGTACATGAGTATTTTAAGAAACAGGTTTTTGAAGACAATATATTTCTGATAGAATTAAAGTAAGTGGTGTCTATTTTAAACTTAACATTCCTAAATATAACTGTATATCCAGATAGGCCATGCAGCAGCTGGACTGTTCTTTCTTTAAGGCACTTGGAAACCCTGGTCCTGGCTGTGACACTCATGGTGCTTTGCTCGTTGGCACGAGCCATCCCTGCATCTGAGGACTTGGCAGAAAATATGTACTTCATTACATTATGTGTTGGGGTTATTTAAGTTTTATTGTGAACAGTATTTACCTCCCCTTTCCCCATATCATCCTTTTCAGTTGACATCATGAAAATATAGGCGTTGTTTGAGAGCCAGCATACAGCCAAGAACAAATGAAATTGTTACTATGTTACCTCAGAGCATTTATACACCGTGTTAAAACTTTGTTACTCTAACCTGTATGTAGCCTTAGATTAAGCACAGAGGTCTGATTAGAGCTTGGAATGTATAGCCTGCTGACCTGTGCTGTCTCCCTATGTGTTCAGCAACACAGTCTCGTAAGGGAGGGACGTGAACTTCTGAGCTGATGCTGTTTCTCAGGACTGACCTGTTCTACATAAGAAGACACTTTTTCTATGGAATCATGTTATACTGTTTAATGTGATTAGACACTGAATGTTTTCCTTATTTCTTTAAAATGTATTTGGCCTTGCCACGAAATCTTATAAACAACAGAGGTGATAATATGCCAAGTACTCTGTATGCTTTGTCCGATTGTTTTATTATTATTATTATTATTGAAAAAAGTACTGTTTTAATAGTTGTTTAGGATTCAGGAAATGTCTCAAAATACTTTGTGCATTTCTGCTACAGACACAGAAGGTCAGTTTGACTGGGCTGCTGGGAATTGGAGAGGAAAGAAACCTTTGATGTGCAGAGTGAGCTGACTAGAGCCGCACTTAATGACGTGGTTTTGATTTAAAATGCACTGTTACGTGCTTTTGTTTCAGCACTCACCCATTTGCAGGCTTTGCCAAGGCAGGGTAAAGGAGGAATCACTGGCTTACCTTTTTCCTTTAAAGAAGACTATATGTTTTTTAAGATTTTATTTTCATTTTTAATTGTGTGTATCTGAGTGTGCATGTGAGTGTAATTAATGCCCGTGGAGGCCAGAACAGGGTTTTGGATCCCTGGGGCTGAAGGAAGCAGAAATTGTGAGCTTTCTGATGGATGCTGGGAACTATACTTCAGTCCTCAGCAAGAGCAGTGCACACTTGTACCGCTCTCGTGTGTGTGTGTGTGTGTGTGTGTGTGTGTGTGTGTGTGTGTTTTACATGTGCTTAGGGATTATTTTGTTAAACTCCTCCCTGCCCCATTTGGGCTAATGGAACTCTTCTTCTGTCGTTACCCCCCTCCACCCAGTACTTTGACAACTGATTTTTTTTTAAGTATTTTGACTATTTTGAGTTGATGTTTGCATCTAGTGTAAGGTTATGGTCTGAGTTCATTCTTCTGCATCCAGTTTCCCCAGCACAATTTATTAAAGAGGTTATCCCTTCTCCATTATATTCTTGGTAGTTTGGTCAAGGACTAGTTGCTTATAAATTCACAGGCATATTTCTGGACTTCCTATTTGTTTCATTCATATTTGAACTTGTATCTTTTTCTTTTTGCCAGTACCTCACTGTTTGTGTGTGTGTGCGTGCTCCTGTGTGCACTTTGCTTTTCAATTTAACATCAAAAACATTTTTCAGTGTATTAGTTATTTTTCTCTTATCTTAGAAATTCAAACTATGATATTAGCTGTGAGAGAATAGTATTAGTATGAAAGTTCTGCCTTGCCTAACAATACTGTATTAACTTAGTCTAATCAAGATATTAATTTCTTTTTTAGTATAAAATTCTTATTTTTTGAGGATTTCATACATGCATACAATGGTTTTTTGATGATACTCACTCCCCATTTCTCCCAATTCCTCCCATATCTACCCCTGTGTCAGTTACTTTTCTGTTCCTGTGGTAAAACACCATGTGCAAGGCCCCTTAGAAAAAGAGTTAGCTTGGGATTAAGGTCCTAGAGAGTTAAAATCCTGTGGCAGTGTAGAGGCAGCAGTCCTGTGGTTGGGATAGCTGAGTTCACAGTCTGATCTGAGCAGGAAGCTGCAAGCCAACTACAAACAGCCTGGCTCTGTGACATGCTTCTTCCAGCTAGGCCACATTTCCTAAACCTAGCCAAAACAGCACCACCAGCTGGAGACCAAATATCCAAACATCTGAGCCTGTGGGCATTCTCATCCAAACACCACGGCGTGCAAGTTATCTGTTCCGGTGTATGTTCAGTCCCGGCCCCAGAGATGGTCACCTAGATCTCATGCCAAGACACATTTCCTCATTTCATCACTGAGTCCTTATGTTTACTTTGTAAACGACCTTCAGGTTTGTCAGCTTCATTTCTCAAGAATTCCCTGACCTGAGCTAGGATCATCAATTTTATTCTGCACTGCGACAATTGTCTCCTAACTGCCCTTGCTATAGTTACTCTGATTCTCCTTGGACTCCTGGTGTTTAAACAGAACTCTCTTCACCATATGGCAACATTTTTATTAATTCTTTGATAATTTAGTACAATGTACTTTACACAGCCCCTTCCCTGTATCCACATCCCACCTCCCTGTACCCAACTTTATGTCCCCCACCCATCAAATCCAGTTTGTTATTGGCCAGCTACTCCAGGACGTGGCACTTGCCCTGATCTGTGGTCAGTATACCAGGGTCACATCATTAAACAAAACTGACTTTTCCATAAACAGTCAAATGCCAATAGCTTGTCAGCTTGGCGTGGGACTTGGTTGCATCCTTTCAAAATTGCTGTGAGTTCACTTGTGTATCGTATCGGGAGGGAGAACTAACTGTAAAAGCCCTTTGAAAGAGCCATATGGGAACCTACTAACTAGTGTAGTAGTTTCTAAAGTATACACACATGTAACTAAGAGTTTAAATGGAGTTAACAGTGTGTGGGGAATAACACCCAACTAGACACCACGTGCGGCCTTTTATGCAACTTTAATCAGAGCCATTCTAGTCCCCAGAATAAGAACCCTTCAGGAGCTCGCATTGCTGTTCCAATGACAAGTCTTTGACCTCGTGTACGAGTACCGTTGTCCAGCGAGCACTCAAGAGGTCAGGACTGGTACACACACCCCGACAGCACACCTAAAGTACAGGTTAGCTTGCATTCTCATTACCAATTAAACTCATTTTTTAAAAAAGCATGTTTTACTTTGCCCTCTATCCTTGTTGCTCTGCTCTAAGCATTTAGAATGAAAACTACACGCTTTGTGCACACGTGTTTTAGGGGCTTAAGATATATGACCTTCCTCATTGCCTAGATAATTCCTGTTTGTCTCAGATCTTAGCCCATCTGTCATTTCTTAAGGGATATAGTCCCTGGTTTCTTAAGACCAGCTGTTAGACCTTCTCACTTGACCACAAATCCCTACTGCTTTACGCCGTTGTAATTTTAGGTATGTCTGATTAGTGTCTGACCTACTTGATGGTGAAGCCCATAAGGACAAGGAGGGTTTTGTCATTGCCATTATTAAACTTCGTATTTCCCAAGCCTTGCACAGCGCTTGGACATTGGTGCTTGGTAAGTTTATTGAAAGAATAAGATATGGAGTTGGTTTTCGGGTATTAGAGCTTTTCCCTTAGTTGGATTGAAGCAATTGAACATGGGTAGAAAGGTATTTAGATATTTGAAGGGGGGTTGGGGGCTCTTTATGTCCACAGTGGGGAAAATGTAAAGTAGCATCGTGGGAATGTGGGTCATCCTGTTACAGATTTTGGAATATCTGAGTTCCTGGTTGATTTGTCACAGGTGGAAAATAAGCATGTCACTGTGGTACTGCTACTCAAAAGTGTCATCTGGCTTTTGTTGTGACATAATGGTGTTATGGCTGTTGAGATCTGCCAATCCCATTTGCTAAACAGAGTGGAAACAGTCCAAGTGAGCAGCACCTGAAAGGCTTTCTCATTGGGAAAGTGACTGATACTCCGAATTTCAGTTATGCCTAATTCCTTAAAACACAAATAATCTTATTTTAGCTCATACCTAGAGGCACTGTGCCTCTAGGGTCATATGTTCATGTGTGTGGAGGCTGGAGGTTGATGTTGGCTGTCCTCTTGGATTACTCCCTACCTTAGTTTTTGAGACAGGCCTCTCACCAAATCTGGATTTGGCTAGGCTAGCTGGCCAGTGAGCTCCAGAGACCCACCTGTCTTCCTAGCACCAGGATAACAGGCATGCGTCATCATGATTGGCTTTTTAGAAAAATGATTTATTCTCTTATACAGTGCATCCCAGCTTCCCCTCCCTCCACTCTTCCCAATTTTCCCCCTCCCCTCTACCCTAGATCTGCTCCGTACTCCCCCTGCCTATGCCCCCTAGAAAAGAGTAGGGGACATCAACTGAGCACAGCATGAGACACTGTAAGACCAGGCATGAGACAAGCCCTCATATCAAGGCTGGGCAAGGGAACCTAGGAGGAGGAAAAGGCTCCCAAAAGCAGGCAAAAGAGTCTGAGATAACCCCATTTCCATGGTCAGGAGTCTCCCCCAAATACCAAGCCAACAACTATAACATACATGCAGAGGACCTTGTACAGACCCATGCTGGTTCTGTGACTGTCATGTCAGTCTCTGTCAGCCATGCTAGGCTTTCTTTTTTCTTTCTTTCTTTCTTTCTTTCTTTCTTTCTTTCTTTCTTTCTTTCTTTCTTTCTTTCTTTCTTTCTTTTCTTTCTTTCTCCTTCCTTCCTTCCTTCCTTCCTTCCTTCCTTCCTTCCTTCTTTCTTTCTTTCTTTCTTTCTTTCTCTCTCCCCCTCTCTCTTTTTCTTTCTCTCTTTTTTAACCTAGGTCCTAGAGATCCAAACTCAGCTTCTCATGCCTTTGGGCAAGCACTTTATCAACTGAGCCATCTCCATAGCCCAACAAGTAAATGTAGCAAATTCTTATTATTTGTAGTTAGTTGTGTGTTTCGGGGTATATGCATGCTAGCGTAGGGACCTGTTTGTGAGCCGCCCAGTGTGACGCTGGGATCAAGCCCTGGACCTCTAGAAGACCAGTACATGCTCTTAGCTGCTGAGCTACCTTTCTAGTTTCAATTTTAATATTTTAATTTTTCTTTTCAAATACTAAGTAATGTTTTTAAACAACCAGTTTAATCATATTTGGTGTATTTTTGTTTGGTCCTTGAGAAATCCAAAGTTAACATGATGTGAAAGATAAGCATGATGGTTTTTATGAACCATTAGATAATCTAATGATTATCATGGTATATAGGGCAGTCCATGTGAATGTTGAAATTGAAATCAGCATATTGTGATTTTGAAACTAAAGATTGCTGGGAAATATGAAAACAAGTCATTGTCCTTTATGCCTTATGAAATGTGTGAAATACATTTTTAGTTTTAGGAAAAATCACTAGGGCTAATCTGGATTTTTTTCAATACTGAAATTTCTTATTTTAAAAAATTACATTGTGTGTGCATGTATATGTAGTGTGTGTGTGTGCTCATGTAAACATTGTCAAGTTTGATGTCAAGTGAACAAATACCTTTTAAAGTAAACTCTTTCCCAGGGATTCATCATGAGACTAATTACATCTTGCTGAACAGAAATGGATCACAAATGTGCCTAAGCCATCATTGGTGCAGGTGTGTCACCCAGATCTACAGTACTGGTTATAATTTGATTATATGGCCACACACAGAACCACAGGGAAAGCTGTTGCTGTCAAGGCTGATGACTTGAGAACCCATGTGGTGGAAGAAGGTATTGTGTGGCAACGCTTTTCCTGAGACTGAACACGTCTATTCACCCTCAATAGGGAGCCCACAACCCAAGTATGGATACCACTAAGGTGCGGATATAGGTTGCTCAACAGGTTGGAGAATGTTCTTCCCAGGTAACTCAGTTGGTCTGCTGTCTTCCAGGCATCTTGGGTGGTTTCTGTTGCTTCTAGGAAGCTGGTCTGGTCTCACAGTCTTTTTTGGAGCTTGGTTTGTCCAAGAGTGACAAAGCACTTTACTGCTTATTTTTGGGAGGGAACTAGTAAATCTTATTAGCTTCAGCAACTTCCTGAAGTGATTTGGCCTGTTTACTTCCTGTCTTAAACAGCTTCCCTGCTGGATGAAATGTTCAGTCTCAGAGGAAACTACTACCTAACACAAAGGACAAGTACCTGGAGTTGCCCTCCAGAAGCCTGCTCCTGCATAGCTGCTTTTCTCCTCAATCCCTCCAAATAAATGTAAAACAACCAAAAACCTTAAACTCCTTACCAGAAAGACATGGAATGAAATAGGGCCTGCTAACCACCCAAACTGTTCAGACCAGTCTTACTGATGAGGTAGATAGTGGAATGTGGCATTCACTCATGACCCCCAATGTCTCTAGCATCTGTGTGGCTGGCAATGGTCTGAGGAGTACCAGCCCTCCCTCCCCAGGGGTTCTGTCTAGAGGAGTGTATGTATGGGCAGCTTCAATGTTTTAAGACGGTAAATCTGTGCAATCCAGTCTGGGGGATCAAAGACCTCTTAGAAGATGGCACTGGAGCTGAAAAGCACCACCTTCAGGCCAGAAGGTGTAGGCAGAGCAAAGATGGAGACTGGGTATGTCGCTGGATCTAGGAGCTGCAGCCACTGGCCCAGATACTCCTCTTAAGGTCTTCAAAGACTATGTTTACTTGGGTTTCAGCTGTTTGTGCTCCATGTATAATTTCTACAACTTATAATCATACAAGCTAATTTCTACTAAGTCAAGTTTCCTAAATACACATACGTGTACTCTCTGTCTCTGTGTGTGAATTTGTAGTTAGTGGCTTTTTAAAAAGTTTAATATTACAATTTAGTTCATTTGGGGGGGGGCTCAGTAATATTAGGACAGAAGTCAGCACTTTTTTTTCCTTCCTGCAAAGGCTAAGGGTATGTATTTTGTGGTCCAAGTTGCAGGTACCCATTTCTGCCGTTATAGTGAAGTCAGCTGTCAGCAACATGTGGTTGGTTGTAACATTGGTTACACTGTGCTCTATAAAACTACAGAAAGGCAGAAGGCATCATCTAGACTCTGGAAATAAATCCACTCCCAGGGTGACTTACACCCAGAACTAGGAAAGTCCGTTTCTTGCCATCCCTACCAGTCCTTTATGTGAAGGCAGTGGCCAGGGAGGGAGCTGATGCATGCCATGTAAAGAAATGATTTTGTTAGCCTTATTGACCAGTGGTGCTCACCCTTTCTAGTGTTGTGATCCTTTAATACTGTTCACTGTGGTTATCTCCCATAAAATGATTTCCTTGTTGCTTAATAACTGTAACTCTGCTACTGTTATGAATCTTAATGTACATATCTGGTGTGCAGGATATCTGATATGTGACCCCAGTGAAAGGGTTGTTGGACTCTGAGAGGAATGACGACCCACAGGTTGAGAACCGCTTACCTACTGGGTCAGAGTAGGTAAATATCTCTAAATGTCTGAGACTTGTTGCTTAGTTACTTTCTTTAAATCTACCCAGATTCACCATGGATGACAATACATTTCTTCCCTTGATGATGTTATAATTGTCACTATGAAAACACAGCTCTCACCTCAAAGGAAACAAGAGTTTGTTCTACAGCCAAGTATAAGCAACTGTGGCCTGGGAACACAAATTCAAGTTGCCCCAAATACTATGTTCCAACATGGGAACTGGAGTTTTTATAGTAACAGAGCAAAAAGTCATAATGCCGGCACTTTCCAAATACACTGGTGAGGCCATCATATAAGCAGGTTACTGAAGAGTGGAGAGATCTCAGCTCTGCGTCCTGGAGACTACCTGATGATATTACTAGGTAGCCTTTGGGTTGGCTGGGAACTGCTGGCTTGTTAATACAGATTGGAAAGTGCTTACGTAACAGTCACAATTATGTTAGGTCAAGCAGATATGGGCAGTGCACGCCCATTAAAGGGACTAAAATAGCTCCAGGGTTGGAGAAATAGCTCAGAGAGGATGCCAGTTTGGTTTTTGTCATCTGCACGGTGGCTCGCAACTGCTTATAACTCCAGCTCCAGCTCCAGGGAATCTGACATCCTTTTCTGTCCTCTGGACATCTGCGAGTATGTGCATACACACACACACACACACACACACACACACACACACTATTATCAAGCTTTAGAAGATGGTGGAAGATAATTTGGCTCTGGACCTGCAACTGTCCACAATCATGTATGTTCTAACCAGTTGATCAGCCTTGTAAAACATTTTAACACAGATGGGCTTTTGTGCGGGAGCTTTGCATGATCTAACAAAGTGAATCATTCCTCTTGATGGCATTTTGCTGTTTCCAGTCCTGTGTATAAGCCCAATACTGTTTTTTTTCCCAGGTTATGTATACTATATGTCCATACATTTTTAAGTTGAAAGGTATTCCTTACACACACTGCAGACATCTATGAAGCAGACTCTGCATTTCACTCTTTATTATTGCTATAATAAGTTACCAGAAATTTATTTCATGGTACGATTTCCTGGTACAGTGTGGCTCAGCTGGCTCCATCTCCTAGTAACAAAGGCTGAAATGAAGGTGACAGCAAGGCCACATTGCTTTCTAGGATCCCAAGGAGAACTCACTTCCAAGTTCATTCAGGCTGTTGGCTGAAATCAGTTCTTTTTAGCTCCAGAACTGAGCTGTTTTCTTTCTGGCTATGGAAAGCACCCCAGCTTTTGGAGACTACAGGTGGGCCCTAGCTCTCAGCCCCCTCTGTCTTCAAGGCAGTAGCAGGACACATTTCTTCACCTTCAATTCTTCTGGCCTCGTCTGTTCCCTGAAGAATGTCCCAAGTGCTTACTTTCTCCACTTGTACTAGAAATAGTACTTTGACATATTTTTGAGCATATTAAGGATTTTCAATATTCTCATTTTCTAATTTTATAATTATGCTAATTACTTAGAATTTACATTTATTCAACCATGAAATATTTTTTCTTATGAACATTCCCCTATGATTGAGTTCTTTGCAATTATTGCATGATACTTCATGGAGCAGAATAAAATTTATCCATCACTCTATTATTAATTGTGTGAATTTCCCTAGGTGCTTTTGTACACACTATTATGCACAACTCTGTAACTGAACATATTTGTACCAGCAGTATACATTGCACTTGTTACTTAGGATCGATTCCCAACTGTCTAATAGTGCATCAAGTGAAATTATTATCCTAAGATAGGGCTTTCTCTCCAGAAGGTTCATGAAACTTGTTTTCAGAAATGAGAACAGCTGAGCTTGGCCATAGACAGAAATGAGAATAACAGCTGAAAGTAGCATTAAAAGCAAATCCCATAATTAATGCCATAATTGCTACTGAGGATAAGATTAATTGAGACATATTTTGTTAATTGCTTGTTTTGGGGATCTATGTGTTTTGCCTCTGTTGTATGTACTCTTTATATATGCAGTATACATGCCATCACTTTTACTAGACATACTACTTGATGCATTTGATATTGCACACATTTGATGTTTGAAATTTCACTGAAGGAAAAGCAAAAGGGAAATCTGTCAATGAGACTGAAGAGCTGAGCGGTGGTGGTGCACACCTTTAATTTTAATGCTTGGGAGGCAGAGGCAGGAGGATCTCTGACTTACAGGCCAGCCTGGTCTACGGAATGACTTCCAGCACAGAAAAACCCTGTCTTGAAAAACTAAAACCAAAATAATGATGAGGAGGAGGAAGAGAAGAAGCAAGAGGAGGAGGGAGACTTTTTTTTTTAATAACTGACTAAGTCCAGGTATTGCTTCCCGTATGTGTGTCCACAGCTGTAGGACATATGTTGTTATCAATGGCACATCTTTGAAAGAGTGACCTTCCCTCCCCCAGCAACCAGCTGCTACTAGTAGCTCCTCAGTCAGCGGGGAACTTGGAGACCATCCATCACATGTATGAATGGATTTGGGCTGGCTTGGTCCTGTGCAGGAAGCCCGGCTGCTGTTCTCATGACTGCTATACCCATGCCATGTCCAGAAGACAGTGTTCTCAGCATTCCTCCCTGTTCTCCAGTTTTTGTGCTCTTTTTCTCCTCTTCTGCAGTGTTCCCTAAGCTGGGATGAGCAGAAGGTGTTGGTATAGGTGTCCTGTATTTTCTCCCCCGAAGCCTACATAAACACCCTCCAGCACTGTGAATACAAGCAGGGAGGAGGTTCTCTTTTTTTCTGTGTCCTGCGGCCAAAGTGTGTGGTTTAGTCAGCAGGAGAATCTTATCATATTCTATGGAGGCAGTAGCAAAGGCGTGTGCTGCTTTGGAGGATTCTGGGCTCCCCCATGATGAATAACTCAAAGACTAACTGTGCCTTGCACTTGCACTGCGATTTTCCTTAAACAACCCATGTCTTTCAAAAGCGCTATTATCCACATGTGCAGAATAATTCCAATTCAAGCTTTTTAAAACCACTTAGTAACTCATAGGCTTCTGTAAAGCTTTTTCATATGCTGTGAGTTCTGGTTAACCTACCCTGTTCCCTTTTCTTTTGCACGTACTCCTGCCCCAATTCTCATTTAATTATCTGACGCCCACCACCCCCTTTCTTCACCTCACACACATCCTATGGACTGTCCAGTTATTTTTTAACTCAGTTGTGAGATAGTCAGTTTCTATATGGCTTTTTATATAGCCTTCCTTTGAGTCAGCCCTTCTTTCCATCTTTGCTTTCCCACACACGCCCATGCCCCCTTCTCCTTAAGCCTTTCCACCTCCGTAGTCTGCATCTCTCCCTTAATTGTACCTGTAATCTACTATATTTCTTCCCTCAACAGTAACAGTAAGTTTTCTGGCTTCTACTAGAGTCCAAGTTAAGTACAGGACTGAAGCTAGGATCTGCTTAGGAGAGAGAGCATACATTTGTCTTTCTGGACCTCAGTTTTAGCAGTATAATTTTTTCCAGTTCCACCTATTTATTTCCTGTTTTCATTTTTCTTTACCACTGAGTAAATGTCAGTGTATACATAGTCATATATATATATATCTTTTCTTATGCATCCCCACCTTTGGTTTCTTCAAGACAGGGATTCTTTGTGTAGCCCTGGCTGTCCTGTAACTTTATCTGTAGGCTAAGCTGGCCTTGGACTCAGAGATCCTCCTGCCTCTTGAGTGCTGGGATTAAAGATGTGTGCCACTATGCCTGGATACCCACTCGTCTGTCTCTTCAGGGACATCTAGGCTGATTCCATAGCCTAGCTATTTGAATAGAGCAACAGTGAACATATATCCAAACATCTCTGTAGTTATATCCAAAGTCCGTGGAGTATATGCACAGGGGTTGTCATCATTGTGTCATGTGACAATGTTTTTTTTCAATCAGTGGTCCCCCGCCGCCCATGTGTTCTGATGATGGCCATTCTTACCTAGGTGAGATGAAATATTAAAGCAGGTTTAGTTGGTGCCTACTGATGGTGATTGCTTCCTCCCTCCCACCCCCAGACAGGGTTTTTCTGTATAGCTTTGGCTGTCCTGGACTTAGACTGGCCTCGAACTCACAGAGATCTGCCTGCTTCTTCCTCCTTGAGTGCTGGGACTAACGGTGTGCATACCACTATGCCCAGCTGAGCACTTTTAAAAGTATTTCCTGGCCATCTGCATTTTTTCTTTTGAGAATTTTCTGTTCAGTTCCATAGCCCAATTTTTTAATTAATTTTTATTATTTTTTATATTAGTCACAGGTTATTTACTTTATATCCCAGCTGTAGCCCCTTCTCTCATCCCCTCCCAATCCCACCTACCCTCCCTCATCTCCTCCCTGCCCCTTTCCAAGTCCACTGCTAGGGGAGGTTCTCCTCCCCTTCTATCTGACCCTAGCTTATCAGGTCTCTTCAGGACTGGTTGCAGTGTCCTCCTCTGTGGCCTAGCAAGACTGTTCCTCCCTCGGGGAGGGGGGGGAGGGAGCCAGTCATTGAGTTCATGTCAGAAATAGTTCCTGTCCCCCTTACTAGGGTACCCACTTGGATACTGAGCTACCATGGGCTACATCTGAGTAGGGGTTCTAGGTTATATCAATACATGGTCCTTGGTTGGAGAAACAGTCTCATAGAGGACCACCATGCCCTGATATATTTGGTCCTTGTGGAGCTCCTGTCCTCTCCCGGTCATATTAACTCCCCCTTTTATCATATGATTCCCTGCACTTTGCCGAAGGTTTGGTTTTGAGTCTCAGCATCTGCTTTGATACACTGCTGGGAAGAGTCTTTCAGAGGCCCTCTGCGGCAGGCTCCTGTCCTGTTACTTGTTTTCTCCTACTCCCATGTCCATCCCATTTGTCTTTCTAAGTGAGGATTGATCATCTTATTCTGGGACCTCTTTCTTGTTTATCTTCTTTAGGTGCACATATTTTAGTATGTTTATCCTATCTTAAAGGTCTATATAAGTAAGTATATACCATGTGTGTCTTTCTGCTCCTGGGATACCTCACTCAGGATGATCTTTTCAAGATCCTACCATTTGCCTACAAATTTCATGATTTCCTTGTTTTTAATTGCTGAGTAGTATTCTATTGTGTAAATGTACCACAATTTCTGTATCCATTCCTCCATTGATGGACATCAGGGTGGTTTCCAGGTTCTGGCTAATAGCCCATTTTTTTGATTAGGTTTTCTTTTCTTTTTTCTTCTTTTTTTCCTTTCTTTATTTTTCTTCCTTCCTTCCTTCCTTCCTTCCTTCCTTCCTTCCTTCCTTCCTTCCTTCCTTCCTTTCTTTCTTTCTTTCTTTCTTTTTTTCTTTCTTCTTTCATTCATTCTTTCGATCCTTCTTTCTTATTTATTTATTTATTACCTATACAGTGTTCTGCCTGCACACCAGAAGGGGGCACCAGATCTCATTATAAATGGTTGTGAGCCACCATGCAGTTGCTGGGAATTGAACTCAGGACCTCTGGAAGAGCAGCCAGTGCTCTCAACCTCTGAGTCATCTCTCCAGCCCTGGGCTGTTAATTTTCTTAATGTTTAGTTTCTTAGTTTTTTATATAAACTCAAGAATGTCAGGTGAGTGGCTGGCAAAGAGTCTCTCCTATTTTGTGGGCTGTCTGTTTATTCGCTTCAGATTTTCCTTTGCTGTACAGTAATTTTTTAGTTTTACATTATCACATTTATTGATTGTTGGTCTTCCATCCTGAGCTATGGGAGTCTTATTTAATGTTCCTACTTGTTCCTGAAAGCTGAACTCACTTTCTACTTTTCCCTCCAAAAATTCTGGGTTTTTATGTTAAGATCTTTGATCCATTTTGTTGGCGTACTTTCTTAAAAAAACTCTTATATTTACATTTCTTATATCTCCTTCTCCCTACTCCACCCCAAACCCTTCCAACACCCCAACACAGGGTAGGAGAGAGAAAGGGTAGTGGGAGAGGGGGCACAGCTCTCTTAGCTGCTTCCTGCTGGTTAGGGTCGTTGGGTTCCTTGGTGCCAGTTCAATCCTCGTTTCAGGAGATCTCCAACTTCTGGTCTCACTGCGACCAGGAGCATCCACGGGGCAGCAGCAGCCTTGCTCTTTCTCGAGCTCCTAACACTCTCTGAGCTCTGGCCTCTATTCTGTCTCCAGAGTCCTCAGAGTTAAATTCTCTGCAGCGGGCAAAGAGCTCCTCTCAGTGCCCACATGAGGCAAACAGTTTGCTGCTGTGACTGATTGAATCAGTCCCACATCCCACACCTGGGATTAAAACAAAACCATGTTTATAGCCACAACATTATTTGGAGTTGAGTCTTGTGCACAGTGATAGATAAGGATATAGTTTTATTTTTCTGCACACTGAAATTCAGTTTTAGCAGCACTGTTGAGTGAAGAAGCTGTCTTTTCTCCAGTATATATTTTAGACATTGTGAAAAAAACAAACAAACAGGTAATTGTAATTACATGAACCTATATCTGGGTCCTCAAATTTGTCTCATTTATAAATGTAAAATTATTTTTGTTATTAACTGTATCTACCACCTTCTCTTACCATATTTGAAAAATATAGTTGTTTTTCATATTATTAAAAAAATGAAATCCTATAGTAAGCTTGAAAATTATTGTGCGAAGTGCTCTCCAATATTCTCTCTTCCCTTCTTCTATAACAGAGTCCCCAGTTTTTAGGCAGTTTTCTGGAGCATGTGCATAAATGAAAATATATGTGAGTATGTGTATTTAAATAATAGAATTCCAGGCCTCTTGGTGTAGCTGTGGTGGCCATGTTTACCTGGGAGAGGAGTTCTATGTTGCTTGTGGGGATTTTCCTTAAAGGAGGGGCCTGTGCTTCTCTATTCTTTTTTCTTTTCTACCAGCAGGAAAAGTGGGATTGCCATGAAAGCCAACTGCAGGGCCTGAGAGGGAGGCAATGATTCCTGCACTGAATGCCACCCAAAGGCCAAACCAACAGTTCCATTTTACAGTGTGAGCCAGGTTAATGACAGGAAGAGAGCGACACCATGGAGCAGCACTGGGTCCCTAAGGATTAAAGCAGCGAAACTGGCACAGAGTGATCAGTGAACACTTTGAAGATGCTTTGCATTTAAAAGGGGCCATATAGTTGCAGTCCTAACTGAAACATTTGAAAAGGGCATCATTAATAATTAAGCTGTGAATTAATTAAGTATAAACTGGAGTAAATGTCACACTGTGGAAGAAAGGTGTGTGTGTGTGTGTGTGTGTGTGTGTGTGTGTGTGTGTGTGATTGGAAGGGAAGAAGTCTAAAAGAAATTACTGTTATTATTGTTTGTTGTTTTAATACCAACTTTTGGATGATGGGAATGACTCAACGGGGGACATTTTGTGCTAGAGGAGCAAAGGGAAATTTTGGAGCAATTTATTTACGTTGCCATAAGAGGTCACGTAGTGTACAGTATACGACTGGGAGGGTCAGTTTCACCTTGGAGCACAGCAGAAGACGGAATGTGAGAACAAAGGAAGGTAGATTGGCTGATGTGATTTTAAGAGCTTGCATAAAGATTTTAATGGCATTTTGTAGGCTGGAGATAGGTCCTTACAGGGATTAAGGAGTAGGATTGGATTAAGGAGTAGATTAAGGAATTTTGAAAATTTTGAAAAAGAGACAAGAAGAAACATTTTACAGAAGAATAAATGCAATGGAGAACTACAGTATAATTGCCAACCTGCATCAGAATCCAACTGCAATTTCTCATGTGTTTTAAGTGAAACTAGTCAGCATAGTCAAATGTTTTACTCTAGGCTCCTTCTACTGTGCAGGTGTTATCATGGGGAACGTTTAAAACCAGATTTAATGATGCTTTATTGGTATGCAAGTATAAGAAAAAAAAAAAACATGAGAATTCAGTCTTTGCAAAGAAATGCTTCTACTTGACCTTGTAATAATTTCTATTGTGATTTGATCATGTAGAGATTAACTTCATATGTTAATTTCCAAGGGTGGCTATGACAAAGCCCCACAAACTGAGTGGCTTATAGAGACAGAAATGTATTGTTTCACAACTTTAGAAGTTAGAAGTCAGCTTTTTTTTTGTTTGTTTTGTTTTGTAAGCTTGGCACAGACTTAGTCATCTGGGACAAGGAAATCTTAACTGAGAAAATGCCTCTATCATATTGACCTGTGAGCAGTTCTTGGGGGCATCTTCTTGATTAATGATTGGCACGGGAGGGTCCAGCCCACTCTGGATAGTGCCACGCTGGGCAGGTGGTCCTGGGCTTCGTAATAGAGGTAACTGAGCAAGCCATGGGGAGCAAGGCAATAAGCAGCATTCCTCCATGGCCTCTGCTTCAGTTCCTCTTCCAGACTCCACTGCCGGGAACTCCTACCCTGACTTCTCTTCATGATGGACTACAACTATAAAGTGAGATTAACCCTTTCCTTCCCAAGTTCCTCTGTCTTATCACAGCAATAGAACACTAACGTAGTGGCCGGCAGGCTCATGCTCTCTGAAGGTAGTTGCTCCTTGCCTCTTCTGGCAGTCCCAGACTTCTCTGGGAGCTTAATTCTAGTGCTGGAAACCAAGCCAACTACCCAGAAATGGTAAATTGTAGGTTCTTGGAAGGGAACCTACAATATCACTTTGATAAACCAGCATAATCAGTAAGTACATTTTAAATATTTGCTCTTATACTCACAAATAAATGTAATCCTTAACCCCCCCCCCAAAAAAAAAAAGGAAACCAGGGAAACTTCTCTTTTTAACAGGCAGAAAACATTACAGAAAATCAGCATAATGCAGTTGTGGAACCCAGTCCCAGCGTATACATCTATAACACAACTCCTGCACCTAAGGCTTAGGGAATACTAAGGAAGAGAGGGTGGAAAGATTGTTAGAGCCAGAGGCCATGGATTTAAAGAGAGCAAGGAGAGTTATATGGTAGGGTTTTAAGGGAGGAAAGGGAAGGGAGAAATGTGTAACTGTATAATAGCTTAAAAAATAAAAGCAACAATTAAAATAAGTTAACTTGAGTGACACAGTTTGCCTCACTGCTTACATGTGTCCAAAGCTCAGGCCAGAGCAGCCTTTGCATTCTTTGTACTGGGGACATCTGGGATATATTTGAATTGCAACTGTCTGGTCTTGATTGCTGTTGGGAGAGGAGAAACTTACACTGTTATTTAGAAGGTTGTGTGAGTCACTTGATGCAGGTAGGGACCCAGGGGATTCCGAGGTTGCTGGATGCATTGCTTGCAGAGGGCTGTGTGCACAGGCCACACAGGAAAAGGGACTGGGCTGCCAAGTGCATTATTATAGCAGTTGGTGTGTTCATAGCCCAAACCAAGTACAGTCCTAGTTTAATGAAGCATTCCCTGTGCTTATCTCACTATCACCCACATGGCCCAAACTCTGAATCCTCTCTGTTACAACCTCCTTGATCGCATCCTTATACATACGAAATCCTAACGTCCCTCCCAATGAGCATTTCTCTATTTTTGCATTTTTTTTTTTTTAGTCAAAACAATGTAATTTCTTACCTTTACTATCCTAATGGTGGTTTGTCTTAATTGTCAATCTCAAAGGACTCAGAATCCACATAAGAGACACAATTCTGGGCGTGTCTGTGAAGGTGGAATAATTTATGGTGTATTAACTGGAGATTAGGTGGGGGGGGTAGGATGAATGGAGTTTTTTGAGACAGGGTTTCTCTGTGTAGCCCTGGTGGCTGTCCTGGAACTCACTCTGTAAAACAGCATGGCCTCAAACTCAAAGCTCCATCTGCCTGTGCCTCCTAAGTGCTGGGATTAAAGGTGTGTGCCACCACTGGACAGCAGTGATTAAATTATTATTATTTTTTAATACACAAATTTTGTATTTATTGGCTTTTAAAATCAGTTGTTATTTTTAACATTAATTGCAATAGAATTATATGCTTCTCCCTCCCTTTCTTCCCTTTCAACACCTCCCATCTACCATTCCTCAAACCCTTCCCTTTATCTCCAAGTCAATACCTTTTTCTTTTATTATGTATCTAAAGTATATATATATATATGTATATGCTATACACATATAAGTATATGCTAAATATTTGTGGATACAACGTGTTGAGCTCTATTTCTGTTGTTTGTATGACATCTCTGCCAGGAGCCTCATCCCTGGGAGCAGTTAACTCTCCCTCCAATAGTTTATAGTAGCTTATACTTTATCAAGGATTGGACCCCCCAAAATGTTTCCCCTTCCTTGTTAACATGTCTACTGATATTGCCATTACTCTGGTCTTGCTTATGCAGTCATTTCTTTCTTTTTTTAAATATAATTTTTTATTTATTACAATTTATTCACTTTGTATCCCAGCTGTAGCCTCACACTCATCCCCTCCCAAACCTGCTCTCCCTCCCTCGTATCCTCCCCTTCCCCTTCCCCAGTCCACTGATAGGGGAGGACCTCTTCCTCTTCCATCTGACCCTAGCCTATCAGGTCTCATCTGTACTGTCTTTCATAGTCTTCTTCTGTGGTCTGGTAAGGCTGCTCCCCCCTCAGGGGGAGGTGATCAAAGAGCCAGCCACTCAGTTCATGTCACAGACAGCCCCTGTTCTCATTACTAGGGATCCCATTTGGAAACTGAGCTGACATGGGCTACAACTATGCAGGGGTTCTAGGTTATCTCTATGCATGGTCCTTGCTTGGAGTCTCAGTCTCAGAAAAGACCCCTAGGCCAGATTTTTTGGTTCTGTTTTTCTCCTGGTATCTCAGAAGCAGAAAGACACACATTGTATATACTCACTCATAAGTGGATATTAGACATATAATATAGGATGATCATACTAAAATCTGTACACCTAAAGAAGCTAAGCAAGAAGGAGGACCCTGGGTAAGATGCTCAATCTTCATTCAGAAAGGCAAATGGGATAGACCTCGGAAGAAGGTGAAAACAAGAAACAAGACAGGAGCCTACCACAGAGGGCCTCTGAAAGACTCTACCCAGCAGGGTATTAAAGCAGATGCTGAGACTCTTAGCTACTTTCTTGATGCTGTGATGAAATACTCTGACAGAGGCAATTTAAGTGAGAAGGGGATTATTTCAGTTTCAAGTTCAAGGTACAGCATGTCATGGAGGGTGCGTCAAGGCATCAGGAACCTGAAGCAACTTCTCACATTAGATCCAGTCCATTGATCTGCTCTAGGATTAGCCAGGGACTGGGTCCCACACATGGTGGAGTCTTCACACCTCATTTACTGCAGTCAAGACAATCTCCCACAGGCATGCCCAGAGACCGAGCTTGCAGGTGATTCTAGACTCTGTCAAGTTGACAGTTAATATTCATTACGAACAATAGTGTATTGACTATCCTCCCAAATCATATTTCTAGCTCTGGCTTCTGCCTTGAATTCTAAACTCATATATTCGACCTGGACTTGGGTTTACCCAGTTGTTACTCATTAGCCCTCTCACGAGTAGAAAACAGTCATTTTGAATGACTTGAGATGAATACATGCCATTAAGATTTTCAAGTCTTAAAATTGTAGAATTAAGCATAGAAAAATTGATTTGTTAAGTCTTTCTGGTTTTTGTTTTGTTTTGTTTTGAGACAGGGCTTCTCTGTGTGTATCCCTGGCTGTCCTGAAACTAGCTCTGTAGACCGGTTTGGCCTGGAATTCATAGAAATTTGCCTGCTTCTGCCTCCTGAGTGCTGGGATTAAAGGGCTCACCACTGGGCTCAATCTTTCTGGATTTTTGATTTTTTATCTCTGTTTTCATTTTATTATATTATTTTCTTCCAGAGATGGGTTTGAGGTTGTTTTATGTTGTTGTTGGTTTCCTTCTTTCCTTCCTTCCTTCCTTCCTTCCTTCCTTCCTTCCTTCCTTCCTTCCTTCCTTCCTTTCCTACATAAAGACATACTTACTGGCTACTTAAAATAATTCAGGACTTAGGTTTGCTATCTTCAGATATGCAATTTCAGTCATTTAGTGCAGTAAGAAAAACTTTTATCTTCTACTGAAAAGATGTTGATAAATTGTGTGCTTTGTTTGTTCTGTAACTGCAGCTTTCAATATCGTGTCTCTTAGCATTCACATTCTTATATTTTGAAAATAGAAACATCAGTGCATTTCCAGATCTGGCAACTCTTGCATCTTTCTCTTTCTCAAAACTCAAAATTTCTGACAATGATTTCTATCAGTCTCTCCCTTCCTTCCTTTCTCTCTCTCTCTTTCTTTCTTTTGTTCCTCAATTTTTGAGAGAGCATCTCATATATCCCATGCTCTGATGGAACTCACTATGTCACTGACAATGACAATGAGCTTTTGATCTATCTGCCTCTGCCTTCCCAGTGTTAGGATTACAGGCATTGCTGGGGTTGGAGACCCAGGGTTCTACTCATGTTAGGTAAACACTGAGCTATCCTGAGGGTCAGTCACCCAGTCTTACACTTTATACTCATTAA
The DNA here is from genome assembly GCF_030254825.1 of Meriones unguiculatus. NCBI lineage: Eukaryota > Metazoa > Chordata > Mammalia > Rodentia > Muridae > Meriones > Meriones unguiculatus. The sequence continues at coordinate 97,809,908 of NC_083350.1, forward strand.
TTTAATTGCTCCTGGCTAAATACTTAGGTTAATTTTTAAGGTATGGTCTTGCTGTGCTGCAATTATTTCATAATAGTGTTTGTCCTCTCTAAATATGATTTTTGTCTAGATGAATATAAGCAATGTAGTAGTTGTTAAGAGTATTTTATTCCCTCTAGCAATAAATGTTTCTCTTCTGGTTTTTCCAGTAAAAAATAGCCAAATTGACTTGTTATATTTATTTTAAAATGTGTGGTAAGACTGTTTTTTTTTTAAAGAGAGATTTGCTTTTCCTCGAACATTACTATATTTAAATCCTGATGAATTATATGCTTCAGTGGAAATTATCAAATATGCTCATTTTTCTCTAAATATTATCCAGTTCTGGGTGATTAAACATGAAGAATTCATGAAGATAAGCATAGATCAGTGAAGCAGATTTGAGAATCCAGGAATGAACCGTGCTTACATGTTCAATTAATTCAATGGGAAAAGAAGAGTGGTTTCAGGAAGTGATTTTGAAATAACTAGTTATTCATTTGGATAAAAAAATGAGGGTGGTGGCAAGATGGCTCAGAAGTTAAGAGCACTGGCTACCGGGGATCCAAGATGGTGGGGACCAGTGTGCACCGTAGCTGAGGAGCAGAGGATCTGAAACTCCAAAATTGGTGAGTGGAAGGGCAGCTGAACCCAAAACAATGACATTGAGGCTTCCGGGGAGAAAGTGGACAAACCCTGAACTGAGACCAATAGGATACAGGCCAACCGCGGACTTCTTTGTGGATTTCTCCTGGGGACTCAATTTCCAAGTACTTCCCTTTTAATGGGCAGAGGCAGCTGTGGAGGCAGCAGAGGCAGCTGAGGTGGTCCGCAGTGCACGCAGCTCCTAGCATAGAACACAGTGCTGGCTGCTCCAAGCACAGAACTCCCTGCTTGAGATTTGAGACAGAAAATACTCAATCCCCCAGCATTCCCCATGACAGGCCTCCCTTCTCCCTCCTTGGCGAAGGTGGAGGCTGCAGAGGTGGCCCCCAGCATCTGCCAGAGTGCAGTTCACGGCCCCCAGTGCCCACAGCTCCTAGCACAGAGCTCAGTGCCAGCGGCTCCACCAGGCCAACCAGGCCCGAGGCTGCCCAGAGCCTTCCAGAAGGCATCTGTGCCAACGGCCTTCTAGTTCTGCTGAGATCGCTGGACTCCCAGTGGACCGCAACACCAGGCCCCAGAGTCTGCCGCAACATAGGGATTTTTGGGACAGCAGTATCAACATTGAAGCCCCGGCTCTGCGGGTCCACCAGGGAAGTCCAGGCAAACAACTACTGGAGCCCAGACAGATCTGAATACCAGAATGACAGTATGACGGGACTGTAGACCATTGAGGTATTCAGGAAATCTGCACATACGCATTGTGCCCATGAACAACGCCCTCTAACAGTGCTAGCATCCACAACCTCCTTCACCTGCTCCCCTCCACATTCCAAGCATCTACATCCTCTAGCACTTTCTCCTTCAAGATACACTTCCACACACACATACACACTTGCTCCCCTGCAATCACGATTCTGCACCAGCGGCTTTTCCTCCCTTAGGTACAGCTGAAACACCAACACACACTCTCAAATCAGTGGATCTCTCTCATCTTCCTGAAGAATACTCCAGACACCAGAGAAAGACATTTCCAGTCTGAAGAACAGACTCCAGGAACAATCAGTGAAGGTTACGGATAAGCAGATGGCCAGAGGTTGGCGTAAGAACACACCCAACAAAAATCAGGACATCATGGCTTCACCCTTCACCAGCAACCCCACAAATCAGTGGTTATTTTAATTCCTCGGAAACAGAAAAATTACTTTAAAGCTATGCTTATTACAGTTTTTAGAGGCACATAAAGAGGAAGTGATTCTCAGCATCTGCTTTGATACACTGCTAGGCAGAGTCTTTCAGAGGCCCTCTGTGGCAGGCTCCTGTCCTGTTACTTGTTCTCTCCTACTCCCAGTGTCCATCCCATTTGTCTCTAAGTGAGGATTGATCTTACCCCAGAACCTCTTCTTGTTTAGCTTCTTTAGGTGTACAGATTTTAGTATGTTTGTCCTATCTTATAGGTCTAGTATCCACTTATAAGTGAGTATATACCATGTGTGTCTTTCTGCTTCTAGGATACCTCACTCAGGGTGATCTTTTCTAGATCCCACCATTTGCCTGCAAAACCTTGGGAATCATAATAAAGAAGGGGGAGTTAGTAAGACCTGAGAGAATGGGAGTACCACAAGGACCAAATACATCCGGGCACAGGAGTCTTTTCTGAGACTGATTCTCCAACCAAGGACCATGCATGGATATAACGTAGAATCCCTGCTCAGACATAGCCCATGGCAGCTCTGCATCCAAGTGGGTTTCCCTAGTTAGGGGAACAAGGACTGTCTCTGACATGAACTCAGTAGCAGGATCTTTGACCTCTCCCCTTCCACCGAGGGAGAAGCAGCCTTGCTAGGCTATAGAGGAGTACATTGCAGGCAGTCTTGATGAGACCTGATAAACTAGGGTCAGATGCAAGGGGAGGAAGACCTCTCCTATCAGTGGACTTAGAGAGGGGCAGGGAAGAGATGAGGGAGGGATGGTGAGATTGGGAGGGAGTGAGGGAGGGGGCTACAGCTGGGATACAAAGTGATTAACCTATAATTAATATAAAAAAATAAAAATTATTAAAAAAAGAGGAAATGAACAAAGCTCTCAGAGAAATAACCACACAAGTGGAGGCAAATAAAGAGAAAATGAACAATGCTCTCAAAAAAAATACAGATAAATACAGCTGCACAAGTAGAGGCACAATTAGTGGCATATAGAGAAGAAATGAACAAAAACATAGAAGCCATCATAGAAAGACAAGAATCCACATTCAAACAGATGGGAGAAATGGTACAAGGCATGAAAACAGAATTAGAATCAATAAAGAAAACACAAGCAGAGAAAACCCTAGAGCTGGAGAACTTAGAAAAAAGATCAGGAAGCACAAAGGTAAGCATCACCAATAGAATATAAGAGATGGAAGAGAGAATCTCAGGTACTGAAGATTCACTTGCTGAAACTGATACTTCTTTCAAAGAAAAAGTAAAATCAGGAAAGTCTCAAACACAAAACAGATACAAGAAGATTGAAATAATCCCCTGCATTCTATCTGACCACCATGGACTAAAGCTGGACCTCAACAATAAAAATAACATAAAAGCCTAAACACACATGGAAACTGAACAACTTGCTACTCAATGACAGCTAGGTTAGGGAAGAAATAAAGAAAGAAATTAAAGACTTCCTAGAATTCAATGAAAATGAAGGCACAACATACCTAAACTTATGGGACACAATGAAAGCAGTGCTAATAGGAAAGTTCATAGCACTAAGTGCCTTCAAGGAGAAATTTGAAACATCTAATACAAGCAACTTAATGGCACATCTGAAAGTCCTAGAAAAAAAAGAAGCAGATACACCCAAGAGCAGTAGACAGCTAGAAATAAACTGAGAGCTGAAATCAATAAATTAGAAACAAATAAAACTATTCAAAGAATCAACGAAACCAAGAGCTGGTTCTTTGAGAACAACAAGATAGACAGACCCTTAACCAAACTAACTAAAAGGCACAGAGAAACTATCCAAATCAGCAAAATCAGAAATGAAAATGGTGACATAACAACAGACACTGAGGGAATCCAAACAATCATTAGGTCTTACTTCAAAACCCTATATGCCACAAAATTTGAAAATCTAAAGGAAATGGACAATTTTCTTGATAGATTCCATTTACCAAAATTAAATCATGATCAGGTAAATAGACTGAATAGTCCTATATCCCACAAGGAAATAGAAGCAGTCATAAAAAGTCTCCCTTCCAAAAAAAGCCCAGCCAGTTTCAGCGCCAAATTCTACCAGACCTTCAAAGAAGTGCTAACTCCTATTCTCTTCAAATTATTCCACAAAATAGAAACAGAAGGAACATTACCAAACTCATTCTATGAAGCCACAGTCACTTTGATACCTAAACCTCACAAAGACCCAACAACAAGAAAAGAGAACTTCAGACCTATCTCTCTCATGAACATTGATGCAAAAATACTCAATAAAATACTTGCAAACTGAATCCAAGAACACATCAAAGATATCATCCACCATGACCAAGTAGGCTTCATCCCAGGCATGCAGGGGTGATTCAATATATGGAAATCCATCCATGTAATCCATCATATAAACAAACTGAAGGAGAAAAACCACATGATCATCTCCTTAGATGCTGAAAAAACATTTGACAAAATCCAACACCCATTCATGTTTATTCATCTAGAGATTCAATGAAATTCCCATCAAAATACCGACACAATTCTTTACAGAACTTGAAAGAAAAATTCTCAACTTCATATGGTAAAACAATAAAACCAGAATTGCCAAAACAATCCTGTACAACAACAGATCTCTGGAGGTATCCCCAACCCTGATCTCAAGCTGTACTACAGAACAATACTAATAAAAATTGCATGGTACTGGCATAGAAACAAAATGGTGGATCAATGGAACCAGACAGTACACCCAGAAATAAACCCACACACCTATGGATACTTGATTTTTGACAAAGAAGCCAAAACTATACAATGGAAAAAAAGACAGCATCTTCAACAAATGGTGCTGGTCTAACTGGATGTCTACATGAAGAAAAACTCAAATAGATCCATATTTATCACCCTGCACAAAACTAAAGTCCAAGTGGATTAAAGACCTCAACATAAAACCAGACACACTAAATTGATTAGAAGAAAAAGTGGGAAAGAGCCTAAAACTCATTGGTACAGGAGACAACTTCCTGAACAGAACACCAACAACACAGGCTCTAACATCAATAATCAATAAATGGGATCTCATGAAACTGAAAAGCTTCTGTAAAGCAAAAGACACTGTCGTCAGAACAAAACGACAGCCTACAGACTGGGAAAGGATCTTCACCAACACTATATAAACAGAGGGCTAATTTCCAGAATATATAAAGAACTAAAGAAGTTAAAAAGCAAGAAATCAAGTAATCCAATTTAAAAATGGGGTACAGAGCTAAACAGAGAATTCTCTGCAGAGGAATATAGAATGGCAGAGAAACACTTAAAGAAATGTTCAACAACCTTAGTCATCAGAGAGATGCAAATCAAAACAACCCTGAGATTTCACCTTACACCCATCAGAATGGATAAAATAAAAAACTCAAGTGACAATACATGGTGGAGAGGATGTGGAGAAAGGGGAACCCTCCTTCATTGCTGGTGGGAATGTAAACTTGTACAACCACTTTGGAAATCAGTTTTGTACTTTCTCAGACAATTAGGAATAGCGCTTCCTCAAGATCCAGCTATACCACTCATAGGCATGTATTTAAAATATACTCAAGTACACAACGAAGACATTTGTTCAACCATGTTTGTAGCAGCTTTATTCATAATAGCCAGACCCTGGAAACAGCCCAGATGTCCCTCAACTGAGGAATGGATACAGAAATTGTGGTACATTTACACAATGGAATACTACTCGGCAATTAAAAACAAGGAAATCATGAAATTTGCAGGCAAATAGTGGGAACTAGAAAAGGTCATCCTGAGTGAGATATCCCAGAAACAGAAAGACACACATGGTATATACTCACTTATAAGAGGATACTATACATATAATATAGGATAAACTTACAAAAACCTGTACATCTAAAGAAGGTGAGCTAGAAGGAGCACCCTAGGTAAGATAATCAATCCCCACTAAGAAAGGCTAACAGGACAGACACTGGAAGAAGGAGAAAACAGGAAACAGGTCAGGAGCCTACCATAGAGGGCCTCTGAAAGACTACCCAGCATTGTATAAAAGCAGATAATGAGACTCAGCCAAATTTGGGCAGAGTGCAGGGAATCTTAAGAAAGAAGGAGGAGACAGTAAGACCTGGAGAGGACAGAGCTCCACAATCATAATAACAGAACCAATATATCTGGGCACAGGGGTCTTTCTGAGACTGATACTCCAACCAAGGACCATTCATGGATATAACCTAGAACCCCTGCTCAGATGGAGCCCATGACAGCTCAGTCTCTAAGAAGTGGGTTTCCTAGTAAGGAGAACAGGGACTGTCTCTGACCTGTACTCAGTTTCCAGCTCTTTAACTGGCTTCCCTGGATGGGGGAGCAGCCTTGCCAAGCCACAGAGGAGGACAATGCAGCCAGTTCAGGTGAGACCGGCTAAGCTAGGGTCAGATGGAAGGCAAGGAGGACCTCCCTTATCCCTGGACTCGGAGAGGGACATAGGAGGAGATGGGGAAGAAGGTTGGGATTGGGAGGGGAGGGGAGGAAGGAGGAGACTACAGCTGGATATAAAGTGAATAAACTGTAATTAATATAAAAAATAAAAATTTAGTTAAAAAAAAAGAGCACTGACTACTTTTCCAGAAGACTTGGGTTCAATTCCCAGCATCCACATGCTGCACACAGCAATTTACAATGCCAGTTCCTGGGAGTATGGCACCTGCTTCTGCCTCTGTGGCCATTGCACACATGTGGAGCACAGGAATACATGCAAGTAAACACCCACCTACATTAGATATATTTAAACAAATTAAGAAAGAGATGTAAGCTATGATTTTGTATCAAGTCAACATGAATTCAAAACATATCAAGATATACAAGAAAAACTTTGCAACCTTGGGATAAAACACAGAAAATATGATATATGTCCAAAAATTTTAAACAAATTTCAAAAAAATATTTTTGCTTATAAAATAATTAGAAAAATAAAAAGACAAACTTGGGAGAAAATATTTGCAAAGCATTTTTCTGACTAAACATTTATGTTTGTATCTAATTGCGAATGTATGCAACTTAATACCAAGATACAATAAATCAAATCAAACAATAAGAAACCCAATCAGGACATTGTACAGATGTTTAATGGAAAGAAGCATAAATTCTTTTAGAGCTTTTAGGTTAATTCCACATCACACTATCACATTGCTATTTGAATATCTTTGAACAACTGAACTTCAAAGTCTTGGCGAGAGTGTGGCACAATTGGGATGTTATATACTGCTGGTGGCAATATAAAGTGGAACAACCATTGTCAGATAGTTTGAGCATGTCTTCAAAATGGAAATCATAGTCATCACATGACCTAGGAAGTCCACTACTCTATGTTTACCTAAAAGAAGTAAAAAATATAAATACTTTTTTTTTTGCATAAAGGTTCCCACAGCAACATTATTCCTAATAGCCAAACAAGAGAAATCACTAAAATTGCTATTGCCTTAGTTACTTTCCACTTTCTGTGACAAAGCACCACGACCAAGGCAACTTGGAGAATAGTTTATTGGGAGCTTACAGTTTCAGAGGGTGAGTTCATGCCCATCATGACAGGAATTATAGCAGCAGGCAGGCATGTGACTGAAGCAGTAGCCGAGAGCTTAGAAACCTGGCATGTATGTGTGTATGTGGGGGGGGAGAGAACTGGCAAGGACATGAGTTTTTGACAACCTCCCTCCAACAAGACCATACTCCTGGGTCCTTCCCAAATAGTTTAACCAGCTGGGGACTACTGTTCAAGCATGAGCCTATGGGAGCTGTTCTCATTCAAAACACCACTGCTATTAGTTTGAAATTTGGCAAATATGTTCCAGCAGAATCAGCAAATAACACAGAAAATGGTGATATTCAGTGTTGCAGGATACTTGATCCCATTGGGAACCCCGAGACTGTGAACTGTAAAAACCTGTTTCTAATTGTGGTGTGGCTCAGTATTTGATCCTAGAGCTTTTTGTTTACTGTGAACAAACACGTGTGGTATGGCTCAGCCCTAGCACACACCTTTAATCCAAGAGCATTTTCTAAATAGGATTAAAGAAAGTTACCCCTAGGTCAAGAGGCAGAACAAACAACCAGATTGTCAGGAAGTATACATGGGGAAAAAAAAACAGAGAGAGTGAGAGAAAGTCTGGAGCACAGACAGAGAAATGCACAGGAAGTAGGAAGGAGGGACATTGAGTTGAAAGGTATTTAAGACACTGTGGAGAAGGGGAAGGGGCTTTTTTCTTCTGGGACATGAGCTGAGTAAGAAGGTCAGCTGGGTGCTTTCCCTGTCTCTGTGAGCTAAAAGGTTTTCACCCCAGCACCTGGCTCCTGAGTCCTCATTGGTAAAACAGAACGAGTGGGACTCTTTCTTTTTTTAAATTTAAAACAATAATTCAGAATAACATGATGACTCACAAAAACATCATAGTAAAGAGAAATATTTGTTGCTTCGAGAGGGTAAATGTCTGTCGACACTGCAATCCTTAAATCCATCTTGATTTTTCTGTCATTTTTGAGAATACACTTACATTGTTCTTCCTGTCTTTCCTCTCTCCAAACCCTCCCAAATACCTTTGCCCACTCTTCTTCAATTTCATGGTCTCTTTTTTCCACTATTTTTTATTACATACATATAAGCATAGTTTATACATTTATTTCTAAATACAACCTGCTCAGTCTGTGTAATGTTACTTGTATGGGTGTTTTCAGGGCCTTTTCACATTCAAGAAAGATAAATAAGGAGCTAGATAGATGGCTCATCAATTAGGAGCACTCGTAGTTTTGGTTCCAACATCCATGTTGAGGTTCACAACCATCCCCAACTCCATTCCAGAGTATGTCCTTTCCTAGTCTCTAATGGCCATTAACCATGTATGTGCTACACTGACATACACATAGGCAGAACAGTCATACACAGAAAACAAAAATAAATTAATATTAATTTTTTTAAAAAAGATAAATGAGCATTATTATGAGTTAACTGTAGCAAGAGCCCACTTCACTTCTTGACATTAAAGAAATCAGCCATAGAGATGAAATATGAGTATGGAATTGTGAAAGTAAAAGTCCTGAATCTTTGGTTACAGGTAAGAAGGATTTGACTGCAGGGGCACAAGTGAATTGGCCAGATGACCTAACTACTCTAAAACTCGCATCTTGAATCTGGTGGTATTTGCATGACTCTACATTACGCAATGTTATACTTAAAACAGATAAGCTCTGTGATATATAAATTATATTTCATTAATGTGTTTAAGAGGGTATATTTTAAATCCCAGCATAGTTTTCTTTAAAAGATTGCTAGGCACAAAATAAAATGTACTTGATGAACATCAATTTAAAATGCCTAAAAACCCATTTTCTGTGAAATGTAACTGCCTTTTTTCAGAACAGCTATAATATTAAAAACACAATCATATTTTTAATAATAGCTATTATGTGGGCAATATCAACTGAATTGTAGGATTATTAACATAATACTTTTTCCAGCAAATTTTCTTCATTTGATCTTTAATCTTTTTGTAAGCTCATATGACTGTAACAAATTTAGGAATGTGGAAGTAACCAAAAAGTATACTTGATTTCTGATTGTGAGTCTATACTGTCTGTACATTAAAGTTTTTTTTTTTTTAATTTTATTTTTTCAAGACAGGATTTTTCTGTGTAGCCTTGGCTGTCCTGGACTCACTTTATAGCCCGGGTTGGCCTTGAACTCTCAGAGATCTGCCTGCCTTTGCCTCCCTGAGTGCTGAGATTACAGGCGTGTGCTACCGCCCAGGCTCCATTAGTTTTAATCATGTCAAGTCACTATCAATAACTAAGACATTATTTGCCAAAATGAAAAGTACACAAGGGATAATGATATTTAAGCCAATAATCTACATTGGACTATTATATTTTCTTCATCCTATCATCATTGCCATCTACTATTATAGAATAAGGTTTTTATTTTGGATTCTGGATCAACACTAATCATATGGCTTTAGCTACAGTCCAGAACAATGGTGTTTCGGTTAACAAAGAAACGAGGACACTGTAAGCAATCAGTAATGCACTTTACAAATTGTTTTGTAGAATGATAGTGTATTCCAGCTGTAATCATTTATCAATTTTTAAGTAAAATTTAAGGATAGATGTAAAAATATATCTTTTAAAACTGTACCATCAACATTCCATTTATTGATATTGTGGATCTCGTCTTGAATGCTTCTTGGATTAAAATGCAAAGCAAACAAAATGAGTTAGGGAGAATGCCTTGAGTCTCTTTGGTCCTATAAAATTGGTACCCCTTGAAGGCCTTTAAAATGCAAGTGCCATCAATAGAGTTGTGTTCCTGTGAAAATTCACTTTGAAGACCTGACTTGGAGATGGGTATACAACCGTCCTCAGCCCCCACACTCAGGAGGCTTTGACCAGCAGGATTTTGAGATCAAGGCCAGTGTGGGCTATAGAGTGAGACCTCAAAGTTAGATCTTAAAGGACATAAATGCCCATGTGATTATACTTAAATATATAAGGAGGTATATAAGGTGAACTAAGATCATAAGAAGGGGAAACAGTCCAATGGGATTAGTGTCTCCATGGTTTGAATAGGTGTGGCCCCCATAGACTCATGTGTTTGAATGCTTGGCCAATACAGAGTAACACTATTAGGAGGTGTGGCCTTGTTGGAGTAGGAGTGGCTGTGGAGGAATTCTGTCACTGTGGATGGGCTTTGAGGTCTCCTATGCTCAAGCTACTCCCACTCAGCACACAATTGTGTTCTGCTGCCTCCAGATCCTGATGTAGACCTCTCAGCAATTTTCTTTAGCACTGTGTCTTCCTGCATGCGACCATTTTGCCACCATGACAATCGACTAAACCTCTGAAACTGTAAGCCAGCCCCTATTAAACATTTTCCGTGTAAGAGTTGCCGTGATCACTGTGTCTCTTCCACAGCAATAAAACCCTAAGACAGTGTCCTTAGAAGAAAAGACACCAGGGAGGTTGTCTTATTGTGAGAAAGAAAATAGAACAAACTGTGAGGGAAGACCTTGTGAGCACAGTGAGAAGGTAGCTCTGAAGGCCAGGAAGGGCTCCTTAATAGGCATGATTGTTCGCACCTAGCCTGGGGACTTCTAGTCTCCAGAACTGTGAGAATTATTTTGTTATCATAACTAGCCCATGGTGACTGATGTAATTAGTAAATAAGGCTTCTTGTATTAAGGCAAACTCTGAGCTTAATCCTTTAGATTATATGCCAAACTGTATTTGGCTGTCTGTGCCTATATTCCTGTCTCTCAGGAGGCTGAGGGAGTAGAATCATGAGTTCAAGGCAATGTAGCAAGACCTCATCTCAGAAAAGGAAAGAGAAATATTTCCCTGCTCATGTTTTTATTATTTATTATTTGTCTTAATACATTTTATTATCTATCTATCTATCTATCTATCTATCTATCATCTATCTATCTATATTTATTTATTCATTTTGAGACAGGGTCTCACTAAGTAGCCTTGGCTGGCCTGGAGCTCCCTATGTAGACAAACCTAGCCTTGAAATCATAGAGATGTATTTGCCTCTGCCTGCCAAGTGCTGGGATCTTAACAGACTTAAATTATAAACCCTTATAGCTCTGCTTAACTGAAAACTCTCATAATTTCTGGTCACACAGAGGGTATGCTGTGAAAGCAAGTGACTATCACACTGCAGAATTTTTTTTTAAGTATAACTCGTTCCATAGCTCATCAGCACCCTAGAGGCTGTCTCTAAAGAATACAATTTCTGTGGCATAAATCTTTATTTATAAATTATTTTAAGGTGAGTAAGGATCTTAGGGTTTAAGCTCTGGTGTGGAAATGCAGTTTTCCTTTTCTTTCTAGTACTCATCCTAATTTCAGTTTCAGAAACTGTCCCCACTCAGTTTCCTCTCTGAGTTTTACAGACATTACCTGCCCTCAGCTGCTGGTTAAATTCTTGGAGACTGTCAGAGTGGGACATCTGGTCCCTGATGTTTCTCATTACCTGTGAAATGTACATCATCCTTTGGTCCTTGGTTGTTCATGGGAAGCCTCTCTCTGAATGCCCAGCATTACTGACACAATCTTGCACTGCAGGAATCCTCTTCCTTGTGTGAGGTGAAGAAGAGCAAACACTTTTGAGGTGTCTAAAACCCCACCTGCCTATGTGGTGGTTTGAATAAGAATGGCCCCAATAAACTCAGGTGTGAATGCTTGGTCAAAAGAGAGGGGCACTATTAGAAGTTGGGCCTGTTGGAGTAGACGTGTCTTTGTTGGAGGAAGTGTGTCACTGTGGAGGTGGGTTTTGAGATTTCAGAAGCTCAACTGAGGCCCAGTGGCTCACTCTTCTTTCCTGCTGCCTGAGGATCCAGGGTAGAATTCACTGCCCCTCTCCAGCACCGTATCTGCCTGCACTTCGACATGCTTCCTGCAATGATGACAATAAACTAAACCTCTGAACCTGTAAGTTAACCCTGTAGATGAATTTTCATTCAGAACATGGCTTCTCAGGTACGAGATCACATCTAAAGACTTTCTGTGTGATCTGGCTGGAATCCACACATGCCTTTAATCCCAGGAGAAAGAGGCAAGCAGATCTCCGAGTTTAAGGCCAGCACGGTATAGAGCAAGTTTCAGGTAAAGAAAAGCTTAGATCCAGTACTCAGGAGACAGAGGCATGCAGATCTCTGAGTTCCAGTCAGTTCCATTCAGGCAGTTCAGTTGAGTCAGTGAGTTGAGAGGCCGTGCAGTGGAGCTGAGTTCACGGCAGATGATTTTGTGGAATTCAGAGGCAGTTTTACAGAGGCAGGTTGCAGAGAGAACAAGCCAGATGTAGGTGAATACAGAGCCAGGGAATGAGATAGACCCAGAAGATTAGAACATATTGCCAAAGTTAGTATGAAACCACGCAGAGCAATTCAGTCAGAGGCTGAGAGAAGTCAGATTGAATCAGTCAGCTGGGAGAGGAGATTGAGCCAGAAGAATTGAGTTGAACCAGCCAGCCAGAGTTCAGAAAGGACTAGAAAGGGTGAGCTTATTTAGCAGTGCATCTCAGAGGCTGAAAACAATTGTAGGCCTAGATTAGATTGTATAGAGGCTAGAAGCTTCCAGGACTAGGCTCAGGTTAGCAGATGAAGGAAGAAAGCCTCACAGATGACAATTAAATCAGGTGACTAGAAGATTAAATGCTCACCTAACCTTTGACAAATGATGCAATATGCCCTCTCTTAGGTTTCCTATTTCTAAGGAAAGGCTCTGGTCTGCCCTATATTCAGGTTTGCCGTTGTCTTCTTTAGTTTGGTCTGGGTTTTAGAACAGAGTCATGATACTCAACTCAGTGTGTTTCCCCCCCCCTTGGAATTTTTTTTATTAATTCTTAGAAAATATTTTATTTTTTGATAATGTAGTATATTATAACACTTCCCCCCTCCATATCCTCTCTCTAAATCCTTCCATATACCCCTTCTTGTTCTCTTTCAAATTAATGACCTATTTTACTAATTGTTATTATATGTGTGTGTATATATTTGTTTTTCTTCTTTTTTATTTTTATTTTATTTTTTATTAGTTACATTTAATTAACCCTGTATCCCAGCTGTATCCTGCTCCCTTATTCCCTCCCAAACCCTCCCTCCCTCCCTCATCTCCTCCCTGCCTCTTTCCAAGTCCACTGATTGGGGAGGACCTCCTCCCCTTTCATCTGATCCTGTTTTATCAGGTATCTTCAGGACTGGCTGCAAAGTCCTCCTCTGTGGCCTAGCAGGACTGCTCCTCCCTTGAGGGGTGGGGAGGTCAAAGAGCCTGCCATTGAGTTCCTGTCAGAAATAGTCCCTGTTTCCCTTACTGTGGCAAATCAATTGGTTACTGAGATACAATGGGCTTCATCTGAGCAAGGTTCTAGGTTATACCCATATATGGTCCTTGGTGGAGTGTCAGTCTCAGAAAAGACCCTTGTGCCCAAATATATTTGGTCCTTGTGGAGCTCCTATCCTTTCCACATCATACAAACTCCCCCTTCTTTCATATAATTCCCTGCACTTTGCTGAAGGTTTGGTTATGAGTCTTAGTATCTGCTTTGATACACTGTTAGGTAGAGTCTTTCAGGGGCTCTCTGCAGTAGGTTCCTGTCCTGTTACTTGTTTTCTCTTATGTCCAAAGCACCTCCCATTTGTCTTTCTAAGTGAGGATTGATCATCTTACCCCGGGTCCTCTTTCTTGTTTATCTTCTTTAAGTGTATAGATTTCATTATGTTTATCATATCTTATAGGACTATATGAGTGAGAATATACCATGTGTGTCTTTCTGTTTCTGGGATACCTCACTCAGAATGATCTTTTCTAGATCCCACCATCTGCCTGCAAATTTCATGATTTTCTTGTTTTTGATTGCTGAGTAGTATTCCATTATGTAAAAATACCACAATTTCTGTATCCATTTCTCCATTGAGGGACATCTGGGTTGTTTCCAGGTTCTGGCTATTACAAATAAAGCTGCTACAAACATGGTTGAGCAAATGTCCTTGTGTACTTGAGCAAATTTTGGGTATATGCCTAGGAGTGGTATAGCTGGATCTTGAGGAAGCACTATTGCTAATTGTCTGAGAAAGTGCCAAATTGATTTCCAAAGTGGTTGTACAAGTTTACATTCCCACCAGCAATGGAGGAGGGTTCCCCTTTCTTCACAACCTCTCCAGCATGTGTTGTCACTTGAGTTATTCATCTTGGCCATTCTAATGGGTGTAAGGTGAAATCTCAGGTTCGTTTTGATTTGTATCTCCCTGATGGCTAAGGAAGTGTAAGTGTTTTAAAGTGCAGATAGAGCCCACATTGCCAATTTAATACTCATCGGTAGAATTCTTTCTAGGAACATTTATTTATTGTACCAGATATCGGTATATGCTTTGAGTTTAGGAAAGTTTGAAAAGGCAGGTCTGACGTACCCCAGGCTGGCCTTAAGTCACTAAGTAGTTGAGGATGAGCTTGAACTCCTCATTCACCTGGAACCATATTTTAGGTGATAGGATTATAGGAATAGGCCACCTCACCTGGCTTAGTATATTTTATACATGTATGTTATTGTTTTGGTCGTATTTACCTCCATGTCATTGACCTGTCATCACAGCTACCATGGCTTCCTTTGTAGCACAGGCCAACCTGAACTCACTATGTAGCCAAGGCCTCCTGGGTGCTGGGATTAGAGGATTATGGTATCATGAGCCAACATGCTTGGTTTAGAATGAGTCTTAAAAACTTCATGTAAAAGATATTTTTAATATCTATTTCATAGTACTTAATAAGCTTCTACTTACCTTAGCAATTTGAATATTTTATTACTTTCTTTCCTTACTCCAAGGGTAAGGAAAATTGTACAGAAGTTTATTAAGTTGTGTAGGCTTTGGGTCTGGTTAATTCTGGTGTGAGATCTTAAATATTTGCAATTTTTTTTTTAACGTAATAAAGTTTATAAAATTAATGTTTAAAATAACAACAGAAAACCCTTCCCCCAAGACACTGGAATTTTTCCGTGTCCCATTTATCTTAATCCCCTCCCCATTGCTTTCTAGAATCTGGATATTTATAGACCTTTATGAAGTTGGCTGTAATGAGATACTTTGTATGTAGGTTCATTTATCTAAAACAGCATACTCCAACTAAGAAACAAAAATGTTTTGACTGAAGCCTCTATTCATGACTTAGTTTTTGTCTTTATACAAAATAGTAGATGAATTTGTAGGGTCAGATGATATCTGCATTTCTACCTTTGTAAATGTATGTTCTTTATTAGAAACTTCATAGCTGCTGAATATCACTATAAAAACAGGCTGACAGTGTTTGTTTTATGTTTAGATAGTCTGATGTAGGCCTTGAAATTGCTTTAGTAGTTGATAATGACTTTTAACTTGGAGTCCTCCTGCCAATGCCTCTAGGGTGCTGGGATTACAGCCATTTGCATGCCTGTTTTATGCAATGCTGGAGATCAAACCTAGGGCTTCATGCATGCTGAGTAATCACTCAACTGATTGAGTTGGCTCTCATCATTGATTGTTTTAAGAGCAGCAAATCAGTGACTGAGAATACTGGAGAGGTCGTTTTCTTTTTCTACTTTTAGCCTAAATTTGCTCCCCACCCCCCAAAAAAATCACTGGAATGTTTCTTTATCCCTATGTTTTAATTATTAATGATGAATTAATTCACTAATATAGTATGTATTTATCAATACAATTACCATTAATGTACTTATTAATGCAATTATCATTTCCCTGGTTTTGCAATTTTACTATATGCAGCAGGAACACATACATATACATTTATATATTTGAACTTCAGAACTAAGTCAAGAAATCAACTTAAATGTTTGTGGCCAGTTATAGTTTGGGGGCAGTAGATGGCTTAACAAGTAAAATTGCTTGTCACATAAGCCTGAGCTGCATTGAGTCTCCAGGAGATAAGTGATTCTTGAAAGTTTTCCTCTATCCTCCACACATAAGCTAGCACATCTCTCTACTTCTCTCTCACACATGCACACACATACACACTTACATACAAATACTAAATAAAAAGCTAAAATATTGTAATTTACAATAGAATGTGAGCAACAGTCAGCTCCAATTATTAAAATCTCAAAAATACTCAGAATTTACACAAAAAATTCTTATGACTCCAATGAGCATTATGAACTTATGCATTTCAAAGTGATATAACTTCTTCTTGATTATGCTAAATTCAAAAGAAGCAAAGGAATTAATTCAAGCATGAAATTACTTCTAAAAACAAGATGGGAGCTGTGTATTTCTATATGAATATAGTGTTGCTATTTAAAATTCACCTTTGCCACCAATTTATCCACCAAGTGGAGATATAGATAACATTAGAAATAATAATAACTTTGAAAATTTACCTGTTTATACTTAATGAGCATTTATTGAACATCTACTTAGAGCCAAGTAGCCTTAATTAATCTGATTTGCAAGACAGCCAACCTGCCAGATGTGGTCTGTATTCCTGTAATCCTTGCATTTGGGAGGTAGAGGTAGGAGGACTAAGAATTCAAGGTCAGCCTCAGCTACATAGGAAATTCACCCAGCCTCGGATATATGTGGCTCTGTCATAGACAGACAGGCAGACAGATAGAAAGACAGACAGACAGACAATCTATTTATTATTCTGTCCTTGCAGGCCAAACTGTGTCATTTCAAGTTCATGTTCATCTGTCAAAATTCCAATCCCCATTACACCAGCATGAGACTTATTTGGCGACTAGATCTTTAAAGGAACAAATGAATTAAGACAAGTCTAATCCAATTTGACTATTGTCCCTATAAGAAGGGGAGAGTTAGGATAAAGACACATGGAGGTCAGACCTATGACAACAGGGAAGAGGAGCCAAGCAGAGAGGCCCGAAAATGCTAACCCTGCGTCGTCTAGCTTCTAGCGTTATGTGGAAACAGGCTTCTTTTCTTTAACCCCTTCCCTCTGCAGAGTTTTGCTGTGGCAATCCTAGCACGCTAACACCATCCGCTGCACCATCCTCTGGGTAGTTATTACATTCCCACACAGGCACGATGTCTCCTCGAGGTCTCTAAATTAAGGAAAGGTCAAACCAGGGTTGAAATCCAGATGTTCTGATTCAAACCCAGGTTTTCTGCCCACAGTTCTGGCACTTTATTATTGTATAAACCAGGACTTTCAGGATAATGGAAAAATGCTTTGAGAAGCATTTTGTAGCAATGAGGAATAAAACACATACATTTAGTCTGATGAGAACTACTGAGCTCAGAAAAATATCACAATTTCCTTTTTGTTCTTGGCTGCGAATTGAGTCCAGTGTGGTCCCCACGCTGGCAGGTTTTAACTTCAGCTCAGTAACAGGAAGAAGGCAGCCCGTGAACATGGCAGGTGGGAGGACCTTGTGTTGCTGCAAATACATAGAGGATTAGTTGCCCATGTTTCTTTGTTAGTGTATCGGAACGAAAGGCGTATGCCTGGTGGACGGTTACAGCTAGAATTAAATACTCATTCTTTTATATTTAGCGAGCTTTCTTTTCAGACTGTTGAAGCTGTTCCCATCCCTACTCCAGGTCTGGAACATACAAACAGGGACTTTGAAAAGTGCGAGCTGTGGTTTATTTACTTGGCTTTCCTTTACAGGGAGACTTCTTTGCACAAATATTAATTAAAATGAAGCCAGGGAGCATATACAAATGGAAATAGGAATTGTATTTTGCTTTTTAGAAAAAGCATTTTTTAAATAATACCTTCTGTATTTTTGAAATTAAGAGCATTTCAATGACAAGAATAAAACTGAATGAGTAGTACAGGCACAGCGGGGAGATGGGAGTGAATAAAGCAAGTCAGAAGCAGAGGTGAAGGAAGGGCTGATGTGAGTGTTGGCTATCAGTTGTTCCTGACAGAGCATCCTTGGAATGTCTTCTTCCCTTCTTCCTCCTTTTGCCTGCCCAGCTCTCAGGTCCCAGATTCAATATCTTACCTGGAGGCAGATCTTCCAATTACCTCCCAGATTTAGGTGCTGGGTCTGCCGCTCAGTGTCATGGGGATTTTCATCTTCTTCTAACACTCACCATGTTTGCTGGTTCTTTGACTGTATAGAGTGTGGGTTCTGTGGGGTTGTGATCACATTTGGCTTGTTCACTGCTGAATTGCCAGTGCTTGGCAGACTTCCTAGCACAGAGCAAGCATCCAGGAAGAACGGAATGAATGCCCTGGGAAATCCATGCTCTTGTTACATCATTAAGGCAATGTAAGTTTGTTTCTTAACATGCTTGCTGAAAGGGGAACTGTCTTTTAGGATATTCTGTGCCTTCACTTATGTGACAGTAAATAAAAATTAGGGGAAACCAGGGAATGGTCTCTTCTTCATTACTGACATTTCTTTTTTCTTTTTTTTTTAAGCACGTTTTAAAAAAATAATTTATTTTATTTTATGTGTGAGGGTATCAGATTCCTTGGAATTGGTGGTGCAGACAGTTGTGAGCTGCCATGTGGGTGCTGGGAATTGAACCCGGGTCCATTTGGAAGAGCAGACAGTGCTCTTAACCACTGAGCCATCTCTCCAGCCCCCTGACATTTCTTATAACTTTTGACCAAAGCTTCATAAAGATAGGGATGATATTGTTTTCACTGTTAATTCTATAATCTAGACCAGTGCCTGGCAGACAGGAAGTTCATAAGATGCATGTCTAGTAATAAAGATAGCAGATATCAGCTATACAGCTATAGAAACGAAGACAAAATATGTCAAATAAATAGTAAAGGCCACACTGTAAAGAAAGGTCACAAGTATGACAAGCATTCATTCCATTGACTGCTTCCTAGGAGTCAAGATGAAAAGAGAAGTAGTCAATTTCTTAGTATTGTCAGCAAAAAACAATAAATGCCTTAGTGCTTAACCTAACGTTCCCACTTCAGCTAATTTACATGCAAATGTGAGGCTTCATAAAGGATTCACTAAACAGAGTAGTGGGAATGGTACCCCAGAACATTCCTACTTCCTCCATGCTAACTGACGTCAGTATGGCCACTAAAAGCAAAAGGCTTGGCATTCCAGTGTAATTCATAAAGCTAATCTGCTGGGGTATAATATTGGTCATCTCATGGTGGAATGCCCAGTGCCATATTCCCTCCTGGCAGATATTTGCTGGCGTGCATGTGGCAGTGGGGAAGGGACCAGCAGTTTCTAGATGTCACTGTTCATGTACACACCTTCAAGACTTGTCAGGATGAAATAAAACAGTCAATTTAAAGTGTCTGCAACACCTTTAAACAAGCCCATGTTCACCTAACGAGAGTTTATCTTGCTGAAATGTTCATTACCATTGAACCTTAGTCTTTCTGTTGTAGCTAATCAATAAAAATTGAACCCAAGGGCTGGAGAGATGGCTCAGTGGACATAGCGCTTGCTGTGCAAACAGGAGCGCCTGAGCTTGAGGCCCAGAACCCGTGTAAAAGCCAGGTGTGCTGGCATGTCTGTCACCTCAGTGTCCCCATAACGACATGGGCGGTGGAGAGAGGAGAAACCTGCGTGTACACAGGCAAGGCAGCCCAGCACTGTGTGAGCAAAACAGAGACTATCAAAACAGGGTGGGAGGCGAGAGAGCAACTGAGGTGTCCTCTGACCTTCACATGAACTGTGGCAAGATGTCCACGTACAGCCACAGGAAAATGCCCACACAATACACCCCACACACACACATGATGCATGCGTGTGCACACGCAGAGACACTTCAAAACAGAATTAATTCTGCAACCTATTTGTTTCTACATTTAGATAAAGCGTCACCACTTTCCACAAACTCCCCATCTGGCCCTCACCTTACTCACGGCAAGTGGTTCCATTAGTTACCTTACCTGTCAGGGATCCCAGGAATAAGATAATACTACAGTGAATAAGCCAGCAATCTTAAGGTCTCTACTATGGGCATTAGTGGTGTACGCTTTTAATCCCAGCACTCCAGAGGCACAGGCAGGTGCATCTCTCTGAGTTCAAGGCCAGCCTGGTCTACAGAGCAAGTTCCAGGACAGCAAGGGATACACAGAGAAACTGTCTTGAAAAACAAAACAAAGAAACAAACAAAATACGACCTATTTATTAAGAGATATCAGGCCTGGATTTAAAGTTTGGGGATATGGGGAATGTGGCAGCTTCACACAAAAAGGTAGCTATAGGAATAGGAAGAAATCATAGCCACACTCTTCCAGCTGAAGAGTAAATACATCAACCTGTGTGTCACTAGTATGCCTTTTAAAAGTTATTTCTATCTTATGTATATGGTTGTTTTGTGTAACTGTATGTCTGTGAACTGCATGCATGCATTCCTGGCTCACTTGGAAGCCAGAAGAGGGCATTGGATCCTCTGCAGCAGTTGTAGACAGTTGTGAGCCTCTAGGTGGCTACTAGAAATTAAACCCAGGTCTTCTGGAAAAGCATCCTGTACTTTAAAACACTGAGCCATTTCTCCAGTCTTGAGAGGGGTGATTTTTAGGTACAACAAAGAGCTGGCACAGGACTAAGGAATATACGAAGGTTTACATCAAGTATGCCAATCTGGGGAATACAGGAACGCCAGAGCCAGCCTTTGCTCCTCAAACCCCAGCTATCTTGAGATTTCGCTATTTGCTCTGTAGGGTAGATAAAGCCTCAGATACTTAACTAGATGTGACATTTCATTAAAATGCATTTATTATACTCCCCCCCATGCTATATTCATAGTCAACTGTGAACCAAACAATCAAAAATAAAACAATACATTTCAAACAGGTAAACAAGGAAGTTGATCTTTATATTGCATCTTACTTACGAGAATACCATTTTGAATCCAAGATCTAGGAGTTAGATATATACCAGTAAAAAAAAAAAATCCGAATGAATAAACAACTAAAAAAGTACAATTTTTCATAATGCTGTAAGGATTTTTCATAATCCTCACAACAAGGAAGAAGACAAAGAAACAGAAAAACAATTATGTGTCTTGAATCTGCCAAAGAATTGAAGTTGCAGGGCAAAATTCCACTCATATTTAGATACTTAAATATGGAGAAAAAGAGTCTATGTTAGCTTACCTGGCACTATACATACATATATAATATAATAGTATAGTATAGTATATGTTTAAGTATGGAAAAAGAGCCTATGTTAGCCTATCTAGCATTATACATACATACGTATATATAACATAATATATTATATGTATATATAATGTTATATACATATGTTATATGTGTAAAGGAATTTATTGGAGTGGCTTACATGTTGTGGTCCAAATAGTCCCACAATGGCTGGCTACCAACAGAAGGACCAAGAATCCAGTTGTTCAATCCATGAGGCTGAATGTCTGAACTGGTCTTCAACATATTGTGGAACTCTGCAGAAGTAGGCTCTAGGATAGTGAAGGACTGGGCTTGCCTGTGAGAGGGAGAGCAAGTAGTGAAGAGCAAGATTCCCCTTCCATGCCCTTATATAGGCTGTCAGTAGAAGGTGTGGCCTAGATTAAAGGTGGATCTTCCCACCTCAAAAGATGCAGATTAAAAGTGGGTCTTCCCCAATGCAGCCAGTCCTGATGAGACCTGATAGACTAGGGTCAGATGGAAGGGGAGGAGGACCTCCCTATCATTGGACTGGGGGAGGGGCATAGGAGAAGAAGAGAGAGGGAGGGTGGATTTGGGAAGGGATGGAGGAGGGGGCTACAGCTGGGATACGAAGTGAATAAACTGTAATTAATTAAAATTAAAATTAAAAAAGTGGGTCTTCCCACTTCAAATGATTTAATTAAAAAAAATTCTTGCAGGTGTACCTATCTACTTAGGGTTCAATTAACTCCAGATATAGTCAAGTTGGCATTGAAGAATGGCCATCACAGAGTTCTCTAAAAATTACTAATGATTTATAGCAATAAAGCAAATGCCCAGTGGAGTCAGTGCGCATTCAGGCTGCAGAAAATTTCATGCTTGCTTCCTCTTTCTTTCTTTCCTTCTTTCTTTTCTTTCTTTCCTCCTTCCTTCCTTCCTTCCTTCCTCTCTCTCTCTCTCTCTCTCTCTCTCTCTCTTTCTTTCTTTTTTTCTTTCTTTCTTCCCACTCACTTGCTCCAAACTGCTCTCCACCTTGGCACAGCTCAGAAAAAAATTGGAAAAACAGGACTCTGGACTTCATTCTGCCCACTGGACATAGCAGAATGGGCCTAGTCTCTTTGTTACCTAATTCAGAGCTCAGATGACCAAAAGTAGAACAGCTTGGATTTCAGGCTGCAAGAGCTACAGGAAGCAGTGGAAAGGGCTCATGGTAGTGTAAGAGGCTGCAGCTCACAGACTGAGAAATGTAACAAAACAGCTAAAGCTTCAATAATAAGCAAAGGATAAACCACAGAAAATCAAGACATGTAAAAGCAGTTATTTACATTGGGAGAATCAGAAAAGAACACCACACACACACACACACACACACACGTGTGTATGAGAGAGAGACAGGGACACAGACGGAGAGAGAATGTATGCCCAGAAAAGGCCGGAGAAGATGATAAACATTTACAGTAGCTTAATTAGTGAAGGGCCTCCCTAATTCAGACACTCTCTTCAAAGACTAGAAGAAGTGTATATGGCTGTGTTTTTTTTTTTTCAGATGCCCAATTTTTAACAAAACACAAGACAACAAAACAAAACAAAACAAAATAGGAAGATATGATGTATTTAAAGAAAGGGAATCTCTTAGGGTATGTCCTCTCCAGAAACATAAATATCAAACTTAGTGTAAGCTTTAAAACACCCTTCTAAATATACTTAAATAGCTAAAGAAAAATAATCACAAAGGGAACCAGGAAAAGGATATAGGATATACGCGCAGAATAAGTATCCAAGAAAGCAAAATTTATTGAAATAAATAAACAGAAATAAATAAACAGAAGTTTAGTAACAGAAAAAATATAATAGCTAAAATTTAAAAAAGTCAGCTACAGAGAGGAAGGAGAACAAGTAAGAACACGTGAGGACTGTTGGTATAATGTCTTTTAAAATGTATATGCCTTACCCTTGTTAATTCAAATGCTGATTTCCCCACCCCCAACTCTCTGGTTTCAATCTGGATATTGCATTGTGATACTCACTATAAGCATCCTGTCTCAATCCTTGTGTAAACAGGACACAAATAAAGCAACTAGATACAATGTTGTGCAATGGGAGGAGCCAGAGGACAGGAAAGAGGGGAGGAGCTAGAGAACAGGAAGTTGGTGAGAAGGAGGAGGAGCTCGAGGAGAGGAGTGCACGAGAGCGGGAGGAGAGAGCTTGGAGGACTTGGAGCATGAACCAGACCTAAGATTTCACAAAAAGCAAGTATAATGTGGGAAATCTAAATGTTAGGAAACTGAGGGCATGGAGGTTTAGGAGGGAGTAAATATTGCCCAGCATTGTGTTCTAGGTTAACTAAAAACTCAGTCTCTGTGTGGTGATTTGGTTATACAGCTGTTTAAGATTAGCAGCAAGCTTTACAAGAAGATAAAACAATAGTAAATATCAATAACTTCCTACAACAGAGGACAGATTTCTGCAAAGTATCAAGTTTAAAGAACTAATGAAATAATGAAGAGATGTGAACAGAACTTCAGGGATTTATGGAACGTCACCAGTCGAATCTGCATACGCAGTGGCAGTTTGGGAAGAAGGAAAGAGGAAGAGAGGTTATTTAAAGCTGCAGGAAGGTGGATGGACATAGAACATAAACTATTAAGTGAGGTCAGAAAGAAAAAAAACTTCACATGTTCTTCCTCATATGCAGAGTCTAAACATAATGTATAAGTGTTTACAGGCAAACAGCTCTAAGTTCAGGTACAGTAGTACACCTGGAAAGACCAAACACATGTAATATCAGGTGATAGGGAAGGATAAAATCTAGACAAAAGGACACATGACTTGTGGAAGAGAGTAGAAAGCTAGCTGGGTTTTTTTTCTTGTTTCAAATCTTAGGGTTTATTTTGTTGTTTTGTATTGTTTTTTGGTGTATGTGTGTGTATGGTAGATAAGTCCAATGCAGCATAAAGACATGGTATGTTGCTGTTGGGTGCAGCAGCATGAGTGGGAGGGAAGCGTTAAGTTATTTAGCTCTTTGTTCTCCATGAGCCATCTGGCTTCTTTATCCTGGGGTGCTGCTGCGGTTGGCTGTTCATCTGTCCACCTTTGATGGACTCCGTAAGGCTGGTTCACAGTGACCAGTCCACACTGTTCTTGAACCTGTGGCAGTCTTCCTACCCTTGCCTCTGGAGTACTGGGATTGCAAATTAGTACCATTGCACCCAGCCTGCTAATAACAAAAGTTGTATCCATCAAACTACAGGAGGAAACTGAACACAGTGGCATAGCCTATAATTCTATCATGTGGGAAGTGGGGTGTTGTAGCACAAGAATTGCCGCGCAGACCATTCAAGCACCAATCTCAGTGAGATACTGATGGTTTGTTAGACGCCTTTGCCGAGCCGATAGATCAGGGCCACAGAAAGGTCTTGGGAGCCTAATTGTGATGCTGAATGTTTCCCAGGGTCAGTTTATAAAGGCAAAAACCGTAGCTCATACAGGGGAGTGGATGGAGATACAGAGTGGTCAGTTCTAACTCAAGTTATTTTTGTTAACTAGACAGGCAGTTCTATCCAACCTTTAATTAGATTGGTCCCAAGTGAAATTTTTGGTTAGGGCCAGCTATGCTTATGGTTGGGGAATTTATAGGAACAACAGGGAACAGAGTATGCTGAACATAAACATAGTTTCTGCTCAATCTGACCTTGTACAGAGATTCTTTTACGTCAGCAACAAGTTGAGATGATGTGGCTGGTGGGCCTGAAAAAAAAATGGCTATACTTATGCCAAATGGATCAGGCCTCAACAGAGGCAGGGGGACTGGGATTTTGAGGTATTCTGGGATGTATATTGAGAGCTTGTCACAAATAAATAAATAAATCAGCTAAAAAGAGGAAAGAAAAAAGAAAGGAAGGAAGGAAAGAAGGAAGGAAACAATGAAAGAAAGGCCATGAGAAGAATGTCCCATAAAAAACATCTGTAATGTTTTGGGTTAAAACTGGACCACTGCATCACAATTTTCAAGGGTCCATTTTGGGCAGTGTGAACTTCTGGGCCAAGTTGCCTCTGGGAATTATCAGAGTGTGATGAGGACAGTGCTTAATAAAGAGAAAAATATAAATGGTTTTTCAGGTGCTTGGTGAAGTTCTGTAAGAAAATGTGTCATGCTCCAAGTTTTTGAAAATGATTAGATTTTTCATAGGAATTAGCAAGAGGTAGGTAGGGCTCTGTCCCAGAGAAGGAAATAGAATTCAAAAGTTCTGGGAATTTTTAAGAGTGGAAGTCCATGTCCAAGAATCTTGGGAATGGAAATAGAAAGCTAGGAACACTTGGAAGCTGGGGATGGAACTCTGGCTGTGAAATTAGGGATGATGGTACCAAGAGTTGAAACGAAGTTCCAGGGGGCAGCTTCATCAATTATTATATGATTATCTCCTAACTTTACATCCATTCTTATGTATTGCTGTGTGTTGCTTAATGACAGTGATGCATTATGGGAAATGCATGTTTAGGCAATTTTGCTGTTGCATAACCATCATATAGCATGCTCATACAATATGCAATGGCTATGTCAGTAGGCAATGTGACCTCACAGGGCCACTGCTGTACACAGGGAGCTTCACTGGATGGAATATGTTATGTGGTGGATGATTGCTCTGTATTTCAAAGTTTTGCAAACCATCATCATTGCTTTGCCCCCTGGGTATGTTGGCATCCACTGACAGAGGGTGCTTGGAGGAGATGGTGCTTCCTCCAGCTGCATTTCCTCAACCTGGCAGTAGAAATGTATTTCAGAAACTATAGTTAATCCACAAACACTTTCCCTCTCAGACATCAGCACCAAGCAGCTGGTACCCACTCTCACGAGACCTCAGGCCTGTGGGGCCCCTTATCTTTGGTTAATGATACTAGCATTCCTATAAGTTGAGTTATGGCTGGTAGGGCCCCTACTTCAAGATGCTTGCTGTAATTGTGGCAAAGGAGGACACAAACAGCAAATTTAAAAAAAGGCACAGTAAAATTACAGCAATATACATCTGGGCACAGGGGTCTTTTCTGACACTGATTCTCCAACCAAGGACCATGCAAGGATGTAGCCTAGAACCCCTGTTCAGACGTAGTCCAAGGCAGCTCAGTATCCAAGTGGGTTCCCTAGTAAGGAGAACAGGGACTGTCTCTGACATGAACTGCGTGGCTAGGCCACAGAGGAGGACATTGCAGAAAGTCCTGGTGAGACCTGATAAGCTAGGGTCAGATGGAAGGGGAGGAGGACCTCCCCTATCAGTGGACTTAGAGAGGGGCAGGGAGGAGATGAGGGAGGGTGGGATTGGGAGGAAATGAGGGAGGGGGCTACAATTGGGATACAAAGTAAATAAACTGCAATTAATATAAAAAATAAAAATTTAATTAAAAATTACAATAATAGAGACCCTGAGAGCCATTACCAGATATACAGGAATTAAGATGTACCGATGGGGAGAGTTCTCATCTGCCCAGGCTGGGGTGAAAGAGATGAAGGGACAATTCATTCTGCCTCTTCTCTATACCCCTACTTCTAAGCAATCAAGCCAAGTGTTACTCCAGCTAGGCTTTAGATCAAGTCATTGTTAAATCTGTAGATTATAGCACATGGGTGAATTCCACCGACAGCTTGTATAGCCAAAGTACTAATGTCTTTTCATGATTAACATTGTTTTTTATGTGTAACGGTACTTGGTCTAAATGTATGTCTGTGTATCAGGGGTGTGCAGTACCATTGATGGCCAGAGGCAGCACTGAATCCCTGGGGTGTAGAGTTACAGACAGCTGTGTGGGTACCAGGACTATAACTTGGATCTTCAGGAAGAGTGGCAGGTGCTCTTAACCACTCAGCCATCTCTCAGGCCTGGTTTTTGCATTTTTGGGCAGTTGAAACCTTATTTTGTATGAAAATGATACATCTTCATATTTCAGTGTTCATAAAGAAAAGTTATTACTAGATTACGACTGCACTCGCTTAAGTATCCCCTAAGGCCACTTTTAGGGTGTAACAGCAGAGCTGAGCAGTGGGATGGAGACTGCACAGGCCACATTGCTGAGGAGATGATGAGGTTAAAGAAAGAAGGCTAGAATTAGCATCTGAGGGTGATGAGATGCTCAAACTGAGCTATATGCTCGTGTGTCTTCTCTGAGGCACTGTGTCAGATATACATCTGAGGCTGTCAGATGTACTTGGAATTTCCTCAGTAGAATCCTCTGTGTAGCCCTGGCTGTCCTGGAACTCACTCTGTAGACAGGCTATCCTCAAATTCACAGATTCCCCTGCCTCTGCCTCTGGATTATTTTGATTCCTGGTGTGAACCACTATACCCAGCTTCTCAGTAAAAAATAGAAAGAGATGGGAGAAAAACAATTGGAATTTTAGACACTTCTCAATGTGATAAGTAGTGTGTAGACTGTATTGAAATTTCAGTGGGAATATGTGGGGTCACATGTGGTGGTATACATGCTCTCGAAGGTAACAGTAGCACAGAGGCTGGATGGATGTCTGTGAGAGGGGAGGGAGTTAATGCCACACATCATAAAAAGTGATGGAATGTGAGGAGTAGGGTTCTGGGGGATCTCTGTTCCTTCTCACTAGCTCTCCCTAGAGGACAGGAAACTTCTGTTTCTAAAAGGGAGTTATGAGACGATGAACACCTTGGCTTTTCTACTTAGATCCTTTCATGACTTCGTTATCAGTGGGTGGAGTTGCTCTGTTTTCAAAATATGATTCTGGTTCAACTCTGGTTTTCTTTTTCTCTTGCCTCTTCTGACTCATGGATCACTGAGTAGGTTAGTGGTTTTTATTTGGTGTCCAACCTCCTATTTGTCATTTTGTTAGTTGTTCTAACTCTTTTTGAGAAACAGGTTGCTAGTCCTCTAATCAAGATAAAATAAAAATCTATATATTTGACCAAAGATTCATTGTTTGAATTAAGAAGAAATGAACTCCAACTTCTCATCTAACTGAGATCCAGATTATCCAAAAATTAATGGTTCTTTCTACCACTCACAGATCCAAAAGTATTTGATGAAACCTGGACATTTAAAAAATTCTGGATATTTCGCCTCTTCAGATTTCCATCCCAATCACTTTTGTAACTTTTCCCACAGACAGGTCCCAAGATCCACATTTCCAGGGAGGTAGGTTCTAGTTTCATTATTGGTCTGACTGTAGTAGAGAGCTCTATACTTTGTATTCTATTGGCACCTATCTGTGACAGCAATAAAGATGACATGCAAATGACTCATTTGATTTCTTGTATTTGAAGAGGCTTGAATGATTAGCATCTTATGGTCTTCAGTGCTCACAGGCTGTAAATATTTATAAAGATTGCACATGTTGGGAATGCTTGTTCTTTAGGGCCCCTCAAAGAGATAGTGAGGGTCAAGTATAGGGACAGAGGATATAGGGAGAAATTAAATGTAACATAGGAAGTAACCCTGGTCACTTACTCAGGGTTCTAGTGTCTTCACATTCTATAATTAGGATTTGTTCTCATCCATCCTACAGACCATGAACCCCAGTGACCAACCTCAAATGGGGGAGGGAGTATTTTTCCACTTCACCCAAGTTACAATGTTAAAATAGCTTAGTTTATATATTAGTTACCTTTCTGTTTCAGAGGTAAAATACTATGACAAAGAGCAAGTTAGGGAAGCAAGGGGTTTATTTTAGCTTAAAGTTCTAGAAGGGATGTAGCCAGTCCATGATGGCAGGGAGGACATGGCAGGTAGCGAGAGCATGAGCCTAGTCTGGTGGTCAGGAAGGAGGGCAGTCACATTTCATCCACACACAGGAAGCAGAGAGAGAAAGGAAGTGAGGTCAGGCTAGAAAGCTCAAAGCCCACCCCCAGTGATGTACTTCCTCCAGCAAGGCTCCACCTCATAAAGGTTCTATAACCTCCCTAAACAACATCATTAACTGGAGACCAAGTGTTTAAATACATAAGCCTATGGGGGGCATTTCTCATTCAAATCACCATATCTTAGCTTAGTGATTCTCAACCTGAGGGTCACGACTTCTCTGGGGTCAAATGACCCTTTCACAGGAGTCGCCTAAGACCATCAAAAAACACAGACATTACCATTCATAACAGCAGCAAAATTCCAGTTATGAAGTAGCAAGGTTAATAATTTTATGGTTGAGGGGTTACCGCAACATGAAGAACTGTATTAAAGGGTCGCAGCATTAGGAAGGGAGAACCAGTCTTAATTGGTAACTCCACATTTTAAGATATTTTTTTTTTCTTTCCTCACTGCAAATAGAGCTAGGGATGTCATTCTAGGTTGATCTAGGTTCAAGATCCTTCAATGTCTTTATGTTTTCAAAGGTTTTACTTATTTGCATTTTGTACTTGGAAATACACACATCCTGGCTTTGTCTTTGTTTTTCTTCCCATTTTTATTTTCAAGTCATTTATTGATCCTAACAAAAGTATCGTATCACACACACAAACACACATACTCCTTGACTTGCCACAACTATTTGTAATTATATTTGTATACACCATAATTTAAAATAAGGGATTTTAAAGAAGTGAGGGACAGTTTTTTGTTTGTTTGTTTTGCTGGAATTATATCTGCTTCTTAGTCCTGTAATCAAGATAAAATGAGAACCTCTGTATTTCACCACAGGAATACAGTTTTAGGACAGGAGGCCCTGAAGAGATGAATTCCGAACTTCTGTCTAACAGAGATCCAGGCTGTCTAACCGGCTCCTGAGATTTACAGGCTCTTTCTACCACTCACAGATGAAAAAATGTTTGGTGCAATTAGGACATGTAAAAAAAAAAAAATTCTGGCTATTTAGCCTCTTTGGATTTTTGAAATGTTTTCAATTTTAATTTGTGTGTTTATTCTTACCCAGTGAAAGTCTTTGTCCTCTTTAGTAGGAAGCTAGGAACTAATTAAAATAAAATGTGTAGAGGAGAAAAGCTGCCTTTGAAGATCATATGTCAGTAGAGAGCGTAGAACTACTGACCCTTAGAGTAAATCACTTTTAATAGTCCCCCTCCCCCCACCATGATTTTGACAAGGATGACTCAGAGCCCCCAATCAGTAACTCATCCATGATTCAATAGTGTTCAGTATTCTAGATTTGCTCATTTGAATACTTACAGGATATTCTGGGAAAAGTTTGTTTTGCTTGGGTGGAAGAAAAAGCATTTTTCCATTCTATTTTCAAAAATAATTCATGACTACTCATTTGTTGTTTCATGAACTCTTCTGCTAGGCCTGTTATGTCAGGGGTCATATATCATATTCTCATTAAAATAGATTTTAAAATGAAAAGCAAAAACAAAACATCATACTTGTCAAGCTGTATGCCCCTGGGGCACCCTGCAAGGAAAAGCTACAAATTTACCTAATACCCTAAGCCACTGAAAAATCTGAGAATACTGAGCTGCAGAAAAACACTTAAAGATATTTTATTTTATTTTGTGAGTGTCTTTTGAGTTTTCTTGTTGTTTACTCAAAGTCTTGGCCTAGATAGCAGACAGTCCTGCATTTGTCTTGCCTTACTTGCCAGTTGCATGACTTTGAGCTCATCAGTTTCCTCATATATACACTGAGGATAAAATAGGCACCACAGGAAGGAGAAATGCACAGAAGACAGTCTCATATTCTGCAGAAATTTTGTGAGTATTGAAACAGAAATATAGAAAGCATTGGGTACCTATGGCTTCTGGTATGTGGTAACTGCTCATCAAATGTTTGTAAGAATCATTCTCTATCCAATTTGTTGTTCAATGAGTGCTGAGGTTGGGATCTGGATTAAGCCAGGTCTAGGATCCAGGTCTTAATATTTCCCATTTATTATTTATTTGAAACTTTTATTTTTAATTGAGTGTAGGTGTGTGTGTGTGTGTGTGTGTGTATGTGCGTGCGCGCGCGCGCGCGCGCACTCCTGTGGGTATGTGTACAGGGCTTGTGGAGACCAGAGCAATCGGGTTCCCTGGAGCTGGAGGTATGATAAGTTGTCAGTCACTTGATATGGTGCTAGGAACTGAACTCTGGTTCTCTGCAGAACCAGTAACCATTCTTAACTGCTGAGCTATCTATCTATGTATCTATCTATCTATGTATGTATCTATCTTTCATCTATCTATCTATCCATCCATCATCTATCTCTATCATCTATTTATGAATGATTATGGGAGCACACTGCTCTCTCTCTCTCTCTGTATGTTTGTGTGTGTAAATATGTGCCATGTGTGTGGATGCCACAGGGACAACTTGAGGGAGCCAGTCCTCTCCTTTTACTATGACGGCTCTGGAGCTTGAACTCCGGTCCTCAGGCTTGGCATAAAGCCCTTTTACCTGCTGAGCCATCTCACTGGCTCCCCGGCCCAATTTGTCAGCCAGTGACTCCGTGTAGCATCCTGCCTCTTTCTGGACCTCTACTTTAGTTCTAAAGTAATCTACAGTAATAATATCCAGTTCACTGGGTTGTTGTGAGCAAAGCACCTATCACGTCCTTTTCCACCAACTGGCCACAAGCTGTCGCAGGAAGTTTCAAAAGAAAGTAAGTATGCATTCTCTGCCATGAGCAAGGAAAACATCCAGTTATACACAAGCCACTTATACACAATGAACTGCTGATGATATATGCAAATCAAAGCAGCTCTCTCATCCATGCCCATTTTTAGTTTTCCTAGTGTGGATGTGGAGGCATTTCCAATGAGAGCCCCTTTTCTGGCATTTGTACAAGTCAGCAGCTCTCCAAAGCCTAAGTAAAATTCATGCTGATTAAGACCCTACAAAAACTGCAAAAGTCACAAGTCATTTAGTGGTCCAGAAACAAGGATGAAACAAACCTCTTCAGTCTCTTCCAAGAGTGGGTATCTCAGACTCTCAACAGAGACAAAGCAAGAGGATGAAATATTCTTCAAGTAGCCTGGACTGGGACAGAAGCAGCAGCAAAAAACGCCTCTTCCCAGCTTCAGGTTCTCCATCACCTCCTAGTGGAAAATTTTCCTCAAGTATGGTTACTTCCTCTGGGCTCCAGGAAGAGAAGGGCCTCAGCAGCCAGCGGGGTGATCTCCAGTACTCACACAGTTAAACCTCTTCCGAGGAGAAGGGAGAAGTGAGCAGAAGGGGGGGGAGAAGACGAGAGGGGAGGGAGAGGGAGCAGAGGGTAGGGAAGGAGGGAGGCGAGCACGGGGGGGGGGGGGAGGGGGAAAGGGGGAGGGAGGGCGCAGCGAAGCCCCGCCCACTGGCACGGAGCTGCCCTCCTCCCGCCCCCGCCCCCGGCCGGCTGGGCCGCACCTGCCGCGCGCACACGCCCCCCGCTCGCGGGCTGAGCCTCCCAGCCGCCGCCGCCGCCCTCCGCACGCACCCGCTGCGGCTCGCCCGCACAAGCCCAGCCTCGGCGCGGGCCGCAGCCACCCCGGCCGCCGCCGCCGCGCTTCCTCCAGCCTCGGGCCGCGGCCGTCGCCGCCGTGTAGCCGCCGAGCCCGCCGGGCTGGGCACTCGGCGCCCGGGCCGCCACTGCCGCTGTCGCTCGCTCCCCTCTAGCTCCCGGGAGGACGCGCTGGACCCGCTCCTCAGCAGCCTCAGCGCGGGGTGCTCACTGCCGGAGCACCCTCCCTAGGGCTGGCGTCCTTCTCCCAGCGCCCAGCATCCTGCACAGACCTCGGCGTTCTCTGCCCTGAGCATCCTCTCGAGTGCTTGGCATCCTCCTCGGGGCTCAGCATCCTCCTTCCGTTCGACAGCGGCGCCCGGGCCCGGGCCCCACCCGCTCGCACCCCACCCGCGGGAAGGAGGCCTCGGGAATGCAGGGGAGTGGCTGTGGGGGCGCGTCGCCGCTCGGCCAGCCCCTCTGCCCAAACACGGGCTGCTTCCCCATTGTAGAAGCTGCGCCGTGAGGACGGCGGCGTGCTGCTCCCGGCGCGGGGCTGCGGGGAATCTCGGCGAGCCGAAGCCCTGGCGTCTTTTTAGGGTGCGGCGGGGAGGGCCCTGGCGTTTGGGGAGTGGGCCAGGAGGAGGACCGGAGCAGGAAAAGGACTCTGGGGGGGGGGGGTCTGGGTGAGAGACTATGGGGAAGGACCAGGAGCTGTTGGAAGCTGCTCGCACTGGCAATGTGGCTCTGGTGGAGAAACTCCTGTCTGGCAGGAAAGGAGGGATCCTGGGCGGTGGATCCGGACCTCTGCCCCTGTCTAATCTGCTAAGGTAAGACCTGGTACCCACGGGGGGTGGGTCGTGTGCACCCCTCCTTAGCATTGTGATGGGTACGTTCTCTCCTCGGGGTATTGCACCTGGATGTGTCCGCGGTTCATTCTTAAATTAGGCAGGAAAACAGACCGTGTGTGTGGAGAGGAGGCAAGAGCCTTTCAGGTCCGACTGATGCTTTAGACTCTTCGGGTAATTTGAAAATAGCTTTCCATCATGCGTCAGTCAGCCACTTTTCTCTGAGCTGTGGTGCAGAACTTGTACCGCTGTTGCTAAAAGAAAATCCCGTTTTTCTTGCACGCCCGTTGCTGTTTGTATTTGCAGTTGTGAAAGCCCACCCCTACTATTTGGCTATTTAAATGAGAAGGTGCTTGCAGTTTTCCTGCCAAAGCCACAGCCTCCTTGGATTGCTGCTACTTTCTCGTGCAGAGGGCAACGGCGGTGGGTTATGATCCCACAAAAGAAAGACAGTGAACCTTACCTTCTGAGGAGATGTCGATCAGTCAGCAGAGTGTAAAACTCGATGAGGCAAGTTAGGCAGCCCCAGCAGTATTTTCAGTTTCCCAGCATAGCTGAGTGAAACTCAGGATGCAGGAAGCCACGTCCGGCCTGGGAAAGTGTGTGTGGAACACAGCAGAGGCCTTTTAATATTCACGTGTTGCAGGTGAGACGAATATTGCTCAAAGAATCTTTCTAAGGTGGCATTAAAAAAAAAAAGTCAAGGTGTTTATTCAGCAGACATAAGCTCGAGATAGCTGGGTTGATTTGCGGATTTGAGAAACTATTAAAAGTTGCATTGACCAAATGCAGGGGGAGCCTGAAGAGCACTCACTAAATGAAATTCCAAGAAAGCTCTTTAGTTCCCAAGTCGTGGTTATTCCGTTTGTCTTGTATATTTTTGGAAGCATCTTTCAACATTCCCATCTTTACCTTAAAACATCTCTTAGGCAATTCAGCGATACTTACACAAGTTTTTTAAAAGCTGAAGTTATTTTCTTGCTTAAAAGTATTTTGTACTACTCTTTATAAAAAAATTAAGAGTTACATTTATTTGGTGTTGTGTGTGTATGTGTGTGTTGTGCATGCCAGCTAGCTCATTGCAGAAAGCATTGCAGAAATCGGAAAAGAACTTCTGAGAGTCTGTTCTCTCCCTCTTCCATGTGGATTCAGGAAGTGGCACTCAGGTTCTTAGGTTTGAGAGCAAGAGCCTTTATCCTCTGAAGCAGCAATTCTCAACCTCCTCCTCCCTGCTGCCGCCCTTTAATACAGTTCCTCACGCTGTGGTGGCCGCCCAACCATAGTACTATTTTGTTAAAACTGCAACTTTGGTACTGTTATGGCTCACAATGTAAATATCCGTGTTTCCTGTGCGACCTTCATGAAAGGGACATCCTGCCTCTACAGGGGTCACTACCCACAGGTTGAGAACCACTGCTCTCTCTCATTGACCCCTTGTGCTGATCTTGCTAAGTGTTTGATACAAACTTTTGCATGAAAACATCGTGATGTAGACACAGGTTCTCATAGGTTGTGGTTAGACACTGAGATTAATTATAATACTGGCTGTAGGGAAAAGGTAAAGGTTATTTTACAGTGAAATGAACCTAACTGAAAAATGATGAGGTTTAAGTTTCATATATGATTACATATACATGGTGATAGTGACACTACTGTAATATTTCATTGTAGAACAATGATATTTTTTATAGGAGTCCCTCTCACCCAGGGGGCCTTAAAAAAGATGACCATTCTGTGTATTTTCATTTCTAAACACAAGTAGATCATATACATATTTTAGATGACAGTTTTGATATTTACACCTATACAGTTTATAGAAAAGAAATTTAGTTACAGTTTTAAGTTATAAGTGAAATAAGTTTATTTGAGAAGGTGTCAATCTACTAGTTATAAAAGTTATTCTGGATGTATGCTAAAATAAATTCCTTAGAAATTAATTTCTTTGGAAAAAATCATTAGCAATGAGAAATTTAATTTCATTGATACAAATTGAGACAAATGGTATTTTTGAATACTCCCTTCTCAGATGTGTGATTTTTGAAATGAAATAGATAACAAATTTTAGGGCTTAAACATCAAATATTTAATTGTAAGCATGATTCTCACTGTTCATCTAGAAAGAGTTTTCTTTATTACTGGCTTTGTTAGGTTGACTCTACAGGAGCATGCATGGAAAACCAGATATATCTCTAAGAATAGTTTGAATCAAATAAAACCAGTACCTCCCAAACTTGTATGTACTTCTCTTACACCAAATTAACAATTAAAACATGTCTTTTAAGAAAATGGGAGTTGAATTTACATTTAGGTGATCTTTTACATAAAATGTGAATTCCTTCCTAAGAATTCTCAACCTAAGATCACATTTTATGTGGTTATCACATTTCTTCATCCATGATTGTCAATCAGAAACTTACAGGACAATGTAATGGGATGTGTGCTCTCTTTTGGCCAACATGATGGCACTTTAAAATATTTTAGTACTTAGTTGCGCATCATGGAATATGTTAGCCAGCCTTTCCTACTTGTGTTAGTACTGTGGAGAGCAGTGCTTGCGTCAGACTCTGGGGTAAATGCTTGCATGTTTCATCCTGAGGTCAACACTTATTTCACAGACGAAAATTAATAAATTGTCCAAGGTCATACTTAACAATGGCAAGGATTTGAAACACAGAGTTTCACATTTGCTTTCCCGAGTCTTCAGTCCTATTCATGACTTTATTTTGTTTTCAAAGTTTAAGGTGTGTGGTCAATTTGGACAATACAGTATGAATGTGTGTGTGTGTGTGTGTGTGTGTGTTTTTTTTTTTTTTTTTTTTGCTGCAAATAACAACTGTGTTTAAAAATCAGTTTGCGAAGAAAAAAATATCTCCTGACTGCTTGTTTGAGACCTACTTAGATAAAAATTTTGCAGAATATACTTTTGTTTACTTGTGATTTACTACATGAGCTGTGGCTGTGTCATGACAAAGTGTGACACTGTACTTTTTAGTGGACACATGAACACACTGAAATTACCACAAAAAGCTGTACTCACCACTGAACATTGTGAGGTAGAAGTAGTAATTGTGTCTATTCCTAGGTTTTTTTTTAAGGATTAAATATTGTAACAAGCAATAAATGAAGAGCATGGAATGCCTAGGTGTTCATCGTTAGTGTAAGTGTTCCTCAGGTTGCTCTAAAGCACCCGAGACTCCACGAGACCTAATTTCTTAAGGCCTTATTTACTAACCTGAGTAAAACAATAAAACTTAGGGCCATGGTAAGTTTTACACTGGAATGAGAACCTTTAAATCGAAAGGGGCCCCTAGTCCAAGTTCTTCTATGGTGTAGGAATTTCCTCTGCAAAATCCCTTTCCAGTTAGTTATCTCAAGCACTAATAACATTCCCAGTAACTAAAGACAGTCCTTTTTGTTGTTCTTGTTTTGTTTTTGCTAGTGTTTCTTTGGAGGCAGGGTCTTTCTCAGGCCGATCTTGAACTCAACATCCTCCTGCCTCAGCCACTTAAGGGATAGATTACAGACATGCTCCACTGCACCTGAATCTATCTCGTCCACTCTTTGGTAGCTGCAATAATAACAAATTCTACTTTTCCCTGGACTGAAGTCCACTTTGCTGTAACTCCCAGCAGCTGGTACTGGCTAGGCTGTATGGGTCAATACAAAAGTTGCTAAATTCACCTGCCAAGACAGAACTGCAGGGACATGTATTTAGCTGTACTGTTTTCTTATAAACCTACTTTCTTTTTTCATGGAAGAACCACTGTTGTTTTTAACTGTTGGTGACTATAGTGTTTAGGTGTTAAGACTCAAATTTTCCTGTTTTTTTTAAACCGCTTTTTTTGGTCCTTTGAACATTCTCAAATTTCAAAATAACTTTTTAAAATAAGACTCCCTCCAAAAATTCTAAGAAATGAGCATACGTAACTGTAGAATGGCATGGGGATTGATATACTGTACATAAAAAACCCAACTGATATGAAAGAGCATTTATACCTTGAGTCTACTTTTATAAGAAAAATTAACTGCAAAGACTTAACAATGTGTAGATATGGAACAAAACAATGGAGATAGCATTCTTCTTTGAGTGATGGCACTGTGGGTTCTTTTCATTTATTTATTGTGCTTTCATGGATTGTGTAATGAGAATAAGTGACATCTGTCAAAATATGGTACAGTGAAATTATTACCACTCTATTATTGTTCTAAGGCCTTGTTATAGGTCAAGATTTTCTGAGCCATGAAATTGGTATAGGTTCACATTATCAATGAAACTTCCAAGTATTTTTTTCTTCTAACAACCTGTGAAGCTGTAATTCCCACATCTGGTACTTGTGAAAGTGTTGCATAAACTTAAGTTATCCTTAGCACATTTCACCTTGTTTTACTCTGTATTTGTAATGCGTGCATGTCTTTTTGGCTCTTGAGTCTGCTTATCCGCATGCTAACTTCCCATTCTGCATCATCTGTGGATAAACGCACTTTATTACTGGAAAACAACACACTGTAAGATACTCCCAAAGAATACTT
The DNA here is from genome assembly GCF_030254825.1 of Meriones unguiculatus. Lineage (NCBI taxonomy): Eukaryota > Metazoa > Chordata > Mammalia > Rodentia > Muridae > Meriones > Meriones unguiculatus. The sequence continues at coordinate 97,848,040 of NC_083350.1, forward strand.
CTCAGCATGTGCAGTTTAAGGTGGCAGTCTTCGTGCTGGGTATTTCTTAATGCATTGGAGCCACTCAGGAGAGCTGTCAGCCGGCTCTTTATCTCTGTTACACCAATGAGAATACTGCGAAGTATTTCATTTATTGTCTTTCTAAGTTTATGTGGTAGTCTGTTTATGGCATTTCTTTGAGCTAGCCCTTTAGTTGTGTGAGTATAAATTCCAACAAAGTCAGCATACTTAGTAGTAGCTTGATTTTGGGAGTGAGCTGTTGGTTATTCCTAATTTGATAAAAATTCCTTCCACTTGAATCTAAATCTTCTGGGTCTGGGTATCTAACACTCGTTTTTCTTAAAAAGTTTACGTTTACTTATTTGTTTGTTTGTTTTTTTATTATTATTGTGCATCTAGTGTATGGGTGTCTGCATGTGGCCATCAGAGGACAACTTGAGGGAGTTACTGCTTTCCTTCTACCATGTGGGTCTAATAATTCTCAACCTGTGGGTTTCGACCCCCTTGGGAGAGTCAAATGACCTTGCAAAAGGGTTGCAAATCAAATATCCTGCATATCAGATATTTATATCACGATTCATAACAGTCGCAAAATTACAGTTATGAAGTAGTAACAAAAAATAATTTTATGCTTGGGTGTCACCACACATGAGGAACTGTATTAAAGGGTTGCAAGCAGTCAGAAGTTTGAGAACCACTGTTCCGGAGGCTTGAACTCCGATCATAAGGTGTGGTGGCAAATGCCTTCACCCACCTAGTTATATCTGTAGCTCGAATTTGCTTCTTGTAAAAGCAGCCTAGTGTCTCTTATGATTTGTCTCTGTGTCTTTATTTGCATCTCCTTTAGCCGAAAATCAACAGGGAAGACAGAAAGTAGAAGTTAGGAAGAATCAAATCCTTGGCATTATTAAAGATAACAGAGAGCTATTGTGATCTGAAAACTATCTATGGATTTATGCAGTCAGAGCCTAAGATTACGTTAGTGAACTCTAGTATTCTGCCCCTCAAACTTAGCTGAAAGAGATATTAGCCTTTCCTCTGGAAAAGTGAATCTTCCCCCTCTCTTATTTGAATTGTGTTTCGCAACATTCCATTTAATTTTTAGTGAAATCTGAGCTTACCAGCGTTCTCCAGTTGAGTTTCCTCCCTCTTTTCTATTTCAGTGTATATATGCAAATTTTTGTGTTCTGAAATTTACATGCTTCATTAAACAGATGCAAAACCTTTAAAATATATTTTTGCTACAACCTTTTATTTTAAACAAAAGTAAGTCTCATTTATAATGTATGTTAATTTTCCATTGACATTACCTAAGAATTATTTATATTTTAATAAAGCAATAAATGCTTGCTAATACTTTAGATTTACTTGGTTTTCTTTTATTTATTTATTTTTTTGAGAATATAATACAAGTATGTCAATTCTCCCTTTCCTTCCCTCCCCTGAAACCCTCCTGATGTTCTTCAAATTTATGGCCTCTTTTTCATTAATTGTTACACGCATACATACACACATCTAACTGTAACATACTTGGTCTGTATAATGTTACTTGTATATGTGTTTTCAGGGGTAACCATTTAGTGTTGGACAACCAGTTGGGGTGCTCTTCCCTGGAGAAGACAGTTTCTCCCATTTCAGCATTTCTTAGTTGCCTATGCTGTTTTTTCTTTTGGGGGGGTAGGTTGAAGCCTTCCCCCCTTCTATTTTGATATGTGTATTGTTTTGTCCTTGTTGAGTTCATGTTTTGTCAGTCATACTGGTGAGACTCTATAATGCATAGAAGTATACAAATATGCATATTTAGTGTAAATTAATTTTTTTCTTATTTGGGCTGACAATGCCCCCTCCAAGAGGGAAGCAACCAACAATTCTACTCAGCTATGACACCTCTGAACCACAACATTGACCCTAAGATTGCAGTAGTGACACACATACCTTGGCAGTAACCAACAGCTCTCTAATTGGATTTAAGATCCATTCAATAAGAAGAAAATCATGCCTGTTGCTGGAAAGCTAGCCAACAAGCAAGTTAGAGTGAAGTCATGGATCTTGGAGAAGAACCTACAATCACTACTTTGCTAAACCAGCATAATTCTTAACTATACTCTAAATATTTTTACTTTTTTTATTTCTTCAAAGAGTTGAGTGTTAGGTGTCAGTTCATAAATTGTTGTTGAACACAAATGATCTAGTTCTTAAGATCCCCATGTGAAAAAGTAAATCAGTAAGGAGTGGGAAGAAACAATTTTCTCATCACCAAGGACATTTCAGCAGGTTTCCTTACAGTTTCTTAAATTTAGGATTCAACTCATGAAGGTTTTGGTGATAGGTATAAGGAGATAAGAGGAAACTAGAAACAGAAAGGAAAAAAAACTCCATAATGTTCACAACTATTTGAGCAGTTAGGTTATTGGGAATCTGATATAAGAAACTTGCTTTCAGAGATACTGCATTTGTTAGGTGGGGTATATCACAAATAGAGCATTCAAACCTTGTCAAAATGTTATATCCACAAAAATAGTCAAGCTGCAAGTGGGTTATCTATTTTAGATAGTAATGATGTTTGAGGCGGTGATTGTGCCATTATATTCAGGGAGCAGTGTCTGCCAGAGTAAACAGTGCCAGCTGTGTGATGGCATGTAAGGAGAGAGGAGAGGGAATTTTGGTATTGACCTCTTTCTCTACGAAGCAGGGATTTCAGCTTCTTCCTTAAAATGATGAGGTGACACAGGCAGTGAGCCAGCATGGCTAGTCAGGTGACTGCTAGTCATCCTGTGGTCCGTTCTGTTTTCCTGTGGTGCCGGGGGCCACATCCAGTGCCTCCTACATGCTGGACGAGCTCGTCATTTACCTGTATGCCTGGCTCTGGCTGGTTTTCCGTTGCACAGTTCCTAGTGTCTGCGCACCTCCGGGTGGCAGCAACTCTGCAGTGGCATCAGGAAGAACTAAATGATGCTCGGCAGGGCGTCTGCCGACTTTAGCAGTCTATCCGCGCTGGTGACAGCGAACAATTTGTTTGGTTCAGTGGTATACTGAAACAGTTTATTTTGCATTTGGGGTAATTTGGGAAAAGTCTTTCTAAGAGTCTATACCTTTTAGGCATTAAAGCAGACCATAATGTCAATGAAGGGGGGGAGAAAAGACTGAATTTTAATCTATAGCCTGGAAAATATTTATTACATGTTAGTGCATTTGGTTTCTGCTTTAAGCACATCACAGAATTGTTTTAGTAGTTAAAATACGATATTTTGATTGCTCATATGTTGGTATGAAATAATATTTTATATGTGAAAAAACAGACTCACCTGTATGACAGTCTCCCTTACATGTGTGATGCTCAGGTCATTCAAGGTCCATAGGCAGGCAGAGGCACAACACCACCAAAGCCCCAGTGAATGTGCTGTATTTCTAGAAACTTCTAGAGTGGAGTTTTCTTCCTTTTTTTACATCAGTAGGATAATACGTGGAACTTACTTTTTCTTTTTTGTAAAGTGAAGCTTTGAAATGGATTATTTGAAGGAGAATGGAAAAAAGTACGGCTAAATGATACGTTTTGCTTTCTTCAGTTTATTATTCTACAGTGCCCAAAGAGTGTTAGTCTCTGAACCTCTTTCTTAAGAGTAGTGTTTTCTTATTAAGTGGCAGTGTCTTCACATGTCTAACTTAACATGGAACACTGATTCACTTGGGCAATTACTTCTCTGTAGGTGAACAGTCAGTGTGCTCACACTGGCTGCTATTTGATCAAAGTGGATCAAGTCTTGGCTGATGGCTTTAGGCCTCAGATCTTGTGTTCCTGTTCCTCATGCCACATTTCCTGCAAGTTTCCTTACTCAAATATCTTTCCCCTGGAAAATGAAATTCCTTCGACTCCTTTCTAATTATTGCATACTCAACCTGGCTGCAGTTTTTGCTCCAACTGTCTCATTCCTAAAGGGAGACAGAAGGTACTGGTTGGTTTTGTTTTCTTTTTCATCAAATTAACATAAACTAGGATGACCTGTGGGCGTGTCTGTGATTAATGATTGGCGTGGGAGGGCCCAGCACACTCTGGGCAGGTGCTTCTAGGTTGTATAGGAAAGCAAGCGGAGCACAGACATGGACAGCGAGCCGTAAGCTGTGTTCCTTGGAGGTTCTTCCAACAGTCTCTGTTTCAGGCTCCTGCCTCCAGTTGTCAGCTTGGCTTCCCTTTAAGATGAACGGTAAATGGTACATTGGAGTAAACCGTTCCTCCCTTTGTTGCTTTTGGCCAGTCACAACAGAGAGGTAAACAAGAAAAAAAGGGAAACAGGGAGCAGGTCCTGTGAGAAGCAGAGCTGCTCTGTGTCCTGAGAGGTAGATTAAGAGCAGGTATTGATTGGACCTTTAAGTTAGGAGTCTGGCAGGGTAGTGACTGCACACTCCTTTATTTCGGGAGGCAGAGGTGGACCTCTAAGTTCGAGGCCAGCCTGGTGAACAATTTGTTTGGTTCAGTGGTATGCTGAAACAGTTTATTTTGTATTTAGGGTAATTCAGGAAAAGTCTAAGAGTCTACACATTTTAGGCATTAAAGCAGACCATAAAATCAGTGAGTTCCAGGACAGTCAGGGCTACACAGAGAAACCCTGCCTCAAAAAACCTAACCTTTCCCCACCCCAAAGTTAGGAGTCTGGAATGTGCTTTCAACATCTTTGCTGCCCTGTTCATCTCAGTGTTAAGGTCCTCAGTTTTTACTTGTGCTTTCTTTACCTTTACCTTTACCCCAAACTGCTTTTGAGAGCTGACAGTTACATGATAGTGCAGTGAGATTAATTGGTAAAGCTTTTAGGAAGAAAGACCTCTTCTATTATTTTCACTGAAGAGAGAACAAAACATTAGGCAAAATAGCATAGGTATGGGGTACAGCTATACATTGTGACAGAATGGATGGAATAGGCTTTTTTTTGGTTCATAAGAGGGGGTTAAATAAGGGAACTCATTATCTTCCTTCCTAGAAGACAGAAGAGGAAAGATTTATTAGAGACATGGCTGATGATAAAGAGGCTCTTAAAACATTTACTACTTAGTTAATCCCTAGAACTTTTTTCTTTCTTTCTTCCTTTTTTTTTTTTTTTGTGGCAATGGGGCTCAAACATCCCACTGAAAATTTTAATTGGATTAATATGCAGACATGAACACCCAGTATATTATTGCCTATTTCCAGAAATTATTCCCTAGATGTATGTATTTGTTGTATAATTACAGGTAATAAAACTATGGAATAAAGTTGTGTAACAGTTTTGATAACTAATGTGGTTTGATATTCAAACCAAAATATTTTAGGTAGACTTATTTTTTTATTTAAAAATATTTCATGATACAAGTTGATCTCAATGTCCACGTGACTTCATAAACATTATTGTACAGTAGAAGAATTTGAAGATTTTATTTGGGATCACAGTTGTATTTTTTTTTTTTTGGCATTGCTAGCCTCCCTCCATCCCTCCTTCCTAACTCTCTCTTTTTCTCTCTTCCTTACTTTTGTACTCTTCCCCCCCTTTTTTTTCTTAAATTACTCTTAGCCACTTAGGGCTTTTGTTTTGTATCTCTTCTTACTAATTTATATTTGAAATATCTATGTCTTATACATTCATATTATATGATACTTTGTGTTTTAAAAACACTGAAAACTTCTGTATTTGCTTATGGAACTGTCTCTGTTTTACATGGATGCTTTAGTGCTAGTTGAGACCTGGGAGTGAAGCGCATCATGTTTATGGGGAGCAGGAGGAACTATGTTGGGAAGAGTCTTTGTTTTAGTAAACTGTCAGTGGAGTTCTATGTTGTCTCTTCTTGGGAACATTCTGCCTTTCTGAAGGCTGGAGGATACTGAAGACACTATCAGAGGAAAATGTGAAAATGTACAAATAATGGTTAACCTAATGCTTAACATTTAGAACATTTTTTTGGGCTGCTGTGTATTAGGATGCACTTAGATCAAACTTACTCTAATCAACCAAGCACACACTATCCACCTGATCAACTCAGTCAGGGATTTATAGAGCAGACAACTAATTGTTTCAACAGGTGTTGATCAGGCATTTTGTGGATTCTAAAACTGAATGAGGTAATCTTTACCAACTCAAGTACTATTAGACTTATGGAATAGTTTTATAAAGAGTTAGAACACACCCAGGTGTGGTGACATACGCCTGTAATCCCAGCACTCTGGGAGGCAGAGGCAGGATCTCTAAGTTTGAGGCCAGCCTGGTCACATTATAATGTGAGTGCAGGACAGCCGAGGTTACACAGAGAAACCGTGTCTCAAAAGACAAAAAACAAACACAAACAGACGAACAAAGATTGGGAGAAGGACATTTTAGACAGAAGGAGCAGTATATCCAATATCAGTGTGTGGAAATGTGGACTGTAATTTGGAAATATTATAAGTAGTTTGATTTAGTAGACAAGAGTTAAGTCTGGAGATCGAAGGATTTCAGGTATTTCCATAAGGAGTTTGAACCTTTTCCCCCCCTTTTTCTAGACTAGTATCCAATTTTTTCTTAGAAATTTTTTAAAAAACTTTTAACTTTATTTATTTAGTTGTTCACTTTATATCCTAATCATACTCCCCATCCTCCTCTCCTCCTGGTCCCATCCTCCCTCCCTCTTAACTCCTCCCTCTCTCCTCCCTTTCAGGAAAGGTGCCCCCTTCACGACCAACAAACCCCAGCACTTCAAGTCCCATTTTCTTCCAAGGTGGCCTGGCAAGGCAGCCCCACCAGGGGAAACTGTATTTGCTTACAGAATTGATTGATTATTTGATTGATAGAGAAGCTTGAAACAGAGTCCATGTCAGTAAAAGCTCCCATTCCCCTTACTAGGGAACCCACAAGAAGACCAAATTGCCCATCAGGTATATATGTGTAGGGGGCCTAGGTCCAGTCCATGCATGGTCCTTGGTCAGTCTCCATAGCCACCCCTCCCTGCCCCGGCCTAGGTAAGTTGGCTCTGTTGGTCTTCTTGTGGAGCTCCTGTCCCCTTTGGGCCCTTCTATTCTTCCCCCGACTTTTCCACAAGGCTCCCTGAGCTGTACCTAGTCTTTGTCTGTGAGTCTCAGCATCTGTTTTGATCCTTTGTGGGCTGGAACATCTCAGAAGACAGCTATGCTAGACTCCTGTCTGCAGGCATAGCAGGTTGTCCTTGTTAGTGTCAGGGGTTATCTCTCTCCCATGGGGTGGGTCTCAGGTTGGTCCAGGGATTGGTTGGACATTCCCTCCATCTCTGCTCTTTCTTTATCCCCGCAGATCTTGTAGGCAGGGTAAGTTTTTGTGGATGGGTTGGTATTCCACCTTCCTCCACTAGGAGTCTAGTCTAGTTAAAGGGTGGCCTCCTCAGTCTCCATGACTGCCACTACTAAGGGTCTCAGCTAGAGTAACCTCCAGATCCTCCCTGGAGCCTGCCCTGTCGTAGGTCTCCAGCTTGTCGCAGAAGTAACCCCTCCCACAGTCTCTCTTTTCTATGAAAGCTCTCTGTCCTTCCACCCCTGCTCTCCCCATATCTGCTCCCTACCCTTGCTTGCCTCCGTATTTCCTCTCCTCTCCTGTTCTGTGTCTTCAACTACTTCCGGTGCTTATTCTATTTCCCTTTCTGAGTGAAGTTCAAGCATTCTCGCTTGACCTTCCTGTTAGTTAGCTTCTTTGGGACTGTGAATTGCAGTATGGTTATTCTGTGCTATTTGGCTAAATCTGCTTGTAAGTGAGTACATACCATGTGTGTCTTTTTGGTTGTGGGTTACCCCACTCAGGATGTTATTCTGTGCTATTTGGCTAAATCTGCTTGTAAGTGAGTACATACCATGTGTGTCTTTTTGGTTGTGGGTTACCCCACTCAGGATGGTCTTTTCTAGTTCCATCCATTTGCCTGCAAATTTCATGATTTCCTTGTTTTTAATAGCTGGGTAGTATTCCATTGTATAAATGTACCACGTTTTCTTTATCCATTCTTTGGTTGAGGGACAACTTGGTTGTTTCCAGTTTCTGGCTATGATGAATAAAGCTGCTATGAACACAGTTGAACAAATGTCCTTCTGGTTTAGTGGAGCACCTTTTGGGTATATGCCCAGGAGTGGTATGGCTGGGTCTTGACGTAGAGCTATTCCCAATTTTCTGAGAAATCTCCAGATTGATTTCCAAAGTGAATGTACCAGTTTGTACTTCCATCAGCAATGGAGTAAGGTTCCCCTATCTCCATATCCTTGCCAGCATGTGTTGTCACTTGAGTTTTTGATCTTAAGATGTAAGATGGAATTTCAGAGTCATTTTGATTTGCTTTTCCCTGATGACTAAGGATGTTGAACATTTCTTTAATGTTTCTCAGCCATTCAAGATTCCTCCATTGAGAATTCTCTGTTTAGCTCTGTACTCCATTTTTAAATTGGATTATTTGGCTTGTTGGTGTTTAACTTCTGGAGGTTTGAACTTATATTGAAGGCCATGGATACTTTTTGATAATTCAACTTTGGATTCTGAATTTTTTATTTAATTGTGCATGATATCTTTCCAGTGTGATTACTAAGCCTTTTAATCATATTTTTCTTCTATTCTCTTATACATTACATCCCAACTGCAGTTTCTCCTTCCTCTACTCTTCCCAGTGTTTTCTCTCACCTCACTTCTCCCCCGAATCTACTCCTCCTCTCTTTCCTTTCAGAAAAGAGTAAGTCGCCCAGGGATATCAACCAAACACGGCATAACAAGTTGCAATAGGTCTAGGCACAAACCCCTCATATCAAGGCTGGATGCAGCAAACCAGTAGGAGAAAAAGGGTCTCAAGAGCAGGTGAAAGAGTCTGAGACACCTCCATTCTCACTGTTAGGAGTTCCACAAGAAGACCCAGTTATGCAATCATAATGTATTTGCAGAGGACCTAGCTCTGACCCATACAGGGTCCATGGTTGTCTTTTTAGTCTCTGTGATCCCCTGTGAGTCCTGCTTAGTTGATTCTGTAGGCTTTGTTCTTGTTGTGTCCTTGACCCCTCCGGCTCCTGAAATCCCATCCCCATCCACATCTTCTGCAGGGATTCCCTGGCTCCTCCTAGTGTTTGGTTGTGGGTCTCTGCATCTGTTTTCATCAGTTGCTTGATGACACCTCTCTGATGACAGTTAGGCTAGGCACCGGTCTATGAATATTGCAGTGTACCATTGGTAATTATTTCATTGAATTTTCCCCAAGTCATGGTTACTTATATCCTGGGTCTCTGGTGTCCAGCCTCCAGTTTCTGGCCATCCAGGCAGTGTCAGGCATGGGCTCCCTCTCAAGGCATGAGCCTTAAGTTGGACCAGTCATTGGTTGGCCACACCCATAAGTTCTGTGCCACCATTGCCCCAGCACATCTTGCAGGCAGGACAGATTGTAGGACACAAGTTTTGTGCCTGAGTTGGTGTCCCAGTCCCACGACTTGAAGCCTTGTCTGTTTATAGAAGATGGACAGTTCAGGCTTCACATCCCCTATTACTAGGAGTCTTCTTCAGTCTCAAAAGACTCTAGAAAGTTTCCACATCATCCCCCAAATGGCCCCTAATCTCTCCCAGTACTCTCCCCCACCTGATTCTTCCTGTTCCATTCCTACTCATCCCCAGTCTTGCAAAATCTATTTCTCCTTCTTGAGTTTTCTTGAGTCATCCTTGTTGTTTAGCCTCTCTGGGTCTGTGGATAATAGTATGATTATCCTTAAGTTAAGTGAGTATGTACGATGTTTGTCTTTCTAGTTCTGGGTTACCTCACTCAGGATGATTTTTTTTTCTAGTTCTCTCTATTATCCTGAAAGTTTCATGATGCCATTGCATTTAATAGCTGAGTAATAGTCCATTGTGTACTTGTATTGCATTATCTTTATCCATTCTTTAGTTGAGGGACATCTAGGTTGCTTTCAGTTTCTGGATATTATGAATAAAGCTGCAATGAACATAGTTGAGCAAGTGTCTTTGTGCTGTAGTGGAGCATATTTTGGGTATATGCCCAGAAGTGGTATGGCTGTGTCTTGAGGTAGATCTATTTCCAATTTCCTGAGAAACTGTCATATTGATTTTTAAAGTGGCTGTACACGTTTGCATTCCAATCAGCAATGTATGAGTGTTTCTTTTGCTCCACATCCTAGCCAGTATAGATAGTCACTTGTGTTTTTAATTGTAGCCATCCTGATAGGTGTAGTTGGAATTTCAGGCCCCTTTTGATTTGCATTTCCCTGATGGCTAAGGATGTTGAACAGTTTTTTAAGTGTTTCTCAGCCATTTGAGATTCCCGTTGAGAATTCTCTGTTAAGATCTGTACCCCATTTTAAATGGGATTATGTTTGTTGATATCTAGTTTGTTGAGTTATAACCCCTCTGTTGGATTTAGAGTTGTTAAATATCTTTTCACAAAAGTGTCCTATTGATGATATCCTTTGTCTTACAGAAGGCTTTAAGTTTTGTGAGGTCCCATTTATTAATTGTTGATATAAGTGTCTGAGTTAACCGTGTTCTGTTCAGGGCGTTGTCTCCTGTGCCAATGTGTTCAGTGCTATTCCCCATTTTCTCTTCTATCAGGTTCAGTGTGCCTGGTTTCATGTTGAGGTTTTTGATCCATTTAGACTTGAGTTTTATTCAGAGTGATAGATAAAGATAAGTTTACATTTTTCTACATGCAGACATCCATTTAGATCAGCACCACTTGTTAAAGATGCTGTCTTTTTCCTATTGAGCACTTTTGGCTTCTTTTTAAAAATCAGGTGTTGGCCTGATGAGGTGCTATACACCTGTAATCACAGCACTCCTGAGGCAGAGGCGGATGCCTGTGAGTTCAAGGCTAGCCTTGTCTACACAGTGAGTCCTGGACAGCCAGGGCTACATAGAAAAACCATGCCTCACAAAACAACAACAAAAAAATCAAGTGTCTACAGGTGTGTATATTTATGTCCAGCTCTTTGATTTGATTCCATTGATCAGCCCGTCTGTTTTTATGCCAGTACCATGTAGTTTTTGTTACTATACTTTGTAGGACAAGTTGAACTCAGGGATGGCTATACCTCTAGCAGTTCTTGTGTTGTTCAGGATTGTTTTAGCTAATCTGTTTTTTTTTTTTTCCACATGAAGTTGAGCGTTGTTCTTTCAAGGTGTGTAAAGAATTGTATCTATGCAATTAGAAATTAGTCTGCAGTTTTCTCTTTGTTGAACCTTTGTGTGATTTAGGTATCAGGGAGAGCATGGCCTCATAAAAATGAATTTGGCAGTGTTCCTTCTCTTTCTGTGTGCTAAAACCATTTGAGCTGGGCTTTTTTTTTTTTGTGGGGGAGGGAGACTTTTAATGAGTGCTTTTATTTCCTTAGAGGTTATAAGTTTATTTAAATTGTTTATTTGACCTTGATTGAACTTTGGTAATGGGTATTTATTGAGAAAAATTTTTATTTCTTTTAGATTTTCCAAATTTGTGGAGTATAAGTTTTTAAAGTATTACCTAATGACTCTTCGGATTTACTTAGCATCTCTTGTTATGTTCTCTCCTTTTTGTTTCTGACTTTGTTCATCTGCATATTCTCTTTCTGTCTTTCAGTTTTCATTTGGATAAGGGTTTATCTATCTTGTGGATTTTCTCAAAGAACCAACTTTTTTTTTCATTGATTCTTTGTATTGTTGTCTTTGTTTCTATTTTATCGATTTCTGCCCTAAGTTTGTGAAAGATATTGTTTAAATTGACTTTATCATGGGATGTCTTGTTTTCTCCATCTATGGTGATTGAAAGTTTTGCTGGGTATAGTAGTCTGGTGTCTGTGGTTTCTTAAGAGTCTGCTGACCATCTGTTCAGGCCCTTTTGGCTTTTAGAGTCTATTGAGCAGTCAGGTGTAATTCTAATGGGTCTGCATTTATTTGCTGCTTAACCACTTCTCCTTGCAGCTCACTATTCTTTCTGTGTTCTGTTTGCTAAGTGTTTTGATTATTATGTGGTGTGGGAACTTTCTTTTCTGGTCCAATCTATTTGGTGTTCTGCAAGCTTCTTGTACCTTTATAGGCATGTTCTTCTTTAGGTTAGGAAAATTTTCTTCTATGTTTTTGTTGAAAATATATTCTGGTCTTTCACCTGGGCTGTTTTTCCTTCTTCTATTCTTATTATTTTTAGGTTTGGTTTTTTTATAGTTCCCCAGATTTCCTGAATATTGCATGTCAGGAATTTTTTTTTTTTTTTTTTAGATTAACATTTTCTTTGATTTCCTAGCACTCTGGGAGGCAGAGGAAGGTGGATCTCTGTGAATTTGAAGCCAGCTTGGTCTACAAAGTGAGTCCAAGACAGCCAAGGTTACGTTGAGAATCCCTGTCTCAATAAAATAAAACAAAACAATAACAGCAACAACAAAAAACCATTTTCTTTGAGTGGTGTAACTATTTTCTTCTGTCGTATCTTCAATGCCTGAGATTCTCTCTTCCATCTTGTATATTCTGTTGGTAATGTTTGCATCTGTAGTTCCTGGTTGTTTAACTAAATTTTCCATTTCCAGAATGTCCTCAGTTTGTATTTTCTTTATTGCTCCTATTTCCATCTTTCAGGTCTTGAACAGTTTTATTCATTTTCTTCAGTTGTTAATTCATTTCTTTCTTGGCTTTTTTAAAGGGTCTCATTCATTTTTTGTTTGTCTTTTTCTCAATTGCTTGAAGGAATTCATCATTTTCCCCTTTAAAGACTTCTACAATCTCCACAAAGTTGGTTTTAACATCATTTTCTTGTGCTTCAACTGTGTTGAATATTCAGGGTTTGTTTTGGGAGGATAACTGGATTCTGGTGATGACATATTCTCTTGCTGTTGGCTGTGCTCTTCCAATGAAGTCCAGGCATCTGGTTTAAAGACGGTCTAGGTGCTGATTTGTGTGTTGGTCTTGGTTGGATGGGTGTTTTGTCCCTTGGTTACTGTGTCCTCTCTGGTCTTCTGGCCAGTGCTGGAGTAGAGAGGCTCCACCCAAGTTGGAGGCTGGAGTTCTGGTAGCCGGGACATGGCCTCTGGTCCAGCAGGGTGTCCTCCACTGGACTGTGGTTCTGGCTGTGGATGTGCTCTCTGGGGTCTGTCCTTCTATGTGGCCTCTGGTAGAACAGGGGACTTCTGTCTGAGTTGTGGTCATAAGCATAATTTTTACTGCTGCCGAGTACAGAATCTTCAGACTTTCTGTATTCAAACAACCTGTGGTTGTTAAGCATGCCTTTTCTGATATTACTCCAGATCCATGGAATTTCTATATATAATACCTGAAAATCTGAATTTAATAGATTTCTCCAGATGATTACATATGTGCACTGAAGTTTGGAACCACTGTTCTGAAGAATATGCTATTATTTAACCTTTTCTACAGTGCTAGAGACTTGGGTGAGTTTCAACTTACTCGTTTTGTGTAAGTAAAGCTATGAATATCTTCATACAAGCTCTCATTTCCATAAACTGTACTTTTAGGATTCACATCCAGATGTGAAACTGCCCATATTGTGTGTCCCAGATACACTGTTATATGTGCTTTACAGCCGATCCTCACAACAATTTCATAAGGTCATTACTAACTTCAACTTTCTACACAGGATGAAATCAGGAAAGTTGCATAATTTGTCCGAAGTTATAGTTAGAAACAGATCTAAGATTCAAATTCAGGGATTTCTGATCCTAAAGGTCGTTTGTAGTGCTGTTTTGCTTCTTAGTTACATAAGGAACAATGTCCATCCTGGGTTAAAGAATGAAAATAGCAATATACTTTAGTATAAAAATAGTACTTTTCCTGTAAAATTTTATACCACCACGTCTCCATTCTAACAGTTCTCAGTTTTGCCTTTCTATATTGACAGCGTCATACTACAGGCAATATTTTGCTTTCATTTTTTTCCCCTTGATAATACACAAATAGTAAAATGAATGTTAAATAAATTAAGATATTTCAAAAATATTTTTTGTGAACCATTTTACTTTGAAATAGTGCAATTGTCCTATAAAAATTCCTTTTTTTTGTATTAAAGGTTTTGTGTATGTCTGTGTATGTGACCCAATGAGTTTAGTTAGGATTTCTTACAGGAGCACAGGTGAGGGGTTATTTATAGAATGGGTGATTTGCCAGTGTTTATACCATTAAAGAAAACACCCTCCCTCTCCTTTGCAACCATTAACTGCCTATAAGTAAGTCCTTAGGGAGGTACACAGTTCCTAAGCTCCGCTGTTTCCCACGCATTTCTTGGGTTTTTAATGTTATTGAACATCTGTTATCTCTAAAAATGGCTTAAAAATTTGTCCATTCCATGTCTCCACATTAATGGTGTGTGCTTTTCATCTTTTCTCACTCACACAAAGAAGGAGAATACAGAGCTTGCAGCTCTTCTTCTTCTTCTTTTTTTAAATAATCTATCTTTTCCAAGCCAATAGATCTGAAAGTCTAGTAAAATGAAGACTCAGGCGGTACACCCTCGGAACATTTTCATTTCCTCTTTTGGTGCTGACTTTGTGACCCTTGAGCATCCTTTGGCTGCTGTTACCTGAAACCCAGAACTCCATTAGGTTTTATCCTGTATCAGCAATTTTTTTTTGTATTTTATTTTTATCCTCTCCATGAAGATGGCCCTATTAGCTACTTCTGTGTTGTTGTAACAAATAGATAGCAGAAACAAGTGATGGCGGGAGCTGTATGAGTGGAAGACTTTTGTTTCATCATCACAAAGGAAAAGAAGGCACAAAAGAGTGGCTCTGTTTGTGGCAGCAGGAGAGGAGACAGGCGCTGGTCAGGAAGCAGAGGGAGCAAGACCGGAACCAGAGGCAGATGGACCTTTAAAGACCTGCTCCTGGCAATCAGTTTTCATCAGCTGGACCTCTCCTCCTAAATCTCCATAGCCTGCTAAAACAGAACCATAAGCTTAGGATAAAGAGTTCAAAACATTAGCCTGTGAGAGACATTTTAAATCCAGACAATAACACTCATTTTCATTAATGAGAAATAAGCAAGGTTGGGGGGGGGATCTGAGTCCTGATGTTTAAGGTCTTTACTCAGTGGATAGCCCTAGTTAAGCTATTTAACTTCTTTGTGCTTTGGTTTCTGCATTCATACGATATCTATAACTATATCTATATCATCTATATATCTGCACATATATCTACATCTGTTGAGTTACAAGATAACTCGCACTCCTTATCTATAGTGTCAGGAATTCGTGTTCAGATTTGGTCTGAAAATATTACCTGGAATACTAATACTTAGAGATAGTTCATCAATTTAAATAACTTTTATGGTGTCTATCATTATTCTAGTTATCAGTTTCTGTCAGTTTTTTTAAATTGTACCTTAATTATAAATTAAGTTTTACCTTAGGCACATTTGGTACCATTTGAAATTTTTTTTTTTTCTTCAGATCACACCTGCTGTGGATAAGGAAAATAGTGTAACTTAGATCAGGCAGCAGAGGGAGAAAATGCTTACTTTTGTTGATATGCGTCCATGATTGTATAAAGAATAAGCCAACACATATTCTTAATTATAAACCTAATGATAACTATAACATACTTACTTGACTGGGAAACTTGGATATTTGCATTGTGCCAGAGGTGAGTGTGTGCATGTGTGTGTGACTGCATGAGCATGTGCACCATATAACGTGTGTGGAGGTCAGCAGACAGCTTGAAGGAGTTGATTCTTTAGTTTCACCCAGGGGTCTAAGTCAGGTCAGTCTTGGTCACAGGTGCTTTTACCTGCTGAGCCAGCTCACCCGTCCATTGTGACATTTTTAAAAAGAGACTAAGGATCAGTTATGTTCTACAATTCCATCAGTTTGGGGTTGGTTTGATGTTTTTTGCGCGATGAGAATGAGGCTCTCAGTCTTTGACAGGATGTCGCTGAGGGTACTGTGTTCTTCCCTTGCTCCCTGTTGGACGGGGTGCCACTCCGGTTGCTACACTGTCGACGAGTTTCGACCACTTGATTATGACTGGAGCCTGTCAAACTTCTGTTTATACAGTTACTCTTTCTTCTTCCAATAACCTTCTTGTGGGGTTGTACTTTCAAACTATGTAAATATCTTTTTCCTCATCAAAATTTTTAAAAACTCATGTTAATTGGAATGCATATATTATTTTATATGCTGGCGTGCATCACAGACATTACTTTTGGCATATACGTCATTCAGGACCTCGTGACAGCCCTGTTGAGATGCCTTCACTGAACCATTCTCTGAGTGTCTCCTTACTTCCAGCATTTGAAAATGCTCCAGTGCTCTCTCATTTCTCCAGTGAGACAGTACCTTTTATTGGAAGATAATAAGTACAGCTCAGATTTTGGTAATGGGTATATTCATGACTTTAGCAACGTCACCTCTCCTAGTTGCTCTCAGCCAGTGGTGAAAATTTGCATATATTTATTCACACAGAAGTGAACTATGTCTGTCTATAGTTACTAAAAACCCTGAAGCTGTTTTTCCTTTTCTTCATGTGTTTGTGTGTGGTATGGGTTTTATATGTATGGTGTGTGTGTGTGTGTGTGTGTGTATGTTGGTAACCTGCCTCCATCACCCTCCACCTTATTCTTTTGAGGCAGGGTCTCTTAATCAATCCCAGAGCTCGCTGATCACCAGCCAGCTTGGTCCTGGGATCCCCTGTCTCCACCTTTTTTTTTTAAGGTTTTTTTTAATTTTTTAAATATTAGTTACAGTTTATTAAATTTGTATTCCAGCTGTAGCCCCTCCCTCATGCCCTCCCAATCCCACCCTCCATCCCTCATCTTCTTCCTGCCCCTTTCCAAGTCCACAGATAGGGGAGGTCCTCCTCCCCTTCCATCTGACCCTAGCTTATCAGGTTTCTTCAGGACTGGCTGTAATGTCTTCCTCTATGGCCTAGGAAGGCTGCTCCTCCCTCTGGGGGGGGGTGGAGGTCAAAGAGCCAGCCATTGAGTTCATGTCAGAAATAGTCCTTGTTCCCTTTACTAGGGTAGCCACTTGGATATTGAGCAGGGGTTCTAGGTTATATCCATACATAGTCCTTGGTTGGAAATACAGTCTCATAAAAGACCCCTGTGCCCAGATATATTAGGTCCTTGAGGAGCTCCTGTCCTCTCCAGGTCATACTAACTCCCCTTTCTTTCATATGATTCCCTGCACTCTGCCGAAGGTTTGGTTATGAGTCTCAGCATCTGCTTTGATACGCTGCTGGGTAGAGTCTTTCAGAGACCCTCTGTGGTAGGCTCCTGTCCTGTTACTTGTTTTCTCTTACTTTCAATGTCCATTCCATTTGTCTTTCTAAGTGAGGATTGATCATCTTAGACTGGGACCTCATGAAACTGAAAAGCTTCTGTAAAGCAAAAGACACTGTCGTCAGAACAAAACGACAGCCTACTCACTGGGAAAGGATCTTCACCAACCCTATATCTGACAGAGGGCTGATATCCAGAATATATAAAGAACTAAAGAAGTTAAAAAGCAATAAATCAAGCAATCCAATTAAAAAAAAATGGGGTATGGAGCTAAACGGAGAATTCTCTGTAGAGGAACATTGAATGGCAGAGAAACACTTAAAGAGATGCTCAATGTCTCCACCTTCTGAGACAGGAATTACAAGCAAACTTTCACACCCACATTCCACTTATGTTATTCTGGGGAATCAAACTTGTTTCTCTTATTTTAAAAAGCTTTATTTGGAGTTCCTTAAAGGCTCTCCCTTCCAACTCTCCACCCCTAGGTAGGAGAGAGAAGGTCAGTGGGGAGGGGGAAAGCAGACCCCTTTACTTCTCCCTGCTGTTTAGGGCTGATGGGTTCTTTTCTTTTTCCTACTGTTTTTTATTATTTTATTTTTCACAATTTGTTCATTTTTATAATCCCAATTGTAGACCCTCCCTCAACTCCTCCTCATCCCACCTTTTATCCCTCTTTTCCCCATCCCCTTCCTCTAGTCCACTGAAAGGGGGAGTTCACCTCCCCTGCCCTCTGCTCCTAGCTTATAGGCAGCTCAGTCTCCATGTGGGATTTTGAGTAATGGGATCAGGGACTGCCTCTGTCATGAACTCAGTTGCCTGCTCTTTGATCACTTCCTCCTGGTGATGCTGCCTTGCCAGGCTATAGAGGAAGAGGATCCAGGCAGTCCTGGTGGGGGATGGGTTCTTTTAGGGCTATATTAACTCCTGTCAACAGTAAAGGCAGCCAGCAGTCTCCCTCAAGCCACTGCTCCCTGAAGCATCTCTCTCTGCCTGTCTGCTCCAAAGCAGCCACACTGCATGCCACACTTTCTCGCTCTGGGCTCTCATATTTATATCCGAAGAGCCCTAGACATGCCCCTCTCTGTGCTGCACGAGGCAGGGTGTTACTAGCTGTCCAAGGCCACGCCCCACACAAGACAATTAGCTGTGGACAAACTGAAGCCCAACTAAAATCCCACACTTGGGATTAAAACAAAAACATATTTACATAACATAACTGAGTTTACAAAGAGCACAAAACCTCCATTACACAGCCTCTCATCTTTTTCTTGTGTGGCCAGTGCTTTCATTGCTGAGCCAGTTCCATAGAGTCACACCTGGACTTTTTTTATGCAGATTCTAATTCTTACCCCGTTCTACACACAAAAGCAATTGTAGTTTTTCCTTTCTTGCATTTGTAACCTACTTTATCTTTCCCAAGATTTTATTTCTTTTGTGTATACACTTACTTGATAGAACTCCTCTTGTACAGGCAGCCTTCTCCACTGCTATCACCTTTCCTTCTGTAATGGTCTCCTACCCCTTTTAGGCATTGTCTCCTTGTGTTAGGCTGCTCTTATGCCTAGATGCCTTTCTGTGCATTTCAGGCTATGACTTCCTACGGTGATCCACAGTTACAGGGAAATACCCACTTCAGTCTGCGTGGGCTCAGACTTCATGTTTGCTGTCTTACACCACTTGAACTCTGGTATCAGGATGTTCCCCTCCATCAACACCATGGAACCGAGGGGCCTCTCCTGTTCTTCCAGCACTCCATGGGAGATGCTTTCTTTCTTACTTAGACTCTGCTACTCCACACTGGGTTGTCTCGGGTTTAGACAATTTCTAATCCTTGTTTGGACTCCTGATATGTGACCGTAGGCTGTTGCAGCTTTGTTTTATGTTTTTAATCACTGTTGTGAATGCTAACATTTCTCTTCCCTACTTGATAATAGTGTTGGGACTAAATTGTTCCTGAAAAAGAAAGAAAAATGTAGAGAAAGAAGTGGGAGGGGAGGAGAAAGAGGTCCTAGGGGAAGAAAGTGTTTTGGATGATAATGATGCTGATGAAATTCATCAGGCTCTGGACAGTTAAGAAGTTTGGATAAGGCTGGAGCGATGGCTCAGAGGCTCCTCTTCCAGAGGTCCTAAGTTCAAGTCCCAGCAACCACACAGTGGCTCATAGGCATCTATAATGAGATCTGGTGCCCTCTTCTGGCCTTCAGGCATACATGCAGGCAGAACACTGTATACATAATAAATAAATAAATAAATAAATAAATAAATAAATAAATAGCTAGACAGATAAATGTATGTTAAAAGAAAAAAGAAGTTTGGGTAATTGTGACCAAAGTTTGAATGCTTTGTAGCTTCTCTAGTCTTTTCTTTTTACAGTTTGGAAGACAAAGAATGATAATTTTAATAAGCCAGCCAGCACTTTGCTTTTTTTTTTTTTAACTTAAAAAAATATATATATTATTAAGGACATGGAGTGACCTCCAGACCTCCAGAGAGAGAAAAATCACACACACACAGACACACACACACACACACACACACACACACACACTATTTAGCTGAAAGTCTCTGTCATAATTGCAAGAGAAATGCACACTCAAGAATTTCAGTAAGTTGATGCTAATGCCAAAAAGACTCATGAAAGCATTGAGATAGTAGCTGTCATTTACAAGTAGGTTGAGTTTGCAGAATATGATAAGAGGATTTCAGCAAGTGGGTTCCTGTTATGTGATATTCCCATTATGATTTTTAAAATGTAGCATTAATGTTATGTCAGAAGATCGATAAAATGTGTTTTTAAAATGGTAAATCTGCACAAGTCTTATAAAAATGATTGCTCCAAATGATCCAGGACAGTAAGTAATTCATCCTGGGATTTCTCAGGCTTTAAATTATTACTAGGAATTTATATTCTAAGGAATAAATCTAAGCAAAGAGACTTCCAGGAAGCTCTTTAGTAAACATTTGGTGTAGCTGAAAAATAACACCGTTATTTGCAAAAAGTGGGAAAAAATAGTTGGGAGCATTGCAGACACAATTTATTGCAGTTATATCCTGTACTTTAAAAGACCATTCTACTTTTCATGCCAAATTTAGGAAAATAAACAGCAGTCAGTATGATCAGTTGCTGCTCCCTTCTCTAGGTTTGGGAAACAAGCACAGTGGAAAGATGACCAGAAAGGAAATGAACCAGGCTTGCATTTACCTTTGCATATACAAAGTACTATGTAGGCATCCAAAGATTAAATGATTTTTATTCTTTCCCCACATTGTTGTTTTCTTATCGTTAACACCTGCAATGGAGTATTACCCTTTCCTAGTATTGCATTAATATTTACATTTTCTGTTTTCATGAGGTCCTTGGGATACCACACAAATGCAGTGTGTGTGTGTGTGTGTGTGTGTGTGTGTGTGTGTAGGTTAGAGGACCACCTTGGTGTTGGTCATTCCTTTCCATCTTGTCTGAGACAGGGTGGAAACATATCTAGATGGTTCCATTAATTATATTATGTGTTTTAGGTCAATGAAAATACCATTTGGAAACTTGTTTTGGACTCTATGGGTCCTGACCCGACCCCAGAATGTTAATCTGCACTCACAAGTTTGTATAGATTCATACACAGTCTAAGACACCTTTTCTTCTTCTAGTAGTTCCCATTTCCGGTTTCCCTGATTCTTCTCTCTGTAATCACTGTCTTTGATACTCTGATTGTTTTTCCTCCGCAGCTGTGTCATGTTGTCCCAGTGGAAAGGAGAAAATGCTGTGTGAGTAAAGAGGAAATGGAAGGAGCAGGGAGGTTCAGAGAAAGTGACATGGTTTGGCTCTGGGTTTCTCAGTTTAATTCTTGTGGTTTGTGGTCAGATATCCACACAGTCAGATCATCTGTCTTGTAAGAGTGAGAGTACCTGTCCCATGGGTAGATGGCCACAGCCTAGAAAAGGAGACAAGCTTCTCTACATGGATTGAGAGAGCTCTCCTTTTTGGTTCCTGGAGCTTATTCAGAGGGTGAGCTTGTGCTTTTAAGCTGCTTTAGAAACAGTATTTATAAATGAGGATTTTGAAAGAATTCTCTGTGTTTTACAATTATCCATCACACATTTTGCTCATATTTTAAGATTCCCTCTCGCCCCCCCCCACCCTTTTTTGCAAATTTTGGCTGTTTTCCAGGTCTGACAGTTGGTGGATACGCTTCAGGAGAGAGAAGGAAATTTCCCCTGCTTATCTACTCTCTTCCTCCTGCCCAAGATAATGTGTCTGTCAATTGTGACCTGATTTTGAAATAGTTTATTAAATGGAGGGATGTATGATGTTATTTAAAATGTTGGTGTGACATTGACTTTTAGTCCTTCACAGTGAGCTCTTGAGTAGATTCTCTTGGTGAACCAATGCCTTGGGATTTCAGAAATTCTCAACTCCTCTGGGGGATTTTGATTCAGCATTAACATTTACTCAGGAAATTAAGCAGTTTTTTTTTTTTTTTTAAGAAAATGAAACTGACTTTTTTGGTGTTTTTTTTTTTTTTTTGCCATGAAAACATTATTTTGGAAACGTGTTGATTTTGTAGATGTGGAAACTTCCTTGTATTGTTAGCTAATAGGCTACTTAAGAAAAATAAACGAATGTAGTACTTAACTATGGCAATAAATGCTATCTACCAATAAGTTGATATTTTTCTCCTTTTATGTTGAATTTAACATATATACAATAGATAATAATTTACACTTTTTAATTTGTAATTTTTTAATCTAAAGTTGGGGGAAGAATCTAAAAGATTTCATTTTCTTATTAGAAATGACTCGTTGTCATTATTAAGCAAGGTCTTCCTATGCAGTCCAGGCAGGCCATACCTCCTTGCCTCAGTCTCTAGAGAGCTTGCACCATCATATATGATGAAATTACATAATTTTTGAAAAGAATTTTTCTTGACTTTAAAAACTGTTATTCTTAAAAATCCATCCTAAATTTATGTATGGAATTCATTCCTTTTCCTATACTATGGACATAGTTTTCGCACTGATCTTTAGAATATCTCCCTCTGTACCAATGGTTCTCAACCTTCCCAACGCTGTGACCCTTTAATGCAGTTCTCCATGTTGTGGCCACCCCATAACCATTAAATTGTCTTTATTGCTTACTTCACAACTGTAATTTTGCTACTGTTATGAATCATATTGTAAATATCTGATATGCAGGACTTCTGATATGTGTGTGATCCTAATGAGGAGCCGGAGTTTGAGAATCACTGCTCTAAATGAATGTAGGGATTCTCCTATCTCTCTGCTCTGCTACTTGTGTGACTTCTCTGTGTTAGGAAACTACAGTGGGCCACTGATTCTTTTCTTTCCCACATACACCCATTCACTGTCATCATTTTCGGCACCTAGTTGGCCAGTCCATGTCTTCTGTTGCCTCGGAAGGAGTAGCTCCAAAGCATCTTGTTTGTTGATTTAGAAATGTATTACTGCCTCTTTATTGAATGAAGTCCAAACTTCTGGGCTTATTAATTGAGGCCTTTTGTGACCTGTATCCTTTAATACCTTCCTCCATTTATTTAATCAGTTCTTTGTAGTGTTCTTCTGCAAATGACTGAAGGATTCCCTAGCTTGAGGAGTATCAGCAGGAATTCAGAGCTTTCTATGGTTGCTCGCCTGGAGCAGCCATCTTTCTCTTGCATGCTCAGTGAATCTAGTTCATCATGACAGACTCCTGACTTCACCATCTCTGGAAAGCTTTGCCTGACCTTTGTCTTTGGTACTTCCTTGGCACTTTGAATGTACACTGCTGTTTTTATCACTTAGAACATTGCATTGTAATCTATTTATTTATGTGCTTGCCATCTCACTAGAGCCTGAACTCCTTTAGGTCTGGAAGGCTGGCTTACTTACCTGCTGAAATTCTGTACTACTGTTTTTCTGCCTAAATCATGTAAGATATTCAGAAAATTACTTATTGAATAAGTATATGAGTAAGGAAGTATGTGATATGGCAGACACTAATGATGTGTGATTTCTACTATATCCTATGGGACTAATAATTGACTAAGAAAGAGCAATAACTAATTAGTTATGTTTTAGCAATGCCAGTGGTGAGAACATTTGAATATAGTTAGTTAGAACACCAGGTGTCTTAACTGCCTTGCATATATTAACTTACAGGATACTAAGACCTTGGGGAGCTTAATAACTCAACCAGCTAGCAGTGTTGGATTTTAAATCCAGGATTGCCTGACTCAAAAATCTATCGCTCTCCTCTCATCGATGAACATGATCAGAGGTGCAGGTGGGGGAGGAAACTCATTTTCAGACAAGGACAGTGAGTTATCTTAAGGTAAGGGTAAGTTTGGAATCATCATATCTTTTCACTCTGGGGTCTGGAGATGCCTAGGAGAGATTTTGGGGGGAGGTAGCAGTAAATCTGCACTCCTAGCAACTTTGAATTAATTGAAAAAAATGGATAAAGGTTTTTAAAATAGAGGAAAATTAAGCAACATAGAAGACATGAGAGATTATGGGATTTTAGTCAGTCCCTTTGTATCAGGTCTTAATATTCTTCTCAAGGGAATGCCCTCATCTGATTTTCCCTCAGATTCTTGAAGGTTCCATCATCTCATAACAGCACCAGAGGCTGGCGACCAAGCCTTTAATACATGGCCCTTTGGGTTTGGGTGGGTGGGGGACATTCTTCTGAGCTGTACAACCATTTTGATAGTCATAAAACACAAATACTGGCTGGTCAGATGGACGCTGATGTAAACTTCTGGAGAGTGCATTTGGACTATACACACCAGGGGGCTCAGTCTGTTAGAAGTTTCATTTAGTGCAAAGCTGTGAAGCAAAGCCTTTTCAGTATAGATTTCCTGTGGAGTTATTCCTACCACTCTGATTAATTTGTTAGGGATGCTACATAATTAGCACGCACAGTGAGAAGGACATTTAAAGGAGATGCAGTAGAACATTGGAGCTTGAATTCACGTGATGACCTTGCTTAATATGTCCTTCCCCTAAATCTTGTCTGATATTCATTTGGCTGCTCTTTAAGCTGTTTTGCTCTTGAATTCATCCATACATGTGTTTTTGAGACTGTTATTTATATTTCCAGGAAGGATTTTTCTTGCTTTTGATTAAAAAAAAAAACTTTTATTTAATGTGTGGGTGTCTATATGTGTCTCTGGTTAATTATGCAGGTGCCCATGGACGCCAGAATCCAGGGTATAGGTGTTTGTGAACTGCACATTGTGGGTGCTGAGAACCTAATTTGGAACCTCTGGGAGAGCAGCAAGTACTCTTAAACTTTGAGCGATCTCTCCAGGTCTATGTATTGGAATCTTTTTAAAGCTATAGAATATTAATCAGTATAAATACAAATAATTTACATATAGGACATATATATTAAGGTGTTAGCTCTTTAAGAGTAGGGAATAATGTCTTTTTAACTCTCATCCTCAACACAGGACTTGATAGTTTTGTAACTGCATGAAAGATCTAGAATTTAGTCATTCTGAAGCTGTCCTCTTTGTGCCTTGAGCCTGAAGGCAATTGGATCATTTATTCCTTTAGTGACCATATAATAAAGTGTAAAACCTATAACTATGATTCTAGAGCGAGTACCCTTAGGGGACTAAAGAAAGAGATGGAATGCTGGAGTGCAAAGGCAAGACAGGAATAGACTCTTTGAGGTTGCTTTGATGTACAGTGTTGAACTGTATTGTTACCTGGAGGTGTTGGGAGCAATAGGTGATTAAGACTAGATCAGGCTGGTTTGGGGACCAGACTGCGAAAATATCTAAGTCTGAAAACGAAGTCATGGAAGTCTCTCATTCTTCTCTGATGACACAGAAGCCCAGGAAGATTGGGAACCATTCAGAAGCGAGTGTCTAAGTTACAGGTGCCAGGAGGGAACTAAGGAGCTGAGGATCATTTTACCATAGCAGTGCTGAGAAAAAGGCAAGATGTCAGTAGTTAGGTAGACAAAGGGCCTGAGAACACAGAGGCTAACAGAGCAGAAGAAAGACTGAGCTTGAGCAAAGATGGACTTCTCTTGATTGTTGAGCTGTTTGTAAGTACAATTGAACTGTAATAGTTTTTGAGCAGAATTTCTCAACCTTGATTCTGCTAAGTTTGGGTATAATTTATTGTTGTGTATAGTGGGGCTGTCCTTTGCATTGTGGGATCAAAGCATCTCAAGGCAGTGTCAGATGGATATTGAAGTCACAACAAACCCAAACTAAAAGCAAAACCAGAATAGTAACTATTCTGGTTACTATTAACTATTACTATTACTCTTAACTATTAACTAGTAACTATTCTTGGTTTTACTAAATAAAACCAAGCCACAAAACAAAACGAAAAGAAGTAAGAAAACAACACAAAAACAACAAACTTACCGCTACATGCTGTGTCCCCTGGGAGGAAAAATTGCTTTTAGAGGTATATGACTGAATTGGCAGCTGCAGGCCAAAGAAAAGAGTAAAATTCTGGGTGATGGTGCATATTTGTAATTCCTGTACTCAATAGGATAAGTAAGAGAATCATGAGTTTGAAGTCAGCCTGGGGTATATATTGGGATCTTGTGTTAAAAACAACAACAAAAATAAACAGTGAGTAAACAATATTTCTCAGTAGTCCTATAAATGTTACATATTTTCATATGAATTTCAAAATGAATGAGGATTAAAAATAAGCTAGTTGTGAAAACTGGTTGTCAGAGATTTAAAAAAAAATCCAACTTTTGTGCTTGCAAATATGAACTACTGTGCCTGGCACGTGAACTATTTGAAATTGCAGTGGAGAAGTAGTGTTTGGAGAAAGGAGATTGGAGTTAATATAGTTAGGCATAGATTGGGGAGAATGTGGAAGGTCTACATGGGAGTCAGTCTGAAGCAAGGCAGGAATAAATGTTGGAAGAGCTCTTGGGTGGGATATATACATACATTCAGTGCTGAGAACTAAGCCCAGGCCTTGTGTGTGCCTGGGATGGGCGTAGTCTCAGGCACTGCTTTATATTTTAAAGTAAAGACAAGCAATCTATTGTTGATGAAAGTTTTGCTTATAGTGTGATATTTTATCTCTATTACCCACTGCCACTCCATTTCCATGCTCCCCTGGGGTATCCAGGGGATACCCCTGATCTGGATTGCACACTGATCTGGATTGGAGGGAATGAAGCTTAGCTAGGGCGGGTGAGTACAATGCAAAATCTTGGTCAGTGGAGAGTGCTTGAGGAACAGCCCTCTTGGGAGACAGCTTCAGTGAGACAGCTCATTTAATTGGGAGGGAACAAAAGCTACTGAAACCTTTGGGGAGTGAATAGAGGCTTTTGGGGTGAGTGTACATCACTGGCCAGGATCAGGGTGCTGGGAATGCCTTATTTGCATGAAGAAGAATCCCAGGAGCTTGCTGGGCATGGCCTTATAAGGAGAGAGGAAGTTTAACCTGGAACCTGGCTCCTAGGCTACATGACCACCTCAAGGGTGGCAGAGGTGGAGGCCATAAGGTGTATGTGTGCTAGGACATGCAGGCCCAGGGCAGGGAGAGTATGGTCTTACTCTTGCTGGTTTCAAGATGAGATTTTTGGGGTTTGGACATGCCTCAACATCACTCCTGCTCCAGGCTGGCTCTGCCAGGCGCATGGCTCCTCGGCCCTACAACCCATCATTGTCTACTTGACATCCACCAAGAAAATCTCTAGTGTGACAGTTCCTTTTGGTGGAATTGGAAATACTGCTGCTTCCAAAAGACTATTTTGTTACCAGTTGAAACTTCTCCACAAGTTCAGCATAGCTGCATATGAACTCTTCCCACTACTACTATTGCTTAGGTAAATATTAAATAAATAAACTTCCCATAAACTCCCTATTACATCTACCAGAGCAGCTGTTCCAAACCTTTCTCCACTCTCCTAAACTCCATTTTTGCTGTAGTCACAGAGATAACCCGATTTCTTATTTAGCTGAGGTTGAGGATAGTTGGACTCAAGTCTTCTGGAAATTTTCATGGCTTTTCCTTCTACTTCTAGTTTTCTTTCTTTTTCCTTGCATCTCTGAACCATACTAAGAATGTCTTGCTGTTTCTTCTGAGACTGATACTCCAACCAAGGATCATTCATGGAGATAACCTAGGACCCCTGCTCAGATGTAGCCCATGGCAGCTCAGTATCCAAGTGGATCCCCTAGTAAGGGGAACAGGGACTGTCTTTGACATGAACTCAGGGGCTGGCTCTTTGACCGCCTCCCCCTAATGGGAGGAGCAGCCTTGCCAGGCCACAGAGGAGGATAGTGCAGCCACTCCTGATGAGACCTGATAGACTAGGGTCAGATGGAAGGGAAGGAGGACCTCCCCTATCCATGGACTTGGAGAGAGACATAGGAGGAGATGAGGGAGGGTAGGTGAGATTGGGAGGGGAGAAGGGAGGGGCTACAACTGAGATACAAAGTGAATAAACTGTAATTAATATAAAAATAAAAATTATTATAAAAAAAGAATGCCTTGCTCATCTCAGGCAGATCTTTACATCCATGCTTCTGGTTTTAAAACTGTTTTTTTCTCCTTCAAGTCTGTATTAAGCAAAAAATCAAGTAATCCAATTAAAAAATGGGGTACAGAGCTAAACAGAGAATTCTCTGCAGAGGAATATCGAATGGCAGAGAAAAACTTAAAGAAATGCTCCACCTCATTAGCCATCAGGGAAATGCAAATCAAAACTACCCTAAGATTTCACCTTACACCTATCAGCATGGCTAAGTAAGATCAAAAACTCAAGAGACAACACATGCTGGAGAGGTTGTAGAGAAAGGGGAACCCTCTTCCACTGCTGGTGGGAATGTAAACTTGTACAACCACTCTGGAAATCAATCTGGCGCTTTCTCAGACAACTAGGAATAGCGCCTCCTCAGGATCCAGCCATACCACTCCTGGGCATATATCCAAAAGAGGCTCAAGTACACAAAAAGGACATTTGCTCAACCATGTTTGTAGCAGCCTTATTTGTAATAGCCAGAAGCTGGAAACAGCCCAGATGCTCCTCAGTGAAGGAATGGATGCACAAATTGTGGTATATCTACACAATGGAATATTACTCAGCAATAAAAAACAAGGAAATCATGAAATTTGCAGGTAAATGGTAGGATCTGGAAAAGATCATCCTGAGTGAGCTATCCCAGAAGCAGAAAGATGCACACAGTATATACTCACTCATATAGACATATAATATAGGATAAATCTACTAAAATCTGTACACCTAAAGAAACTAATCAAGAGGGAGGACTCTTGCTAAAATGCTCAATTCCTATCCAGAAAGGCAAAGAGGCTTGACATCAGAAGAAGGAGAAAAGAGGGAACAAGTCAGGAGCCTGACACAGAGGACCTCTGAAAAGCTCTGCCCTGCAAACTATCAATGTAGATGCTGAGACTTACGGGTAACCTTTGGGCAGAATGCAGGGAATCTTAGGAAAGAAGTGGGAAACAGAAGATATGGAGAGGACAGGAACTCCACAAGGAGAGCAACAGAACCAAAAAATCTGAGCACAGGGATCTTTCCTGAGACTGATATTCCAACCAAGGACTATGCATGGAGATAACCTAAGACCCCTGCACAGATGTAGCCCATGGCAGTTCAGTATCCAAGTGGATTCCATTGTAATAGGAACAGGGGGAAGCAGCATTACCAGGCCACAGAAGAAGACAATGCAGCCACTCCTGATGAGACCTAACTGACTAGGATCAGAAGGAAGGAAAAGAAGACCTCCCCTCTCAGTGGACTTGGGGAGGGGCATGCATGCAGAGGGTGGAGAAAGGGAGGGATTGGGACGGGAGGAGGGAGAGAACCACGGGGGGGGGGGATACAAAGAGAATAAAGTGTAATTAATAAAGAAAAAATAAAATAAAATATACCTTTCAAAAAAAAACCAAAAACAAAAAAATTTACCTTTAATTTACCTGTTTATCTGTATTTTTTTTCGTCTTTTCTTCTGTATTTCTGTTCAAGTTTTTCTTTTTCTTAACCAAGCAACAAACCAAAAAGAGACCCCTATTTTTTTCTTTTTCTCCTTGAGAGAATAGCCTTACCCTTGCCGGTTTTGTTATTGTTATTGTTCAAATCCTACTTCCTTCCTATCTTGCAGTTTTTATCTTCGGTTTCACTGCTATATAATTTGATCACTTGAAAAATAAAGAAGAGTCAGCACATACTGCTTTTTCTGCCTCCTCTTACCTTTCAAATTCATATGCTATTGAAACAGCTGTCTTAAATGTCACCACATGGTCTTTCCCCCACATCCTCATTTTCTGTGTTTCCCACCTGCATGTGATGTTATTAACTGTCTCTGAGACAATGTCTCACGCTATGGTTTAGCCTTCCCTAGAACTTGACATACAGCCAGGCTATCCTGGAATTCAGGAGCCTTCTGTGTTATCCTCCAGAGTGATGGCCCACAGGCATGTGCCACTGTGCCCAGCTTCTCTATTCATTAGGGTATTTACCTCCTTTGATCATTGTGATTTGATAGTAACCTACATATGCTTCTTTTTTTATCATTGTTCTTGTTTGGACTTTGATAGTTTTATCAACTGTAGGCATTTCCAAAGATCATATCACTGATTGTGTCGTTTTAAATATTTTATTTTCTTTGATAGTTACAGAAACCACATATGTATTAGCAACTTTCTAGTTTATATTCCTAATCCTATCCATTATCTTGACTTTCTTTTTTTGTATTTCCAAATATTAGATAACTGTCTGCTTTGTTATTGTGTTGTTACTTGAAACTCACTGTGACCAAGTCAAATAAAAGGCTTAGATGTGTCACAGAGAGTAGACTTACCTTATTTCCATTCCTTCAGATCTCACTGAAATGGGAAGTTAAAAATGTATTAACATACAGACACACAGATATTGGGATAGCTGATGAAAGAGCTTAACAAATTTTTGAAAGAAAGAAGGCAAGAGGAGGAACTGTAAGTGACTCAGTAGAGAGAAGATTGAAGTACCTGTGGAAGAAACGTGGATGAAAAGCAAGCCCTTTGGAGACTCATATTTGGAAGCTTTTGGTACCACAAAAGTTAGGAGTAAAATATGAAGCAGAAAATGAAGCTTGGTGGGAAATGCGGGAAACTTTAGATCAACCTTCATACCTTCCCCCAATTCCATGTGGTAATTTGGGCAATCTGTCAGTTCACTTCTCAAAACAAACAAACAAACAAATAAATAAAACAACTTTTAATTTTAGTGTAATAAGAAAGGTATTGTAACCTTAAAACAGGATAAATGCTTTGAAAAATAATTTATTTCTAAATTACAGACTTAAAGATAAGATCAAATAAGTCTAAAAGCAGTTTAACAGCAACAAAATCCACATGAGGAGATGGTAAGCCAAAGAGCAATGGCATAGGGAAGAAAGGAAGATCAGGATGAATACAACAAACTCAGTGTACGTGAGTCCATGTATTGGCACCCTTTGGTGGTTTTTCCAACATAGGCCTGCACTCAGTTATGTGACTCAATTTGGTCAATAGTGTTATAGAAAACTGATACAGCAGAGACCCAAAATGAATAAAACACTTCTAACTTCTGTCTGCAACTTCTGTGTTTATGATGAGAACATTCTCAAGAATGAGATTCATGGAACAGAACTCTGTTCTCCCTGATGCCATTGATTCAGTTAATGGTCGTCAGCCTTCTATACATTTTTTGGGGGGTGTCTAGTCAATACCAGAAAGAATGGTCACTCAAACCCAGACCAAAAAAAATCAGTGGGTATGCCTAGCAGACTCTGGAACAATTATAAACAGTCCTTGTTTTTTATGCAACAGAGATGCTTTGGGATGGTTTGTATAAAGTTTTGGGATAGTTTGTTTTGCTGTACCATTAATACACCTGAGAATGCAAACAGGGAACAGGAAAAGAAATGAATTGTCAAAGAGCTAAGATGATTTCTTGACATAGGAGGATATAAGCCTACAAGTGAAAAAGGTTTCTCCTTACCTGGTATAGGAATCAGAAAAGACTATCAGTCCATATTCTGAAATGTAGGAACATGCTGGATCAAAGAAAGATCCAAAAGGAGTCTTGAGGAAAGAGTATAACATAAAACAAAAGAAAACAAACTGAGTCACATAGAGATGACTGGACAATAGCAAGCCATCAGTTTTCAAAGTGACACTGGGAGGTAGAGGACAGTGGTACAGTGCTTGCAAAATTATGAGGAAAGTCATTTCGAACATATTTCTCCCTTTAGCTCAGAATATTAATTAGAGATGATGCCTGAAGAAAGAAACTGTAAGACTTGAAAAGACTGAAAAATATCTTCCATGTCCTTGTATAGACTGCTTCTGGAAAATGTATGTTCAGAGAACAAGGGAGAGAATAAGGAGAAAGATTAAGGAAAGAAAGGGCTCAAAAGGGGAGAACAGCAAAAAGAAATTTCAGGAAGGCAACTCATCCGTAGGCCGAGAGAGCAGTTAATACAGACTCAGAGAAAAATAGAAGGCTGTGAGAGCCTTGGGGGAGGGGAGTATAAAATAGAGACAATAGATTGTTGAGTGTGTTTAAATAGTTGGAAAAAATGTTGGACTTGCAAAAATAGTGATAGGTATATAGAAAAGCAAGCAAATGAAGCAAATGATAGTTAATTTCATAACAAGAACACCTTCATAAGAATGGAAATATATATTATGACTTAACAACAAAAAGTAGCATGTAGTTTATAGCAATGTCCTAAGTACTGTCTACTTAGTGTGTCTTAAATACCAACTAGTGACTTATGTGAGTTTTCATTTCAGGAAAAGAAAGTTTGTCAGTTGGGGAATAGGAATGGAGAGAAAGGAAGCATCCTCCAGCTTAAGGGAATCAGTCTCAAATACAACATAAATTAAGATGATAACCTTGAAAATAGAGATGTTTCATATCTGGATCAAATGTTCATATATTATGTTTAATATTTGGAACAATGTCATTTATAAGGCGTGAGGTTTGAGACGTGTTGGCAATTTTTTTTTTTTTTGTAGAGGGATAGAAGGTTTTAGATTTCATGAGCTGTGCAGTGTTTGCCTTTATAGGTTGAATGGACATGACAGTCCATGAATGAATGGGCATGGCTGTGATCCAGTAGTCTTTTGTTTACAAAGCAGATGGTGGACTGAAATTGGCTTCTGAGCCATATTTTCCAACCTCTGGATCAGAGGGTGAAAGGGATAGTGCAGGGATGTGTTTCTCTTGCTAATCCAAACTCATTTTTTTGGACTTGCTTGCTTGTCTTTTGTTACCGTTAATTATCAAGTGAATTGCCTACCCTGATACTGTAGCCAGTGTAACTCAGTGTTCTGTCCTAGAATATACTTCCAGCCTCTCTTTATTTTGTAATTTGTTCTTCATTTATTTAAACGACTCACTGTTCAGTTGGTGACCCGATTTCCTGTCTGTGCCTTATTCTGCTTTGCTAGAGTACTAATCTTTAGCATCTTAGTCTGGTAAAGTTGTTTGCTTTCAGGTTCTGTCTGAAAGAATTGCTCCTCTAAGAAACCATCCCTGGTTTCTCTCCACAAGGCTCAAATGCAGCCAACCAAGCAGCAGTGATTTGCTTCCCATTCTTCAGAGAGGTTGAATGTTGGAGTCTTTCTGGAATTTGAATCTCTCTCTCTATGTATATATCCATATGCTTAGTATATAATCATAAAATATTTTAAGCTTGATCAGGTTTTTTTTTTTTTTTCATCTGCAAATACTGTCTGTGGTTCTCAAGCAGTTTAAAGGTCATCCAGTGCAGCTTTCTCATCCTTGTTTTGCTTTAAGGGGTTAATGTTACTTCACATTACATCATTTTAGTCCTTAGGTCCCCTGATGCTTAGCAGAGAGTTTGAGAGTGTGACTCTCTCACTTTTAGTATTCTGAAGCAGTGCTCAGTGGATATTGATCTGAATGAATTAAATTAGGAGAGGTATACCCACATTGTTGATTCTTAGTTGAACAATTCTATATTTTTTAATAGAGAAAATTTGTATTCTGAAATTCACTCACTCCCTAGTCTTTGTTACGTGGTCTTATCATTACTTTTGTTTTCTCCTGCATTTCAGAGGAGGTACAGGGTTGGGGGGAACACAGGACTTAATGTTTCTGTTGATGGGAACTAAGCCATGTGTTTATACTGAGTCAGCTGCTGCAGACTCTGAATTCTCAGATGGTCAGCAGTGTTTAATTGAATTCCCAATATGTGCAAGGCCGCACCGGTGCTGTCACTCCAGGGAGGCATAACCATCTGGAAGAACTTTTTCAAGGAACCCACAGTATGAGAATATACCGCTTTGTGGCTAAATTAGAACGACACTAATTTTGTCAAAGTACATACCTGGCATAAATGCTGTCTTTTGCCTTTGCGTTCTCTTGCATTCTTTGAGTCTCCAAACAAAGGTGTCTTTGAAAAATGCTACAGATGGGATAGAATACTTTTTCCTTTATGCCTTTCCTTAATGATCAGTAATTTGTACAATATAAGGTTCTGATCTTTAAAATATTTTTCATTATCCTTTAACTTTTTTTTTTTTTCCTTTTTGAGAAGGATCTCATTTCATAGTCCAGGCTGGGCACAAGCTCAGCAGCTTACCGTCACCTCACTGTCCCTGCTCTCCCGGTACTCTCTCAAATATTAGCAGTGCAGTTCTTTTGTTCTCAAGTCTAGTGTCTTTTTGTTGTTCTATTTTGTGCAGTTTCTTTGATGGAAAACATGCTGTTGATGGTCCATGTTTATGGTTCTTTCTCTTTGTCTGGGTGATCTGTCTTTCTGCTCTCTTCTATCTTGCTTGATTTTTTTAAAATTTTGATGCTTTTCTACCCCCACATTTAATTACCTTCTCTCTTTGCATGTGAATACGCTCCAAGGTTATGCCTACCTTTCTTTTTTATAGTTTTTACACATTCAACTTCAGGTCTGGATATTTCCCAAATAACATGTGCTGAGTTCTATTTCAGTCTCCTGTCCTCAAATTTTCAGTTAACTGATGAACTTGGATATTGTGCTACTGCAATTATTTCTTAAAATTTTCCATACCCCATTTTCTACCCATTGTCCGCCCCACTTCACTCTTCTTTCAATGGTCCTGTTCACTTTTTGGTGTCTTAGACTCAGGCATCTCCTTATCTTTACGGGTTGCATCTTCAACTGGTTTCCCACAGAGATGACCCTGGGACTCTGAGGTTTTTGGGGTAAAGGTCTACGTCTGGTTTATTTATTTTTCCTGTTTGTAGCTCCTAGCAGTGCTCGGTAGATCTGCAGTGCATACTTGTGCCGTTTGCTAGGAGGATGACCGCTTGCCCTATTGGTTTGACTTGTGTAATCTCTATGAGGTTATTGTTTTTCTCTCTAGTCTCATTTTTAGTCTTTTTGGAGTCCAGGCCTGGTAATGCTTAATCTGGACTTGTAATGATCTGATTATCTTCATTGTCTCCTGTAGCAATTAGCCATGTGTGTTAGATACTCTCCCCAACTATTTACCTAGTTGTACTTACGCTTACTGAAGCTCATCAGAGACTTCCTGTTACCAGTCAAACACAGTAAAAGTTCTCAATTTTGGTCTTTGTGAATTTTGATACTTATATTTTTTTGCTATGCAAATTGATCAATTAATTTTATTTAGTTCTATTTGTTTCTTTAATATTTTTTGAGCATTGACAATTTATCATATATTCTGCTACTAGGGAGACCATTGAAAGTCTCAGAATTTGAAGTGTAGTACACATAATTATTTTACAGTTATTTTGAAAGTTGTATGCTTTTTCCTTTTTGTGAAACAAAGCCTATGAGATTCTGCATTTTTACACAGTGTTTTAAAGTCCAACTCAAAGGTTCCTTGTCTGTGATGCCTTCCCTATTTACAACTGAAGTTCTTTTTCTCTCTATGTTTTTGTACCACATTCTACAGCAGTGGTTCTCAACCTTCCTAATGTTGCAACCTTCTAATACAGTTCCTCATGTTGAGGTGACCCCCAACCATAACATGATTTTGTTGCTATTTTATAACTGTAATTTTGCTACTATTATGAATCGTAATGTATTACTGTCTGATATGCAACCCCTGTGAAAGTTTTGATCCGCAAAGGGGTTGCAATCCACAGGTCTAGATCTACAACTCTAGATTTTCTCCAACTCTTCTTGTTCTTTGCTTCATGAAATTGTGTATGGATGTGCTTTCTCTTACAAGGTAATTAAATTGTTATTAGAATTTGAGCTACTCTTTTTTTAAATTAAATTTTTATTTTTATATTAATTACAGTTTATTCACTTTATATCTCTGCTGTAGCCTCCTTCATTCCCTCCCAATCCCACTCTCCCTCTCTCATCTCCTCCCATGCCCCTCTTCAAGTCCAAGGATAGGGGAGGTCCTTCTCCCCTTCCATCTGACCATAGCTTATCAGGTCTCATCAGGACTGGCTGCATTGTCTTCCTCTGTGGCCTGGCAAGGCTGCTCCCCCATTAGGGGGAGGTGGTCAAAGAGCCAGCCACTGAGTTCAGGTCAGAGACAGTCCCTGTTCGTTCCCCTTACTAGGGAACCCACTTGGAGACTGAGCTGCTTTGGGCCACATCTGAGCAGGGGTTCTAGGTTATCTAGGGTTATCTAGGGTTATCTCCATGCATGGTCCTTGGTTGGAATATCAGTCTCAGAAAAGAACCCTGTGCCCAGATATTTTGGTTCTGTTGCTTCCCTGATGATTTTGTGTATGTCAATGTCTTTCTCAGAGCCAGTTTGATGTAACAACTTCTGTTGTGGATCAGTCTTTTTAAACTTGTATTCTAAGTATCACTTTATTTTGCTTTGTATTGTTACATGTGTTTATGAGTCTGTTTCACTGGACAGTACTTGTAACTGGAGGCAGCAGGAGATATTTGTAGATTATTTTTCATTTACTCTATCTAGTTATTTTATACATTTCTTTATTTTCCAAAGTCTCTATAAATATCTCTTTTACTTTTTGTTTCCAGTTCCTGTATGCTGGTGTAGAGACACTGTTGTATGGAGTTCTGCCACATACCTGGAAGATATATTGGCTTACATTATAGCACATTTCATTTATTTTCATGCCCTATTTAGGGCATTGTTTTGTCAGCCATAGGGCTGACCTAGATGTTCACAAATGGGGCATTCAGAGAGACATACCTTGAGGCACTGTGGGAGTGCTGGCAAGCTATGTTTTGCACATTTGTCTCTAGGTATGTTCTCAAGCTTTAAGCAAACACATATTCTTCGCATTTGTTTTGATTTTATTTCCTGTGGTTTTGGAAATGTGCTTATGCACTTAGTAATGTTTTAGGAGTAATTTTCTCAGTTAACTATGGATGTTTTATCTTCCTAAATTGTCAAGGAAAGTACATCTCAACAGGTAACGATTTGCAAAAAGCCTAACATTGTGTATAATTAAAAGAAATTAAAATTACTCTCTTAAAATGTGCAGTCAAAGGTAATTTTAGCCTGTCCCCAAACAGGTTAAAAGCTGCCCATTTTGAAATATGTTATTGATTTCACTGTACTTCTGTAGAAAAGTGAAATGGAACGATGTGGTGAGTGTCCTTTAACAAAGGAGAAAACTACATTATTCTGGACATAGATTTTATCAATTTTTTAAAAATAACAAATGACCATCTTTTAGTTCAAAAAGTTAACCATAAATAAATACATTGAAAATTGAGTACTTTGTCTTTTTCTTTGTTAAATTATAAAAAACCTTGCTAATAGTTTGTTTTAGCTATTTGTATGATCTTGATAAAATTGTATCAAACATCATTTCCATTTGTGTGAAAATATTTGTTATAGGGCTAGAGAGATGGCTCAGAGATTAAAAACACTGGTTGTTCTTCCAAACATCTTGAGTTCAGTTACTAGCAACCACACGGTGGCTCATAACCATCTATTTTGAGATCTGGTTCTGTCTTCTGGCTGCAGGCATACATGCAGGTAGAATACTGTATACATAATAAATAAATCTTAAAAAAAGAAACTATTTGTTATAGTGAGCCTGTGGTGATGGGACTTCTGGGGTAATAGTGGTAATTTGCTCTGGTTCCTCACGCAGACTAATTCTTCTTTGAGAAACTGTGGTTTTTAGACATGAAATAGAAGAGCTGTATTTTCCCTGGACTCATGTAGTTTTACTGTTTTTGGATAAGTAAAAATGACACTTTCTTCTACACGTCACGCTTGTCTACTTCACTAACCTCTGTGACGCTCTTGACCCTTCAAGTTTTCCTGTTATATCTTCCATGCCCTGTTGCTCATTCTGAGCAGTTAGTCCAAAAATCCAAGTCATTTGCTTTCTGAGATGATAAAAGGTGAGTAAGCTGATCTTTAGTTTTTGATCGGTTAATCAGGCAGCCATAAAGGCAATATTGCCTGCAGATTGGCCCCTCAATCTTGCAAAAGCTTATATTGTCTGACAAATTTGATTTCTGCAGGGTATACATAGAGAGTGTCATATCATCTTTGATGATGTGATGTTGAGGATATTTGAGTTCATCTCATGATCTGTAAGAACTTCAGAAGTATTGGGAAAATATAATTATCTCTTACTCCATAGAGATATGTCATAGTATCTTTTCTGTTGCTATGATTTTAAAAAACATGAAAAAAAGAAACTTTGAGGAGAAAGGCTTATTTCAGTTCACAATTCAAGGTTCTTGTCTGTTATTGTGGGGAAATTAAGGCATAAACTTCAGTGTTATATCACACACACAGGCAAGAGCAGAGATAGAATGAGTGTATACATGCTTACTTGATTGCTTGTGTGTGCTCAGCTTCATTTCTCCACTCTTACACAGGTCAGGACTCCCTGTCTAGGGTATGGCGCTACCCACAGTGGGCTCTTTTCCCATATCAGTTGACTCAGTTCTCCATAGAAATGTCCAGAGGACAGCTCAATGTAGACAATCTCTTACTGGCACGCTCTTTCCTGGTGATTCTAGTGTGTATCAAATTTACAATTAAAGCTAACAATCTCACAGTAGAACTTTAAGCTTAGTGACTTAACAGAATGTATTTGTTTTCACATGTTTTTTTTTACTTCTGTGGTTGAAGATTCTAGGCATAGCCCATTTTAACCCTCTGTACCATTGTCTCACAAAACTTTCCACAAGCTGCTTGCCCAGACTTGTCAGCTAATGCTTCACTAGGTTGGGAGATACTTGCAAGCTCATCTCATTTTTTTTGGCAAACTTTAGTTTCTTATGGCTGTGGGACTTAGAATTTCATTTTCCTGTGTGGGCCTAACTTTGGTAATTATAAATGGCCTGCAGCTCCTGACCATATGGCATTCCTTACTATGGATGGTTGGTCCCTCCAAGCCAGCAGAGGAGAGTTTCCAGCAACTCCAGTGAATGTATGTAGCATAAGCACAGACTCGTGAACATACAAAGTGCATATCATACCACTACTGCTAAGATCTTTTTATCAGAAACAAGTCGCAGGTCCTGCCTACATTTCAGGGCACCAGATCACAGAAGAGCATGTACCCTAGGAGGTATAATGGGGTTATGTTAAAAATCTGCCTGCTGGCGGAAGGGAAAGGAAAGTCGGATAGATTATGCCCCCAGGAATTTTTTATTCACTGACAGACAGCTTGACAACAGTCATGTGTGGTTTATCTCCTGTCTTCTGTTCTTTATTATCACCAACCAATTTATATGACAGTGTCTTGCACTTCATAAGAATTCAGGTGGAAAAAAAGAATTCAGGTGCTATTTGAACACTTAACTACTGTGTTACAAAGCTCCTATCAAATAATGCCAAAACTCTTGTAAGTACTTGACACTCTGACCAATTGCAAATTGAAAGCCATCATTTATAAATTGAAAACTGTTAAGATAATACTTTCGCTAACAAAGTCTGTTTTTATCATCACTACCGTTAAATCATAAGACAGTCTCTAATTCATAATGGTTTGACTTGTTACTTTTTAACTTTATAGTGGTGTGAAAGGGCATCTGTACAAAACTGTTCTATGTTTGGGATAAGGTTTCAGTGAATTACATACGACATTTCACACAGTTATAATGTAGTGTTTATATTAAGATAACTCTCCTTAGCTTCAGGACAATGTAAGTATCCTACCCATTTATAGGAAGTTGACTAAAGGCTGGAGAGATGGTCAGTGGTTAAGAGCGTTTGCTCCACTTTTAAAGGGCACAGGTTTGGGTCCCCATACCCATCGTCATCTATTTGTAACTCAAATTTTAGGTGATCTGACACCTTCTTATGATCTCTGTGGGAACCAGTCACATATATGGTACACATACAAGTATGCCAAGCAGCCATACATATAAAGAAGAAGTAGGTTAAACATTATGTTTAGTAGGTCAGGTGTTTTAATTACATTTTAACTTATGACATTTTCAGTTTATGTTGAGTTTATTGTTGTGTAACTCATTGTCATAGTCACTGTTCTGTTACTGGGAAGAGTCACCATGACCAAGGCAGCTCTTACGAAAGAAAGCATATAATTTTGTGCTTGCTTATGGTTTCAGAGATTTAGTCCATTATCATCATGGTAGGGAGCATGGCCGAATGCAGGCAGGTGCTAGAACATTAGCTGAGGGCTACATCCAGGTCTGAAGATAGACAGACAGACAGACAGACAGACAGACACACACACACACATACACACACACACACACACGGACACTGGACTTGGCATGGGCTTTTGAAACCTCAAAGCCCACCCCCAGTGACACACTCCCTCCAACAAGGACACACCTCCTAATCCTTCTCAGTAGTGTCACTCTTTGATGACTAAGAATTCAAATATATGAGCCCATGGGGCCATTCTTATTTAACCATCATTTTAGGTCTCCTTCATAATAGGAAGCCATACTGCTGTTCTGTTTTAGAAAACATTGGTACTGTTAAATCAGTATAGCAATACAGTTCCTGCCTGAAGTTCTGCAACCTTATACCACAGTGTCCTGAGAGACTAACAGCTTTCTCTGTTGACTTTCTTTTCATAGTAATTTATTTTTTTGAATATCAGGATAACATTTGTCTCCCTAGTCAATAGACAAAATGAGCAAGGTCTTCTAATTTTGTCTATGAGTGAAATATAAACCGTCAGACAAAAGAAGTAGGTATTTCTAATCCTTCAGACTTGTGCTTCTAAATAATTGTGTTTGCATTGCAGGAATATTAATTTTTTGTGTATTTTTTTTCTCCATAAGATGGTAGAAATGACATTTTACTTAAACCAAAGTGAAACTCTTTACAATCCTTTCCTCTTGGATAGTTAAGATGAGGGCCAGATAAACATAGAATACTTAAAAATGTTTTTTTTTTTTTTTTTTTTTTTTTTAAAGCATGACTTAACACAAGGCCTTAAAAATGAAGGCCAGTAGAAGGAAATATAAACTCAAACTGCTAGTTCTTTATTGGATGATCTCTTGGTTTGGGTTTCTATTGCTGTGAAGAGACACCATGACCACAGCAACTCTAAAGAAAAAACATTTAGTTGGGGCTAGCCTACAGGGCTGACTTTAGCAGTATCCCTATGCTTCAGGCCTTTGTTCTTAGAATGAGTTGTATCATCATAATTCTTGGATCTCCAGTTTGCAGATTATATCTTGTGAATCTTTTTATTCTCTGTAATCAGTGAGACAAAGAGAAGAACATGCAGAATTAGGAATGAAGAATCTATACAGCTACTGTCCAAAGTAGATAGTTGATATTTCAGTGATAGTTGAAATATCATGTGAACCACACACACTTAAAATTGATAGACTTCATAATCAAGGAAATAAAAAGAAATAGGCAAAGTTAAATTTAAAATAAAAAAAATTAACTCAATACATAAAAAGATTATTTCATTATATTTAATTCTACAGATGCAGGAGAAAGTTGAAGTAACAAAATTGATGCTATAAAGAATTTGCTAATAAACCTCTTTAGAAAGTATTAAGTCATACAAAGGAGCTGCCTTCAGAATGACCGGAACATATGTAGTGTGCTGAGCATGCTTATTAGAAACTGTAGGAACGAAAAGTTTGTGTGACATTTGAAGTTTGGGGTTGCTGGGAAAGTTTATGCTAATTTTTGCTAATCATGATTTAAACTCCAGTTAGACTTTGTTCTCCTAGCAAAAGGAGACTTACAACTGTCCATTAAGCCCATCCCCATATCAAAGAACATAACCCTGAGGGATAGCTCAAGGGAAAAACATAGACCTAAACTGTCTTTAGCCACCTTGTCTGCCATTATGTCCCCTGTAATCTTATTGGAAAAAGCATAACTCTGCCAGGTGGACAAGATGAACCCACAAACTATTTGAAAAGAACAACACAGATGTACTTAGGAAATAATTCTGAGTAATACCCCATTTTGTAAATGTACCACATTTTATTTATCCATTCATTTTTTAGGGAAATCTAGGTTGTTTTCCAATTTCTGGCCATTATTCACCTGCTTAAAAGAATGAAATTATGAAATTCACAGGATAAGATTACAGAAAATCATCCTGGGTTAGGTAACTCAGACCCAGAAAGACAAAAATGGAATGTATTCACTTATATGTAGATATTAGCTATTAAGTAAATGATAACCAACTTACAATCTATAGAACCACAGTGGTTAGGTGCAGAGTAAAGGAATAGGAAGGGTAGACAGATCTTCCAAGGAAAGGAAAATAGAATAGTATGGATAAATGAGGAAGGAGACTGAAATGGGAGGACCAATTCAGAAGGAAGATCGAGAGGGGGACAAAGGAGGGATACATATAGGGAAAGAGGGCTGTTTGAGGTGTGTTATGGAACCTACATTAGAAACTTCCTAAAATGTATATATATATGAAGGTAATCTAAATGAAATTGCCAAGAAATGGGGAGATAGAGCCCCAACTAGCCATCTTTTGTCACCAAATGAAGCTTTCAGTACTGGCTTACTTGAAATGTCAGAAAAATTTCATGGGAACTCCCCCCCAAACAACCTAGTATGTTCCACAAACTGAAACAAGGCCCAATTGCTGAAGACAACACCTATACAACTAATGAATATGGAGATGTTGAGCTACATAGAGAAGTTGCTGCCTACATAGAGCCTTCACCCATACACTCTGGTGTTTTGGCACGGGAAGGTACTTTGCACACAACCAAAGAAGATATATAAACACTAAGCCAGCCACAAACTTTTCAATAGGCAATGGCGTCCTGCCTGCAAGATATGCTAGGGCAATGGTGGTTGTGAGTAACCAACCAATAACTGATTTGAATCAAGGCCTACTCTATCAGATGGAACCCATATCTGACATTGCGTGGGCAATCAAGAACCTGAGAGTAGATGGCCCAGAGA
Organism: Meriones unguiculatus; assembly: GCF_030254825.1. Taxonomy (NCBI): domain Eukaryota; kingdom Metazoa; phylum Chordata; class Mammalia; order Rodentia; family Muridae; genus Meriones; species Meriones unguiculatus. The sequence goes on from NC_083350.1 coordinate 97,890,528, forward strand.
CCTAAGGGAAAACCAAAAACATTGTCCACAAAAATGTAGTGGTAAAAAGACTCCTCATGATGTCCTGCTATATTCATAGAGTAGTGTCTTGCTTAGTCATCAACTGTAGTGGAAATTTTGGTTTCTTAAAAACTCAGTTATGGGGGGAGCCAAGATGGCGGCGCCGGGAGAGCACCGCGTTTGAGAAGCAGGACAGCACTCGCCATGCAGAGACCAGGAGACTGAACTCTGGGCCCTGAAACTACATTAATCGTAGTTCCCAGGTGAGGGGAGGCTCCCACGGTGTGGGAATCGGTCGGGTCCACTCACGGCTACCCAGCCAGAACCCGGAAGAAATCCCGGGTAACTCGGGCTTTGTGTCTCCGGGCTGGAGCCGCAAGCATCAGTGTCCCAATCACTTTCCCAGGCTGATCCGTGAGCACAGGGTGCCTGAGGTTGGGAGTCCCAGCCGCAGGGGGACCCCACTGGGAAGCAAAGTTGCCAGACTGATCACGGGTCACCCAGTCTATCTCCAGAAGGTCGCTAGGACGGTCGGCGGGTACCCACCGCCAACACAACTGAGCTCCTGCCACGCAGAGATCTGCACGTTCAGCTCTGTGGTACAGACAAGCTGTGCGCCCCAGTACAACAGGGACTGGGAACCCCTATCCAGAGAGGACCCCACAGGGAAGGAAGAAACCATGCTGCTGGGGTCACCTAGGGAAAGTCTAGCAGCCTGCAGATCGCAGACAGGTGAGTACGCCCAGCCATCACAGATCTGGGCCCAAACAGGGAGCACAGAGTGATCAGAAACTCAGCTTCCGCAGACTAACAGGTGGGCGCACGCTCCACCAGCCCAGAGGCCTGCATTGTACCAAATACACCTTACAGGCAGAACTGTGCGCCCCAAGACACCAGAGCAGTACTCACCCGCCACAAATTACCTCTTGGGTTCTGGGGCACAGAGCCCCAACCTCAGACCTACAAAAGACCCGGAACCCTGAGATCAATCCCCCAGATACTGCTCCAAGGGGCAACCAGTTATCCCTAACAAAACCAACCAAACCACGGGACACACAGGTTACAGCAGTTGATCACCAAATTTACAGCAAGAAATCCAGAAGGAGGGCAACTGTCTCCAGGACTTCTCCCAGTGAGAGGAGAGCCCTCTCGACTAATCAGGACCACAGTTACTACCCAGGTCTCTATGCCTGAGGTGAGCGGTAGCAACTCCTGAAAAACACTGGACATCCAGTGACTATACCCAAAAAGCTGGAAAGGCTTCCTTCAGGAAAAACCATCTTCCTGCCAAAGGGATTCTCTCCACTACAAGAGTCCAGGAACAACCAGAAACTAAATTCAAACAACTAAAATAGCCCAATGGGTAGAGGACAGCGTAAAAGTCCAACCAACAAAAGCCAGAGCAATATGGCATCTCCAGAACCCAGTTATCGAGGGGCAAATAGCCCTAGACACTCCAGCATAAATGAAATTCAAGGAGATGACCTAACATCTATGCTCATGAAGAAGATAACAGAGGAAACAAATAAAATACGAAAAGAATTAGAGGAAGATAAAAACAAACAGATCATGGCTATCCGTAAAGAAATGGAGGAAATTAAAGACAAGGAGATTATGGCCATCCGTGAAGAAATATGGGAAGCTGCAGCCAAACAGTCTGTGGCCTTTAGAGAGGAAATGCTTAAATCACTGAATGAAATAAAAGAAACAGTGGATTGTTCAAACAAACAGCTGAAGGAATTGATGGAAAAACATGAAAATACAGTCAGAGAGGGGAAGGAAACCAACAAAATAGCTCAAGACCTGAAGATAGAATTGGAAAAATTAAAAAAAAACACAAATGGAAGAAATTGTGGAGAGAAAGAACTTAGGGAAGGAAACAGGAACTACAGAGGTTAGCATAACCAATAGGCTACAAGAAATGGAAGAAAGAATCTCAGGTGTGGAAGATACAATGGAAGAAATTGATGTATCTGTCAAAGAAAATGTTAAATCTAAAAATTTCCTGACACAGACCGTCCAAGAAATTAAAGACAACATAAAAAGACAAAACCTAAGAATAATAGGAATAGAGGAAAAAGAAGATTCCCTGCACCAAGGCCCAGAAAATATTTTCAACAAAATCATTGAAGAAAATTTCCCCAACTTAAAGGAGAGACCAATAAGAATACAAGAGGCCTACAGAACACCCAATAAATTAGACCAGAAAAGAAAATCCTCCCGCCACATAATAATCAAAACCAACTGGATGTCTACATGTAGAAAAATGAAAATAGATCCATACTTGTCACCCTGCACAAAACTGAAGTCCAAGTGGATCAAAGACCTCAACATAAAACCAGACACATTAAATCGGCTTGAAAAAAAAGTGGGAAATACCTAGAACTCATTGGTACAGGGGAAAACTTCCAAAAGAGGCTCAAGTACACAAAAAGGACATTTGCTCAACCATGTTTGTAGCAGCTTTATTTGTAATAGCCAGAAGCTGGAAACAACCCAGATGCCCCTCAACTGAAGAATGGATGCAGAAATTGTGGTACATCTACACAATGGAATATTACTCAGCAATGAAAAATAAGGAAATCATGAAATTTGCAGGTAAATGGTAGGATCTGGAAAGGATCATCCTGAGTGAGTTGTCCCAGAAGCAAAAAGACACACATGGTATATACTCACTCACATAGACATACAACATAGGACAAACGCACTATAACCTGTGCATCTAAAGAAACTAAGCAAGAGAGAGGACCCTAACAAAAATGTCCAATCCCCATCCGGAAAGGCAAAGAGGATAGACATCAGAAGAAGAAGAAAACAGGAAACAACCTAGGAACCTACCACAGAGGGCCTCTGAAAGCCTCTGACCTTCACACTATCAAAGCAGATGCTGAGCCTGATGGGCAAGTGTTGGGCAGAGTGAATGGAATTTTATGTAAGAACTGGGAAATAGTAAGAGCTGGAGAGGACAGGGTCTCCACAAGGAGAGCAACAGAACAAGAAAATTTGAACACAGGGAACTTCCCAGAGACTCATACTCCAACCAAGGACTATTCATGGAGATAACCCAGAACCCCTGCACAGATGTAGCCCAGGGCAGTTCAGAGTCCAATTGGGTTACATAGTAATGTGAAGAGGGACTGCCTCTGACATAATCTGATTGGCCTGCTCTTTGATCACCTCCCCCTGGGGGGGAGCAGCCTTACCAGGCCATAGTAGAGGACAATGCAGCCACTTTCGATGTGAACTGATGGACTAAGATCAGAAAGGAGAGGAGAACCTCCCCTATCAGTGGACTTGGGGAGTGGCATGCATGCAGAGGGAGGAGGGAAGGTGGGATTGGGAGGGGAGGAGGGAGGGGCTTATGGGGGGATGCAGAATGAATAAAGTGTAATTGAGGAAAAATTAAAAAAAAAGGGAGGAAATAATTTAAGAACCTTAAATGACTTTCAAAAGTGGAGCAAAACATGGAGTTAGTCAATTTACATGGAGCATGTCTCGCCCCTGGGGGCAATGGTCTCCTGAACCTACTCAGACCTCGGACACTACCACTGCTAGTTCTAGAACTGATGCAAGATGTTCCAAGGAGGGGGTTAAGGCTTCTCATAATATTTCCTATAAGCCCACACCTCTTTGTTTATATCCCCCATTTTTATTCATTATTAGCCAGATAGAGCCAAGTAATTATGGTGATGATTCTTGCTTTTTTGCCCAATGCTGGAATGCTAGTGAATTTAGGTATGCCCTGGTTACTCGCATGCCTCGCTGGGTGCCTGTAACCGTTGATGCCCCTCACACTATGACTCTCTTCAGACAGAAAAGGGATCTTGGAACTACAGCCGCCACTGTTACTGCCATCTCATTGGCGGCTGTTGGAGCTACCACCGTGGCATTAGCCATGAGTCATACTGTGCAGACTGCTCAGACCCTGAATAATCTTTTAGCCAATGTAGCTCATGCCTTAGATGTACAAAAAGGAATTAATGCTCAACTAAAAGGAGGCTTGATGGTGTTCAATCAGAGGATTGACCTCGTGCAGGAGCAAATTGATACCCTATGGCAAATGGCTCAACCGGGCTGTCAATGAAAGTATGCTGGACTTTGTGTCACTAGCATACAACATGAGAATTTTTCCTGTGCTGCAAATCTGTCTAAACAATTGTCTAGCTATATTTTAGGTAATTGGACTGGAGAATTCGATACTACGATGGAGCAGCTAAGAGTGGCCATTATCACAGTAAATTCTACCAGAGTGGACGCAGGACTAGCCACAGGATTATCACCATGGATTGCTGCAGCCATGAATCATCTGAAGGAATGGGCGGGCATGGGAGTGTTAGCAGGCCTTCTGGTGTTGGTCTCCTTGGTTTGCCTGTGGTGTATATGCAAGATTAGAGTCTCACAACAGCGTAATGCAGCCATGATCATTCAGGCCTTTACAGCCATTGAAGCAGGACAGTCTCCCCAAGCATGGTTGGCTACCATAAAAAGCTAAAATGTTATGCTCAGGATGCGAGGCTAAGCACTGAACTCAGGGTCAGCCGCTTTGGACCCAGAGAAGAGCAAGTCTGATTGCATGCGGGTTGATGCCCCAGGTCCCGCCTCTGAGAAAAAGGTATCGGATGGGTCTGATGCTCTTTGGCTGGATGACACCTAAATGAACATCGGTACAAAGTCCCAATTTATTTCTAATATCAGAGATCAGACCTCTACTCTTGCCTGATGCGTCTAAAACAAAAAGGGGGAACTGTAGAGAGCTGTGTAATGCCGCGCCTTAAAGATGGAGCTGGTTTCCGCCTTCCACCTTCCTGATGGTGAGTGCTCTCTGTCACAAACAACTCCACATTTGGCTAAGGCTGAGGATCTGGCTTGCTTCCATGTATGTGGACCTATCTGCATTGCCCACGTGGCACGCTGGGGTTGGCTACCCAGAGGCTATTTAAGCTGTGGGCTGGCTTTCCCCAGGGTCCGATGATTGTTCAAGGTTCCTGAATAAACTGCATTGAAAAAAAAAACTCAGTTATGTTATATAAATAGTTTCATTTTAATCCCAAGAATGGGATATGGAGCTGCTTTTAGTTTATCCACAGCTGAAAAAAACCTTGTATGGCTTGAAAGGGGCATGTTTTTTGCCAGCTGGAGATAGTTTAACTCTGAGGACTCTGAGAGGATACAAACACCAGAGGCAAGAGAGGCTCTGAGAGGAGGCTTCAAGGAGAGGGTTGGAGAAGAGGTAGGTTGTAGCTAGTTTGTCCTGCTGCTACATTTGTTTTGTTTGCTGGTTTGCTGGTTAGCTAAACTGCTGGATATCATGACTATGAAGATTGGAATTGCCCCAAGGAACTAAGAGGTCTATGTCCCTTATCCCTTCTAATCTTCTTTCTCCCCTACATAGGGTCAGGGGGTAGGAAGAGAGGGAGAGACTTTAGGAACGCCAAATAAAATAGAATTTAAAAACTAGTCAACAGAGAAGTTTCTTTCTGCAGCAGATGGGAACAAATACAGAAACTCACATCTAGACGTCACTGGGTGAGGGGAAACTGATTGATTGATTGATCAATAGACTGATAGATTAATTGATATATGGATAGAGACAGACCTTGGAACACTCAGCCCTAAACAGAATGTCTCCATCAAATCCATATCCTCAGAATTCAGGGAACCCCTAAGAAGAGGAGGTGGAAAGAGTGTAAAGGCCAGAGGGGATGGAAGACACTTAGAAAACAAGGCCCTCTAAAATTAACAAGATTGACACATATATGAATATAAGGCAGCATGTGTAAGACCTGAAGGGTCTGTACCAGATGGGGTTCCAGAGCTGAAAGGAGAGATGCCCCATCCCTAGCCCAGAATCAATTGAGAACCTTCAGTTGAGAACCACTTGTGAATGAAAATTTAGTTTTCTCAAAGGGAGTCTTCCTGGAGAAACAAACTATTCTTAATAGTAGGCTGCATGCCCAACAGTAGATGGCCAGGAGAAAACAAATTCAACACCATCTTTGGAGGTTCCTTGTCTCAGAATGTTATGTCAGGGCTTGTTCTTCTATAAAAAAATATCTTATTATTTTTATTTAACTTTATTTATATACTTTTCTTCTCTCTTTTTACCCTACGGGTCCTTTGTGTATACATTATAGTTTCCATTTTAGTGTTGGTATGGGTTTCCTGAATGTGTGAATGAGTGGGTCTCTGTTTATTGTGCCTTCTCTTGGTCTCTTTTCCTTCTGTTTGTTTTGTTTTATTCTGATGTGTTAGTTTTGTTTTATTTTATTATCCCTTAGAAGCCTGTTTGTATTCTAAAGAGAGACAGAAAGGGGGTGGATCCAGATGGGAGAGAAGGTGGGAAAGAACTCGGAGGAGTAGACGCAAGAGAAGCCACAATCAGGATGGATTATGTGAGAAAAAAGGTCTCTTTCAGTAAAAGGGGAAAAAAGAATAATAAAAAGAAAACACTGTAATTCTGACAATACCTTTGCTGTGTAAATCTCCCATCTACCCAAGTGGCCACATTTCCATTCCTGTCTCTACTTAAACTGCTTAAAGTACAATGAGGGGCTGACAGCAAATGTAAATTGTATAAGCCTATGGTCTGTGTAAGCTAGCAAAAACTTAAATTTATGAATAGTTCTCTTTTGTATGCTATTCAGAACCAGTTATGTGCTTTATTAAGGAACCTTTTCCTTTGTCAAAGTCTGATGAGCAGAGTGACTTCTCACTGGAAAGTCATATTAATTCTAGAATAATGCAACATAAATAGTTAATTTTATGCTAACTATATTGTAAGTGCTCAGTAGCTTATGTGTAGAGGACAGCGTATTAGATATTACACTTTATAAACATTGTATTGAATATTTTTTTGACCAGAAAACTGATGAGTGTAAGCTTTGTTTGTCAAAGATGGGTCTCCCTGCTTTCTGCTGTTGTAGCCTCCTTTTGCTGGCTAATGTTATATCAACCTGACATAGCTAGAATCATCTGAGAGGAGGGAACCTTATTGAGACAATGATGTCATAATCTAGGATTGTAGGTAAGCCTGTTGAATAGCATTTTGTTAATCAGTGATTGATATGGGAGGGCCTAGCCTGTTGTCAGTGGTGCCACCCCTGGGCACTCCTGGGGAAATTTAGAAAGCAAGATGAATTATCAGAAATTTTTTTCTTCCATTAGGTGGGAAGTAACACAGAGGTCCACAAGTGGAGAATGTGCAGAGAATGAGATACTTTGGAACACTCAGTCCTAAAAGAGTTCTCCATCAAATTCCTTCCCCTCAGAGTTCAGATATCTATGTGGAAGAGGAGGTGGAATAATTGTAAGAGCCAAAGGAAATGGATGACTGCAAGAAACTGTGTCTTCTAGACAGAACAGGACTGGTGTACATATGAAATTACAGAGACTGTGACGTCATGCATAGGGCCTGTACAGGTGCAAGCCAGAAGGGGTCCCAGCACTGAGAGGGGAAATAGACATGGACTCCCACATCCCTCACCAAAAAGCTATCTGCCATTGATAACCACTGAAAAGGAAGAATCATGTTTTTCACATGGAGTTTCCATGGGCATATTAACTGCTGTCTTAGGGTTTCTATTGCTGTGAAGAGACACCATGACCATGGCAACTCTTACAAAGGAAAATATTTAATTGGGGCTGGTTTACAGTTTCAGAGATTTAGTTCATTATTGTCATGGCGGGAAGTATGGTGTCATGCAGGCAACACGTGGTGCTGGAGAAGGAGCTGAGAGCTCTACACTGGATCCATGGACAGAAGGAAGACACTGTGAGCTATTGGCCTTGCTTGAGCACCTGAGACCTTAAAGCTCACCCTCTAGTGACACACTTTATCTAGCAAAGCCACACATACTCCAACAAGGCCACATCTTCCTGTGAGCCTATTTTTTTTTTTCAAACCACCATAACTTTCAGGGTAGCCCTATGCCCAGAAGTATTTGCCAATACAAAATTAAGTCAGTGGTCCTTTTGTGGACTTTTTGTCTCTTATTGCTTTCTTTGGGCTTTTTTTTCTTACTCGTATTATGCTTGTATATTTTCATTTCCAGTTTTTTTTTTCTATGTATGTGTTCCTTTTTTTGTTGTTTGTTCTTTTAAGAGAGAGAAAGAAAGGGTTTGGAGTGGGTGGAGAAATGGGGAGTATCTGGGAGGCGTTTGGTATAGGGAAAAGTGTGATCAGAATATATTGTATACAAATATTTTTTCAATTAAATAAACAAACAAAAGCAGGATGGGCAAGCCAGTAAGCAGAATTTTACCATGGCCTCTGTATCAGTTTCTGCCTTAAGTTCCTGCCCTGACTTCCCTCACTTGTCGCCTGTGACCTGGAAGTGTAAGATGAAATAAACCCTTTCATCCCAAAGGTGCTCTTGGTCATGGTGTTTCATCACGGCAGTATAAACTCCACCTGAGACAATCCATGTCTGTGTCCATGTTTTAATTGATTTATTTAGGCTTCTGACTTATTTCTAAATGAATTCATAAAGACCTAGAGAGTTTTCTAAATAATTTCTTTTAATTACAAGGAATTATTTGAGCATGAATTAATTATCAATGCTTGTGAAGAAAGAAGCTGCCAGTTATTAAGCAGCACTTAGCTTGCAGGCAGCGTATTAAGCACTTTGCCATTGTCATGCGGTTCTCCATGTTGTACAGACAAGACAACTGAGGTCCCAGAAGTGAAATAACTGGGCCTAGGCATGTAGCAAGATAATTTCAAAGCTGAGATTTGCTGATGAGAATCATGCTCTTTCTGCCATCCCACCCATAGCAGTATTGTTACATTGTATGGGAATCTTAAAGAAAAAATAATAATAATAAAGAAATCTATGTTTGAACTGTGGTTGCCTCAGCTTTCCTCTGACAGTGCATCCAAGCATGGAGACAGTTCATTAATGATACTAAATGGTGAGAATTAGCAAGTTCCAGGGGCCTTTATATTTAATTTTGAAAACCCTTACCTTGGTTGATTCAGTTTTATTTCCTCATCCTGCTGTCAAGAATAGAGCTGCTCCAGCCACCAAACCTTCCCTGCCACAATTATTGTATCGTATGCACTGTGAGTTAAAAGAAATCTCATCTCAAGTTGTTTCTGTTAGGTGTTTTATCACAGTGATATGAAAGTAATTAATATACCAAGTTCCTCATATTTTTACATTCGTGTGTGTGTGTGTGTGTACCATGGTGTGCATGTGAAAGTCAGAAGTCAGGAGCTGCTTCTCTCTTTCTGCCATGTAGGCTCTGGGGATCTCAGGCCGTCAGGCTCGGCAGCAGGTACATCTGCTTTCTGAGCCATGGTGTCCTCTCCCATACCTACTTCTTATGTCTCAAATTTGTGGCTGGCAACCAACTCCCAAAATTTTTTAAAATGTGAAATTCACAGAAAGAAAATATTTTATTGCTTCAATTAGTTATGAGGATACAATTTGACATGAACAGTTCCATCTTTAATAACCATCTTTGATTCCCTTCCCTCCACAGTGATAAATTTTTATTCCAGAAAAGTCTGAATTATTATGACTTTGTTAGGGATTACTTATTTTTTCTTTTTACTATCACCACTGGGCAAAATATAAAATAAAATAAAATTAAGAGCTGCCTGACCCAGTAACCCCCATCCCCAACTTCAGATATGCTCTGCCCTGTCTGCATAACGTATGCAGCACATCTTTAGCTCCTAGACACAATCAGTGTTGATTAGCTGTAGCTTCTTTTTCTTTTTTTTCTTTTTTATACCTTCTGATCTGTTGGCATGGCAGCAATGATAGCTTTAAGTTCAGTAATTATTACTGTATTCCACGTGGAAGTGTTTCTCTCAGGGAGTCAATGATACCAAAGCCTCATGCTGAGAAGATGGAAACACAAGTTCCCCAACTTTGCTGCTTAGGGAAAGACAGGTGTATGAAAGGATTCAAATCCCTTAATTTTATCACTCATGTTAGTGCTATGGAGTGTCATGTAATTATGTAATGAAATGAGGACAGGACCATTTCTAGGTATGTTGAGGAGAGGTTTTTTTTTTTTTTTTTTTTTTTTTTATTGTGGATGTGAGGGAGAGTTCAGCCAGAGGCATCTGATAGGGTGACAAAATAGAATGGCCAGTAGACTCAACTGATCCATGAGACAAGAGAGATGGAGAGAGCAAGAGATGAATAGCAGAGAGAGCAGAGGGAACCAAGAGTGTATGGCTGAAGGTCTGAGAGATTTTCCTGTGGAGGAGGAACTTGAAAATCTGACCCGTTTTGGCAGGGTTGAGAAGAGAAGTAGATCCAACAATGCCCACAGCTTGACCGGGGCCCTGGTGGCAGGTAAGGCAGGGGCAGTTCTTTTCCCAGGGGTTGGCATTGCCACAAGCAGGTGGAGCTACCTGTGCCCTGTTACCTCATTTGAAGACCTTGGGTTCACTGCTATGCTGGAGTTTCTGTCTATGAATTAAGCATATAAATGCCATAGTCAGCAGATTTCTGAAGGCTTTTGAGGGCTATCTATTAAATATAGCTGGCTTTAAACAAACTTTACTTGTTTTTAGTTGCTTGTTTTAGCCTTAACCTTGAAAACATATAGAGAAGGCTAAGTACAAAAGCAGGACTATGAGCCTAGTTCTGAGCACAGTAAAGAATTTAATCATTTATAAGATGATTGACCATTACCTTGCATGTTTTAGTTATCTTTGACAGTTTACAACAATGTAGTAGCTTTTATAAGATTAGGATTTTACAGTTTTCTACCTGTTAAGTTTGAGCCTTAAAAATTTGAGTTGAAGATTTAATTGAAGATATTTAGCATCAAAATAAAACTTTAATAATAAATACAGTTCACAGAGAGACTGGGAACTTCACTTTCCCAAACCTTGTATAATGTTATAGGTTCTTGAGTGATTCAGTTTATTCAAATAGCTGAAGCTTAGCAAAGTTAGCAAAGACAAAGAGGCTGGGCATATATCTTCTAATCAGTTATTGTCAACTTGAGTAGACCTTAGGAATTTATAAACTCTACTTCTCAAACATGCATTATTTATGTATGGTGGTCCTTATCCGAGAGTTTTAGAAGACTAGTGTTGAACAGTTAGCAAAGACATGTGGTTTAATATAAATATAAATTAGCTTTTGTTAATCTGAGCAGACCTTAAGGGATTTGTAAACCTTGTTCATCAAACATATGTTGTTCCTTATTTAAAACCATCATCAAAATCCATCCTAGTCTAAAATATCCTGGAGACCTGTCCTTGTCTCCTTATACAATGGTAAGCAGAGGGCTCAGTAGGACCTAGAAATATTATGATTTTTTAATTAGTTGGTGTATACCACATGATAATCTTAATAAAGTTGGTAGTGTAGTTATATTGCATGTACATTCTTTTAACCTTAGTAAAGATGGCTGCTAGCACATGATTGCTTCCATCCTGAAGAGGCAATTGGCTAAGTTGGAGGTAAGCCACATGGTTGCTATTAAAAACGCGAATTTTGTTAAACAAGACTTGAACTCAAAGTATATATACAGTGTGCTGTAGCAAATTAGGATGACCTATGTATAGATTTTTAAGCTATAAGCCTTTTGTTAAAAGTTTTGAGCTAAATTTTTATTACAGATTTTCTAGATATTTTAACCATACCTAATGAATTAACAAATGCTAAGGTGAAGAGTTTACACAATAGACATAAGAGATTTCTTGAGAGAAAAAGCAAAGAAATCATAGAGATAAAAGGTTTTTAATAGTGGAAAGTAGAAAAACCTTTGAGATAAAAGACTTTTGGAAATAATAGAGCAGAGAAAGTTTAGATATAAGAGATTTGGAATCATTTGTGCAGTGGCAGAAGTTTTTACCATATGAAAGAATTTAAAAATTGAGTGTGCCAGTTTTGGGCCATTGAGCTGTACTGAGACCACAGTAGGGCTGTGCAGCTTTGATTAAATAGAATCTGCGGAGGAAACCGAGTCTGAGGAGGAAAGGAGAAGGAGTCGCAGAATGAACTCTGCTGGAGGGAGGCTTCCAGTGAGGGTTAGTGGGCAGCTGAGAGACAGACGAGAGCAGCGTTGGGTCACACGCAGGAACCCCATTAGAGGGAGGATTCCAGTATTTTGTGTGTCTGTGAGGGCCTAAGGAAGAGAAAGGGCAGGCTCTGAGGGTAGGGTAAGGAAAGGGCTGCTAGATAGGCTCAGAGAGGCACAGAGAAATTGCGGGACTTCCAGGAGGGAGCTGAGAGGGAACAGGGTCGTAATATATAGGCCCAGGTCGTAACATAAAGGCCAATAGATCCAGTGGGCAAGTAGAGACTAGGTGGAAGGACAAGAGGTGGACTCTAGAATTTGGAGTCAAATATGGTGGCTATCAGAAGTCAGAAGAGACAAAAGATCCATACATATCTTAGGAGAGCCAAATCAGCAGCTTGGTTTGGCTAGGAGAGGCTGAGCCCCTTGGAAGGGAGCTCATATCTGCCCCTCCTGGGGTTTAAGCACCAAATGAACGAAATGACTTGACTGTTCCTGCATATGGTTGAGGAGGTTTTTATTGTGTATTTGAGGGAGAGTTCAGCCAGAGGTATCTGGAAGGGTTCAGAGCAGGCAGAGAAAGGAGTAGACTAGACATGACTAGGAGACTGAACCTGTGGTTCGCGTCTTCCGGGAGAGGCTGCTACACACCGAGCCGGAAGTGCCATTCGAGGCTGTCCGTCTCATGGCAGAAAAGGGTGAATTGCAGGGTTCTGGGTTCCTCTTCTCTCGGGAATATCAGTCCTGGATGGGCATAGGTGGAGTGCAGAATGAGACCCATGCCACAAGACTTATGGTCCAGTCAGGTGTGTGGGTAAAGAAGAGTCTCTGCAATAAATATTGCAGCTCTCAGATAATTATGCAGGAGAGAAAGATCCTCTGCAATAGCTGTGTCACAGCTCTTTTAGCTGCGCAGCCAGCACCAGGCCAAACGTCAGCGGGGAGCTCAGGGTCCTGAGACAGCTTCAGGCATGGAAGGAGCCCGATTTCATTCAGACGAATAGAACGACAGCAAAAGCTCGCAGTGTTCAGGCAAGCTCTGGCAGTGACCATGCTGGTTCTGCAGCCACTGCCCGGCTGGCAGTCAAGTCTGGGGGCGGGGGATGAATTCTTCAGGGAGAAGGGAGGCCTTTCTCTCCCCAGTGCTACAGCTCAGAATAAACAGCCAGTCTCAGATGATCTTAGGTGTGTGTGTGTGTGTGTGTGTGCTTTATTTCATTTGAAACCGGGACTTATAAACCTGGGGCAGTAGGGAGGGAGGGGCTTTGAGGAATGTGTTTCATTGGCTGGGAGTAGGATGCCGGCAATGCCCTATTTACATGGGGGAAGATAACAGGGGATGAGCTCATGTGACTGACCACCTGTAACCACCTTGGGGTCGCCTCACATGCTCCTGAGGCAGACCCGGAAACAGCAAGAGAGCTTTGTCCCACACCTTCTGTTTTTTTTTCTCAGGATGAGATTTTAAACCTCATGTTTGAGATTTCCAGGATTTGAACATGCTCCATCTCACCAGTTCCATGCCAGTCCTGCCAGAGGCACAGTTCACAAACCCCACATGAACTGGAGCATGGGAGGAGAGAGATAGGGAGAGCAAGACAGGAAGAGAAGAGAGTGCTGATAGACAGAACCAAGAAAGTTAAGAGGGAAAAGGAGAACTGAGAGCTGAGAGCGTACATGGCAGAATTGGCAGGGCTGTTTAGGAAGGAGAAGCTGGAGGAAAGAAAAGTCAATAGGCTGGAGAAGTTTAGGGTGGGGGTGGGAAGGGAAGAGCTGAGAGGAGCCAGGACAGACTCTGTAACGAATACTGAGAGAGCCTAGAGGCAGCATGTGCTTTAGTGTGCAGTAGGCACCACGGTTAGCCATTTGTCCTGGATTCCTTTTGAACCTGACAGTGATCATTGTTTAATTTATGTTCTTGTGTTAGGGCATGGCAGCAATCTCACAGTTATTCTAAATCTGAGCCTTAGGCCAATCCATCATTCCCTCAGGAGCACTTTGTAGGTTCCGAGCCAATATCTGAGGCCTAGTAGATGAAGAGATTCAAGTTCATAGATAAATAGTATCAGGCCTAGTGACAGGGAACTGCTGTGCCATTTAGAGGAGAAGGAATGTAATGCAATTATCTCATCATCAAGTGTGTGGTTGGCTTCCTTGAGGACCTACACTACACTGAAAAGTCACTTCGGGTCAATATTTGTTGACTAGACATTTAACATTGTCAAGAACTGTATCCGTTTTGGTGAGAAAGTCCATACTTTGCTTTTTTTCCCCATCATACTGCTTCCAGCCTACCACTATGGCCTGCCAAGTTAATTGAGGTGGTAAAGTGTTAGGTGATCAAGCATCAAGTAGATTGAAACTCATTAGGTGGGGTGCCTTTTCCATCTGCCTGTTCTGCTGTGGATGATCTGCTACGCAGACACTTCTGTCCATCTCTATAGGATCTTTCATACCACATTTTCAGATATCGTATCTTCTCATGTGGGAATATGATAAATGATATGTGTGCTTGCATCCAACAACTTCTCTCTAGAGAACTTCTCTTTAGAGAGTTGCTGAATTTCTGCCTAGGAGCAGAATTTATTTGCACCACTGTCCTTTAGAACAGAGCTATTCAAACAGACTGGGTAAAGTGACTAATTTCTTTTAGTTTGTTTTTATTTAATCACGAATTATCCTTCTATAAAATATAAAAGTCTATCCTTAATTATGGCTAGAATTTCAAATTGCTGTAAAAAATTGAAATATCTAATCTCACTTTCAATACTTATCTTGCTGTGGAATGATAAAAAGCAGTTTATGATTTGCCATTAGTCCTTGGAGTGTGCTTTTAATAACACTGCAATAGTTCACCTCAGCCCAGACCTGTGTTGTGATGGTAGTTCTATCTTGAACCAATATATCATGCTGACCTAGCTTTGAGATAAGTGTTTTTGTTCAGGAGCCATAGGTGATGGTGGTACAGGCATGCTTATTCTTCCTGGTTAAATCTTCCTTCTAGGAGAAATTGGGAAACAGGACAGGAGCCTTTCACCGAGGGCCTCTGAAAGACCCAGCAGTGTATCAAAGCAGATGCTGAGACTCATAACCAAACTTTGGGCAGAGTTCAAGGAATCCTGTAAAAGAAGGGAGAGATAGTAAGACCTGGAGAGGACAGGAGCTCCACAAGGAGAGCAACAGAACCAAAATATCTGGACACAGAGTTTTTTTCTGAGACTGATACTCCAATCAAGGACCATGCATGAAGATAACCTAGAACCCCTGCTCAGATGTAGCCCATGGCAGCTCAGTCTACAAGTGGGTTTTCTAGTAATGGGAACAGGGACTGTCTCTGACATGAACTCAGTGGCTGGCTCTTTGACTACCCCTGAGAAGGTAGCAGCCTTGCTAGGCCACAGAGGAAGACAATGTAGCCAGTCCTGATGAGACCTGATAAGTTAGGGTCAGATGAAAGGGGAAGAGGACCTCCCCTATCAGTGGAGAGGGACATGGGAGGAGATGAGGGAGGATGGGTGGGATTGGGAAGGAATGAGGGAGGGATCTATAGCTGGGATACAAGGTGTAATTAATATAAAAAAAAATAAAAATTTAATTTAAAAAATCTTTCTTCTGGTTTATCATCTGGAACAGAGGCAGAAGAAAGTGGTATTAAGGGGCTTCCTTTGCCATTTCTACCTCGGTGATCCCTTTTTCAGGTTGGGAGAATCAATGTTAGGGTTCTAGCTGGTGTTAGTATGTATTCCAATTGTGCCCTTAGGATCTAGGAACAATACCAGATTGAGGGAGTTGGGATGTGTTGGGCCAACTCTAAGCTGGATTTAGGGCTTTGTTTTCTGTTCTTCAGATGTTTTCACTCTAAATGGTAGATCAGAAATCTATTTTGGGTATGCTGATATTAGTGACATCTAGATTCTATATTCATTAGTCCCAGAAGGGGCTGGGCTTTCCCTCTTACATCACTGTTGAATTACTCTGTAAAGGGTCATACATTTTCTTAGAGATTTTTTTTTTTCTTTTTGAGAGAAGTTCACCTTCTTTTTTTTTTTTTTTTAAAGGACACAACTCCCACTAATGGGTTCTGGGTCTGAGAAGCAGCTTAGAAACTATGTATCAATTGTCTCTTCAGTTTTTGCTCTTCTTGGTGCTGAAAGCGAAGAGGTCCGCTGCTGCTTAAATTACAGCCCCTCAACATTTGCATATTGAGGTGCAAATTTCCTGGACTTAGAAACAGGACACTTGCAGCTGTAAGCAGTAAAGATGAGGCCACAGTGGAGTAGATAATTCCCCCTTTAAGGATTGAAATTTGGACACACACCAGGAAAATAAGTGAAAATAAAGATAGAGATTAAAATGATACATCTCCAAACCAAGGAATTCACACTGGCAGGATAGAGACAATCACAAGATTCTCACAAGAATCACAAGATTCTCAGAAGAAACAGCCCCTGTTCATTCTTTGAACTTGGGATAATTGCTTCTAGCACTATTAGACAGTACCTTTTTGATTTTAATCTGCTGGGTTTGTTCAGGTTTTGTTGTTGTTGTTGTAAACAGAATGACTGATGATTTATTAAGCAGTGCCCAGATTCCTACAAGTCAAGGCTCTCTGGTTGCTGCTCTGACATACTGCAAATATGTGTACCTTCTAGTGTTAAGTGATACCTTTTATGGCTGCTACTTTAGAACTCTGTTCCAGTGACATCTCATCATCGTTCAGCACCCGCTGAACATATCCATGTTAGAAATTAAATTCTGACACACAGGCGAGTTCTACAAAATTATCGCACTCTCCTCTATCTGGCATTCATTCCTTATGCCTCAACATCGTCAAAACAAGCTTGCACACGTGTGCCCTCAGTTCATATTTTTTAAAAACTTGTTTCCTTTTATCGGAAATAGACTATTCTTTAATTTATTTAACCAGTCTGCAGCCGGATCCCAGCCCCCTTCCTCCTCTCCCTCACCCCCCGTCCTACACTCCACCACCTTGCCCATCTCTTCCTCCTCTTCTCCTCAGAGAAGCAGAGGCCCTCAATGGGTACCAGCTCATCCTGGCACATCAAGTCACAGCAGGACTAAGCATATCCTATCATACTGAAGCCAGACAAGGCAACCCAAGCTAGAGGAAAAGGACCCAAAGGCAGGCAAGAGTCAGAGACAGCCCCTGTTCCAACTGTTAGGAGAGCCACATGAAGAACCGGCTGTACATATGTGTAGGGGCCTAGGTCCAGCCCAGGCATGCTCTTTGGTTGGTGGTTCCGTCTCTGTGAGCCCATGGGCCCAGGTTAGTTTATTCTATAGGTCTTCTCGTGGGGTTCTTCACTCCTCTTGTCTCCCTCAGTCCTTGCTCTCACTCTTCTACAAAACTCCTGGAGCTCTGCCTATTGTTTGGCTGTGGGTCTCTGCATCTGCTTCCATCAGCTGCTGGATGAAGTCTTTCAGAAGACAGTTATGCTAGGCTCCTGTCTGCAAGCATAGCCGAGTATCATTAATAGTGTCAGGGGTTGGCTCTCTTCCATGTGGTAGATCTCAGTTTGGGCCAGACATTCTGCCAATCTCTGCTCCATCTTTATTCCTACATTTCTGGTAGGCAGGGTAAAATTTGGGTCGAAGGTTTTGTGGGTGGGTTGGTGTCCCCCTCTCTCCACTGGAAGTCCCATCAGGATACAGGAGGTGGCGACTTTAGGTTCCATCTCCCCAGGTGATAGGAGTCTCAGCTAGGGTCACGCCATAGATTCCTGGGAGCCTCCCCTGTTCCAGACATGCCCTACCACTGACTTCCATTATCTCCCAGTCCTCCCTCCCTATCCTTGATCTCCCCCCTCTCTCCCACCCAGTTCTCTCCCTTTATGTACTTCAGATATCTATTTTATTTCCCCTTCTGGGTGAGATTCAAACATCCTTCTTTGGGCCCTCTTTGTTACTTATTTCTTTGGGGCTGTGAATTGTATCATGGTTATCCTGTACTATATGACTAATATCCACTTATAAGTGAGTACATACCATGAGTGTTATTCTGGGTCTGGAGTATCTTACTCAGGATGCTCTTTTCTAGTTCCAGCCGTTTGCCTGAAATTTGCATGACATATTTGTTTTTTAATAGCTGAGGAGTATTCTATTGTGTAAATGTACCACATTTTCTTTATCCATTCTTTGGTTAAGGGACATCTAAGTTGTTTACAGTTTCTGGGTATTACGAATAAAGATGCTATGAACATAGTTGAGCAAGTATCCTTGTTGTATGGTGGAGCATCTTTTGGGTATATGCCCAGGAGTGGTAAAGCTGAACTATTCTCAAGTTTCTGAGAAAGGGCCAGGTTGATTTCCAAAGTGGTTGTACAAGTTTTCACCCATCAGCAAGTACTCTTAGTTCTTAGTGGCACATGCCAGACAGTCTGGGCATCTTTTGTATTTTTGTGTGCATAAAGTATTTTTCCACACCAGGGAATACATTTTACAACTGAAGCTTTTATAAGTGGAACCTGGCTCTAGTCATTGGTCTAAAGGCAACAAGGGAGGGCAGGGAATTTTGAGGATGGGCTCTCATTGTTTTTTTATAAGGTCTCCAGGCAACTGGGAGTAACTTTTCTTTATGAAATAGGAAGGAGCAGATTTTACTAGCCTGGAGGGCACTGTAGAATCTGAGTGTTCAGAATTCTACTGACCAACCCAGATATCACCATCCTATGCAATCTTTCCCCCTCTTACTCTATTAGAGTGCTGATAGTGGAGTTGCTGGGTCTCTGCATCTACTCTTCTTTGTAGCTTAGGTTTTCAGTAAAATCTTAGGCTTGGTGTCAGTACAGTCTATTCTTCAGGTGCAGAAGATTAAGGTTCACTTGACTGATGCACAGTTTTTCTTGTTTGTATAGCATGTGCTCAGCTGAGTGAGGCTCAGTTGAGTCAGACATGGCTGCCATTCTCATTTATAAAAACTAGAGGAGGCGTGTCTGTGAGATGGCTTAGTGGTAAGTACATTTGATGCTAAGCCCTACAATAAGAATTTCATCTGTGGAACCGTTATGATGGAAGCAGAAAACCAATTCCTGCAAGTTGTCCTCTGAGCTCCACTATTATGCCTTGGCATGCTTATATCCATATGCCTGTGTACATGCCCAGCAGACTGCTTACTAAATAAAGAACAAATGTAAAAAAAAAATCTTGACCAGTTACAGTATAAATTCTATACAGTTATGATGTATCTTCAATGTATTAGCTATTGTATAAGCTTATATGTATTTTATTCTCCTGTAACATATATGGCCTAACACATGCATGACATTCAGCTGGTGAATGTATATCAGGTTGAATTATCACCTCTAATTATTATTAGAAATAAGATCTTTGGTGACCAGAAAGTGATTCAAAATTACAGATTCTCTTCTGAGGTTTATTTACTAGTGCTACTTTTTACTCCTCTCAAAACAGGGTTTCTCTGTGTAGGCCTGGCCATCCCAGTTGGCTGTAGACCAGGTGGACCTCAAACTTCTATCAGCCTGCCCCTGTCTCCCTAGTCCTGGGATTAAAGGAATGCACCACGACAACCTGCACCTAGGGTCACTTTTTATTCTCCCTCCCTCCCACTTTCTCCCTCCCCAGGCTCTTGCTCCCTCTATCTCTTGCCCTTCTCTCCTCTTCCCCCTCCCCCACCTCATGTCTGTGACTTGAAAGCAGGTGTGTGTGCTCACTTGTAGGTGTATCTGGGTGGGTGTGCATGTAGAGGTCAGAGGCCAGCCTCAGAGGTCATTGCGTAGAAGTTACCCCTCTTGCTTGTTTGAAACTGGGCCCTGAAGACCATGTCTAGGCTGGCTGGCCAGTGAGACTCGGGAATCAACTCATGTCCACTGCACTAGTGTTGAGATTACACTACCTATCTTTTCTGTATGGGATTTGGTGATCAAACAAGGTTCTTTTGCTTGCTTAGCTAGCACTTTATTTACTCAGTAACTCAGTTACCTCAGTAAATAAAGTAATAACCGTCCTCATTAGGGTACCCTCCAAAAGCAAACCTTGAGGTAAAGCCTTAGGTGGTGCATTTTCAAGGGTAGTCTTAGGAAGAGTAGGGGGGAAGGAGAAAGCCTTGGGTTCTGCAGGCCAGAAGTGACCTGTCTCAACCTGATTATCCACAGCAGTGCAACATTTTGTGCACATAATATGGCCTCTTGTGTGTCCTAAAAGAATTTGTTATAAAAAGTACAGATGTAAAACGAGAACACAGAAACTACCATATAATAAGAAATCAGTAAATCTAGCTCTTATTTTTATGGGTGATTAATCACAATACAAATATTTTTGTGTTTCATACTTTAAAAGTGTGGGAGGGTAACTTTCAGGACAGTTATATTAGTAACTTATCTTAGTGCCTTTGAAACGTGATTTGATTATTGGGAATTTTCAGAGTTGTTTTTGCCTTTCCAAAGTGCATCTATTTTGTTACGTGATTTATTCTCTTAAGCTCTGATTTACAAGTGGGGTACAGTAATATATGGCCTTTATTTACTCTTGGAGACCACTATCCAGCATTGAGGTCTAGCAGTGCACCTATGTTGATGCTAACATTTTACTCACTATAGTACTTTATTTCCTGTTAACATGATGGAAAAAAATTAAATTTCTATTATTTTCTGCTCCAAAGTAAACAATATCTTTTATAAGTTTCTTAGGCCTCAGGAAAAAAAAATCCATATTATAGTGCAAATGGTAGTTATAACCTTACTAAGAGGAAATATTGGTTGTGCTAGTGGAATCATAATCTCAAATTAGTACACAAAATTTGGTTTCTTTGGTACAAGTCATTATGTTTCTCTTTGAAGATTTTTGTTATCATTTTATTATCATCTAGATCGTGAAAGTAAAATTATATTTTGTAGTTTTATGTTCAGTAATTTGTTTATAGTTATATTTATATAAAAGCTTAAGTATTCATTAAATATAATAACAGAAAAGAATATCATTAGTCCTAGTTTTGTCTTGTGACCTTGTTTTGAATTCCTTTGTAGAGAGCATGAACTTTCTCACTTGGTCTCCAGGAATACTCACGTGCCTGTGAACCATGATCAGTGATTGACTGGAGGTATAACAGTGACCTCATAGGTTACATCACGAGGCATGCCACAGCCTGATGTTGATGTCATAATCATCTGATTCTATATTTTTCAGAATATGACACCTTTGTTAGGTGACACGAGGTTGTGTTTAAGTTACTGTCTTAGCTAAGTTTACAGTTGCTGTGGTGAAGAATCATGAGTCTACCATAGAGCACTGCAGCAGGGATGGTAACATTTGGAGAACAATAATTTTGGTTTCTGGCACAGTGATGAAGTAAGAATTTGGTATCACCATGTGGATGATAGAGCTGTAGGGCATGCCATGTCTGTAGGATACCGTGCCTAACTAACACGTAACTGATTTTTCTGATACACACATATATGCAGTGAACATTGGAAATGCAATAAGCTGAGCATATTATTTTCTTTTGAGGAATAGTCTTGCTGTATAGTCACTATGTAGTCCAGTGGCCTGACTCACAGCCATCTTCCTGGTTTATCCTCCTGGGCTGTAATTACAGGCTTGAGTGTGTTTCTTTGCTTTTGCACACACCATTCAATGTAGGGCTATGTGATCTTTAATGAATAAAGTCAAGATTAATTAGAAATGATAGGTTATATAGAAATACATGAAACAGAAATAATAGCGGTAGAAAATCTGGACATGCAGATATATTTCTATAGTATTGAAAATAAAAATCATCAATGCTAAGAAGCATCAGTTGGGAAACAAGTAAGTAAATCAAAAGCCAACTCAGTGTAAATGGTAAAATGAAACAATCTTACCCAATCACAAACTACCATCTGACCTCTGAAGAGAGCCTGTCAATTAGAAATGGACACTAACCACTACCTACGGTCCACCCAATATTAATCTATCAGAAGTTGTCTCTGTATTGCTTCCATTACCACCTTCTGAAAGCTTTTACTTCCCTTCTCTTCACTGAGCTCTCAATCTCTTGAAATCTTGTTTCATTTCACAAATTGGTGAATACTAAAATAAAGCATTTATAGTTTTAAAAATTTTACTTTCCATCCTGATTGCAGCCCTCTTTCCTCCCAATTTCCCCCCTTGCACACTCCTTTCCCAATCCTTCTTCTCTTCAGAGAAAGGGGAGGTCCTCTACCCTGGCATGTTTAGTTGCTGTAGAACTAGGCACATCTTCTACTGAGGCCAGGCAAGGAAGCCCAGGGGAGATAGATCCAAAAGGAGGCATCAGAGGCAGAAAGGATTCCCACTCCAGGTTTGGGGAATCCACATGTAGACATCTGCTACATATATGCCGGGGCCTAGGACCAGCGCATGCATGCTTACTGGTTGGTGGTTCAGTCTCTGTGAGCCCCGTGGGTCCAGGTTAGTTGACTCTGTAGGTCTTCTTGTGGAGTCCTTGATCCCTCCAGCTTCCTTAATTGTTCCACCAACTTTTCCGTAGGACTCCCCAAGCTCTTTCTAATGTTTGGCTGTGGGTCTCTGCATCTGTTTCCATCAGCTGCTGGGTAGAAACTTCTCAGAGGAGTTATGCTAGGCTCCCGTCTACAAGCATAACAGAGTAACATTAATAGGTTAGGGACTGGTTCTCTCCCATGGGGTCTCAAGTAGAGCCAGTCTTTGGTTGGCCGTTCCCTCAATCTTTGCTCCAACTTTGTCCCTTCACATTTGTAAACAGGACAAATTTTGGGTCGAAGGTTATATGGGTGGATTGGTGGCCCCTCTGTCCACTGGGAGTCCCACCTGGCTATAGGAGGTGGCCTTTGGCTCCATACCCCTGTTTCTAGGAGTCTGAGGTAGGGTGACCTGCATAGTTTTAGTATGCCTCTTTTTAAACTTTGTAGTTTCAATGTTTAAGCTGATTTTCTTGGTTTGTTATTAAACTATGACATTGCTAATGGTTTGGGCGTGATAAGGGTTTTTGTGCTATGCTTCTAAGAAGTGGGGTCTATGTATGATGCATATGCACTGAAATATTTGAAGAAGTGTTATGGCACCAGAGGTTTTCTTCAGACTGAGAGGGTTGATAGATGAAAGAAATTTCACTCTTAGTTGCTTATTTTTAAGGTAAAAGATAAATACATGGATATTTATTATAATAGTCTACTTTTGAACATATTGTTTTTCAAAATTGAAGTTAACAATTGTATATTAATAATATGGGTAGCATTAACTTTAATAAGTAAATATGAATTCTTTCATTTTTCCAGTTATGCTTAAGATTTTTCATAGTCAATGACAATAATAACCACAAAGACACAAATAGGAGAATAAACAATTTCTTTTGGCAATGTCATTTTGGGCAAGGGATACAGAATTTATTTATTTATTTATTTATTTATTTGACTAACTGAAATTTCAAGGGTATGGGACCTCAATAAACTGTTGTTCCAATTAGATGTTTGCAGATGAGAGGGTTAGAGTTTAGCTGGCCTGGTCAGTTTGTATCTTGGCTCAGATTATAGTGTGGGTTTTAGGTTTAGATTTAAGATGTTCCTTGCTATATCAGATGCATGTCTGCAAAATCAAGGTAAGGATTCTAACTCCATGAGAATTCATTCCCTGTTTGGGACGGGGTGGGGGGAGGATGGGAAGCTGATGGGTATGGGAGATTGGTGATTCAAAATTCAATTCACAGCTCTGCTACCTACTGGTTGAGACACATAGAACTGAAGAAAATAATGTTTTTGGTATGGATTTAAAGAAATAATATATTAAAATAGAATCCGCTTTGTGAAGACTTCAGGAAGATAAGTAGAATTGTGTATTTGTAGCACAATAGGCCAAGTCATTTACCGGAAAAGGTAGTCTGCATATCCACGCAGCTAACATCATCCACTTAGGATCTAGAATGAGAAGCAATGGGGAGGAGCAGGAGGTAAAAGAACATAGAACTAAGGTATAGGTAGAATGAAAATGGAGGGTCAATGATAATATTTAATAGAAACAGGAAACACGGGGCTAGTGAGATGGCCAGGGATAAAAGCTTTTGCCACACAGAAACAATCTAGGGGTATTGTTGATAGATATTATGGACAAAGTTGTAATGGAAGTTTGGGTTTCTTGGTGAACTCAGTTATGTTATGGAGATAACGTTTTTGCTTTAATCTGAACTGTAGGATTTTGTTGGGCTATAGTTTGTCCACAGCTGTTAATTATTTCATATGGGGCATGGCTTTTTGCCAGCTGGTAATGGCCTTCCATGGGCAGCACAGAGAGGGCCATGGTCTAGGGCTCTAAGGAGATAAACTTTAGAGCCCAGAAAGAGAGGTGGCGGCATGGGGTGTGGGCGTGAGGCATGTAGCAGTTTGAAGAGACCAGAGAAGACGGTATGGCAGTTTGGAGCAGACAGACAGAGGGAAGTGTTTTGGGGTGCAGTGGCTTAGAGGAGACCACTGGATGCCTTTGCTGATGGCAGAAATTGGCATAGAGCTCGAAAAGAACCCATTGACCCTAAATTGCCGGGAGAAGTAAAGGGGCCCACTCTCCCCACTAACCTTCTCTCTCCTACAAAGGATTGGAAGGTTGGAAAGGAGGCTGAGGCCTAAACACTTCAAATAAAGCTATGCACAAAGTAGTGTAAATAAGCATAGCAACATCATTCAATCCTAAAAAACAAGACACCACTATTTGTGACAACATGAAGGGAACTGGAAGATATTATAGGGGATGAAATATTCTATACATGGAAAGACAAATCATGATATCATATGTAGAATCTTTTAAAAAGACAAAGCAGATATATAAAAACACAACAGTGGTTGGAAGCAGTAAAGAGGTTGGGGTAAGGAGCTGGCTAGAACTCAAAAGATGGTCGCAGTTATATGGGTTGAATACAGGGCTGTGCTGAAAGCAGGTTTTGCAGTTATATGGGATGAATACAGGGCTATGCTGAGAGGTTTTATCTCTTACCACTAAAAGAGGAGACGATAACAAAGCAAGATGATGGGCACTTATTTCCTTGACTGTCGTAACTTTTCCATTGTAAGCACATCGAAACATTGTGTTTGTGTTAAGCATATACAGGACAAAGGGCTATTTCAGCTGAGACTGCAGGGTTGCATCTCAGGGAGGCCATTCCCAGAGTGGATCCACTCAGAGAGAGTGGATGGTATCCAAGCAATGCAGGAGGTTGGAAAACTTACTCAATCACCTTTTAATTAATTTGGTAGCGGTTGCTATGCTTTTCCCCCTTAACTTACTAGACTAAGTAAGAAATTTTTTTTCAGGAATTTAATTCATATTGAATTACATAGTTTTCTTTAAAGCTTTTAAAAAATTGTTTTTGAGACTTTCCTACAATATATTTAGATCCCATTTTTTTCTTCTCACCAATATATTTCTTTTAAGAAGTAAGTTATAGTGGTAACCACTAAAGATGAATAATACCCATTTAAACTCTCAGAGCTGTAATGCAGCTTCTGAGTGCTGCATTCCCACCTAGGATACAACATGATCACATGATCAGTACTAGCAGACCCCTGTCAATCTGAACTTCAAAGTGACTTTTTGAAAACACGGGCTGCATTAGCTCTTGAGTTCTTGTAGGTCTAAACATCTATGTTGTGTCATGTTGTTTTCTTACTCTTTAAAATAAACTTTAAAAAACTTCTTATTGGTTCTTTGTGAATTTCACATCATGCACCCCAATCCCACTCATCTCCCCTCCGCACACACCCGTTCTGCACCCTTGTTCCCTCCCCACCAGCAGAGCAGGGAGGATGCTGTGGAAGCTGTCGTGTGTCAGTGTCTCCCACAGTGCACCCTTCTGTCCACACTTCTTGGCTTTCTAATGTTCATTGCTACAAGTCATTCTTGTACTAGCCTACTGGCTTCTGCTACTCTATCAATACTAGAAACTCACTGGGACTCCTCTCTGATATCCTGCTATTGCCTGTGTCATCAAATTCTGTAGTTTTAGATCTTTAGGACTCATACACTCCAGCAGTTCATCGATGGGGTTGATGTTAGGGTGGACCAATTCAAAGCTCTGGGTCTGAGAGGTATCTGAGCTGGTCAGCCCTCCAGCTCTCCCACCCTGAGGGCTGGCACCAAGGCCCTGCTGCCCCGATGAGGTGCCAGGCCCACTCCCTGGTGAGATCATAGCCAGTTTTCCTACTCTTATGATCCAGGGTCCAGCTCTCCCATCTGCTATGGGTGATCCAGAAGGAGGTTATCTCTCCCTTGTCTATGCCGTGGCACAACAGACAAAGGGCAGTACCCACTCTTGTGCTCACATGCTTAGGACCAGCAGCCTGCAATCCTCACATTCAGAACCAGTTCTTGTGCTCCCAGGTGATGTTTAGGGCCCACTCTCTCAAGTGCTGCTGCTGGTGAGGTGCTGGGATTAGCAATCCAACCTGCCGTAGGTGACAAGGTATGAGGTGGGGGTTATCTCTTCCTCCCCCATGTCACTACAAGCGTGGCAGACAAATGGCAGGGCCAGCTCTACTGAGCTGCTCAGGTGAGATGCAGGGTTCACTCTCACAAGTGCTGCAGCTGGCGAGGAGCAGGGCCAGCTCTCCTGCTCTCATGACCCCAGGGCCAGGTCTCTCACTTGCTGCAGTGGTGAGCGAGGAGAGTGGAGGAAGGCATCTCCCCCCATCCATGCCACCATAAAGGAGATAAGTGACAGGGCCAGTTCTTCGATGCTCATATTCTTGGGGTCTGTCTGCTCACCTGCGGCTCAAGCAGTGTGTGTGGGGTGGGGTGGAGTGGGGGGTGGGGGCTACTCTTTCAAATATTGCAGCTGGCTAGGGCCTAGTTTAGCTCTCCTGCTCTCAAGACCAGCTCTGCCATGTTGCCTAGATAAGGTTTGGAGCCAGTTCTGCACAGCCCTCAGACATCAATAGGCCCTCGGGCAATAGCCCAGACCAGGGACATCTGACTGGCCTTTGGTGGTAACAGACTCCTACTGATGCAGGGCCACAGACCCAGATGTGGCCCACAGTGGCAGCAAGGGCCAGGGCCGCACCATGGTCCCAGGTGGCAACACTGGCTGTTCCTCACTGTCCTTGGGTCTCCAGTTTGCCTGTCTTTATTGTGCCCACATCCCTCTGTTTCTCTTTCTCCTCCATTTCTCTTCCTTTAAATTGACAAGTGGTAGCACTTATTTGCTCCTCTTAATGGTGTCCAGGTTCTCTTGAGTATCTGGGGTCATCTCAGGGGTCCTATTTCCCTGTTGTGCATCATGGCGCCAGGCAGGGTCATCTCAGGTATGGTCTGTCCCCCAAGGCCTGAAGTAGTGGTTACCTCAGGCTAGCTCCCTGTCCAGACTTCATGGCACCTGTCTGGTGGTATTTCAGGCTTGCTCCATTCCTCTCCTGGGCCTCTGTGAGTGCAAGGGTTGTTGTCTATCTCGGGCTCAGTCCCACCTGGCTCCTATTGTCCCAGGCAGGGTTCTTCTAGTCTCTGGCTTGCTCCGCTCCCCAGGAGCCAGACCTGCAGTGCCAGAATGGTGGTCTTCTCAGGGCTACTTTTTTATGGAGTGTTAGGTTACTAATCATTCAGATGTTCACAGGTCAGCACACCGAGCCTAGACACGGCCTCTCTCCCCTCTGCCATCTGCTGACATGTGACACAGCAGCCACACCTGCGATACTGAAATAAGCTTTACGGCCAACACACTATTAACCGAACAGTTTATCAGGTAGGATTTTACTGCTATTTAAAAGTTTTAATAGGGAACAGCTTGGTTTTAGGTGACATCAAAAGCAAAAGGGAATGTTTTCTCTGACACCTTGTTAAAACTCAAGCCTAAATTAAAAAATAAAAATAAAAATAAAAAAGAATAGTAAGAGGAAAATAGAAGTAGCAAAGAACAGCATTTAATATTTTAATTTTTAGTTTGTGCATGTAAGTGTTTTGCTTGATGCCTTTGTGCATCATGTGTGTACAATGACCACAGAAATCAGAAGAGGGCATCAAACCCTCTGGGACATGGGTGGTTATGAGCCATCAAGGGAACCTGGTTTTCTGAAAGAGCAACCAAATGCTTTTAAGCACTCAGGCATCTCCCCAGTCCCTAAAACATCATTTTATCTCTCTCTCTCTCTCTATTGTTTTTTTTTCAAGACAGGGTTTCCATATGTAATCTTGGCAGTCCTGGACTTGATTTGTAGATGAGGCTGGCCTTGAACTCACAGAGAACTGCCTGCTTCTGCCTCCCCAAGTGTTGGGATTAAACGTGTGTACCACCACGCCTAGCTAGAACAGATTTTAAATGCTACCAATTTGCATTCAATGTCTCCTGGGAAGCAGAGTAGAGTCCCTATCTGCTAATGGTTATGCACCAATTTCTACTCATGCTGATTTTGTTACTCATTCCCATGAAGCAGATAGAACAGCAAATGGTCCCATACAGTGTTTCTTTAAAAAAAAAAAAAAAAAGCATTTCGATGAACCTTGTTACTTATCTGCTTCATTTATTGCTTCATTTATCACATGTCTGCTTTATAACATGGTTGTGTCATTGTCAATTCCACTTAGGAGAAGATGGAAGCAGGGAGATATAACACATCAAAAATACAGAAACTGTCAATGATGAGAGGGGCAGGGTTTGCAGTTTCACAGAAGAACAACACATGGAGGCATTCAGTCACATGGAGCATGATTTCAGGAACGGAAAAGAAATAATTTACACACCCCAAGCAAGACTTCTAAAAGCAAACAAAAATATCACTGCAGATGGATAAATAAATCAGGAAAAACATAATTTAAAGGTGATGGAGACTCAAGTGGAACCTATAACTCAATTCTATCAATATTTATATCTTAAAGTAATTAAAAATTAAAAGAATCTTACCATATGTAATTAAGTATTAGAGCTATATAGAGTGATAAAAATGTAGAAAAATTATTATCACATATTTAATATATAAATTACAAAATACATATTTATGTTTAAGGCCTGAAGGACAAGTGTGTTTATTTAATTGTAATTTAACATATTAGACTCAGCAGATGCCCAACAAATACATGTACTGATTCACTTCTATCTTACTGTGTTGTTGATTATCTGTTGGCATTTCATGATAGGATTGCTGTCAGTGGTCTTACTGTACTTGTAGAGATTTCTCAATTCCTGCTTCCAGCGTTCACATCCAGCGAAGCGATAGGATGCAGAGTCCTGGTGTCCACTCTGACTGCTAAAGGTAGCTTCATTGAGGTTAGAGAGCCGGGGATACAAGCTTAGGTACAGGCACCATCCTGGAGGCCAACCTCAGGGAAAAGGTTGGCCTGTGGGAAATTAAGCACAGACCTGGTGATGCTTAAAAGCTGTCAGTGTCTGACAGATCCAATTACTTGTTACTTAGCATCTCATAAGAGGCCCAGTGCATCTACATTGATAGTCTGCAGGGCAGAGCCTTTCAGAGGCCCTCTGTGTCAGGCTCCTGACTTGTTCCCTCTTTTCTTCTTCTTCTGATGTCCATCCTCTTTGCCTTTCTGGATAGGAATTGAGCATTTTAGCAAGAGTCCTCCCTCTTGATTAGTTTCTTTAGGTGTACAGATTTTAGTAGGTTTATCCCATATTATATGTCTATATGAGTGAGTATATATACCATGTGCATCTTTCTGCTTCTGGGATAGCTCACTCAGGATGATCTTTTCCAGATCCCACCAACTACCTGCAAATTCCATGATTTCCTTGTTTTTTATTGCTGAGTAATATTCCATTGTGTAGATATACCACAATTTGTGTATCCATTCCTCCATTGAGGGGCATCTGGGCTGTTTCCAGCTTCTGGCTATTACAAATAAGGCTACTAAAAACATGGTTGAGCAAATGTCCTTATTGTGTACTTGAGACTCTTGGATATATGCCTAGGACTGGTATAGCTGGATCTTGAGGAAGGGCTATTCCTAGTTGTCTGAGAGAGCACCAGATTGCTTTCCAGAGTGGTTGTACAAGTTTACATGGGCAACCTTTGGGCAGAGTGCAGGGAATCTTAGGAAAGAAGTGGGGAACAGTAAGATCTGGAGAGGACAGGAACTCCACAAGGAGAGCAACAGAACCAAAAAATCTGAGCACAAGGATCTTTCCTGAGACTGATATTCCAACCAAGGACCATGCATGGAGATAACCTAAGACCCCTGCACAGATGTAGCCCATGGCAGTTCAGTATCCAAGTGGGTTCCATTGTAATAGGAACAGGGACTGTCTCTGACATGAACTGATTGGCCTGCTCTTTAATTACCTCTCCCTGGGGGAGAAGCAGCATTACCAGGCCACAGAAGAAGACAATGCAGCCACTCCTGATGAGACCTAATTGACTAGGATCAGAAGGAAGGAAAAGAAGTCCTCCCCTATCAGTGGACTTGGGGAGGGGCATGCATGCAGAGGGTGGAGGAAGGGAGGGATTGGGACGGGAGAAGGGAGGGAACCATGGGGGGGATACAAAGTGAGTAAAGTGTAACTAATAAAGAAAAAAATAAATGTAATTAAAAAAAAATAGAGGCCCAATGCTGGGGTGATGGTCTGTTCTCAGCACTCATGTCAGGTGGCTTTCAACCACTTGTAACTCCAGATCCAGGGGGTTGGATGCTCTCTTCTGGAATTTGAAGGCATCCACACATCTGTGACATATACTCACATATACACAAATAAAATAGCAAAAAATATTTTGAAAAGGCCCTCTGTGGTTTCCATTCTTACCAGCCTTTTGTTATAGCCACCATGAATGTTTGCTAGACATGTTAGACATACCCTCATTTTTTATGCTTTTATGTGTGTTCTGATGTCATATCCTTGCTCGGATACTTTCTTATTAATATTTTTTGAAACACAGTTTCTCTATGTGTGGTTCTAGATGTCCTAGAACTCTCTCTCACCCTCTCTCTCTCTCTCTGTGTGTGTGTGTGTGTGTGTGTGTGTGTGTGTATGTGTATACCATGCATTCCATTATGTGCATATGGAAACCAGAAGACAATTTCTGGTAGTTGGTTCTCTACTGTAGGATTCAGGAATTGAACTCAAGTTTTCAGGACTGTGTAGCAAGTGCTTAGCTATCTCATTGGCCCTCAGAGCTGCTTTAACTTGCACCTTCTGACAGCTAAAGATATTGATTACTTTATTAACTTATTTATTTGTTCAATTTACATCCAAATTGCTCTCCCACTCCCTGCTCTCCATCCAGTCACTTCCACCTTCATACTAACCCACCCTGGCACATCAAATTCCATCAGGACTAAGGGTCTTCTCTTTACTGAGGCAAGACAAGGCAGCCCTGCTAGGGAAATGGGATCCACAGGGAATGAACAAAGTCCAAGTCAGACACATTCCAGGCTCCAGTTGGTAGAGGACCCACCTGAGGACCAAGCAGCCCATCAGATTCATATGTGTAGGGGTCCTAGGACCAGTCTATGCATGGCCCTTGGTTGGTGGTTCAGTCTCTGTGAGTCCCCATGGGACCAGGAGACTAGTGGAGATTTTTCCTGTATTTTCAAAACACTAATAATATGTAACATTTATTATTCCCTTTATTAATTATTGTGCTTTTGCCTAGGTCAGAGTTAATTTCTGTTGATTCTAGAGTGAAACCTTTCACCCCCTACTCAAAAGACCTGGTATGGTCTGGCCTCTGGTTATTGGTTGTCTTTCCAATTTGATTTTGTGTTCATGCTCTTTTCATACAGTAGGTCTTTTTTTTTTTTTTTAACACTTTTTTGGCATTCTTTTTTCTTGAGTGACCTTCCACCTCTCTGTGTGATTTTTCTTATTATTTCTATTTCAGGTCAAATACCTTGCTTGACCTTAGAGAAATTTTACCTGAATGTTCTCTGAAAGATGAATTGAAGTTACTCTCTTACTTTCTTTTTATACTGTTCCTTCTATGGGACTTTTCATAACCCACCCTTCTTATTTATTATCTGACTATTCCAGAAAGGGATGAGATCCTTAATTATCTTGACCTTTTTTTCTTCTGTTAATTATTCTTACAGCATCACCAGTATAATGCCTAGGTCATGGTAAATGTTCAGTAAGTGTTTATTTAACATGTGAATGAGTATTTTGTGGATGAGAACACCGAGGCTTGACATTCATAAAACTGGTTAGTCATGTAAGGCATGAAATGGTGGAAACAGGGTTGAAATCCAGACACTAATAAATGTCTACTATAATCACGTGTCATAGAAAGCATGGATGCCGTTTAAAGGAAGTTATCTTCATTTCAGACTCTGTTAAGTAGTGTGAGAAAACCCAAACCATTCCACATGGGCTGAGAGAGGGGAAGAAGGTGTTTTTCAAGTGATAATTGGGAGTTATACAAAAATCTGAAGTAATCCTGGTAGCAAGGGGGTGCAAACAACTAACGTCCACCACAGGACCCTGCCGTGTTCCCACTGTGCTGAGAGGCTGGGCAATGCCATCTCTTCACGTCACTGTCTTTTGCAAATCACTTGAAATTCTGAAATGCAATATTTTCTAAGGCGTAGTAAATTTGGAGCGAAATCGTGGGGACAGCTGGCATCGAGATAATTGCTAAATGTGAAGTCTGACAGCACAGACTGACAGTTGCGAGAATATGGTTATATCTTTCCTTTTAATAGATGCAAAATCATGGATGGACTGTGTGTTGGGATTCTTTTTTCCCATCTTAGTATGAATGACTTCATTAATTACAAAAGCATGCCTAGTGTTCATTGTGATTCTCCTGTAGCAATGTTATGAGGTAGTGTTAAAGCATTTCTCATGGCACTGAACGTTTCTAAGAATATACATTTGGATTTAAAAATATTATTATTAGTATATGTATATGCTGTGTCTGTGTGTGTGTGTGTGTGTGTGCATGTTTGTGTGCTATGCCACATAGATAGAGGACGATTTTGTGGAGTCTGAAGATTTAACTGAGGCTTACATAGGCAGTTACTTTTGTCCACTGAACCATCTTATCAGGTTTATTTTTGGATTTTAATTTGTATGTGTGTGTCTGTTTAGCTAGGAAAAAAATTACTCATTTTGACTAACAGATGTGTATCAGGTCAAGGCTAAATTAGTTTTTCAGAAGATTTTTTTTGTTAGGAGGAAATGCCTCATTTTTCAGAAATGAAAGGTACAATTACAGGGATGAAATTACACAGTGTTTAAGTTTGGCCTAGAATTTAGAAGTTGGGTGTTTCTGAAGACTTACCCCCATATTTCATTGGTTCATTTTTAAGTTATTGGCATTTTTATATGTAAGAAACAAGGACTCAGGAGTCATAAACAAGTGTTCAAATCCAGGTTCTGTTTCTTGAGTACTGTAATTTTTGTCTGGTACAATTATTCACTGTGAATCATGCATGGTCTTCTTTGACTTTAAGATGAGGATAATGTAATCTCTCCTCCTTGCCTTTCAGGATTATGGTAGGGATTAAAAAGATTTTGCATATGATAGCTTTCTAAATAAATGTTACATATTTTTCTTTGTTGGTTTGTGGAATTACATATGGCCTGGGAAGATGATCATCAATAAAATGCTTGCCATGTAAGCATGAGGACCTTGTCATGTAAGCATCAGATGCCTGGACCCAATCTGAAAACCAGACCTAGTGGTACATGCTTATGGTCCATCACTGGGATGTGTGGATAGCACATTCCTAGAGCTATTTGGCCAATGCCTAGTTAAATCAGTGAGTCAAATCAAGTTAAGTTCAGTGAGGCAGGCTAGTTTTGCACTTACTATCTATGGCCCAAGGACCCTTACTAAAGGAAATTGCTCCCATCTCATAAACACAAAGAATCACTACTTATAAATATGAAACATCTTTCAGAAAGTTGCTTAAAAACTTTGGGCAGAGTGCAGGGAATCTTATGAAAGAAGGGGGAGATAGAAAGACCTGGAGAGGACAGGAGCTCTGCAAGGAGAGCAACAACCAAAAGATCTGGACACAGGCCTTTTCTGAGACTGATGCTCCAACCAAGGACCATTCATGGAGATTACCTGGACACCCTGCACAGAGGTAGCCCATGGCAGTTCAGTCTCCAAAATGGGCTCCCTAATAAGGGGAACAGGAGCTGTCTCTGACTTAAACTCGGTGGCTGGCTCTTTGATTACCTCCACCTGAGGGGGGAGCAGGATGACCAGGCCACAGAGGAAGACTATGAGAGACAGTCCTGATGAGACCTGATAGGCTAGGGTCAGATGGAAGGGGAGGAAGACCTCCCCTATCAGTGGACTGGGGAAGAGGCATGGGAGGAGATGAGGGAAGGATCAAGGGAAGGATTGGGAAGGGATGAGAGTGGGGCTACAGCTGGGATATAGAGTGAATAAATTGTTATAAATAAAAATTATATTTTAAAAAGTTTCTTGTTTTGAACTTAAGGCATATCTTCAAGTTCAAGGCTAGATGACAAAGCGTGAAATAATAATCTACATGACAGTTTTGGGAGTTGCAGGAAGGTGACACATAGACTATCATGGATAGATAGATAGTCTCGGTTATGGCAACTCTCCTGTGTTTGCAGAGGCACTTACTCTGTGTATTTGCAGAGCAACTGGGAAGAACTTGTATTCATTCAGTCAAAGATATGAAACAACCTGATGGCCATTGATGGGTGAACGAATAAAGGATAGTTAGCCACAAAAAAAAAAAAGGAAATGATGTCATTTGCCAGAACTGTAAACCTCAAACAAACTTATGCTTAAGTGAAATAAGCCAGATGAAGTGCATGATGTCACTTACATGCAGAACTGAGGGAAAGAAAACGTAAATACGCAGAAACAAAGAGATGAAAGTCATCACCATGGGTGTTGGTTTGAGAGGAATGCCCACCTAACAGCAGAGTTCTGCTCTTAGGTGCTTGTAACACGCACACATGCACACACACACCCCTGTGCTGTCATTCAACTGTTAATTTTCTTGTTTGTAGTAATCATTGAACTGAGCATGTGTTTGTCTAACCATAGACATGATGTTATGTACCTTAAATGTATCACCCAGTAAGTAACTGAAGCAGAGTAAAACAAATTCTTATCAGAAGTCTAAAATGTAAGATAGATGAATGCAGGGCTTCTACAAATGATACAGTGATGGGAAGTCTAGCATCTTGCTGTCTCCCACCCAGGGGTTAACCTGTCCTGGAATCCAAGGACTTCACAGAACAGGGATTGGACTTCTAGGTTAATTATCCTGCGTACAGACTTTGGCCTTGTATGGAGAGTTAGATTAATGCATAAAGTTGGTGGGGTAGCTCTGTTTTTTTTTTTTTCCTCAATCTGTTATGCTTGGTACTCTGTGGGGTCTTTCAACCTAAAAATTCATATGTCCCAATTGTGAGATTATGTTAAGAAATTATTTCTTGGGGGGAGGAGCAAGATGGCGGCGCCGGGAGGACTCTCATTCTGAGCAGCAGCAGCAGGATCAGCACAGTGACCAGTAAACAGAACTCGCGGCCATAAAACACAGTCATTGTATTTCCCAGGTGAGAGGATACCCCACGGTGGGGGATTCCATCAGCTTTTTACTCACCCGGCTAAACCGCGGAAGAGATCCCTGTTCCGCCAGACGCTTGGCTGCTGGCCGCCAGCCCCAGCCGCAGCCCAGAGCCACAAGCCAGTGTCTCTGGTCATGGTCCCAGACTGAACCGTGCGCACCACACTATCAGAGACTGGAATTTTCAGTCGAGAGATAACCCCAGGGTACAGGAAACGATTGGGACCAGCCTTAGGTCACCCAGACATCCCCTGGAAAAGACTCGGGTTCCACAGGCACCCCAGGAGCCAGCCCGGAGCCAGAGCCGGGGACCCAGGTTCCGGCACTGAGCCCTGCCTGCCTGCACGCCTGATTCGCCGCCTGAGATAGAACTGTAGGCACCAGGGTACCAGCGAATGAGTTTCACTGTCTGGTGCAAACACACAGGGAGGGAAACGGCTGGTCTGATCTCAGAGCACTCAGCCGACACCCCCAGCCTGAAAAGGTCCCCGGAAAATTACCCAGCTTAGGGAAGCACCCAGGCTCCCAAAGGCCGCAAAGGCAGACACAGGCAGTTTCTGCGCACCAGACAGCTGGCGGAGACTGAGCCGCCATCACTCAGCTGTGCTCCAGGCACAGGCAATTTCTGCGGCCAGCCTGCTGGTGTGCACCAGG
The DNA here is from genome assembly GCF_030254825.1 of Meriones unguiculatus. NCBI lineage: Eukaryota > Metazoa > Chordata > Mammalia > Rodentia > Muridae > Meriones > Meriones unguiculatus. The sequence continues at coordinate 97,926,627 of NC_083350.1, forward strand.
GCAAAAAAAGACACTGGGAGTCCATGTCTCCAGAGAATCCACAGGGAAGGAAGGAAACTGTACTGACTTAAATCACCCAAGCCTTCCCTAGAAAAAGTCTAGCAGACCAGTGGGGCTGAGGCGCGATCACTCAGCTGTGCTCCAGACACAGGCACAAATAGTTGCTGCGCGCCTGATGTCCAACTGGGTCACAGCAGCTGATCATTAAATTTACAACAAGAAACCCAGAAACAGGGCAGCTGCCCTCAGGACTTCCCTGGGTGAGAGGAGAACCCTCTCGACTAACAAAGACCACAGTTACCACTCAGGTCTATATCCCTGAGGTGAGGAACTCCTGAAAAAACACCAGCCATCTAGAGACTATACCCAAAAAGCTGAGAAGACATCCTTCAGGAAACACCAGCTTTCTGCAAAGGGGATTCTCTCCACCACAGGATCCCCAGGAACCACCAGAAAATAACCCCAAACACCTAAGATAGCACAATGGGTAGAGGCCAGTGTAAAAGCTCAAGCAACAAAAGACAGAGCAATATGGCATCTCCAGAACCCAGTTACCCAGGGGCAAGTAGCCCTGGACACCCCAGCATAACTGAAATCCAAGAAGATGACCTAACAACTATGCTCATGAAGATGATAACAGAGGAAACAAATAAGATATGTAAAGACATAGAGGAAGATAAACTCAAACAGAATATTGCCATCCGTAAAGAAATAGAGGAAGCTGCAGCCAAACAGTTTATGGCCTTTAGAAAGGAAATGCTTAAAGCACTGAATGAAATAAAAGAAACAGAGTTGAAGGAACTAAAAGAAAAACAGGAAAGTACAATCAGACAGGTGAAGGAAGTAAACAAAACAACTCAAGACCTGAAGATAGAATTGGAAAAATTAAAGAAAACACAAATGGAAGAAATAATGGAAAGGAAGAATCTAGGGAAGAAAACAGGAACTACAGAGGTAAGCATAACCAACAGACTACAAGAGATGGAAGAAAGAATCTCAGGTGTAGAAGATACAATGGAAGAAATAGATGTATCTGTCAAAGAAAATGTTAAATCCGAAAAATTCCTGACACAGACCGTTCAAGAAATCCAAGACAATATGAAAAGACAAAACCTAAGAATAATAGGTATAGAGGAAAAAGAAGACTCCCTTCTCCAAGGCCCAGAAAATATTTTCAACAAAATCATTGAAGAAAATTTCCCCAAGCTAAAGGAGAGGCCAATTAGAATACATGAAGCCTACAGAACACCCAACAAATTTGACCAGAAAAGAAAATCCTCCCGCCACATAATAATCAAAACAGTAAGTATACAGAACAAAGAAAAAATACTAAAAGCTGCAAGGGAAAAAGGCCAAGTAACATATAATGGCAAACCCATTAGAATCACACTTGACTTCTCAACAGAGACTATGAAAGCCAGAAGGGCCTAGACGGATATCATGCAGACCCTAAGAGAACACAGATGTCAGCCCAGGCTACTATACCCTGCAAAACTCTCAGTCCTCATAGATGGAGAAAACAAGATATTCAATGACAAAAACAAATTTCAACAATACCTACAAACAAATCCAGCATTACAGAAGACACTAGAAGGGAAAATACAACCCAGGAAAACTAGCTACATTCAAGAAAACACAGGAAATAAATAACCTCACTTCAGTAAAACAAAAAGCAACCAAGCACACAACCTGATGACCACAGCCAATATCAAGATCAAGGGATCTAACAGCTACTGGTCATTAATCTCTCTCAACATCAATGGACTCAACTCTCCAATAAAAAGACACAGATTAACAGAATGGATATGTAAACTAAACCTAGCAATCTGTTGCATACAAGAAACACACCTAAGACACAAAGATAGACATTACCTGAGGGTAAAGGGTTGGAAGATGACTTTCCAAGCAAACGGACCCAAGAAGCAAGCAGGAGTAGCCATTCTAATATCTGATAAAATAGACTTTCAACCAAAATTAATAAAAAGAGATGGGGAAGGACACTTCATACTCATCAAGGGAAAATTCCACCAGGAAGACATCACAATCCTGAACATCTATGCCCCAAATACAAGGGCACCCACATTTGTGAAAGAAACATTGATAAAATTTAAAGCACATATAGATCCCCACACATTAATAGTGGGAGACTTCAACACCCCACTCTCAACAAAGGACAGGTCAACAAAACAGAAATTAAACAAAGAAACAATGTCTCTGACAGAGGTCATGAATCAAATGGACCTAACAGACATTTACAGAACTTTACACCCAAACACAAAAGAATTTACCTTCTTCTCAGCACCTCATGGAACCTTCTCCAAAATAGACCATATAGTGGGTCACAAAGCAAGCCTCAACAGATACAAGAAGATTGAAATAATCCCTTGTATCTTGTCTGATCACCATGGAATAAAGCTGGACCTCAACAATAACAGAAATAACAGAAAGCCTACACACACATGGAAACTGAACAACTTGTTACTAAATGACAGCTGGGTCAGGGAAGAAATAAAGAAAGAAATTAAAGTCTTTCTAGAAATCAATGAAAATGAAGACACAACATACCCAAACTTGTGGGACACAATGAAAGCAGTGCTAAGAGGAAAGTTCATAGCACTAAGTGCCTTCAAGAAGAAATTCAAGACAGCTCATTCAAGCACCCTAATGGCTCACTTAAAAACCCTAGAAAAAGAAGAAGCAGACACACCAAGAAGGAGTAGACGGCTGGAAATAATCAAACTCAGGGCTGAAATCAATCAATTGGAAACAAATAAAACAATTCAAAGAATCAACGAAACCAAGAGATGGTTCTTTGAGAAAATCAAGAAGATCGACAAACCCTTAGCCAAGCTAACTAAAAGGCAGAGAGACACCACCCAAATCAACAAAATCAGAAATGAAAAGGGGGATATAACTACAAACACTGAGGAAACCCAAACAATCATTAGGACTTACTTCAAAAGTTTATATGCCACAAAATTTGAAAATCTAAATGAAATGGACAATTTTCTTGATCGATTTGACTTACCAAAGCTGAATCAGGACCAGGTAAATCAACTAAATAGACCTATATCCCCCAAAGAAATAGAAGCGGTCATCAAAAGTCTCCCATCCAAAAAAAGCCCAGGACCAGATGGCTTTAGCGCAGAATTCTACCAGACCTTCAAAGAAGAGCTAACTCCAATTCTCTTCAAACTATTCCACAAAATAGAAACAGAAGTAACATTACCAAACTCATTCTATGAAGCCACAGTCACCTTGGTACCTAAATCTCACAAAGACTCAACAAAGAAAGAGAATTTCAGGCCAATCTCCCTTATGAACATTGATGCAAAAATACTTAATAAAATACTTGCAAACCGTATCCAAGAACACATCAAAGATATTATCCACTATGACCAAGTAGGCTTCATCTCAGGTATGAAGGGGTGGTTCAATATATGGAAATCCATCAATGTGATCCACCATATTAACAAACTGAAAGAAAAAAAACACATGATAATCTCCCTAGATGCTGAAAAAGCATTTGACAAAATCCAACATCCATTCATGTTTAAAGTATTGGAGAGATCAGGGATACAAGGCACATATCTAAACATAGTAAAGGCGATATACAGCAAGCCTATAGTCAACATCAAACTGAATGGAGAGAAACTTAAAGCAATCCCACTAAAATCAGGGACAAGACAAGGCTGCCCACTCTCTCCATATCTCTTCAACATAGTGCTGGAAGTCCTTGCTAGAGCAATAAGACAATTAAAAGAGATCAAGGGGATACAGATGGGAAAGGAAGAAGTCAAAGTATCACTATTTGCAGATGATATGATAGTATACGTGAGTGACCCCAAAAACTCTACCAGGGAACTCCTACAGCTGATAAACACCTTCAGCAAAGTGGCCGGATACAAAATTAACTCAAAAAAAATCAGTAGCCCTCCTGTATATAAAAGACAAAAGGGCTGAGAAAGAAATTAGGGAAACAACACCCTTCACAATAACCACAAATGACATAAGGTACCTCGGAGTAACCCTAACCAAGGAAGTCAAAGACTTGTATGAAAAAAATTTCAAATCTCTGAAGAAAGAATTAGAAGAAGATATGAGATGATGGAAAGATCTCCCATGCTCATGGCTTGGCAAGATTAACATAGTAAAAATGGCCATCTTACCAAAAGCAATCTACAGATTCAATGCAATGCCCATCAAATTACCAACACAATTCTTTACAGACCTGGAAAGAAAAATTTTCAACTTCATATGGAATAACAAGAAACCCAGAATTGCTAAAACAACCCTCTACAATAAAAGATCTTCTGGAGGTATCTCCATCCCTGATCTTAAGCTGTACTATAGAGCAACAGTTTTAAAAACTGCATGGTACTGGCATAGAAACAGAATGGTGGATCAATGGAACCGAACAGAGGACCCAGAAATAAACCCACAGACTTATGGACACCTAATCTTTGACAAAGATGCCAAAACCATTCAATGGAAAAAAGATAGCATCTTCAACAAATGGTGCTGGTCCAACTGGATGTCTACATATAGAAAAATGAAAATAGATCCATACTTATCACCCTGCACAAAACTGAAGTCCAAGTGGATCAAAGACCTCAACATAAAACCAGACACATTAAATCGGCTAGAAAAAAAAGTGGGAAATACCCTAGAACTCATTGGTACAGGAGAGAACTTCCTGAACAGAACACCAACAGCACAGGCTCTAAGAGCAACAATCAATAAATGGGACTTCATGAAACTGAAGAGCTTCTGCAAAGCAAAGGACACCGTCATCAAAACAAAGGGACTGCCTACAGATTGGGAAAGAATCTTCACCAACCCTTTATCTGACAGAGCACTCATATCCAGTATATATAAAGAACTAAAGAAGCTGAAAAGCAGCAAACCAAGTAATCCACTTAAAAAATGGGGAACAGAGCTAAACAGAGAATTCTCTGTAGAGGAATACCGAATGGCAGAGAAGCACTTAAATAAATGCTCAACCTCACTAGCCATTAGGGAAATGCAAATCAAAACAACCCTGAGATTTCACCTTACACCCATGAGAATGGCCAAGATCAAAAACTCAAGTGACAACACATGCTGGAGAGGTTGTGGAGAAAGGGGAACCCTTCTCCACTGCTGGTGGGAATGTAAACTTGTAAAACCACTCTGGAAATCAATCTGGCGCTTTCTCAGACAACTAGGAATAGCGCTTCCTCAAGATCCAGCCATACCACTCCTGGGCATATATCCAAAAGAGGCTCAAGTACACAAAAAGGACATTTGCTCAACCATGTTTGTAGCAGCTTTATTTGTAATAGCCAGAAGCTGGAAACAACCCAGATGCCCCTCAACTGAAGAATGGATGCAGAAATTGTGATACATCTACACAATGGAATATTACTCAGCAATGAAAAATAAGGAAATCATGAAATTTGCAGGTAAACGGTGGGATCTGGAAAGGATCATCCTGAGTGAGTTGTCCCAGAAGCCAAATGACACACATGGTATATACTCACTCATATAGACATACAACATAGGACAAACCCACTAAAACCTGTGCAACTAAAGAAACTAAGCAAGAGAGAGGACCCTAACAAAAATGTCCAATCCCCATCCGGAAAGGCAAAGAGGATGGACATCAGAAGAAGAAGAAAACAGGAAACAACCTAGGAACCTACCACAGAGGGCCTCTGAAAGCCTTTGCCCTACAGACTATCAAAGCAGATGCTGAGCCTGATGGGCAAGTGTTGGGCAGAGTGAATGGAATTTCATGTAAGAACTGGGAAATAGTAAGAGCTGGAGAGGACAGGGTCTCCACAAGGAGAGCAACAGAACAAGAAAATTTGAACACAGGGAACTTCCCAGAGACTCATACTCCAACCAAGGACTATTCATAGAGATAACCCAGAACCCCTGCACAGATGTAGCCCAGGGCAGTTCAGAGTCCAATTGGGTTACATAGTAATGTGAAGAGGGACTGCCTCTGACATAATCTGATTGGCCTGCTCTTTGATCACCTCCCCCTGGGGGGGAGCAGCCTTACCAGGCCATAGTAGAGGACAATGCAGCCACTTTTGATGTGAACTGATAGACTAAGATCAGAAAGGAGAGGAGAACCTCCCCTATCAGTGGACTTGGGGAGTGGCATGAATGCAGAGGGAGGAGGGAGGGTGGGATTGGGAGGGGAGGAGGGAAGGGCTTATGGGGGGATGCAGAATGAATAAAGTGTAATTGATGAAAAATTTAAAAAAAATAATATGACCAACTAAAAAAAATTTTATTTTTCTTTATTTTAATCAGTGCTGTCTTTCAACATTCTCTTCTTGGATTTCCTGTTATTTAGATGCCTTTGTCTTTCATTCTTCTTACCCTTTTTTTCCTGATATCAATCTGTGTTAGGTTAGGGATTAACAGAGAAGCAGAGGTATGCAGGTAGATACGTATTTACAAAAGGGGAAAGGAGGAGAGAAAGTTGATTGCAGGAAATTGTCCATGTGATTGTGGAAGATAAGTACATACAGAATCTTCAAGGTGGACTTAAAGGCTGGAAGGCCACTGAATCTAGAATGAGTGATTTTTTTTTTTATGTGAACTTAACCTGTTTAAGGAATGCTCAAGCAACTAATTAAACTTTGCGGTTGTGTTTATGTGGGTTTTTCTTAAGACTTTATCATTTATATCGGTCCTGAATGGAAGAAATATGTTGAAGAGGGTTAAATTTGCTCTTCAGCTGACTGCTTGAGTTCCAACATAAGTTTTTTTTCCTGCCCTCAGTGTCCCTGTTCTCCAAGATGAGATAGATCTGTTACCATCTTGCTTATGGCACTCAGGACCAGCTTTCTCTTCTTGTCCTCCAGCCTGCAGATCACAGATCATGGGACTTCTCAGACTCACAGATGTGTGAATAATAGTAAAGCTAAGTGTGTATGTGTTCTACTTCGATGTCTGTTGCTGTGATGACGTGTGCTAATAAAAACGACTTGTATGAGAAAATAGAATTATGTTTATTGATTAATTAGTATATTTAATATTTAATAGTTTATTAAAACCTATTTAGTTATTCCTTGTGGGGAAGTCAAGGCAGGACCTGTAAGAAGTTAGTCACATGCAGAGAGAAATGAATACATGTGTGATTTTTTTTTTTTAAACCTTGCTTTTTCTTATTCAGCCAAGGGCCCCAGACCAGGCAATGGTGTGGCCCACTTTCAGGCTAGGTTTTCCCACATCAGTTAAGGCAATCAAGACTCTCTTCTCAGGTGATCCTAGGTTTTGTCAAGTTGACAAACCTAATCATCACTATGTATGCATGTATCTATGTATATGTATGTATGTTTGTATGTCTATTCTATCTTTCTTTCTTTCTCAAATCTATCTCTTACTGATTCTGTTTCTTTGGAAAACCCTGGATAAAACTTACTTCAGCAACAGTCTGGTGGGCAGAATTCCTGCTTACAGCAGGTCAGTCTCTTTAATGTCGGCCTTCAGCTAATTAGATGACACCTAAGCACACCATGCAAAATCATCTACTTTATAAAAAGCCAGTGTTTTAAAACATTAACATCAGCCCCCACCACTAGCCAAAACCATCTTCTCCAAAAGCATTCAGAGTAATGGTTGTGCTCACATCTTGGAACTGAGGTTCAAACAAGTTTATACATAAAATTAACTTTTATGTTTCTTTTTATCCTTTTTTAAGACTTTCTGGAAAGCTTCATTACCTTGTCTTCCACTTTGGCACATTTTATGGATCTCTTCAGGTTTTCATTTTACCTGCTGTAGATCTCTCTTCACTTGATCGTCACATCTTGTGTTTGGGTGCTCTAAGAGGCTCTGTGGTCCTGAGTTGGCTGTTTAGTCAGAGGATGAGCTCTAAGAGGCTTTGTTACGATGGAACTGTGGAAACTCCACCCCATGGAGGGCATGGGGTTGGTCCTCCAATATCAACATTTTCCAGTCTGTTTTGTCCTTGGATGGATCTAATAAAATTGTTAGTAACCGATGAGCATTCTGGCATGTGAATTGAGGAAATGACTTTTTTTTTTGTTTTTAGACTGAAGACTCTAAGTTATTTCCTTGGATTTTAGGATTTGGCTTTCCCCTCAGTGATGGCAGAGTGGAGAAGGTCCACAGTTTTAAGTTAACTCACAGTCATTTTTTTCACTAATACTTATTTCCAGAGGCGGCCACCTGGTGCCATCTAAACCCTGTGGAGGTTTTTGCTGTGTCTATTGCGTTTTGTTTTTTTCCCCACTTTTTGGATGGGGATTCAGGTTTGTTAAGTTATTAATGTTTATACATCTGTTTTCTAGCTTCTGAACCTTTGTTACTTTTTTCTCTCCTGTTCTCTTTTTGTTGGTTATGCCTTCAAAGTCCCCTTACTACGATTTTAGTAGATGTTAAAAGCATGCATCATATGTTTGTTACTTGAAATATATACACAAATGTCAATTGCATGCAAAAATGAAGAGAATCTTGCCTATGTCCCATGAATCCTCTTCTTGGCTTCAGGAATGATTAGTTCTTAACATATGCCCATGGCTTCTGTAGGACAGGGTCTCTTGTAGTCCAGGCTAGCGTTGAACTTGCTATATGGTCAAGGGTCATTTGGAATTTCTCCCACATCTACCTCCCAAATACTAGAATTATAGGTGTCTTTTATCTGTATTTTCTTAGTGCTTCTGAATCATTTTAAAGTATATCACAGACCTCATATGATTTTGAGCTAAATGATTCAATATATCACCAGAATAATGAACTCCTTAAAAATATAGTTAAAATACTATTACCTGATCTCAAAGAAATTTGATATAATAATCTTAGTTACTCACTAAATGCTCCTTTTGCATATGCGTATGTATTCATCATGCACACATATGTTTCTATGTTTACATGTTCACCTGTATTTGGGCACACAGTGCAAGTACAGCGAGGTGCATGAGTGTGTAGAGGCCAGAGGTCAACATCTGGTGTCTTCCTCGCTTGCTGTCCATCTCGTATATACAGGCAGAGGCTCTCACTTAAACCCAGAGCTCGCCATCTCAACTAGTCTGGTGAATCAACTTGCTTTGGAGATACCCTGTCTCCACCTCCAAGGTGATGGGATTATTGGTCGGCTGCCATGTCCGTGTAATATTTATGTGGGTCCTGGGCACTCACTTACACTCCTGTCCTACTGCTTGCTTGGAAGTGTTTTACCTGTTAGACTATCTCTCCAGTTCCTCTGAGTGTTAAATTTTTAATCTTTTTTTTAAACAGTTGCTTTTCAAACCAGTTTCCCTAACTTTTTCTCTTTTCTTCCTTCTTTTGTGGTTCTGACACGCAACCCTTGTTGACTGTAGTCAGGTGATATACCACTGACCAAAACCTCCAGCCCTGGTATGCTTTTAAATAGCAAAGATTTTGATAGATATTTTTCTAAAGAAGATCTACAAATAGGTAGTAAGTAAAAGAAAATGTGCTCCATATTATCACTAGAGAACCATGAATTAAGGCTACAGTGAAGCTACCGTCAAATACATACGACACACATCCCTCTTACACATACCCAGTTGTTTAAAGAAATGGTAACACATACCGGCAATGTAGACCTTATATATATTTAAGAATATATATAAGACCTTTTATATTTAAGAATATAAAATATAAAGTGTTTGAAACTACTTTAAGAAACAGATTTTGTATTTTCTCAGAATTTTAAACATAAGTTTACTGTATGGCACAGCAGTTCCACTATCAGGTACCCGCTCAAGTGCACTGAGCATCAGCTCGTGAGAGTTTGTACTAGCATTCGAGCTAACCCTGGAAACAATCCAGATGTCTGCCAAGTGACGACTGAATAAAAAAGTGAGATTTCCCCCCTCTACAGTAGATTTCTCTGCAACAATAAGAGTGAACTACGATAAATGTTAAAACATGAATAAATTTCAGAAAGCTTATGTTCAGTGAAAAGAGTGAAATACAAAATCCTGAATATTGTACTATCCCACCTAAATCTTTACAAAGGGGAAATCACTAAGCAGAGAGCAGATAAATGCTTTTTAAATGTATAATCCTCACAGCAATGGTGCTTCTAGGGTCTGAACCTAGAGTGTTGAATGTGGTAGGCAACTGATCTACCTCAGAACCACATCCCGTCTTCCTCGTCTTTGCACATTATTTTTCAGTGAACTTCCTGCCTTTGTTCCCTTTGTCCCTGACTCACCTAGTTTATCTACTGCTGTAATGCTTTCTGTCCCAAAACACTAGCTGAAGCTTCCCTTGTTGCTGTCTTTGGTCACAGTGTCTTCTAACAACTTGATTTTTCAACTGTGTGAGGACTAAATCAGAAATTGCGTGAACATACTGCATTTAAAATAATAGTTTCTATATTAAGTTTCCCCAGAGAAAAGAATCAAGAGGAAAGAAAGGGGAAGGGAGAGGAGGAGGGGAAACAGGAGAGAGGGAGAGAGGCAGAGAGAGAGGAGAGAACAAGAGTGAGAGATATTAAATAATTGGTTCCTGTGATTGTGGGAGTCACCAAGTCCACATCTGTAGGGCAGAAGAGGCAGCCTTCAAGTGCAGATTAGAACTGGTTAGAACAGATTAGAACTGTGGCCATGAGTCTGAATAACAAGGATGGAAACTCCAGTTTCTGTGTTGTACTCTAGAGGCTGAATTTCTTCTGAAAACCTCTTTTTTTTTTTGCTTCAAAGTGTTTTGACTGACTGGGTGAAGCTCATCCACAAATCTGCTTTACTAAATAAAACTCTGCTGATTGAAGTGTTAATCACATCTAAAAAATGCAGATAGTATAATATCTAGACAGTGTTTGATCAACAGCTGGGTACTGTAGCTTAGCCAAGTTGATATATAAAATGAACCATCTCTTCCAGTTTGATCTTCCTAAATCTCAGTTGCCAGGCTTTGTACAAGGATGCGAGGAGAAGAGCCAAGAAAAACACATTGCACAGAAATGGGTCTAGAGGAGTTGGCCCAGTGGCTCTCACTGTGGCAGTCCCTGTCCCAGACTCCATTGGACTCACCTGGGGGGGGGGGAGGGTGGCACTTAAAATGATAGATGAATGAGCTTACCTTGTTAAGATGCCATCTTGGCCCTGCTTAGAATAGGATTCCAGCTTAGAGATGTGCCAGGATTATAGTAGTTGGCTTTTGGTTCTAATATGTTGGAAATGATTGTCTTTTAGATTCCGTTTGTAGCTGATTTTTACTAGGTTTTATTTTGCCCTGTGTGTGTGTGTGTGTACACGTGTACACGTGTACACATGTTCAAGTATGTGTAGACGCTACTGAGGACTGCCTTGGGGAACACTGTTAAGAGCTCAAGGAACCTCTTTTTAGGTTCTTTTGACACACGGTCTCTCATTTGCCTAGACTTCACTGCTTAGGCTAGACTGGAGGGCCAGTGAGTCCCAGGCATTCTGGTCTCTGCCATCTCAGCACTGGGATTACAAGTGTGTGTACCAGTGTGCCCTGCGTTTGGTATGGATGATGCAATTGAACCAGGTCCTAATGTTTGAAAGGCAAGTGCTTTACTAACTGAGCCATCCAATCAAATGCCTGGATCTTCCTCTAGAATATTACACAGTATTACGAAAAAGAGAATTCAATCTCGTATCACCATTGGTAATTTCTGAAGGAAATGTTGGTGTTTTTCTTCAAGTGTAGAGTGTCTCAGTAATTAGAATCATTACATGTATTTTGGGAAAACGAGTGATTAAAATGCTCACAGGCTTATCTCAGTTGACATTTGCATTTAGAATTAATCTTCTAGGCAGGCTGAAAAGTAGGATGGCTGGATTGTATGGTAATTCTACTGAGAATTTTTTGCTTCATCTATTCTATTTTTTTCCATAGTGGCTATACTAATTTACCTGTCCACCAGCGGTTTACAAAGATTTCTTTTCCTTGCCAGCATTTGCTTTTTGATCATTTTATTAATATATTAATTATATACAGTAATGTATTTCACTATAACATTTTTATATACGCATATAATGTGTTTTGATCCCACCCAGTCCACTACTACGTTACTGTCATCTCTGTGCTCCTGCTGGCCACCCTTCTTTCCAACTAATTCTTCTACTTCATTTTGTGTGTGACTCAGTAGCTTACAGGAACATGAGTGAGAGGTTTCTTTCAGGGTGTGTGTGTGGGGGGCACTACCAGTGATTAAATCACTGGAGAAAATGTCTTTTCTTCAAGCTACCGTTAGCCACATGGGCCTCATTAGCCCCTCCCCCATACATGACAGGCAGTTGATGGGCCGCTCTTGTGTAGATCCTGTGCAGATCAAGCTGCTGTGAGTTCAGTGACACAAGAGCCATGCATGCATTGGAAAACAGCACTCCACCACTTAATCCCATTCTTATATTTTCCTCCTTTCCTCTCTTCTGCACTACTTCTTGAGCCTTCTAGGGATGGCAAAATGTTCTGCTTAGTAAGGCTGACCAACTGTTACCTATTCTCTGTCATTCAACCAGTGCTAAGTGTCTGCGTCTGCAGTGACCACTACCCCTACCCCCTGAAGAAAGAAACTTCTTTGAACAAGGCTGACAGCAGCATTAATTTGTGAATATAAACATAGTGATTTAGAAAGCAATTTGATGGGCATATCATGTCCATTTAGTAAAACTAACCCCCCACTGTGGGTTATAATCACCTTATGCATGGGCTCTTTTGAGAGGTTTTCAGTACCAAATATGAATTCTCTTCTCCGTTCCAACCAGAAAATGGTTGGCTACGTCCATAACAAAACTGCCACTAGTGTACCATGGACAGTTTCTTTACAGGTTGGCAGAGCAGTGCATGGGATCTACAGCTGAGTCGGACTGTTGATGAGCAGCTCCTTGTAGCAGCTTGGTGTACACCTTCCTGCCCTGAGTACCAGCCTGCAGGGAGGAAGCTTCAAGCTCATTTTCATTGTGGTTTCTCTGAGTTTTGGGTCACAAAACTGAGCAATACAGTCTTACATTATGGTTCTGATAGCGGAAATTGTCTGTATTTTTAGGAAGTCTCTGGGGCCTCCCTAGACAATAGCTTATGGAGAGGTGGCCCACCCTGACACTGGTATTTTGATAACCTGTGATTTGGGAGAGTATCTTTTTCTACTCATAGAGTAGATATTTCTATTCAAACTTTAATGTTTTTTTCCTTTAGAAACAGAATCTCACTATGTAGCCTGTAACTCACTATATAGATCAGGAGGCTCCAAACTCACAGAAATTCATTTGCCTTTATCCCGTAAGCGCTGTGATTTAAGGTGCGTGGGATTAAAGGATCACTGTGCTTGATTTAACATTGTTTTAAAAAAAATTAATCAATCAGTATCAAGTTTTTTTAATGGCTGTTTCATAATCCTTAGTTTTGGTTGACCCTCGCTGAACTCTTATTTCTCCCCATCTTCCTGACCTTTCTTCCCTGCTTAAGTTTTTTTACTCAGTATTCCTCCTTTATCCTTTCATATCACATTTTTGCTACCCTTTCCCCTTTAAACATTTTCTCCTCTCATGAGCCCATTTCTAGTTTTTTGGCCTCCACATACACTCACTACTACATAAGTGCACATATAAAAAGGTTAGAATCTAGGGTTGACATAGGAAAAACATACTGTGTTAATCTTTCTGAGCCTGGGCTGCCTCACTTAATATAACATTTTCCGATTTCATCAATTATCCTGTAAATTCCATAATTTAATTTTTCTTTATATTTGAATAAAATTCTGTTATGTGTATATGTACTACGTTTTTTTTTTTTTCTTTCTCTTCATCAGTTGATGGACATCTAGCCATATTTAATTTCCATGCTATTGTGAATAAAGCAGCAGTGAACATGGGTTAGCAAATGTCTCTATGGTAGGATAGAGGCCTTTGTGTATATGCCAGGAATAAGATAGCTGGGCCCTATGATATCTCTACTCTTAGCATTTTGAGAGATCTCTGCACTGATTTCTCTTAGTAGCTGTGTCAGTTTACATGCCTACCAAAAGGCAACATCGACAGATTCCTCTTTCTCTGCATCTTCACCAACATCTATTGTCACTTGTTTTCTTGATGATGAACATTCTGACTGGGATGAAATGAAATCTCAGAGTAGTTTTAATTTGCATTTCCCAGAAAACTAAGGATGTTGAACACTTAAACAAAAAAGCATTTATTGGCCATTTGTATGTCTTCTTTGTTGTTTTGTTTTTAGACATTGATTCACTATTGTAGCTCTGCCTGGCCTAGAACTTACTATTTATTTAGACCAAACTGGTCTTGAACTCAAAAAGATCTGACTGCCACACAAGTACTGGGGATTTAAGTCATATACCACTATACCTGGCCTGTATTTTGAAAACTTTGTTTAGTTCTTTAGTCCATTCTTTCTTTAGGTTATTTGTTTGTTTTTGTTTAGACTTTGAGTTCTTTGTATATGTTGGCTATTAGTCCCCTGTCAGAGGTATAGTTGGAAAATATTTTCCCAGCTTCTCTTCTGTTATATAGCTGTTCCTCTAGGCTCAACTTCAATCCTATACAATAAAATGATCAAATGAATTTCTCCCTCTCTTGCTTTGGAGTTTCAGATAATTTTAGGAAGTCACCCACAAAGGGTGGCCAGAGAACTCTGATGTAATCAATTGTATTTTGTTGTCTTTAATAATTACCTATAGACTTTTCTATCTGGCAAAACTTTCTGTTTTGTGTACACATTTTTGTGTAATACAGGCAAGACATTTAAAACTCTGTTACTGGTGGTGGCTTGCTAAAGGCATGTTACAGGTTCATGTCCTTGCCCTGCTCTTGCAGTTGTCATTTTTTGTTGTCATATTTGGGAAAGGGACTATATATTGTGAGGAGAAGTTGTTTTTCTAAACCTGGGGCAGAGTTTGTTTCTTTTCTTTCTTTCTTTTTTCAGCTTAGTCCTTTATGAAGGTTAGATACATCATTTTGGGTTCAAGACTTTTCTTCATCCATCCTTATTGTAAAGAGACTTGTGTACTTGGACTGGAAAGTGGATCTTTCTGAATCATGTAACATATAATAAATGAGCCATGTGTGTGCGGCAAACGAGTCAGTGTCTTGTCTCTGCTTGTTATCTCTGCTTCTTCGGTGTCACCTCTTTATCTCTCTGTGTTATCATCTTGGTATTTGCCAGTCCGTTATAGGATGAAATCCACATAAATCAAATACAGGTGATGTAGAAACTTGTTATTGACATCTTTTGGGCTTATTTTATTATTGGATCAGGTGTTTGCCTTGGCTCATCAGTGGTTACCAGCCTCTGCCTGCTTTTCTGGTCGTGGGTGTTGTTCTTACCTAGACAGAAACATCAGTGATAACAGGCCTTGGGACTGTCCATTATGGAAGTTTAACTTTGTCTTAAATTAGTGGGAAACAAAACTGGAAAAGTGACTGAAACAGGAATACAGAGTGGTTATTGATTGTAGGACATACTTTACATCTTTTATGTACCATAACTTTTCAAAATTACTATAGTGTAGGTTTAGCAGTCTAAGCTATACTTTATTTCAATTCTGTAATGCTCTGTAGAGTCACCCAGTAAATGTGTAGTGGTTTTGAGAGATTAAACCCAAGTCTGTCTGGTTCTGGATGCCCTATATTGGTAAACTATGGCTCTCTAGGAGTACCGTGGCCAATGCTAGTGGAAAGGTAATGGAACTACATATGTAATTTAAAATTTCCAAGTGACTGATTTTTTTAATTTATTTATTTTTATGTACATTTGACATATGTATATATCTATGTGAGGAGAATCAGATCCACTGGAATTTGAATTACAGACCAGACAGTTGTGAGTTGCCATGTGGGTACTGGGAATTGAACCAGGGTCCTCTGGAAGAGCAGCCAGTGCTCTTAACCGCTGAGCCATCTCTCCAGGCCCGTGACTGAATTTTTAAATGACTTTAAATTATCTCACCAGAAGGTGGCGGTGTTAATTTCTCCCATCTTCTTAAATTTAATTAGAAGTATTTTTGACATTCTCATACTTGTGCGCCATGTACTGCCATTACACCCGCCCCCACTGCGTCTCTCATGGTGTTTCCACTCTTGTAGATAACTTTCTTCTTCCCAGCTAGTCTTCCTCTTCATCCACCTCTCTTCCCTTCCCTTCCTTTTCTTCCTTTTCTTAGCTTTGTGTTTGCAGTCACAGCTGCTGTGTCTTTATATTGTAACAACAGACATACTGTGTCCAGAAGACAGTGTCCTGCTGCGCTCCTTTCTGCCCTTCAGGACCCACAGTCCTTTCACCTCCTCTTCCATGATGACCCCAGAGCTTGGATGGGGTGACTTCAATGTCCTATTTGGGGCCAAGTACTCAGACATAATTTATTCTCAGCACTTTGACCAGTTATGGCTCCTTGATTTGACTATCACATACTGCTGAAACAGGCTTCTCTGATCAAGGTTCAGAGCTATACTAATCTGGGTATAATTATTATACTAGTGTGAATATAATAATAAATACCTAGAAGGATGTTGAACTGCATGTCCATTTGACAGAACATCTCCAGTAAATTTCCCTGAAGTTAATTTTAATGTATTTTATTTGAGCTAATTAAATATAAGGCATTTGAGCATATAATTAGTAAGAGCAATTATTAATGGGGTATTTTACATTCTTTATGTTGTATCGAATATGTAAAGACTCATGTGTATTTTATATTTACAGCACTTCATGATCTGAATTAGCCACATTTTAAGTACTCAAACTAGCTATATCTATCAGACAGTATAGTATTAGAATATTGGTGTCCATCCAGCCATTTATTCAAGCTTCTGCAACTTTTTAGTGTTTCATTTCCTAAGCCATTAGTGGAGGACATCAATACCTTATATCCTTATAGTGTAGGATGTTGCTTTGGATAATTTATGTAGGGTGAAGTTCCAAGATACAAGCTAGCTTTCTGGGGGTTCGCTTTGCTGAGTCCTCATGATTGAATTCTAGCTTAGTGTCAGTGGCTACTCTACAAGTATTCTATATAGTTTATATGTAGAAGATATTCTCTTAGATTGTGCTCTGAGTTTCTTTAAAGTTGTGTCTTTACCACTTTGAGGGGCTAGAGAGCTAGCTTAACTGATAAATGCTCACTATTCAAGCAGGATATCAGTGTGATCATCAGAACTCAAGTGAAAAAGCTAAATGTGGTGGGTGGGAGTGCTTGTAACCCAGCCACAGGTCCCAGCGAAAGATCCTGTCTCATAAACAAGGCCACAGCACTCACTTGGTGAATGGCATCTAAGATTGACCTCTGACCTATACATGCACACATGCATTTGTACCCACACACATACATGTAGACTCATCAGAAACATATACCCACATGCACACACAAATGTGTTACATATAAACACAGGTATATCAATAATGACATTTTGACACTTCCAAAAAAGAAAAAAAAAGTTTCTGTTCTTGTATGCTTTTTGCTTTTAAAGAGAGGAAGGATTTATTTTGGCTCTCAGTTTAAGGAGGCATAATCCATCATGATGGGCAGAAGTGGGACTGAACTACAAGCCCTGAAGGCCTACCTCCCAATAACCCATTTTCTCCAGGGCAGCCACTCCCCTAAAGGCATCACAACCTGCAAAAACAGTGGCATCTTCTGGTTACCAAGTATTCAAACACATGCGCCTATGGGAAACACTTTATACCCACAAACCATGCATACATGTATTTTAATCATATTCACCCCGGTTCTCTCTCCAGGTACACCCCTGCCCTGCCCTATATATCCTCCTCCTAACTTCATGTCTCCCACCCCCTCTCCTCCCCACTTTTCAAAATAAAAAATAAAAAAAATTCACTGAATCTAAGCTCTAGACACATGGGGATGGGGCCTTCCACTAGACTATGGGCAACCTACCAGCGGTCACACCCCCAAAGGAGAGAAAATTTCCCCGCCTGGCAGCCTTCAGCTACCAAAAGCTCCTTAGATAGTTGTGGGTTCCCATGAGCCCATCAGTTGTCCAGTGGAGGTTTGACTATCTTGATCTCGTGAACGTCTTGTGCAGATAACCACAGCAGCTGTGATTTCCTGAGAGCAAAGGTCATACCCTGTTTGGAAGGTGACGTTTATGTGCTTTTTTTGTATGTGTGACCAATCATGTAGTTAGTAAACTACATGATTTTTCTAGTTGCACATCATTTGTTAAATCAGTAAATCATTTCACTTTGATCAGGTTTAGGTAATGTCAGTTGTAAATTATTATAAAAGGAGGAAAAGTCGGCAAATAGACCTATCAGTGTAGGCATAATGTGAAAAATCATGGCTGCCAGCACTCACCTGGAATCCAGCATTGTGTTGGTGGAAATAGGATTCCTGGGGCTTCTGATCAGCCAATCTGTCTGAACCAGGGAAACTCCAGGTTTGGGGAATGATCCAGCTTCAAAAAATAAATTGGAGAGTGATTGAGGAAGACACTTGACATTTATTCAACTCTGCCCTCTACATGTATACATGTGCATATGAATTTGTACACACACACACACACACACACACACACACTAGATTAACAATTTAAAATTTTTAATGTATCTTTCATGTATTCATGTTTTGTCTACGTGGGTGTGTCGTGTGACATGGTGAAGAAGGCAGTGATGGATCCACTGGATTTGGAGGGGATTGTGAGCTGCCATGAAGGTGCTGGTGATTGAACCTGGGTGCTCTCTGAGAGCAACCGGTGGTCTTCATTCCTGAGCTATCACTCCAGTGCCACGGTTTAACAACTTTGTTTTGGGTGTTTATGAATAAAGCTTCTCTAAATATTTACATTTTTTGTGAAAACAAAACAAAACAAAACAAAAAAACAACTTAGTTATTGAAGAATAGGATTTGAGACACTGGTTACCTGAATGCTTAAATTTGATTTAGAAAGGGTCAAGCTGTTTTCCAAAGTGGTTGCTTTGCTGTAGCCTTTCTACCAGCAGTGTTTGGAGAGTTCTAGTTGTTCTTCATCATTGGCAGCACCTGGTCTTGTAAAGCATGTAGTGGCATTTCCCGGTGGCATTTTTATTTGTATTTTTTTAATGATCAAAGTCTAAACTGCACAGTATCTTTTCATGTGCTTAGTTACCATTTGTGTTTTCTTTCATCCCTCTTCTCTTTCTCTCTTTCTTTTACTCTTTCTTTCTTTGGTGAAATATATCTTTTGTTTATCCTTTATTTAGTTTTGTATATTTATGTACATTGATTGATTGATTGATTGAGATAGGGTCTTGCTGTGTAGCCCAGCTGTACTGGAGCTCACAGTGTAGTTCAGCCTGGTATGGAACTCAGGTTTCTCCTGCCTTTTCAGTAATCTTGAGTGCTGGGATTACAGACCTCCACTGCCATACCTGCTTCTTATATGCTTTTTAAAATAAATGTTTTTATGCTCTTCGGTTGTAGAAGCTTTTAAATGTATTATAAATTTAAGGTTTTTTTCTGATTCCTAGTTTGCATATTTTCCTTTTGGCTTATGGTCTGTTCTAGGTCTTTGGAAAAACTAAAATGTTTGACTAAGTACCATTTGTGAAAAAGAAAGAAATTATCGAATTGTGCTTCTGGTGATTGTATCTCTGTCTGAGAATGTTACAATATCCTTTTGTCAATAAATTTGTTTAAAATTTAATAGTGTTATGCTTAACATTTAGGTTGGTTGTTCATTTTGAATGGAATTTTGTGTGAAGTATGAAGAATGCTTTGGCATTCTCTGAAAATATTTTAATTAATTAATATTAATTAATTATGCACGTGTGTGTGTGTGCACAGGCACATGTGTGCCATAACCTGTGTGTAGAGCTTGGAGCACACATTTAGGGAACCAGTTCTGTCCTTTGTGAGATCCAGTGGTAGAACCCCAGGTCCTCAGGCCTTCAAGAAAGTGCCTCTACCCACTAATCCATCCTGCCACTTGGCCTTTTCCTCTTTTGATGTCATTTCTTCTAGTGCCACTTAAGAAAAGACTGCTGTCTCTTTTGACTTGACTTTGTAGTTTTGTCAAATGACAGTTGATCATACATAGGTCTATTTGGCGACTCCAGATACTTTGAGAGCTCCCCCAGATAATGCTCAGTTTTGTTTTTCATCAAAACACTATCTAAAGAACTCAGGATGGAGAAAGAATGCATTGTATTTCCTCATTCATTGTGTTCCAGTTCTTCTCCTGGTATCTTCTGCTCTTGTGTGAAGAACCTTCCTCTTGTGATTGTTTTAGAAATCTTTTAGGTGATAGATTCTTCTATGTTTTTTTCATCCAAGCAAGCCTTTCTTTCATTCTGTTCCTGGAGGATATTGGATTTGATATAGGATCTTGGTTTGATGGGTCTTTCCTTTCAATACTTTAGGAGTACGTACTCTTTCCTTCTGACCTCTATAACTTGATGAGAGGACTCCCCACCACCACCCGCATCTTGGACATCATTGCTTCCCTAAAATCAGTATGTAGTTTTTCTTTGGCTTTGATTAATATTTTTGGTGTTTTCAATCTTTGCTGTTGTTGTCCCACTGTAGGGCTCTGGCTGGCCTGGTATTTGATATGTGTTCCAGGTTGGCCTGAAACTCACAGTGATCCTCCTGTCTCTGCCTCCCCAAGTGCCAAGATTAAAGGCATCTATTACTATATCCAGCTTTTGTTAAATGGTTTGAGTTTAGTTTTTGATTGTCATATGTCTAGATATAGAAATTATAGGTTCACTGTTCTTTTTTCCTTCCTTCCTTCCTCCCTTCTTTCCTTCCTCCCTTCCTTCCTTCCTCCCTCCCTCCCTCCTTCCCTCCCTCCCTCCCTCCCTCCCTCCTTCTTTTATTTCTTTTTTTTTTACTTTGTGTTTCTTGGTTTATTTTATTTTAAAATTTTTTATTTTATTACTTTTTTACTATTTATTCACCTCCCACATCTCTGCCCGGTCTCTCCTTCCTCCCTTTTCCACTACTGTCTTCCTCCCCTAATCCACTGAAAAGAGGGAGTCCTTAGCCCCTACTATCTGACCCTAGCTTATGAAGTCTCATCAGGACTGCCTGGATCCTCTTCCTCTGTGGCCTGGTATCGCCTCCCTGCCAGGGGGTAGTGATCAAAGAGCCAGCCACTGAGTTCATGTCAGAGACAGCCCCTTCTCCCCTTACTAGGTAACCCACTTGGAGACTGAGATGCCTATGGGCTACATCTGAGCAGAGGGTCTAGGTCCTTTCCATGCGTAGTCCTTGGTTGGTGCATCAGTCTCTGCAGGACCCTCTAGGCCCAGATTTTTTGGCTTTGTTGGTTTCCTTGTGGAGCTCCTGTGCCCTCTGGGTCCTTCTATTCCCCACTTCTTCCATAAGACTCTGCCCTGAGCCCAAAGCTTGGCTGTAAGTCTCTGCATCTGGTTTGATCCCCTGCTGGGTGGAGTCTTTCAGAGGATATCTATGATAGGCTCCTATCCTGCTCCCTCTCTTCTAGCACCTCCGGTGTCTATCCTGTTTGCCCTTCTGAATGAGATTTAAGCATCTTCTCCAGCATCCCCCTTGTTGTTTAGCTTCTTTAGGTCAGTAGATTATAGTATGTTTATCCTATGTTCTATGGCTAATATCCACTTATAAGTGAGTATATACCCTGCATGACTTTCTGCTTCTGGGTTACCACACTCAGGATGATCTTTTTGAGTTCCCATCATTTGCCTGCAAATTTCATGATTTCTCTGTTTATGATAGCTGAGTAGTATTCCATTGTGTAAATATAGTCATCAGGAAAATGCAAATCACAACGACGCTGAGATTCCATCCCAGAATGACTAAGATAAAAACTCAAGTGACAACACATCCTTGAGAGGATGTGGAGAAAGGGGAACCTCCTCCATTGCTGGTGGGAGTGCAAACTTGTACCACCACTTTGGAAATCATTCTGGCGCCTTTTCAGAAAACTGGGAATAGTTCTACCTCAAGGCCCAGCTATACCACTCTTAGGCATGTACCCCAAAGATGCTCCACCATACAAGGACATTTGCTTAGCTGCGTTCATAGCACCTTTATTCTGCCAGAATCTGGAAAGAACCTAGATGTCCCTCTACCAAAGAATGGATACTGAAATTGTGGTACATTTCTCGGTTTGTAACTTTCGAAAAATTAGGAGGTATTTTTAGCTATTTTCTTTCCCAGTTGTTTTTTATTGCAATCTTTTCCTCCTATGAGTTGGTGATACAAATATTAAACATTTTGGTGTTGTGCTGTGAGTCTTGAGACTTGTTTTTAATGTACCTTTACTCTCTGTTGTTCAGATTGGATAATCTGACATAAAGTTCATTAACACTTTCTTCTGCCAGTTTTCTTGAGACAGGCTGGCTTCCTGCCAGCTTGCTGAGTGCTGGGATTGGGATGAAAGGTGTGAAACACCAGATGAGGCTCGTCCACTCTTTTTGCTACAGAATTATTTCACTGACTTTTTAGACTTTTGTTATTACTATTTTGAGTTCTACATTTTTCATTTGATTTTTCTTTATATCCTCTATTTATTTTTTAATTTCCAATCATTTCAAGCATGTTTTTATTCCCAGTGCTCCAGGCTCATGGTTTGTGTTCTTTGCTCATAGGAATGTTACATGTATAATTTCTGCTTCTAGATAGGCGAGTTTTAGCCAAATTGTATAGTGTTATTTAGAAATGTTTCTTTAATTTCTCCGAAGTTCTAAATAAGACCTAAATTGTACAGTGTAAGAGAGCAAAGAGGTTGTGTATGATGTCATAAGATCAAAGACACATTCTTTGGAATTGGATCTCACTTAAATACTTTTGTCTATGTGATCTTTGATAAATTATTGGACCTACTACTATATTATTTCTTTCTTCATGAAACTGTCATAGCCATAGTGTCTACTTGATGATGTTATTTACAAGACTCAGCAAGCTGGCACCTGTAGCTGTCATTCAAACTGCTTTTTGAAAACTGAGATATTCGGAGTTGATGTTCTTTGTTCAGTTAATCCTGTCACTGTTGCATATTTGTAGGCTAAAAGATTGCCATAATGATAGTTTGTCCAGAACACTTGGTTAGTCAAATATTAGAAACAGGATTTATGCTTAGGCAGCATGACCTTAGAGCAATAGCCTTACATACTACATTGCAGTATGAGTAGGAAATAAACAACAGTGAACTAGCTATTCTAAATTATGAGCACTGTATGAGCACCAGTACTGTCTGCTGATGATGGCTGGACGTTTGCTTGGGATATATTTTGTTCTCGCTCTCTGGATGTTTTAACCGTGATATTCACAGAGACTGGAGTGTTTCTAAATGGCACAAGAAGTACTTCTTTTTGTCATTTACTGGGCATCACCTAAAATAACAAACAAAACCAGGAGAATCATGCATTCCATTTTCAGTAGAACTAGGAGGTATCTCTGCTACCATCTATAGTACAGGAGGATGGAAGCCAGATGGATGAGTTGCGGATAACTCAGCAGTGAGAATGTCACAGCCAACCGTCTGTGGAGGTGTGGACCACTGATAAGCAGACTGAGTCATCTTGCACCATGTGAGGACCACTGGAGAATCCTAGGGATTAGATAGAACAGAAAGTGGGAGAGGTTGCAGGAGAGAAGAGAGGTGCTTGAGATGTAAACAAAGCTTGCTTGAAATTAATTCTGTTGTCTGGTCCTCACCCGTTTCTGGCATTGATGGCAACCACTTCCCCATTTGTGCAGCATGGGAAGGTAGAATCTGTGAATAATTGAATGAGGCTCCCTACAACAGAGCTTATGTACAAGAAAGAAAGTTTGGATATTCGTTGTGGTGGTTTGAATGGGTATCCCCATGCCCCCTCCTTATAGGCTCATTTATGTCAATGCTTGATCCTTAGTTGAGGGAACTGTTTTGGAAAGGATTAGGAGGCGTGGCTCTGTTGGAGGAAATGTGTCATGGGGGAAGGATGGGGGTTGAGGTTTCAAAAGCCTAAGCCGGGCTCTCTCTGTGTCCAACTTGTGAATCAGTATGTAAGCTCTTAGCTGCTGCTCAAGGGCCATGTGGGCCACCATGTTCCCTGCCATGATGGTCGTGGTCTCACCTTCTTAAACTGTAAGCAAGCTCCCAATTAAATGCTTTCTTTTGTAAGTTGTCTTGGTCCTGGCATCTCTTCACAGCAATAGAACAGTAACTAAGACACTTGCAATGCTTTTAGCTTATTTCTATGATCTAAAGTATTAGCATGAAGGTATCTAACCTTGATGTCCTTATACTTCAAGAAAAAATAATTCTGAAAATAGTAAGGTTTATGTGAGTAAAATAAGAATATGAAAAGGAATGAGAATGAAAGAAAGAATTCCAAGGAAATACTCAATAGTAAATAAGGAAATATATTATCAGGAAGGAGAACTAAAAGACAGTGAGATTCAAACAGGAGAACTAGATTATCTGGGGTTATAGCCTGGTGGTTTTCGCCTACTCAGGTTAGGCTGTGGGTTCATCCCCTAACATTTTAAGAATGTCAAGTGGATAATCAATATCAGAAGCTCATCATCTGGCTTTAAGAATTGTACAGGAGAGAAATGATGGAGAAAACAAAAGGAATGAAAATACCAAATAAGTTAAGAAGAGAAAATAATTTCCAGGACCCGGAAACACGTGTTTTAAAGCTTTGAAGGACTTACACAGCAGGAATTACATAACTCTCGATCATCTCTTTGACCCTGTTTTTTTCTCTACTTTTTTAAAAAAACATATATTGAAGGTCAGAAGGGAAACAGCTTATTGCCTCAGCTTCCATGTTCTGTGACAGAGCTTGTCTGTGACGTGTGAGCAGCATCTGCTGAAGAAGTTACTCAGGAGAAGAGTTTGTTTCTAACAGACCCTTCCATCCTTTCCTTCCTAACCCTCCTTGTCTGTGAGGTTAACAAGATGTCACAGCCACACTGGCTGTCTTGTAGCAGAAATCCATTAAATTCTCAGCTCTGATACTCTGAACTGGGGACTCAACATCAGCAACCACGATTTCTGGGTTTCATGTTACAGAAAGTTCTGTTTGGCTAAGCTATTATATGTTGAGTTTTTTTAAACTACAGGTAGATATATTTTAAACTTATAATTAGAGTACACACACACACAAACACACACACAATCATGTACAAAACTTGGAATAAGAGCAATGCTAGAATTCTTTAAAGCAATATTAGAAAGTAGAAGATAATGGAATAATGACGGAACAGCTCTGAAAGAGTAATTTTCAACCTTGAATTCTTTTTACATTGTCAAAATACAGTAACGTGTGATTGACGTTGATATGTAAAATTTTTAAATATTATCTCTAACATATTTTTCTTGGGAACATAGCAGGAGGTGGTGTCTACCAAAGTGGAGATAGGAAACGAGAAACAGAAAGGCACAGAATCTAGGAAGATGGGCTCTCTTACAGATGGGGGGCCACAACAAATAGCCTAAAAGGCCAGTGCTCTGAAAACAAGAGCAGATTTCTAGGGGTCAGTGCTACAAGTAGAACATAACTTATCTACGTTTGATTTTAATAATACCAAGTGCTGTTATTCATTTTCTTGTGTGTGTATCTGTGAGTGACTTTCTCTCTGTGTCTGTCTGTCTGTCTGTCTCTCTCTGTGTGTGTAGGTCAAGAGGCAGCTTTCAGGGGTAGGTTTTCTTCTCACAGCAGCATGGGTCCCTAGATTGAACTTAGGTTTTCAGGCTTGGCAGCTGGCATCTTACATTCCAGCCATTTCACTGGCCTAAATAACAATTATTTTTTGAAGTGTCTTTAAAAGTTTGGAACATGGGAGAAGGATTTAATCAGAGATTAAAAAAGAATAAAAGGAAAGCAACACATAAAGGCATAGCAGAAAGGAAACACACACGTGCGCTCACACACACAACTTCAGTAAGTGCCGTATATTTAGTCATAGCAATTATGTAGAAAACCCCACACTGTCTTAACCATACTGGGAAACTAGGGTGAGGATGATGAGATGGCTCAGAGAATGCCTTCCTGCTGCACAGTACTTCCTTATGTCAGCACACACACGTGACTTTGAAGTGTGGAGAGAACGGCGGAAGGAGCCACTGGGGGAGTGTAATGTTCAATGAGAGAGAACCTAAGTCCTGCATAGGGACCGCTATAGGGCTTTGGGGGTTTTAGTCCTTTAAACACCATTTGCCTACATATAGAATTGCTTTGAAAAGGATAAGAAAAAGAAATCTCAGAAATAGAGTAAACGCAACTATTTCTGAACATTCAGAGTTCTGTTTATACTCTCTTCTTTCTAGAATACTCTTCTTCCATTTGCAACCGTAGGAAAGTCATACTCCCTGTGTGGGCGTTGCCAGATGTGAAGTGAAGCGGCTGTGATCCTCCTTGGCTAAGTCAGGGTCTCCATTCCCAGTCCTGCAGACTGTGCCGTCTTGTGTCACATGGCTTATTCTGGGTGGATTGTGTTCACACTCCTCCCTAGGACTGGACTGGAGGTGATGGGTTTTGTTCTGTTGTTTTGTTTCTTACTTCCCTGGTAATATTTAGCAGTGGTAATTATAGTAGGTACTCAATAAACATTGAGTAAAAAAATAGGCACTGAGGGTAAGCTGGGAAACTTGTGTAAAGGCCGGGCTTTGTTTCTGTTTTAGCCCCTTGCTGTGACCAAATGCATCTTACATCTCAGTGCTTTAGAGTTCGCTTAACAAAACTGGGTGTAATGAACTTTAAGGCCATTTAGACTTTAAAAAAACTTTCTTGAGATGATTTTGTTTATTAATGGTCCTAGCCTTACAGCTTAAAATCCATGATGATAAAACTGTTTCCCAGGCTGGTGATTAGCTCAGTTGGCAGAGTGCTTGTATCACATGCCCAAAGTCCCAGGTCTAGTTTTCTTTTCTTTTCTTTTCTTTTCTTTTCTTTTCTTTTCTTTTCTTTTCTTTTCTTTTCTTTCCTTTTCTTTTCTCTTCTTTCTTCTCTACTCTTCTTTTCTCTCCTCTCCCTCCTCTTCTCTCCTCCCCTCCTTCCCCTGTCCGTCCCTTCCCTTCTCTCCCTTCCTCTCCTCTCCTTTCCTTTCCCTTTTTCTTTAACTTTTACTTATTCGCATTACATCCCAATGGTAGTCCCCTCCATCCTCTCCTTTATTCTCCACTCTCCCTCCCTCTTCCTCCTATCTCCTCCCCTACCTCTCAGAAAAGGGACCCCACAACCCACTCCATCACATCAAGTCACATCAGGATGGAGCACATCCTCTTCCCCTTATGGCCTGGCAAGGCAGCCCCACCAGGAGGAAGTGATAGAAAAGCAGGTAACAGAGTCCTTGTCAGAAAGAGTCCCTGATCCCCTTATTAAGGAACCCACCTAGTGAGTTCACATGGTGGTGAGCATAGCTGCCTTCCAGGTATAATTTCTCAGGCACACAAACTGGCCTGGCTGCAGTGGCACATTTGCATCATCTTGGCACCACTGAAAAATAAAAAGACTACTTTTAATACTTGATCCATTCAAGCTCTTACACAGTGTGTAAATATTTGGTGGCTTGAATTTTATTTATTTTTTGGAGGCTGAGTTTGATATTGCCCAGGTTGGCCTCAAACTTACCACTTAACTGAGGATGACCTTGAACTCCTGACCCTCCCACCTCTACTCTCCAAGTGTTAGGATTGCAGGTGCATGCCATCTCATCTGATGTCTTCAGTTTCCTTTCTCTAAAATCTGTTTTCCCCCGCAGATGATGAGCTTCCAGAGGGCAAGGACACCCCTGTCTTACTTAGCTTTGTTTCTCAGTGTTTGTTAGCGAGCTTGGCTTGTGTGGACATACAGTGTTGACTAAATATCCCCTTGGGATTATTCTGTGTCTATCCTTGAAAATCCAGTTGTTCTAGACATTTCAGAAAAACATGTTTAAATAAAAATCAAGTCACTGGGATTTTGCATATTGTCCTTGTCAGCTGTTATGTAACATCATTTCCCTGCATTCTTGGAGGGCTTTCCATTTCCTGTGTAGTCAGTGCTATTTCACTTCTTTAATTACCTCTTCAAAATGTTTTTTCTTTCATGAGGCCTTTCTGAGTTAATCTTTTTCTTCTGAGTCTCAGCAACTTAGAGTACAGAGCAGTGGTTTATGTAAGGCTTTTTTTTTTTTTTTTTTTTTTTTAAATCTCCTCAGTGTTAAACTGTAATGATTTGGGGCTGAGTTTTTGTGCCTGGATAAAGCACTCTATACATTTTAATGAGTTTCTAATCTAAATGATTCAAATCTACAAGCTGGCTTTCCCTTGAATACATGCAAGTAAAAAAGTTAAGGACTTGGCAAACATTATTTTAGATTTTGCCAAATTCAACAATTTGAAATGCAATTTAAATGTTTAGCCAAATCCCAGACATCACTGTGTTTATTCTGTTTTGACCATAAGTTGCTGTTTGCCAAGAGACTGGATAAAAGTATATTTCTAAGCTGTCTTCAAAAGAATCTTCAGCCTTTAATAATGATTTATGTAGCAGCTTCATATACTAACATGTCACCCTGCTCTCTTTCTTTATCACCCTCCATTTCCTTCTACCTTTGCCCTGTGTTTTAGTGTTCTAGGCTGACTTAAGAGAACACGACGAATCAGGAATAGATTTAACTCTGGATGAGTTTGCACAGTTCGCTTCCATGTAGACACACGCCAGCTAAGGCTGTGTGCCAGGCAGTGTGACAAGGGCTTTATGTATTTTAATCTTCACGCCAATGCCGTGGTGTTAGTTTTAGTTGTATTTTCCCATCTTACTAAAAAGGAAATTGGAAACAGTTTTGAGGAATAAGCAATTTATCCTGTTTTGAAACTCCTATGTTTAGAACCAACACTGGAGATCAGGATTGTCTGCAGCAGCGTGTTCTTCCTTGCACATAAAACATGTCTGAGACTGCTGGCAGAATTATATCATTTCAATTATATACTATTTGAATTAAGGCTTTATTTATAGTTGATGGTGTTAACTATTTCTCTTAATCTCAACTATGCCTTTTTTGTGTGATAAAGACTAATATTTCACTAATATGAAACAGAAATACTTATATATACTGAAACAAAACCCAAGGATTTTAAAAGAATTTGACATATTTGATAAGAAATTAAATTTCTAACAATAAAATTAGCAGGAAGAGAGATAGAGAGAGAGAAATAACATGTGTTTGGGTGAGTAGAGATGTGAAGAGGATCTGAGAAGAGTAAGGAGAAAACATGATCAAAATCTATTGTATGAAAAATTGTAAATAAAAATAATTTAGCAGCAAAATATTATGTATATTGTACATGTCCTTCCAAACAATTGTAGAACTAATGAATTGGTAAGATGTGGTATAGTAATTTTTTCAGTTTGTTTGTTAGGCTTTGAAGCTTAGAGAATTTTATTGTGAGAACTCAGGCTAAGTGGTAATGTGGATTAGTTTGAGCTTGGCTGCCTTGAAAGATTATATTAGCTTAAAATTAGGTGAAAATGCAGATTTCAAGTTATGCATTCTTTTTAGATTGTATGTGGTTTAGGAACAGCTTTAAAAGTTATATGGACAGAATTATGTTGGTTTAGCCCAGCATAAGATACACAAGATTAAATATTGGATTCTTAGAACTTAACCACTATTCAGAGTTTTCTGAAGAAACGTAACTGAGGGTGGGAAGGGAAAGAGGGGAAGAAAGGGTGGCTCATTTTAAGGCTTTAGCTCACAATACTATGGAGACTTGGCAAGTGAAAAATCTACAGGGCATGACAGAAGCCTGAAGGGGAAGGACTGTAGGAAGGTGCACCCCGTTAGCATTCTTGCTTCCTTTTAGGGTTTCAGTCTGGCAAGACTGTTAGCTGACCAGCGTAGGCCGATCCACACTGTAGGAGGTAATCTGCTTTATGTGAGTCTACTGCCTCACATTTCAGCTTCATCTTCAAAGTGCCATCACAGAAGGAAAGTTTAACGAGGTGTCTGAGTACAGTGCTCTGCTCCAGTGGTTCTTGACCTTGCAAATACTATGGCCCTTTAATACAGTTCCTTATGTTATGGTGACCCCAACCATGAAATTATTTTTGTCATTATTTCACAAATGTAATTCTGTTACTGTTATGATTTATAATGCAAATTCCTGGTATCAGGATATCTGATATGCAAACCCTGTGAAAGGGTCTTTTGGGCCCCAACAGGTTTTCAACCCACAGGTTTCAAACCCTGCTCTAGTAAAACCGATTCATAATATTAACGATCACAACTGCGGATGTTCCATAGATGCTTCTTGAATATATATGTTGATTAAAAAAAAAACCTGTGGATAGTTGGAAGAGATAGTTATGTCTAAGTAGAGAAGACTCAGAATAAAATAATGATTATCTTTAAATATCTGAAAAAATTAGCAATATTAAATAGAGCTCCAGGTAGAACACAAATCTTCAGTTAGAAACAAAGTGGGTGGGTAGAATACACATGAAACAGATCTTTCTTTATTCCTTTGCAGAATGTCACCACTTAGGGACTTTCCAGATACAAAGTCAACATGTTCATCTCTTAAAAAATTGAGTGCAAGGACTTCTTTGGTTGATGGTAGGTTAGAAATCTACCTCTGTGTGACAGCCGCTAATAAAGAGTCAGGGTAATAACTGATAAACTATACTTAAAGGAGAGGAAGAACATCAGAAACCACAAAAGAAGTGACATGACTACCAAAAGTCATGCGGAGACAGAAAGGGTATGCCCTGAAAATGCAGCCTAGAGCTCTTGTCCTGGCTTCGAGGTTGGGGAGGTAAGCTGAGACCTAGCTAGGCCTCTCCAGAAGAAAGAGACTTGTAGGCTGATCCACAGGACAAACCCCCAATTCTCATAAGATTTAAATTCAGTGGGAGGATTTGCTGTGATGGTGTCTTCTGCGAGAAGCTCAACGCTGGAGAAGACATCTATTTTGTTTTTCTTGAACCTTAGAGGGCGAGTGCTAAGCACCACTTTGAGAGGAAACATATTATTTGAGACTGAGTTGCTCTGGGTAAAACAAAGAACAGTTACAAGTTTTAACACCCCTTAGCATGGAAGTAGGGAGGCTGGATATGAGAAGTTTAGGTAGCTGAGAAGGGTCTGGCAGCTGGTGGCCCTGACCTTGATGGAGTAAGCTCTATTATTTGAGAATAACTGCAGAGGTTGGTAGTTACAAGCAGATGTTGACAAGGTAGTCAGCCTTCAGAGAGGCCGCTCTGCTTTGTGCTCTGCTGATAGCAGGACTGAGAACTCTGGAGCTCAATTGCAGTGGCAGCCTCCATTTCTGCAGCCTTCTCTCTCCCATAAGGTGTTGGCTGCTGGGCAGGATCTGGGGACCAGTCCTCTTATACGGATATCAGTGTTCTGTTTGCTTCTCCCATTCTCCACTGCACTCAGAAGATACCATTTGTTTGGATAGTAGAACCCAACAGAGGGAATAAACTGGGGAATGTGGAGTGAAAGCGCACGTGCCCCACAGAATTACAAGACTAAGTGCGGCCTTTTGAAGTTTTCGGTACACAAATATAAGACATACTTTTTTAAATTTTTTAAATCAAAGGCAGTTTTCTACACCAACGGCTACTATTTCATAAATTTCTCCTACCCTACAAGGCTTTTGTGTAGATATTTTAAATCCCCCTTACTTAGTAAAACTTGTGTTTTTTGTAAAGCTTCTTTGTGTCTCAGCCCAGAGCTTGGCAGCCTGAAGCAGCTGACCTCTTTTCTTTCACCAATTCTTTTTTTTTAAAGATATATTTATTTATTATGTATATAGTATTCTGCCTGCATGTATGCCTGCTTGCCAGAAGAGGATACCAGATTTCATTATAGATGGCTTGCTGAGACTTGAACTCAGGACCTCTGGAAGAGCAGCCAGTCCTCTTAACCTCTGAGCCACCTCTCCAGCCCCCTCACCAATTCTTTTAAAGCTATCCAATTGTGAAAAACTGTGAGGTCCTACTCCCGCTAACAGGGAAAAGACACAGTTACCACTTGAGTTGAGTTGGTGTTTGGGTTCTGCTGTACCATTTTTACAGAAATATTACCTTGCCAAGTTACTTTCTCTTTGTTACTGTGCTCTGTTTGGGGACACTGATACTATTCTTTGTTTTTAACCTTTTAACCCAAAGTGGGTAAACCTCTAAACTGATTGCAGCCCATTTGGGTAATTCACTCTCATTGTTTTGGATTCAGCATCAAACCGGGTGGTAAGAAAGTGTGCTGGCTAGTTTTATGTCAGTTTGACACAAGTTATAGTCATCTGTAAGGAAGGAACCTCAATTGAGAAAGTCCCTCCAGAACATCGAGATACAAGCTTGTAGAGCATTTTCTTAACTAGTGATCAGTGCAGAAGGGCTCAGCCCACTGTTGGATGAGACACCCATTGGCTGGTGGTCCTGAGTTGTATATGAAAGCAGCTGAGCAAGCCATAGAGAATAAGCAGCACCCTCCTCTGCATCAGCCTCTGTCCAGGTTCTTGCCTTGATTTCCTTCCATGATAGACACTGGTGTGGAAGTGTAAGCCAAATAAATCCTTTCCTCCCAAACTTGCTTTGGTCGTAGTGTTTCATCATAGCAATAGTAGCCATAACTAGGACAGAAAGACAAAAAACTTCAAACTGCAACTGATTCCCTCTGCCAGTGGCAGACTCCAATATTACATGATTCAAAGAGAAGCAAAAAAGCTGCTTCAGTGCTTTTGTATTTTATGTTTGTGTAATTTTCCTTTTTGCATATATGAAAATTATATAGCTTCTTTTTCTTTTGTATGGTAGCTTAGTATTATTTTTATATTGTTTAATATTATGAATTTATTTTAGCTTTTATTTCTCTAATACTTACCTAATTTTGATTATGTATGTTTTCTTTATCATATAATTTAAAAATTTTTATTTTTTCCTTTTATTGAAAGGAAATACAATATATCCTCATCATAATACAATATATCCTGATTATAGTTTTCTGTCCCTTTACTTCTCCAAGTTTCTCCCCATCTCCCTCCCCCTCCATATCTATTCCCTTCCTGTCTCTCATTAAAAAAAAAATCCCAGGCTTTTAAGAGAAAAAAACTAAACATGACAAAAAATATATAAAATAAAGCAAAAACCATCATAGTGAAGTTAGACAAGGGAACTCAACAGAAGGAAATGAGCCCCAAGAGCAGGCACAAGAATCAGAGACTCACTCATCCACACACTCAGGAGACTCATAAAGATACTAAGCTAAAACTACAATATATACACAGAGGACCTGGTGCAGACCTATGTAGTCCCTGTGCTTTTCTGCCTCAGTCTTGCTGAGCGCATATGTGCCTTGCTTAGTTGATTTAGAGGGCCTTGTTCTTCTGGTGTCCTCCATCCTCTCTGGCTCTTACACTCATTCTGCTTCCTCTTCCGTGGGATTCTCTGAGCTCTGTGGGGGAGGTATTTGATGGAGACATCCTGTTTAGGGCTGAGTGTTCCAAGGTCTCTCGTTCTCTGCATAGTCTGGCTGTGGGTCTCTGTATTTGTTCCCATCTGCTTCAGGAGGAAGCTTCTCTGATGATGGCTGAGTATGGCACTGATCTGTGAGTATAGCAGAATATCATTAGCAGTCATTTTATTGATACTCCCCCCCCCCCCTTTTTTTTAAGAGCAGTAATGGTTGATTTTACCCTAGTTCTCTGGGCTGTCTAGTCCCTGGTTTTTGGCCCATATCCAAGCAGTGTTGAGTATGGGTTCTGTCTTGTGGACTGGACTTAAAGTCAAATCAGACAGAAGTTGGCTATTCTCCCAAGGTCTGTGCCACCATTGCCCTATCTTGTAGGCAGGACAGATTATAGGTCAAAAGTTTTCTGACTTAGTCGATGTTTACATTTTTCTTTTGGTGGCCTGTAGATTACCTTCCAATATGAAACCTACTAGAATGTAGGGATGATGGCCCCATGTAGTGACCAGCTAGACTTCTCCATGTCCAATGAATTTTGTGGGTGTTGTCTTCAGAGATGGGGCCCCTGCTGTCATTTTGCAGAGAGCAAGACCACATTAGCAAATGCTAGGTTGTTTGTGGATTTACATGTAAATCCCTTGCCCATAAGGAAAGAGTTTGCATGGTGTTAAACCATCTTTCCCAGATCCATTTCTCCTCTATTTCCCTTCAGAAAAGAGTAGGCCTTCCAGGGATACCAACTAAATATGGCATACAATAAGACTGGGTACAAATCCTCATATCAGGGCTGGATGAAGCAACCTAGTAGAAGGAAATGGGTCCCAAGAGCAGACAAAAGAGTCTGAGATACTCCCAACTTTCATTGTTAGGAGTCCAACAAGAACATCAAGCTAACAACTATAACATGTATGCAGAGGACCCAGCACCCACCCATGCTGCTATTCAGTTTCTGAGAGCTCCCATGAACCCTGCTAACTTGAGTCTGTGGCCATGTTCTTCTGGGGTCCTCAACCACTCTGGCTCCTACAATTTTCCCTTTCCCTCTTCCACATATTCTCTGAGCTCCAAGGGGAGGGACAGGATGGAGGGCTCCAATTTGGGCTCTGTCTCCACCTAACGTTTGGCTGTGGGCCTCTGCATCTGCTCTTATCAGCTACTGGAGGAATCCTCTCTGATCTATGAGTATAACAGAACATCATTAGGAATCATTTTATTGATTTTTTTTTCCAGTCATGTTTGGTTTGACCCTGGGTCTCTGGGATATTCAGCCTCCAGTTTCTGGTCATCCAGGCAGTGTTGGAGTGGGCTCCCTCTCACAATGTGAGACTCAGATTAGAACAGTCATTGGTTGTTCACTACCACAAGTTTTGTGCCTCTATTGCCCCAGCACATCTTGCAAGCAGGATAGCTTGTAAGTCAGAGGTTTTGTGGCTGGATTGGTGTCCCTGTTCCTTCAATGTAAGCTGTCTAGTTACCGGAAATGGCCAGTTCAGGCTCCTTATCTTCCATTACTAAGAATCATCAGTAGGGTCATCCTTGTAGAATATTGGTAGTTTCTTCTGAATTTGATTCCACATCATGCCCCAAACATCTTCCAATTCCGGTTGTCTCTCCTCTTATTCTTTCCCTCCATCCTATCCCTCTACCCAATCTCTCCTGTTCCCATTCTCCCACCCCCTGTCCAGTTGTAAAAATCTATTCTATTTCTCCTTACCAGGAATTTATTCTATCTGTTCCCCTTAGAACTTTCATTGTTACTTAACCTTTCTGAGTCTGTGTATTGAAGCATGATCATCATTTATTCAACAGCTAATATCCACTTATAAGTGAGTGCATACCATGTTTGTCTGGATTACCTCACTCAAGATGATTTTTTTCTATTTCCATCCATTTGCTTGCAAATTTCATGACTTTTTTTTTAATCAGCTGAGTAATACTCCATTGTGTAAACATACCACATACTTTTATCCATTTTTCAGTTGAGGGACAACTAGGTTGTTTCCAGTTTCTGGCTATTATGAATAAAGATGCTATAAATATGGTTAAGCAAGTGTCTCTGTGATGGGATGAAGCATTATTTGGATATATGTTCAAGACTGGACCTTGCAGTAGATAAATTCCCAGTTTTCTAAAGAAGTGCCATATTGATTTCCATAATGGTTGTACAAGTTTGCACTTCTACTAGCAATGGAGGAGTGTTTCCCTTGCCTTACATCTTTACTAGCATGACCTGTCACTTGATCATAGCCATTCTGACAGGTATAAGATGGAATCTCAACATTGTTTTGATTTGCATTTCTCTGATGTCTAAATGTTGAACATTTCTTTAAGTGTTTCTCAGCCATTTGGGATTCCTATATTGCAAATTCACTGTTTATATCTGTACCCCATTTTTTAATTGGATTATTTGGAGTTTCTTGAGTTCTTTATATACTTTATATATTAGCCTTTATATATCCTTGGATATTGGTGAAAATATTTTTCCATTCTGTAGGCTATTATTTTGTCCTACTGATGATATCCTTTGTCTTACAGAAGCTTTTTAGTTTCATGTGGTCCCATTTATTAATTGTTGATTTTAGTTCCTGAGCTGTTGGTATTCTGTTCAGGAAATTGTCTCCTGCATTAATGAGTTCAAGGCTCTTCCCCACTTTCTCTTTTATCAGGTTCAGTGAGTCTGGTTTTATGTCTTTGATCCAGTTGGACTTGAGTTTTGTGCAAGATGATAAATATGGATCTATTTGCATTCTTCTATATGCAGACATTCAGTTAGATCAGCACCATTTGTTGAAGGTGCTTCCTTTTTTCCATTGTATGGTTTAGGCTTCTTGGTCAAAAATCAAGTGTCTATAGGTGTGTTGGTTTATTTCTGGATCTTTGATTCAATTCCATTAATCTACTTGTCTGTTTTTATGCCAATACCATGCAGTTTTTTTATTACTATAGCTCTGTCATGCAGCTTGAAATCAGGGATGGTGATAGCCCCAGATGTTCTTTTATTGTTCAGGATTGTTTAGTTTTCTTAGGATTTTGGTTTTTGCATATGAAACTGAGTATTGTCATCTCAAGGCCTGTAAAGGACTGTATTGGAATTTTGATGAGGATTGTGCTGAATATGTAGATTGCTTTTCCTACTGATCCATGAGAATGGGAGAGCTTATCATCTTCTAGTATCTTCTTCCATTTCCTTCTTCAAAGACTTGATATTTTTATCATACAAGTCTTCCAGTTGGATAGAGTTACAACAAGATATTTTATATTATTTGTAGCTATTGTGAAAGATGTTGTTTCCCTGATTTTTTTTTCTCAGTTGGTCATTTATGTAGAGGAGGGCTACTGGTTTTTTGAATTAATCTTATATTCAGCCACATTGATGAATGTGTTTATAAGATGTAGAAGTTTTCTTGGAAATTTGGGGTTGCTTATTTATAGTCATATCACCTGCAAATAATGATACTTTGACTTGTTCCTTTCCTATTTGTGTTCCTTTGATTTTCTTCACTTGTCTTACTGCTTTATTTAGGACTTCAAGTATAATATTGAATAGATATGGAGAGAGTTGACAGCATTGTCTTGTCCTGGACATTAGTGCAATTGCTTTTAGTTTTTATTTAATTTGATGTTGACTATAGGATGGGTGTAAATTTCCTTTATTATGCCTAGGTATGTTGCTTGTATCCCTGGTTTCTTAAAGACTTTTATCATGAAGTGTTGTTGGATTTTGTCAAAGGCTTTTTAGCATCTAATGAGATGATTCAGTTTGTTTATGGTGGATTATATTGACTGATCTTCTTAGGTTTAACCATCCCTGTAGCTCTGGGGAATAAAGCCTACTTGGTCATGGTGGATGATCTTTTTGATGTATTTCTGGATTCTGTCTGAGAGTTTTTTATTAAATATTTTTGCATCTATGTTCATGAGGTGAAACTGGTCTGCAATTCTCTTTCTTTGTTGAGTCCTGTATGGTTTGGATATCAGGGTGACTGTGGCCTTGTAAGATGAATTTGGAAATGTTTTTGTTTGTTTTTTGTTTATTTCTGTTTTATGGAGTTATTTCAGGAGTTTTGGTGTTAGCTCTTCTTTGAAAGTCTGGTACAATTCTGTGCTAAAACCATTTGGCCCTGGGCTTTTTATTTATCCCCTTTGGGAGACTTAATGACTGATTCTACTAATTAGGAGTTATAGTACATTTAAACTGTTTATCCGATTTTGATTTAACTTTGGTAAGTGATATCTATTGAGAAAAATCATCTATTTCTTTTAGAATTTTTCCATTTTGTGGAGTACAGGTTTTTAAGGTATGACCTTATAATTTGTTGGATTTCTTTGGTGTTTGTTGTTATTTATATCCTCCTTTTCATTTCTGATTTTATTGATTTGGATATTCTCTCTCTGTTTTATAGTTATTTTGGATAAGGGTTTGTCTGTCTTGTTGATTATCTCAAAGAATCAACTCTTTGTTTTATTGATTCTTTGCACTGTTCTTTTTGTTTCTATTGAATTGATTTCAGGCTTCAGTTTGATTATTTTCTGCCTTCTATGACTCTTGGGTGCATATTCTATGACAAAGGCAAGTTTGAACAATATATATCACAAACCTAACACTATAGAAGGTACTAGAAGGAAAATTCCAACAAAAAGAGGTTAACTACACCCATGAAAATACAGGAAATAAGTAATCTCACACCAGCAAAACCAAAAGAAAGGAAACACACACAGACACAGCACCACCACCACCACCACCACCACCATCATGGCCACGGCCACTACCACCTCCACTACTATACCAACATTGCCACCACCACCACCACCAAAATACAGGAACAACCATTGCTCACTGATATATCTAAATATCAATATATTCAATTCCCCAACAAAAAAGACACAGGCTAGCACAATGAATACTAAAGCATATATATATGTTTTATAAAGAAATTTTCATGATATGCAACTGTATACTCATATACAAATAATACATATTTTCTTTCCTTCCACTGTTCTGTTTATTTTTTCATCTTTGCTTACTTCCATTGTAATTACTATTTGCCTTCATGGCACCCTCTGTGTTATTTTTGCCTTGTTTGTTTGTATGATTATGGATAGTATTGTTGTTGACTTTAACTCTAAGTGTATTTTTATATATGGTATGGTCTGTTATTACTATTATAGCTGTTTGTCTTCTGAGTGATGCTTGCATTGAGCCCTCAAGAAAAGGGCCCAAATGAGTAACTATCATATTTATAGATATGTAAGCATAAGTAACATGAAAAAGCAAGGAACTGTGATTCCTACAAAAGATCCTAGCTTCTTTATAAATGTATTTCAAAATTAATTTAAAGATACTGAAATGATTCAAATGCTGGATAAAGAATACAACAATTGACTTGTAAAATTGATCAATAGTATTGAAGAGGATAGAAACAGGAAATCATTGCCAACTCATTTATGAAAGCAAACATATCAGGATAACAAAAAACTGTCGGCAGAAACTCAGAAAGCCAGAAAAGTATGGAATGACATTCCATCCACAAAAGTAAGTGCCTGCCAACCAAAATGACTTTATTAAGTACAGTTAGCTTTTAAAATTGAAGGAGAAATAAGACATTCCACTGCCATCACAAACTAAGGCGGTTCATGAGTAGAACATAGCACTGTAGGACACACTTAAAAGAACCATGCATATCGTGTGGAGAAAAGATGGCTATAAACAGAAGAGTCCAGGAAAGAACATGTTTCATGAAAGATGTAAACAAAGGAGAACTAGGAAGGAATTAGTCATATCCAACCCAGGAAATTAGCAATCCTTAATGCAGATCGCAGAGAAAAAAATAAAAATGCTATTTAAACCAATCAGAAGTATGACCATTGAGATTATAGGAATCACAAACACCTCCCAATAATAATCCTAATTGTTCTAATACAGCATTACTTCTCAGTGTAGCCACAAGTAAAGTCTTAGTGGCAAGAATCCCCACTTCTGTTTGTGGGATATTAGCCTGTAGTCTTCCTTAATTAGTTCTTATGACACCCCTCTGAGGTGGCTACAACATCATTCCCACTTTCAGAAGCACAGAATAGGGTATTTACTCAACAACAAAGTTACTTATTTTTATTTATTATATTTTTGGAAGCAAGCTAATATTTGAACCTTGACAAACTAACAAAGAATTCATAGATTTGGGGCTTGTAAGGAGGAAACTTCATACTTTTTGTGAAAATTGGGAAGATCTCATGATTTTATTTTTTTTAATTTTACTTATGAGTTGTGTAATGTTGTATGTAATTTTTTTAAAAAATAGTTTAAGCACAACAAAGAGCATATAGAGAAAAGGGTAAACTTTGTGGGATAATTTGGCTGATGATTTGATATACTTTTAAGGGCTGGACACTCATTCTTTATCTGTGCAAGCCAAGGAGTGTTTCAGATACCTTAATGATGTCATATATTTACTAGGTTTATGAAATCAAAACAGGGTTGTTTTTGATTTTGCCTAAATATCAGCTCCATACTTCACTCATTAGTTTATGCCAATAATAAATGGTTTTTCCACTCCTGGATGGGCACTTCGGACTTTGTTTCACACTAATGAGTTTTCTCTCTTCTCTGTTCTATTCTTACTGACTTACATTTTTTTTAATCTTAGGAATGTAATACATACTGAAAAGAGCAATCATTGTAGGTGTACACAGCATTACGAATACTGCAAATGCAAAATCAGTGTAAGAACCACTTGAAGCATGAACTAAAATTATTAGCATTAAGAAACATGCATACCTTGTGCTTTTAAAAAAACGGTAGAAACACACATACAGAGATAGATAGATAGATAGATAGATAGATAGATAGATATCCACATACATATCTGTTAAAAGTATTAAACCTACTAAAAATATTGTCAGGTTATAGTATTACAGGTTTGGTTAGCTTTTTTCCCCAGAGTCATTATATAGAAATCCTGTTCCTACTGGTTTAGTAATCTCTATTGAAAATACCACTCAGAGCCAGAGAGTGGTGGCACATGCTTCTTTTTTAAGTGTTCTTTTTTTAATTTTAAATATTAATTACAGTTTATTCACTTTGTATCCCAGCTGTAGCCCCTCTCTCATTCCCTTCCAATCCCACCCTCCTTCCCCCTTCTCCTCCCATGCCCCTCTCCAAGTCCACTGATAGGGGAGGTCCTCCTCCCCTTCCATCTGACCCTAGATTATCAGGTCTCATCAGGACTGGCTGCATTGTCTTCTTCTATGGCCTGGTAAGGCTACTCCCCCCTCAGGGGTAGGAGATCAAAGAGCCAGACCCTGAGATCATGTCAGAGACAGTCCCTGTACCCCTTACTAGGAAGCCCACTTGGACACTGAGCTGCCATGGGCTACATCTGTGCAGGGGTTCTAGGTTATCTCCAATGCATGGTCCTTAGTTGGAGTATCAGTCTCAGAAAAGACCCCTAGGCCCAGATTTTTTTGGTTCTGTTGCTCTCCTTGTGGAGCTCCTGTCCCCTCCAGGTCTTTCTATCTCCCCCTTCTTTCATAAGATTCCCTGCACTCTGCCCAAAGTTTGGCTGAGTCTTAGCATCTCCTTTGATACCCTGCTAGTTAGAGTCTTTCAGAGGTAGGCCTCCTGTCCTGTTCCCTGTTTCTTCCCTCTTCTGATGTCCATCTCATTTGCCTTTCTGAGTGAGGATTGATCATCTTACCCAGGGTCCTCCTTCTTGCTTAGCTTCTTCATGCTTTTAATCCCATCACTTGGGAGGCAGAGACAAACTGATCTCTGTGAATTTGAGGCCAGACTGATCTGTAGTTCCAGAGTAGCCAGGGCTACACAGAGAAACCCTGTCTCAAAAACAAAAACCAACCAACCAAACCAAACCAAACCAACCATCCAAACAAACAAAAGAAAAAAAAAAAAAAGAAAAAGAAAAAGGAAAAAATCCTCTGTATTGGCAGCCTTAATTTCTAGACATTTTTATAGCTATCTATTTCTTCCCCATCTGTGATTTATCTTTTTTTCTTTTGAACGTGTCGGTACTTAGTACAGTTACTAATTTCCATTAGCTCAAGTTAATATTTTCCCTCATGATCAATATAAAACAATTTTATATGTATCATGTTTCCTGTATGTTTACTTTTAAGAACTTATTTTATATTATATCTGTTATTTATTAACAATTACATATATATTCTTTGATATTTGCATGTTTGAGAATGCACATATTCTTTTCTGTTATTGATATTAATTGGAACAAGTGATGCTTATGAAAAGGTCATCGTTTCTCTACTGCTGTGTAGTGAAACTTAAAAACAGTAATCTGTGTGTCTACTTCATTAGTGGATATGTTTATCTTTGTACTTTAAGTACTATGCTAGCTTTTAGCATTTTCAATTCATTAAACTGCTCTTATTTTTTTTCCTGTATTAATTTTAGACTCATTTTTGTCAATTTCAGGAAAAACAAGTTGATACTTTGATTGAAATTACATTGAATCTATAAAACATTCTGAGGATATTAATATGTTAATATGTAATTCTTCTACTTCACATTATATTTCTTTATTTAGGTATACTTTAGTCAGTTAATGAGTTTATTGTGGTGCTGAGTTCAAGGCCTTGTGTGCATGTGTGTGTATGTGTGTGTGTGTATGTGTGTGCTAGGCAATCACTCTGACACTGATGTATACCTTTAGCCCAATATCTACTTCAATTTAGGGGAGTAATAATAGAGGATAGAATCCATGTTCTTATACCTATTTTTAGAATAATTTTTAAAGTATTTTCTACAGAGCTTACATATTTTCATTAATTCATTCAATAACCCATCAATAAAATGGCTGTATTTTTGTTATAAGTGATACTTTTTATGGAGTTCTTTTTGGTTAATTCTTAGTCTACATACATGACTGGTTTTTTTTTAGATTTTTTTTTTTACCCAAAATCCAATGATTTTTATATATTTCTTTTTTTCTGAATTGTACTAATTTGTTCATAGATTGGTTTAGTTGTTACTGTTGTTTCTTGTTTGTGGTGTTGGGAGAGAAGTTTTTGTGTGTCTTTTCTTTCTTTTTTAAAAAAATTGTTCTTGCTTAGGGCATTTAGTCAGTCAATTCGAGAGTGAAGGTATTAACGGCATCCCCTTTTAATTCTCAGTCTCAAGAGGAAAGCTTTCATTATTCCACAGATGAGTAGTATGATTGACTGTAGAAGCATATATGGAAGAAAGTGCATATGTTTTCTTTGTTCAGTTCAGTGAATTCTCATGAAGTGGATAAATTCATGTTAAGTACACAGAATTTATCTCTCTTTTTAAGCTCTTCTCTTTATCTCTGAAGGATAATCATTCCCATGACACCTTAATGCTTTAGCATCTACCAGTTGGAGGCTGTGCCATCTTATTGCTAGTTTGCTGGAGTCTTTTTTTTCTAATAAGGAATTCATGTTGAATTTTATAGATTATCTTTTCTTTATCAGCTGTTTCCTGTATCACATTGTTTTCTCCCATATAGTTAGTGTAGCAAATTGCATTGCAGTATTGGAGTACACTCAGTATGATCATGATTTATTATCCTTTAAATGGATGTCACAGGATTTAATGTACCGATATTTTTGCTTTGTAATCATGTTCAAGAGCATTATTTATCGCAAATACTTTCAAGAATCTTGTGAGTTTTGGTATCAAATTTATTCTGCTTTAAAAAGCATGTTTGGGAAAATTACCTGCTTTTCTTTCTCTAGGAGAATAGGTATACTGTAAGTGCTATTTATTTTATAAAAGATTAGGGGCTTTCCAGATGTCTCTCTGCAGATAAAGTTCTTGCTGTGGAACCTGTTACTCTGAGATCAGCCCCTGTCATCCACATGGTACAAGAAGCAATAATCGCTGCAAGTTGTCTTCTGACCTCCACACGAATACTGTGGTGTGTGTGTGTGATGGCACATACACAAATAAGTAGGTGTTATAAAATTGGAAAGGATGAAGGGTTAATAAGAAATTTTACCAATAGTGTGAATTCAGGTGTGGAGGTAATGGGGTGCGGGTGCTGGTTTCTGTTGGCTTGTATTGTAATTTTGGTTCAAGGTGATGCTGACCTTAAGTATGTTAGTGTCATAGAAAGAAAAAGACAATAATCTTGATTAATGTGACCTTTGCTCTTAGAATTTACATAATTTAAGTGTATCTTGGTCTGATGGAAAATAAGGAAAAACAACTTGCTATCATGTTAAAATTTAAAGATTATGTGATTGGAAGAAGATTGCTAGCAACAGTAGAAAAAGTAAAGTGGTGGGATTCTTTATGTGGAAGTGTAGGAGTAAATTTGGTTTGGGAGTTGTTGGGTTATAACTATTAAAAAAAAATCTCTAGCAAAACCTCCAAGTGAATGAGTGGGCTTTGTGGAACAGTCAAAGGCAGATAAAACTTTGAGGGACACAGATGCAGAAGAACAGCAAGATTCAGGGCATGGTGGCACACTCCTTTAATCCCAGCACTAGGGAGGTAGAGGCAGGAGGGTCTCTGTGAGTTCCAGCCTGTTTTACAGACTGAGTTCCAGGACAGCCAGGGCTACACAGAAAAACTTTGTCTCAAAAAAAGAAATAAACAAAAAAGAACAGCAAGACAAAACCAAACTAGCAACAACAACAACAAAAAGCACGTAAGGTTAGTCTATATTTAAATAGATGGACATCTATGCTGTGAAGAATACCGTGGCTAACGTTGCCCCTCTCCTTCTTACGGACAGCTGGGTCTACTACAGAGAGTTCTGCACTGTCACTCTCATCTGGCTTTAGATTACTAGGTGAGTTCTCTCAAGTATTTGTTAAGAATTGAGAACTGAATTCCAGAGATGTGAGTCTTCTATTTGTCCTTCTCT
This sequence comes from Meriones unguiculatus, assembly GCF_030254825.1. Classification (NCBI taxonomy): domain Eukaryota; kingdom Metazoa; phylum Chordata; class Mammalia; order Rodentia; family Muridae; genus Meriones; species Meriones unguiculatus. Next base: position 97,970,829 of record NC_083350.1, read on the forward strand.
ATGCCTGTTGGTGTTCATCCAGAATATTGTCACTCTCAGTCTCTTTCTTTCCCACTTGTACTTTGTAGACTCATACTTACTGTTTATAGCAAAATTTTGGGTGCACTAAGGAAAAATAGGATGTATTTTATAACATTTGGATATTAGGTAGGAAGATGAAAGCAGAACATTTATTTGTATTGAAGATCCCAATAAGTACCTAAACTTGAATGACAGGCATATCTTTGATAATTGAATATCATTTATAATTTTTAGCAACATTAATGATGACATGAATAAATGACTAGTACAACATACAAACATGAAACCATGTTTAGTATGCATTTGCCTTTGGAGAGTAATAGCATCCTTTTCAAGTGACTATTAGATAAAAATAAATATTTTATACAAGGAATGTTCTTTAATTGTTTTTAGTATAGCAAAAAACAATTTGTGTTTTTTCTTACTGTATATTTATAACAGAAAACTTGCATTAAATGTTGCCTTAAAATACCGAGCGATAAATTTGACTGTTGGAGAGCCTTTCATGATTTTCTACTCTAAAATTTGCTCTGTGCTTTAATATATATAATGCTTTTATAAGCACAATCCTGAAATGCTTTGTTTCCTCTTTTATGCACAAGAGCATGCTCATTGAAGGCATATTGTGTGTGAAGATTGTCAGTTGTCCAATTTTGCGTACTGATGGCAAGCAGGAAGTCTTTCCAGCTTTTTTAATAAAAATAATTTATACAGCACTGCCCTTAAGATTCAGTGTTAATGGTGAAATTAGTTCTAGAGCTATTAATATGAAGAACAAGAGCAAAACTACCATGTTAAAAATGAATAATGCATTTATTTTAATCTTTGTATCCCCTATTCCCACTTGGATACTAAAAGGGATGCAGCAGAATTCCCCAAAAGTGTTAATCTTTTTCCTGGAGCTATTCCAGTGAAAGGAATATCCATTTGTGCATAGCTGCTTTGGAATACATAATAGCACACATTACTATGCTTCTGAAAGGAGCACAGCAGCTCATGAAAAACATGAAGGAAGCGTGTGAACCCCTTTATTATTGTTCATGATGAAACCTACAGTGTTTGCATGTGAACGGACTTCATTGTTTACAAAATCTGCATAATATTAACAGCAGCAATGGGATGATGGGGAGATAGATATAAGAACTTGGAGACTCATGAAAGACTGATTGTTATTCATAAAGGTTTCCATAATGAACAGCTTTCCCCAAAATAATCTGAGAGAAAAATAACAATGAGGACAATTAAAGTCAATGCTAGCAATTCTGAGATATTTTGAATTGTTGGTCGATCTGGGTCAAGGGGTAATAAATAAGACTGTAGAAAATGATTAAAGTTTTAGAAGAGGCAGTGATTCTCTCTTATTTTTTTTTAAAGAAATTGCTCTTCTCCATAGTTTTACTTGTTTATACAGTGTGTGTGGTGCGTGTGTGCGCGCGCGCGTGCACACACGTGCGCCGTACTCAAGTGTATTGCATATGCTTGCAGCTAGTGTGGTCCAGTAGCCTAGGGTGGTCTTCAAATGATTACCTTTCTGTTCTAGTCTCCTTTATATGTTGGTATTATGGGTTTGTCCAACCCATACCTGATTGCAGTGGATTTTATTTTATTTAACTTTGATACACTCAAAAGCATGTAAGAGGGGCTGGGAAAACTACCCTGCAGGCCAAGGGCTTGATGTGCCAGTATCAGACGTTGGGGGTTGCAGTGCCCATGTAGGGTTTCCACTGGCTGTAGTGATGTGCTTCTGTCAGCCCTAGTGTGACAGAGACAGACAGCAGTGGATCCCAGTGTTCCATTGGCCAGCCAGTGTGACCCCCAGAAGCTCTAGGGGGAAGCCCCCATCTCAAAAACTAAGGTCGAAAGTGATAGAAGGAGGCATCTGAAAGCAACCTCTGGCTTTTAATGTATGCTAAATATTCATTCATACCCCATTCTTCCACACTTGGCCCAAATAATTGTTTTCTAAAGAACCTACACGAAAGAAGAGTGTTAAAGTTCATTTGTTTATAGTTTTTCTTTTAATAGAGTTTATTTCCTCAAAGAACAGTCCTGAGTCAGGTCTCTCTGTGGAACAGAACTGACTCAGAGAACTCAAGCTCATAATGTGGATTGTAGTGACAGGAAACCAAAGTGAGATTCAAAATGAGTTTGCCTTATTTGAGCATAGTCTGGCTAGTTGAATGTAGTAAAATAAAATTCTAGCGACAAAGGAATATTGGAAATAGAAGGGTTTATCGGGCCAGAATAATAAAATACTTATTCCTATTACAACTTACTTCAACTACCAGTAGCTAGGCAGCAAGTGAGAAATATGCACTAGCTCAAAGCCAGGGATGTTTTTCCACAGCCTGAGGAAGAGAAGCAAAAGCCCTGTAAGTGTGCACTGGGTATGTGCAAGAGGACTTGCAGAACATGCAGCAGGTAAAGTTTTGAATCAGGAGAATGTTCTCTGAGGGGAGAACCTGTTGCTTCTTCTTTGGTCCAGACTGTAAACAGGATGTGGCTGCATCTTGATGGTGGTCCTCCTGGGATTGTGTTAAGGATCTGAACGTCTATTTAAATTGTGCAGAGTTTTGCTGTAGGGGATGGTGGGCTGGCCTGAAATGAACTATTGGCTAAAAGAGTTCCTCTCTTTGTTCTTTATCTTTTACCTGTAATGAAATCTAGGGTGTTTTAGTGGGTTTTTTGGGAGAGGGAAAGTATGTTTTATTGTGGTCTAGGTTTTATTATTATTATTTTACAATTTATTCACTTTGTATCCTGGTTCCCCCTCCTCATCTTTTCTCGGTCCCACCATCCTTCCTTCTTCCTTCCCTATACTTTTCCAATAGTCTGATGGTTGTGGAAGTCCTTCTCTCCTACTGTCTGACCCTATCAGGTCCCATCAGGACTGCCTGGATCCTCTTCCTCTGTGGGCTGGCTAGGTCATCCTACAAGGAAGACATGATCAAGAAGCAGGTGAAGACTTTTTTTTTTTTTTTAGATTTCTTTCTTTCTTTCTTTATTAATACAGTATTCTGTCTGTATGTGTGCCAGCAGGCCATAAGAGGGCTCCAGATCTCATTATAGATGGTTGTGCGCCACCATGTGGTTGCAGGGAATTGAACTCAGGACCTTAGGAAGAACAGCCACTGCTCTTAACCTCTGAGCCATCTCTGATGGAATACTACTCAGCAATTAAAATCAAGGAAATCAGAACCTGGAAACAACCCAGATGTCCATCAATGGAGGAATGGGTACAGAAATTTTGATATTTTTACACAATGGAATACCACTCAGCAATCAAAAATGAAATCATGAAATTTGCAGGCAAATGGTGGGATCTAGAAAAGATCATTCTGAGTGAAGTACCCCAGAAGGAGAAAGACAAACATGGTATATACTCGCTTATATAGACCTACAAGATATGATAAACATAATGAAGTCTATACACCTAAAGAAGATAAACAGGAAAGCAGACACGAGGTAAGATGATCAATCCTCACTTAGAAAGACAAATGAGATGTGCATTAGACGTATGACAGGAGTCTACCACAGAAGGCATCTGAAAGACCCTACCAAGCAGTGTTTCAAAACAGATACTAAGACTCATAACCAAACTTTCGGCAGAAGGGGAGTTAGTATGATGGGGAAAGAATGGGAGCCCCTTTAGGGAACCAAATATATCTGGGCACAGGGTTTTTTTCTGAAACTGTTTCTCCAACCAAGGACCATGTATGGATATAACCTAGAACCTTTACTTGGACGAAGCTCTTGGTAGCTCAGTAACCAATTGGTTTCTCATAGTAAGGGGAATAGGGACTATCTCTGACAGGAACTCAATGGCAGCCTCTTTGACCTCCCCACCTCCCAAGGGAGGAGCAGTTCTGCTAGGCCACAGAGGAGGACTTTGCAGCCAGCCCAGAAGATACTTGATAAAACAGGGCCAGAGGAAAGGGGAGGAGGTCCTCCCCAATCCGTGGACTTGGAAAGGGGCAGGGAGAAGCTGAGGGAGGTAGGGTGGGATTGGGAGGGAATAAGGGAGCAGGATACAGAGTTAATAAAATGTAACTAATAATAAACAATAAAAATAAAAATAAAAACAAGGAAATCATGAAATTTGCAAGCAAATGGTGGGAACTAGAAAAGATCATCCTGTGTGAGCTATCCCAGAAGCAGAAAGACACACATGGTATATACTCACTCATAAGTGGATATTAGACATATAATATAAGACAATCATACTAAAATGTATACACCTAAAGAAGTTAAGCAACAAGGAGGACCCTGGGTAAGATGCTCAATCCTCATTCAGAAAGCCAAATGGGATGGACATCAGAAGAGGGAGAAAACAGGAAACAGGACAGGAGCCTACCACAGAGGGCCTCTGAAAGACTCTACCCTGCAGGGTATCAAAGCAGGGGCTGAGACTCATAGTCAGACTTTGGGTAAGGAATCTTTTAAAAGAAGGGGGAAATAGAAAGATCTAGAGGGCATAGGAACTCCACAAGGAAAGAAAAAAATTCTGGCCACAGGGGTATTTTCTGAGACTGATACTCCAACTAAGGACTATTCATAGAGATATCCTAGAACCCCTGCACAGACGTAGCCCATGGCAGCTCAGTGTCCAAATGGGTTCCCTAGTAATGGAAACAGGGACTGTCTCTGATATGAACTCAGTGGCCTGCTCTTTGATCACCTCCCCTTGAGGGGGGAGGAGTGCAGCCTTACCAGGCCACAGAGGAAGACAATACAACCAGTCCTGATGAGAACTGATAGACTAGGATCAGCTGGAAGGGGAGGAGGACCTCCCCTACCAGTGGACTGGGGGAGGCACATGGGAGGAGAAGAGGGAGGGAGAGAAGGGAGCATGGGAGGAGAGGAGGGAGGGAGGGTGGGATTGGGAGAGGACAAGGGAGGGGGCTACAGCTGGGATACAAAGTGAATAAACTGTAATTAATAAAATAATAAATAAATTTAAAAAACTATACCATAATATAAAACAGGTGAAGGAGTTCATGTCAGATACTGTCCCTTCTCCCCTTACTGGGGAACCCACATGGAGACTGAGCTGTCAATGGTGTACATCTGAGCAGGGTGGTCTTTGGTCTCTGCAGTCCCCCCGATGGAAACTGCATTGAATCTGTAGATTGCTTTTGGTAAGATGGCCATTTTTACTATGTTAATCCTTCCAAACCATGAGCAAGGGGGATCTTTCCATCTTCTGATATCTTCTTCTAATTCTTTCTTCAGAGTCTTGAATTTTTTTCATACAAGTCTTTGACTTGCTTGGTTAAGGTCACACCAAGTTACTTTATGTCCTTTATGGCTATTGTGAAGGGTGTTGTTTCCCTAATTTCTTTCTCATCCCTTTTGTCTTTTGTATACAGGAAGGCTACTGATTTTTTTTTTAGTTAATTTTATATCCAGTCACTTTGCTGAAGGTGTTTATCACCTGTAGGACTTCCCTGGTGGAATTTTTGGGGTCACTCAGGTACACTATCATATCATCTGCAAATAGTGATACTTTGACTTCTTCCTTTCCCATCTGTATCCCCTTGATCTCTTTTAATTGTCTTATTGCTCTAGCAAGGACTTCCAGAACTATGTTGAAGAGATATGGGGAGAGTGGGCAGCCTTGCCTTGTCCCTGATTTCAGTGGGATTGCTTTAAGTTTCTCTCCATTTAGTTTGATGTTGGCTATAGGCTTGCTATATATTGCCTTTACTATGTTTAGATATGAGCCTTATATCCCTGATCTCTCCAAGACTTTAATCATGAATGGGTGTTGGATTTTGTCAAATTATTTTTCAGCATCTAAGGAGATGATCATGTGGTTTTTGTCTTTCAGTTTGCTAATATGGTGGATCACAATGATGGATTTCCGTATATTGAACCACCTTTGCATACCTGAGATGAAGCCTACTTCGTCACAGTGAATGATATCTTTGATGTCTTCTTGTATTTGGTTTACAAGTATTTTGCTGAGTATTTTTGCATTAATGTTCATAAGGGTGATTGGCCCGAAATTCTCTTTCTTTGTTGGGTCTTTGTGAGGTTTAGGTACCAAGGTGACTGTGGCTTCATAGAATGAGTTTGGTAGTGTTCCTTCTGTTTTGATTTTGTGGAATAGTTTGGAGAGAATTGGAGTTAGCTCTTCTTTGAAGGGCTGGTAGAATTCTGCACTGAAACTATCTGGCCCTGGGCTTTTTTCTGGATGGGAGACTCTTGATGACTGCTTCTATTTCTTTGGGGGATATAGGTCTATTTAGTTGATTTACCTGGTCTTGATTCAGCTTTGATAAGTGGACTTGATCAAGAAAATTGTCCATTTCATTTACATTTTTAAATTTTGTGACATATAGGCTTTTGAAGTAAGTCCTAATGATTGTTTGGATTTCCTCAGTGTCTGTTGTTATGTCCCCCTTTTCATTTCTGATTTTGTTAATTTGGATAGTGTTTCTCTGCCTTTTAGTTAGTTTGGCTAAGAGTTTGTCCATCTTGTTGGTTTTCTCAAAGAACCAGTTCTTGGTTTCATTGATTCTTTGAATTGTTTTGTTTCTAATTGATTGATTTCATTCCTGAGTTTGATTATTTCGAGCTGTCTACTCCTTTTTGGTGTGTCTGTTTTGTTTTGTTTTGTTTTCCCTAGGGCTTTTAGGTGAGCCATTAAGTTGTTTGAAGGAACTGTCTCAAATTTCTTCTTGAAAGCACTTAGTGCTATGAACTTTCCTCTTAGCACTGCTTTCATTGTGTCCCATAAGTTTGGGTATATGTGCCTTCTTTTTCATTGAATTCTAAGAAGACTTTAATTTCTTTCTTTATTTCTTCCCTGACCCAGCTGTCATTTAGTAGCAAGTTCTTCAGTTTCCATGTGTGTGTAGGCTTTTTGCTATTTTAGTTGTTGTTGAGGTCCAGCTTTATTCCATGGTGATCAGACAAGATACAAGAGATTTTTTTCAATCTTCTTGTATCTGTTGAGGCTTGCTTTGTGACCAACCATATGGTCTATTTTGGAGAAGGTTCCATGAGGTACTGAGAAGAAGGTAAATTATTTTTGTGTTTGGGTGTAAGGTTCTGTAGATGTGTGTTAGGTCCATTTGATTCGATGACCTCTGTTAGAGATATTGTTTCTTTGTTTAAATTCTGTTTTGTTGACCTGTCCTTTGTTGAGAGTGGGGTGTTGAAGTCTTCCACTATAATGTGTGGGGATCTATGTGTGGTTTAAGTTTTATCAATGTTTCTTTTACAAATGTGGTGCCTTTGTATTTGAGGCATAGTTGTTCAGGATTGTGATGTCTTCATGGTGGTTTTTTCCCTTGATGAGTATGAAATGTCCTTCTCCATCTCTTTTGATTAATTTTGGTTGAAAGTCTATTTTATCAGATATTAGAATGATTACTCCTGCTTGCTTCTTGGGTCCATTTGCTTGGAAACCTTCTTCCAGCCCTTTACTCTCAGGTAATGTCTATTTTTGTGACTTAGGTGTGTTTCTTGTATGCAACAGATTGTTGGGGTGTTTATGCATCCATTCTGTTTGTCTGTGTCTTTTTATTGGTTAATTGAGTCCATTGATGTTGAGAGAGATTAATGACCAGTGGCTGTTAGCTCCTTTGAATTTGATGATGGCTGTGGTAGTAAGTTTATGTGCTTGCCTACTTTTTGTTTTGCTGTAGTGGGGTTAATTATTTCCTGTGTTTTCTTGAAAGTAGTTAGTTTTCTTGGGTTGTATTTTTCCTTCTAGTATCTTTTGTAACATTGGATTTGTGTGTAGGTATTGTTGAAAATTTTTTTTTTTTTTTTTTGTTGAATATCTTATTTTCTCCATCTATGAGGACTGAGAGTTTTGCTGCGTATAGTATCCTGGGCTGACATCTGTGTTCTGTTAGGGTCTGCATGATATCTGTCCAGGCCCTTCTGGCTTTCATAGTCTCTGTTGAAAAGTCAGGTGTGATTCTGATGGGTTTGCCATTATATGTTACTTGGCCTTTTTCCCTTGCAGCTTTTACTATATTTTCTTTGTTCTGTATACTTACTGTTTTGATTATTATATGGTGGGAGGATTTTGTTTTCTGGTCTAATTTATTGTGTGTTCTGTAGGGCTCTTGTATTTTTTTAGGCCTCTCCTTTAAGTTGCGGAAATTTTCTTCTGTGGTTTGGTTGCAAATATTTTCTGGGCCTTGGTGCAGGGAATCTTCTTTTTCCTCTATTCCTATTATTTTTAGGTTTTGTCTTTTCATGTTGTTTTGGATTTCTTGGATGGTTTGTGTCAGGAATTTTTTAGATTTAACATTTTCTTTTGATTGATACATTGATTTCTTCCATTGTATCTTCCACAACTGAGATTCTTTCTTTCCTTTCTTGTAGTCTTTTGGTTATGTTTACCTCTGTAGTTCCTGTTTTCTTCCCTACGTTATTTCTCGCCACAATTTCCTCCATTTGTGTTTTCTTTAATTTTTCCAGTTCTATCTTCAGATCTTGAGCTGTTTTATTAATTTCTTTTACCTGTCTGACTATATTTTCCTGTTTTTCCTTCAATTCCTTCAGCTGTTTGTTTGAATAATCCTCTGTTTCTTTTATTTCTTTCAGTGATTTAAGTATTTCCTCTCTAAAGGCCACAAACTATCTTTATCTTCCTCCATTTCTTCACGGATGGCCATAATCTGTTTGACTTTATTTTCCTCTAGTACTTTACACATTTTATTTGTTTCCTCTATTATCCTCTTCGTAAATATAGATGTAAGTTCATCTTCTTGAATTTCATTTATGCTGGGGTATCCGGGACTGCTTGCCCCTGGATAACTGGGTTCTGAAGATGCCATATTGCTCTGTCCTTTGTTGGTTGAGCTTTTACACTGGCCTCTACCCTTTGGGCTATCTTAGGTGTTGGGTGTTAGCTTCTGGTGCTTCCTGGAATCCTGTGGTGGAGAGAATCCCCTTGGCAGGAAGATGATTTTTCCTGAAGAAGGCCTACTCAGCTATTTGGGTATGGTTACTGAATGGCCGGTGTTTTTCAGGAGTTGCCGCTGCTCACCTCAGGCATAGAGACCTGAGTGGCAACTGTGGTCCTTGTTAGTTGAGAGGGCTGTCCTCTCCTCCCACAGAGAAGTCCTAGAGACAGCTGCCCTGCTCCTGGGTTTCTTGCTGTAAATTTAGTGAGCTGCTGCTATAACCTTGGGTGCCCTGTGGTTTGTTCAGTTTTGTTAGGGATAACTGGTTGCCCCTTGGAGCAGTATCTGGGGGTTGATCTTGGGGATCCCAGACTTCTGTGGGTCTGAGGTTGTTGCTCTTTGCCCCAGTACCCAAGTAGTAATCAGTGGCAGGTGAGCACTGCTCTCATGCGTGCAGCAGGAGGCTAGAGTCTGGAGCCTGTGGATAACCAGAAACTTTTCAGGAGCTAGGTGTCTTGAGGTAAGGCCAGATGTTTTCCCCACCAAGGGGTTTTCTCTCAACTGGAAGACCCAATCTGTGGTGTTTTGGGTGGTGCATAGAGAACGCAGGCATTGGCGGGTGGTGGCTCCAAGCTGGTGATTGGGCAGGAACCCGAGAACTTTTCCATGTGTGGTGATTGTGGGGGGTCGGCTGAGTGCTCTAAGCTGGGATCTGCTGTTTCCCTTCCTGTGAAGTTTTCTCCCATAGGGAAACCCAGTCTCTCATGTCCTGGGCCACACAGTTCTGTCTATGATGGAGAGTCGGGTGACAGCAGGTCTCTGGGTTGGCAGTTGTGAGCCAGTCTGTGGGACCTTTTCCAGGGATAGACTGGGTGACCTGAAGTCAGTCCCCATTTGCTTCCTTCCCTGTGAGGTTTTCTCCCAACAGGGAAACCCAGTCTCTGGTGCCCTGGGGTGCACAGTTCTGTGATGGAGAGTTGGGCATGCAGCAGGTTTCTGGATTGGCGGCTGGCACCCGCTGGTCTGCTGGACCTTTTCCAGGGATAGACTGGGAGACCTAAGGTCAGTCCTATTTGCTTCCTTCCTTGTGGGGTTTTCCTGCAACTGGGACTCCCAGTCTCTGGTGTTTTAATGCCCACAGTTCAGCCTGGGAAGGTGATCAAGACATGCTGGCGTGTGGCTCTGGTCTAGCGACCGAGTGCCTGTGTGACCTGGGATCTCTTCTGGGATCTGGCTGGGTGACCTGAGAGTGGACCCGACTGATTCCCACACTGGTGTTTCCTCTCACCTGGAAAACATGATTGTTGTTGATTTAGGGCCCAGAGTTCAGTCTCTTGGTCACTGTACTGACATTTGCTGTCCTGCTTCTCAGACACAGTGTCCTCCTGGCACTGCAATCTTGGATTCCCCCCTGTGTTGGTATTTTGATGGGAATTGCATTGGATCTGTAGGTTGCTTTTGGTAAGATGGCCATTTTCACTATGTTAATCCTATCAATCCATGACCATGGGAGATCTTTCCATCTTCTGATATCGTCTTCAATTTATTTCTTCAGAGACTTGAAGTTTTTTCATACACGTCTTTGACTTGGGTGATTAGAGCTGCACAAAGGTACTTTATATTATTTGTGGCTGTTGTGAAGGGTGTTGTTTCCCTAATTTCTTTCTCAGCCCATTTGTCTGAAGTTCTCTTTCTTTGTTGGGTCTTTGTGTGGTTTAGGTATCAAGGTGACTGTGGCCTCATAGAATGAGTTTGGTAATGTTCCTTCTGTTTCTATATTGTGAAATAGTTTGCGGAGTATTGGAGTTAGCTCTTCTATGAACGTCTGGTAGAATTCTGCACTGAAACCACCTGGCCCTGGGTTTTTATATTGGAAGGGAGACTTTTGATGACTACTTTTATTTCCTTAGCAGTATAGGACTTACTTGATCTTGATTCAACTTTGGAAGTAGAATCTATCAAGAAAATTGTCCATTTCATCAGATTTTAAAATTTTGTGCCATATAGGCTTTTTGAAGTAAGTCCTAATGATTGTTTGGATTTCCTCAGTGTCTGTTGTTATATCCCCCCTTTCCATTTCTAATTTTGTTGATTTGGATAGTGTCTTTCAGCCTTTTAGTTAGTTTGGTTAAGAGTTAGTCTATCTTGTTGATTTTTTCATAGAACCAGCTCTTGGTTTCATTGATTCTTTGAATTGTTTTATTTGTTTCTAATTTATTGATTTCAGCCCTGAGTTTGATTATTTCCAGCCATCTACTCCTCTTGGGTGTCTTTCCCCCCGCCCCCTAGGGCTTTTAGGTGTGCCATTAAGTTGAGATGTCTCAAACTTCTTTCTAAGGCACATAGTGCTATGAACTTTCCTCTTAGTACTGCTTTCATTGTGTCCCATTAGTTTGTGGAAGTTGTACCTTCAATTTCATTGAATTTTAAGAAGTTTCCAATTTATTTCTCCCCTGACCTAACTCTTGTTGAGTAGGGTGTTGTTTACTTTCTATGTAGGTTTTTTGTTATTTCAGTTCCTGTTGAAGTCTAGTTTTAGACCATGGTGGTCTGATAGGATATAAGGGATTATTTCAGTTTTTTCTATCTGTTGAGGCCTTCTTTGTGCCCAACTATATGGTCAATTTTGGAGAAGGTTTGTGGGGTACTGAGAAGGTATATATTTTTTGTGTTTGGGTGAAAAGTTCTGTAGCCATCTATTAGGTCCATTTGATTTAAGACCTCTATACGTGTCATTATTTCTCTGTTTAGCTCCTCTCTCAGTGATCTGTCCCTTGGTAAGAGTGGAATGCTGAAGTCTCCCACTATTAAGGTATTGGGATCAGTGTGTGATTTATGGTTTAATAATGTTTCTTTGACAAATGCAGGGGCCCTTGTGTTTGGTGCATAGATGTTCAGGATTGTGATTTCCTCCTGGTGGATTTTTACTCTGATGAGAATGAAGTGTCCCTCTCCATCTCTTTTAATTAATTTTGGTTGAAAGTCTATTTTATTAGATATTAAGATGGCTACTCCAGTTAGCTTCTAGCCCGGGAAGCCTCAAAGTCGATGCTCTGGATCTAGCCACCTGTCTACTCACCAGTTTCAGAGTTTCGGATCCTCTGCTCTTCAGATACGATGCACACTGGTTGCCACCATCTTGGAATTCTGTACCAGGACTTTTGAATGAAGTCAGAAGACAAAAACTGTGCAAACAAACAACAACAACAAAAAACTGCAAACCCCCTCTAAGGGAGGAACAGTCCTGCTAGGCCACAGAGGAGGACTTTGCAGCCACTCCTGAAGATACCTGATAAAACAGGGTCAGATGAAAGGGGAGGAGGTCCTTCCCAATCAGTGGACTTGGAAAGGGGCAGGGTGAAGATGAGGGAGGGAGAGTGGAATTAGGAGGAAATGAGGGAGCGGGATATAGCTGGGATACAGAATTATAAAATGTAACTAATAATAAAAATTAAAAAAAAGACTGTGAAAAAAACCCTGCAAAACCTGAAGCTTTGACCTTGGGTAAGGTGGTCAGAGGTGGGGGTCGCCAGGAGGTTCAACCATAGCCTTAAAGACTGTGGCTAGGGTTACCTCTGTCTCCAAGAATACCAGAGAATTGTGGGACACTCAACAGTCACTTTCTTGGATTCAGGGAAGTGTTTATGCCATCCAAAGGGAGAACTTAAATTGTAATTGTTGGGGTGCGTAGCAATTGGTGAGCCCCAAAGTAAGTCTATAGCAGGTGGGCTGGGGACAAGGGATAGGGTCCTGCTGTGGCTTGGACCCAGGAGAGAGAGAGGAGAGTATTAAGGCACTAGGATATTCTACTGAGTCTTGCTACCAATGTTAGGATTTATTGGCAGAAGTGCCTTAGTGGCTTAGAACCAAGGTGTGCTGCAAAGAGATCACACTATGAAACAGATCACATGTGAGAGGTTTTTGGGGGGAGCATGCATACAGAGGCTGTTTACAGAGGCTGCCTCTGAGTGCAGGTAGAGGGGAGAAGAGGAAAGGAAGAGAAGGCGCTGGCTTTTATAAAGGGGAGTAGCACGCACATGGGGAGAACACGTGACTCACGGTGGCAGTGGAAATGTGCTGCATTTTGGAGGCTGATGGTGACATGGCCCCTGTCTCTAGTTACTGAAGGCAGACTCGGGGGTGGGGTTTGTTAACAGGGGGATTTGAAGCATTTTAGTTGAAATATTTTAGACCTACTTGAAAATAACATCCTCATGTTTCATCTTCAGAGTTTTCTTTGTTGTCTAACCAACTTTTTTTAAAAATTTTTTATTTAACTTTTATTAATTACACTTTATTCACTTTGTATCCCCCCGTAAGCCCCCCTCCCCTCCCGATTCCACCCTCCCTCTCCTTTCTTCATGCATGCCCCTCCCCAAGTCCACTGATAGGGGAGGTTCTCCTCTCCTTCTTTCTGACCTTAGTCTATCAGTTCTCATCAGAAGTGGCTGCTTTGTCATCTTCTGTGGCCTGGTAAGGCTGCTCCCACCTCAGGGGGAGGTGATCAAAGAGCAGGTCAATCAGATTATGTCAGAGACAATCCCTCTTCCCTTTACTATGGAACCCACTTGGACACTGAACTGCCGTGGGCTACATCTGTGCAGGGGTTCTAGGTTATCTCCATGAATAGTCCTTGGTTGGAGTATGAGTCTCTGGGAAATTCCCTGTGTTCAAATTTTCTTGTTCTGTTGCTCTCCTTGTGGAGTTCCTGTCCTCTCCAGCTCTTTCTAAACAACTTTTTATGGTAAGAAAGAAAGCATTTCAAGTCCCGTTACCTTTCCCTGTCACACACCCCCTTGCCTGTGTCTTTCTCTCTTCACTTTCCTGTCATTTCTGCCTGCCCCTGACCTCCTCCCTGCTACTCTGTGGAAAGAAGGTCCAGAGGGAAAAAGGATGTCTACTTCAACTGACTGCCCAGGGCAAGGTTGCTGACCCTTTTCTCCTGGTCACTGCTCAAAAGCAGATTTGTCAATAACCCCCCACTGATAGATGCTGCCAACCCAGCAGGTAGCCTTGGGCTATTTGCTTCTCTTGCTTGTTTACCTCCTGCTGCATTGATTGATGGCTAGCCTGTGGCTCTCAATCTCCTCTACCATTTGCTGCCCCAGTTCAGCCTTCCTTGGGTCTGGGCAATATCCATATTCCATACATTTTGGAAACTGCATGGTCTGACCAGGAGCAGTGCATCCCTTCCAGCCTGTCTTTCTATAGTTCTCCTTATATTTCTCCTTCACAAGCTCATGCCAAAACATGGCTGAATTGGACAGTTATTCCTTCATACAGCTAAGACAGTTGTTCTTTTTAAAAAAAAATCCCTTCTTGTTTTTTGTTTTGTTTTGTTTTTTAAAGAAATCCACTTGTGTAGTTTTAAAAATCCGTGTGTTACCAGAGCTATTAGAAATAAAGCCTGGGAAGTGTTTAGTCCTGACCACAGGGCTCTGTCACTCATCTTCACTAGGCCAATTAATAACAAGTGTAAGGTTATGGGACAAAACTAAATAAAGACGATTAGGCGTACGACAGATCTTATATATAAAAGAGGTATATTAGGTGGATATGGAGAGAGAAGGGAGAGCAGGACATGGTGGGGGAAGGAAAGAGAGAGGGGAAGAGAGAGAAAGGGAAAGAGAGAGAAGGGGGAAGAGAGAGGAGGCACCCTGATAGAGAAAGGACCAAGAGAGAGAGAGACCACGTTTTGGGTTGTCCCTTTAAGGGACAAGGTAACCATGTCTTTCAGGTGTGGCCACCTGGCCAGTGACACATGATGCCATCATAAGTTGCTAGGCAACCCAGAAGCAGGTTTTGTTCCAAAATTCTAATATTCCTCCCTTTTTCTATAATTAAAAATTGAGGAACTTGGGCTGCTTTTTATGTAAGGGAAGTTAAAGTATATAAATTTAGGTTCATTGGAAGTGGCTCTTGGTTGTCATGCAAGGGGTTAAGATAGAGAGAGAGAAATTATAGCAACAAAATGATCAGATTACATGGTAAAGAGGAGGAAGAGAAGCCTCTGCCCTGTAAAATTTAGGGTAGAGGGTTGTCAGTAGGGAGTTGCCAGCCATGCAAGGCAACAGGTAGAGACTGAGGAACACTTGGAGAACCTGTTGCTGCTTGTCCTGGACCTGAATCACACCATTTCAGCCTTTTGTTAATAATAAGTGAATTAGGGGCATAGATTCTCTTCTGGCTACTTCCTGCTGACACTAGGGGCACTGCAGGGAGGTCAAAAGGCTGAAATGCTGGCCAACTCCAGGAAGAACAGGCTGTTTTGATGCTGTCCAGGGTCTGCAAGAACATCCATGGCTGGGAGGGAAGGTGCAGGTCCAGCTTGTTGGAAGTCTGTGAGGTCAGACTCGAACACTTGTGGTAGCTGCTTTGGCACTGTTGTGGCTATAGGAAACATCTGTGTCTGGCAAGACATTGAAACATATATATAGGTAGAAGATAAAGTTAAGTAGGTTATGGAGAAAATCCTTTAGCTATACATTGAAAACTTTTGGGAGAGCAAACAGGTGGAAGGTTTGGATCAATGAGACTTGAACATAGGAACCTCCATTTACCTGGGGGGACCTTTATTTACCCAATCATTGGCAGTGATTAAAAAGGCTTTGTTCTGGATCTGTCATTGAGGTGAGGTTTGGTTACAGAAGTGTGTAAACTTAGAGGCTTTAGTGCTAGCAGGCACTAGGTGTAGAAACCTGAAATTCTCCAGAAGACGTCCCAGAGGAGAATCTGGAGGAACGGGCGTCTGGGCATTCCCCATTGGGAGGCAGAGAAGTCAGTGACCTTCCAGAGGCATCCCAAAGGCAAGGTGTGACTCAGATGAGAGGTCCTACCTGATCCAATCAATAGCTCTTCAGCTATTGATGAGACCAGAGCGCAGATGTCTGAGAGCACACCTGTCTAGCACTAGGACTTCCCTGAATGAGCGAGAGATGGGGAGAACAGACCATGCTCGAGTGGGAGGCAACCCCAAGGGAAAGTGGGATCCTAATGGAGATGAAGGTCCAGCAAAGGCCATGGTTGGAGGGTCCACCGTCTCAAAGGGCAGTGGGAAGTTGCTGGACTCTCAACGGTCAATCCTCCCTTACCCAGAAAAACGTTTATGCTGACCAACAGGGGGAACTCACCAATTTAGTGGCTGGTCAATGAGGAAAACTCACCAATACAGCCAGTGTTACATGCAGCAAATAGCAATCTGGTAGCCAGGAAAGGGGAGTCCCAAAACCAGGGAAAGGGGAGAAATCCCACCTTTTGAGATAGGCAATAAGTGCTGTACTTATCTGGAGCCCAATTGACCGGAGAGGTGGATTTAGGTGGATTTCCTGCAGCTTACAAGAATTACTTTTAAGTTTTAAGAAGGAGATAAAACTTTAGACATATTAGCATCACAATTGTATTCTGCACTGAAATAAACATTGTAGAAAAAGCAATGGACATACACATTTTTCTTAACAGCATAAGCATTCTTTAAGGTGAGCTCTGAAAAGGCAGAAGCCTTTCTTGTAGAAGGGACAAAAGCTCATTGATCTTAATCATTAGTATAAGTACACATTATGGAGGCTTACAATCTTGAGCTTAGAACCATAATAGTACATGATATAGTGGAATGTTTTTGTATTAGAGTCAGATTAATAAATTAGATCTCTATTAATAAAGGTCAAAACTCTGGACAGTCAATGCAACAGTAGCATAAGAACAGGAACTATTAAGCAGTTTTATCTATTTAGGATATCTTAAATCACCTTAGACCTTGCAACCTTTATAACTTGCATTTACCAACCTTAAAACACTTTCTTAGACCCTCAAACAATTATAACTTGCATTGACCAATGTTAAAACACTTTCTTAGAACTCAAACATTTATAACTTGCATTTACCAACCTTAGACATTCTTAGACTTTCAAACATGTATAACTTGTGTTTACCAACCTTAAAACACTTTTTTAAGACTCTCAAATACATATAACTTGAATTTACCAAACTTAAGACACTTTCTCAGACCCTTAAAAAAAATTTAGGCCTTTCTATATAGTTATTTACCATGAGACATAGTTGAGACTGCTATG
This sequence comes from Meriones unguiculatus, assembly GCF_030254825.1. NCBI lineage: Eukaryota > Metazoa > Chordata > Mammalia > Rodentia > Muridae > Meriones > Meriones unguiculatus. The sequence goes on from NC_083350.1 coordinate 97,987,789, forward strand.
AACATTTATTGTCCTTTAGCTAAATAAAGGAATGGTGAAAGGTTACATTTAGGCCTGTTTTTTGAGTCTGGCAACAAGGCATATTGTGTCTAGGCCTGATAATAGCAGCTCCACAACTTAGGCCTAGAGCCTGGTCTCCTGCATATGAAGAGAACTGGGAAGGCATCTCAAGTCTCCCAAGACAGAAGTTGGCAAACATGTCTGTGGGACCCCATTGTGAGGCCAAAGCAGACCTGGAATGCTACTCTGGGCTGGGTGAGAGTGGTAGAGGTCGCTGAATCAAGGAGCCGTATATTTGTCCTCCACCAGGCCAAAGAGCTGGAAGGCTGGAAGTGTCTTTGGCTCTTGTGCTGGTTGAACCTCCATGGCTGGGCACAGAGGACAAACCTGCATGGGAGCATTTTGACTTCCAAAGGCCAGTCTGCCAGCAGGCAGTGTGTGGCTTGTTAAGGCAGCAGCGGGACTAGTGTCTCCTTTAGCTGCATTTGAAACAGTCACCTGGCAGAACTGACTTTTGGCTATACCCTGGTGGGATGGGGCACTGCAGACCTCTTGTCTTTTGTGCAGGATTGCCACCAGCCTCAGAGTAGGAACTAAGGTTTGGAGCATAGCTATTGCTCTGGATGAGCCAGTTGGGAGGGCTCTTACTATTTTTACCAACTCCTATAATGGTGACTCAATGACCATCCTCAGCTGTTTATTAAAAATTGCAATGAGACCATATTTGTATCTGTAGGACTAGAAATATATATTTGGATATATATGAGATGACTATTACCTTGTATTTGTTAACCATTAAATATTAGAACTTTAGGTTTTGGCTTTGCTAAGTTGGAATCTTAAAAGCCATAAATATAGTCCATTAAATTGAGAACACAAGAGATTTTGTATGATTTAGTATATAAAAAGTGTATAGCTTATAGAAGTCTAAGACTATACTTTAGATTAATAATACCATTTTTTGAAAATAAGACCAAGCATATTTTAACCTTTTGATAGTGGAGATACAGCACAAGGACCAAGTTTTAACATAAATAAATACCTCTGAAATTAATAGATCTTAATTTAGAATATTGGTAAAATGCTGTATGTGGTAATGAACTCAAGTTGAGTTTTAAAACCAACAATATAGCAGAACAGTATAAAGCCATTTTAAAATTATATTTGAATTTATTACAGCAAACCCATTAGTCAGAAAGCCTAGTGGTGAATCCAGATCACGAGCAACACATAGCCGGAGAAACAGTAGCAGCCTTTATCAATCCAGGAATTGAAAAAGTCATAGGCATTTAGATTTACATTTTAAACCAATGTAACTTGAATATATATTTATAACTTTGAAATTTTATTATTATATAAAATTTATTTTGAAGCAGGCTTGAATCAGAGATAGTAATATGTAACTTTGAATTTTTATAAAAATCCATACCAATTTGAAATAAGGCTCGTTGTTGTGGCCTAGTCTAAAAGATAAAATAAACAGTTAGTTATGATTATGGAAGTCTTGTAAATGTAAACCCAATGAGAAGATTATATAAATCATTAGATTAAGAATTTAAAGCGTTTATATATGTTTATATATACTTTTAAGAGCAGAGTGTACAGAAATCAGGAAGAAAAGATTTTTTTAAAGCTTGGAAACAGCACGTTAGGGTAGTCAGAAATTTAAAAGCCAGAGTAGGAACGCATGCAGAACGAGGAACAAACGTGGCTTGGTGGGGGAGGGGCGAGCCCATGGCAAGGCGGAGCCCAGTTGCCCTAACTCAAAATGGCGGTGACATCTCGAGCCCTAACTCAAAATGGCGGTGATGCCACCTGACCTCTATGGTGAAGCTATGTTTCCGCCCATTTCCTCCCCAAACCAACATGGCCTTGGGAGTATCACGGGAGATTTAAAATATCTTTGAAGGGAGCTTTGGCAGCTGTGCAAGGTTTTTAGAGATTTCTTACCTAAAGCAGCACGCTAAGTTTTAGCATGGTGTGAATCTCTGGGGCTTGGCAGAGCACAGCAAACTCAGACACAGTCCCTGCGGCTCACCCTTGGGGGACCCTGCTCCGACCACCCCAAACCATTTCACTCTGTTTGTCCAGGCATTGGGACCGAGGGGTCCGGACGCAGCCACCGCTGGGGAATCCACCCAGCCCACCACGCCTGGCCAGGTCCCTGGCGGCCACTGCACAGTGGGCTGCAGACAGCCGGGTCATAGGTGTGGGCACCCAAGCCTGGGGAAAGCGAAGGTAGCCGGAGAAACTCGGGAGGGCCAAGAGGGCTGCAGCGACAAGCCAGGTCCTCCTCCGCAACCCGTAAGATAGTTGAGGAAAAGTAAAGGTTTTAAAGCATAGATAGAGATCTGTCGCACAAATTCGTCTTGTCCTAGAGGGGTTCAAAAAAGGGTCTGGCAAGGCCATAGGACCCAACTGAGCGGGAATACCAAATGTAAGGTTATCGGACAAAATTAAATAAAGATGATTAGGCATATGACAGATCTTATATATAAAAGAGTATATATAAAAGAGGTATATTAGGTGGATATGGACAGAGAGAGAAGGGAGAGCAGGGAGAGCAGGACATGGTAGGGGAAAGAAAGAGAGAGGGAGAAAGAGAGAAAGGAAAAGAGAGAGAAGGGGAAAGAGAGAGGAGGCACCCTGATAGAGAAAGGACCAAGAGAGAGAGAGACCACGTTTTGGGTTGTCCCTTTAAGGGGCAAGGTAACCATGCCTTCCAGGTGTGGCCACCTGGCCAGTGACACATGATGCCATCATAAGTTGCTAGGCAACCCAGAAGCAGGTTTTGTTCCAAAATCCTAACAACAGGTATTAGGTAAAAGCAGAGAAAGGATTTTCCCCCCAATGTGGCTACATTTGGAAGAGGAATAGATAAAGAGGTCTGTTGATATTGGGGTGTTACGTTTTAGACCTGGGATTGTGCTAAAAACCATTGCCATCTTATGTGTTTGTCTTAAAAAATTACAAAGTTACTAAGTGCAGGATAAAAAAAGCCAGCATCGCTTTGGCATCGCTGCCCATCTGCTTTGCTTTGTCTTTAGGTTCAGAGATGAACCATTGTCTTAAACCTGTGGTTGTTTTGGATTCCAAGAAGAATAAAACTTCACAAGAGAGCCTGTGTGCACCTTGCCTCATATCAAAATTGTCGCTGATGGCAGGCTGCACCCTGAAGCAGACTTAGTTTTCTCACTGGGACCAGAGTGAGTCCTCTCCCTCCCCACCCCCAGGCAGCACTACCCCAGTAAGTTCTTTACGCTGCCTGTGGGACCAGGCCAGCCTGCGCTTTCAGGTGTTATGCATGTGCAGACTTTGTCCCAGATCTCCCTGTTTACCTTAAACTTCATGTTACTGCCTTGGAGATCTACTCGGGGGTCACTGGATCCCTTTATTTTGTTTCTCTTCTCAGTGTGGCCTCCCTGAGTAAGCCTCTGATCTTTTAATTTGCATATTGGGGACAAGCGGCCAGTCTTAATATTTTTTTGGGGGAGGGGCTGCCAGAGTTCAGTCAATATCTGTAGAATCTTTGAAAAGCTAACACTAAGATGGAATGAAAGAAAAAGAAGGAAAATAAATGTCAAAGCAGAACTATGCCAGTTTGAATGAAAACAAAGAAAGCAGATGTAGCATAAGGGACAGTTCAAGGAAAAGGGCATTTGGTAGAGCCACGTAAAAACCATGTGATCATCAATATGCCAATCTTCTGCTTTACTTAAATAGTAAAAGTCATGAAACGAACTTAGAAAGTACAAAGAAAGTTTGATACTAGTTCAACCATAGTCTATACTGTGCCTAGCAACATTTATTAGAATTTGAGGATGAGGTTGTGACGAGCACTTGATTATGCTAGAGGACTTTAACCGAGACGCCACAAAGGGCGGCAAGGTATTGATAAAAGCCAACGCCAGAATGATTTTTGAATGCTGCTTTAATCACACTAATCACACAGATATCTAATTGTTGCATAGCACATAATACATCCTATGGGGAATACAACCTGGCCACAGGTACAGACTCGGACACTTTGCCTTGGCTTCGGGTGTCTTCTAGGTCCCGGAACTTTGAAGTTCCAGCCGGGCCTCAGACACATCTTCTGATGACTTGATGGGCCTCCGAGCTTCTCTGCTCCAGCAGGCCTCAGATGTGAAGGAAGCTGTGGTTGCTCGGGAGCTGCCTTCCAGGGCTGGTCTGATAAGGTGGTCCTTTCAGAGCCAGTTTGTTAAGGTGGTCTGGGCTTTTCAAACAGCCGTTCAGGAATAGGCTGGGTATTGGCAGTCTCTTGGCTCACTCACCAAAGAATCTGGCCTGCTGTCCCTGTGTAGGCTCAGGCTGCATTTTTATACATTTTTGGGGCATGGCTTGGCTTATCGGTCTTTCACATGCACGAACACACATCAGCTGCCTTAAGAGCGTTACTTAGTTACTATTACTATGAATATCTTCTTATCTATCCTTGACAGCTCTGCTGTCTTACAGGCCCATTACAGAGGTAAATGAACTAAATAGGCTATACATAATTTTAATTATGCAATTAAGCTAAAAAAGTGTTCCTTTCACCATAAACACTAGAATGCACTTTTAAATACTCATGTTATATATTTATTCAGCATCATTTGTTAGAGGCAAGGAAGACCCCATTGTGAACTATTCCAAGAGGATTACTACAGTGAGGTCTTGCCTTGTGGGAGAGAGCTTGGTCTCACCTATTAAATATAGAATGGACAAATATTAATTTATAGTGTGGAGATGGTATAGGGCAGCACATGAAGAAGATTATTGAGGAAACATCAAGGATGAGGTACAGGTGGTCTTCCTAGGTGGTCCTAACAGGAACCATTTTTCCTACGTGGTCCTAACAGGAACAGTTCTTCCTAGGTGGTCCTAACAGGGTTCTAGCTGAAGACAGACTATAGTGATCAGCCATCACTTTGGAGATAGTAGAGGACCAAGAACCTGATCAGTTACAGAGCGTGATGAGATATTGAGTGGGATTTTTGTTAAATTGATTTATAAGGGCTTCCCCTCCACCAAATTAGATTTTATAAGGAAATACTCTAATGGGCTCATTAGAAGGTTGAGGAGGATAAATAAAATTTGGTTGAGCAAAGAAGCCTTCTATATGCAACAAAATGTTCCACATTCTTGGTCTCAATGAAAATTAAAGTATTTAAAGTTAATTATTCTGACTATAATATGGTTAAACTAGACATATTAAGAGCTGATAAATCATATATGTACCAGATGTAATTTCCATCTTGGAGGCTTACTTCTGAATAAACTCACTCTTTCTATTTCTTTATTTCTTTATTTCTTTATTTATGTTTTTGAACTCTGGCTGGCTGCTTCAACTTAGCTGTTCAGGCTCAAACTCTTCTCCATGCTGACTGATTCAAACTGGCTTCTCTTAGCAATTCAGTGAATTGTTCTTCTTGGCATCAAACTAACTCTGGCAATTTGTTCTAATCTTCTGGGTTCTTTTTATTCTCTGCCTTCAACTGCCTCTGCATGAACTCACAAATGAACTCAACTTCATTGCACTGCATTCACTCAACTGAACCTAACTCAACTCTACTCAACTGAACTGACTGAACTGATTCTGAGCTGTCAGGAAACTGAACTGCACTGACTCTTAACTGACTCCTACTGATTGCCAACTGACTGCCCTCGACTCATCTTTACTGTCTCTCCCTGTTCTCCCTTAAATCATCTTTCTTTCCTGTCTGTTCTCCTGAGAGTTGGGCATATTCTATCGCTGACTCATTCTGTTAAATCTTTGTCTGACCCACAATTAGACGTCACTGGTGCTTCCTTCTACAAACAAACTTTACCTTCATTGTTTGGGATTAAAGGTGTGTACTAAGGTCATGTCTGTATTATAGCCAGAGGAATTAAAGGTATTTCATTCCAGTCAGATCATATAGACCTAGATGGTCTTTTGGATGTTATCCCTTGCCAGAGCAGCCATGTTGTGCTAGATTAATATTCTTCTACATCCTCTCCCTTTCTGTTTAAGCTAAAAACCACACACACATTTTAACTATTACAACAGAAACAATTATCAATCCCATAAACTTTATAGTCTGAGTGTCATTATGAAGATCAACTGATGTGATGATCCTTCATAACTGTAGTGGTGATCATCTATCTTCAGCAAATGTCCATTTCAGCATCAAGATTTTCTAGTCTGTCAGTCTGATGAATGATCTGTCTTTCTTCAGCTGGTTTGTTGAGCTGTCTCCATGCAGGGTGGTGGGGGAATCAGTTTTCTGCATGGCCTGCATTGCTGTCTCTCTGCATGGCTTCCTTCCTTGAGTTGTGCCTTTCGTGTAAAAACTTCTTTTATTCAGATTAGACCTTTATCAGTTGATGGAACCCATAGTCTCTTATCACCTGTAGAAATATAGGTAAAACCTTTCCCAACATATCACATTCCCTGACTTCCATTCTGATGTTTCTACAATCTAGTGTCTTTTGCTAATCTGATTCCCCCTTTCTGTTTATCAAGGTTCAATTATATCTTTATGAATCCAAGCATAAGCTAGACATTTAGGCATTTGCATTCTGTGCCAGCAAGCCAGGCTTACCCATTGTCAATGGGATGTCTATCTTGATCCTCAATTTTATTAGGTACCACAGGTTCACAATTAAGCCTTTCTTGTTCTCTTACTTCCTCTGTTTCTTGTCTTTTCAGCCTTTGTATTATTATATCTATTTTTTCTTGTTATACAGCTGTATTTTTCAACATTTTTTTTTGAGAGAAAAAAATATAAAGATTGCAATTGAAAGTAGGGAAGGGTTTACTCCAGTGGTCACAATTGGAATAAGTACTGTGATGGCTTTTTCAAGTTTCTATCCCTTCAACTACCCTGGGTCTTAAGGGATTTGAAATGGAGAGTCCCATTTTTTAATGCAGGAAAAGTCTATCTATATATTGAAAACTGTCTTTTAGAGCGATTTACTCTGCATTATTCCTCACTCTGGGCTTGATATTCCTGCTGCTTTGGAGTTTTCTGAGTCTCCCTGAGTGTCCAGCCAAACTTGAAGAACTGATACTTTCTCTGGAGATGATTCTAGGCAAATTTCTCCTCTGAGGCCCTCTGTCAGATGTCTCTTGTCCTCTGCAACATTTCTGTCAGATGTCCTTTCTGCAACATTGGTGGTCTTTTTTTCTTCTCCAATCACATTGGGTGTTAGATGTCTCCTGTCTTCTCTGATGTTTCTGTCAGATGGCCCCTGCCTTCTGCAATGTTGGTGAGCTTTCTTCTTCTACAATCATGTTGTATTTTCCTCCAACCATGTTGAGCGCCAGATCTAAAAGTATTTTTATTTACCAGAAGTAACTGTCATCTCAGAGGCTTAACGTCTCTGTCTGCTAACCTAGGCCTAGTCCTGGAAGGTTCTAGCCTCTGTACCATCTAATCTAGGCCTAGAATGTTTTTAGTCCCTGAGACTTACTGATATTTTAAAACCACAAAAATTTTAGTGTAAAAGGAAATAGAAAGAAAATTACAGATTATACATTATTTGGATTACTAGAGTTGTTAAAGTTAAAGCCTGGGCCTTGTCAACCTATAGGCTTGGGCACCTGTCCCGGGCAGGCCCAGTGGACAAGTATGTGAGAAACAGAGGGAGGGTAGTCATTCGTTATGGTCACATTGTGCCGAAGAATGAATAAAGAGGTTTAATGACTCCCCCCAAATCCAGAGGTTTTGTCTTAAAGAGAGTACAAAAGAGATGCATAATTGAGGCATGGCCTCACCCATCACTGATCCATCACTATGTGGGATCCAGTTTCTCCTGCAAGGCTGTTAGACAAATTGTTGGAACTCAATATAAAATCTTCCTGGGAAACAGGCTCCTCCTAAGGAACAGGCTTCAGCCCTGCCCCCCTTTTTTTTCTCCCAGAATGAGATTTCCAAGGAGGACATTCTAGTTTCTTGGGATCCATTGTCTCACCATAGCCAGGGGGACACGTGTCTTTCTTTAATATTTTTTTCCTGATAGGACACTTACATATAATAATGGGTCTAATGTTATGACTTGTCAAGACTTAAGTGATATGGACAAACTCACAGCAAAAATATCAGTGCTTGTAGTCCAAGAAAGACCTGTAGCCAAGAAAGACTAAAATTAATTGAATTAAGTGTTAAACTAAAAGGGCTACAAAAAGAAAGACACAATTGTTGCGTCTTTAAATCCTTTCAGTTTAGAACAGAAAGTAAATTAAAAAGTAAATGCTCAAATGAATAAAGAAGATAACCAGCATGTTTGGTAAAAACAAAGCTGACCCAAATCTCTAAATAGGTCAATGAAGGTAACAAGGGAGAAAAACAAATACTGAGCATCAGACACAATGGTGGTATAACTGTAAGCACAGACACTAACAAAATTCTAAAATACTCACAGTTTTCACGGAGATTAGAAAAGTTGAAGTAGAACAATGTTTCCTAGAACAATGTAAATTATTTATATAGGAAGATGTTGACTGGTAAGACAGAAGTAGAATCAGCATTTAATTTGGCAGTTTGAATGCATGCTTTTATGTGTTGTGTTATTCTGCCTCTTTGTACTTTACTGAGGGGTCTTAGTACTTTAAGAGCTGTTTATGAGAATCCAGCAGTAACTCTTACAGCAGATGATAAAAGCCTATCAAGAATACCATTACATTCACTAGCGGACAAAGTTATCCCTTTATTATTTTAGAGATTCTAGCCAGTGTGGTTAAATAAAATAAAATAAAATAAAACAATGAATTAATAGTATAAAGAAAGATTTGTCATTGTTAAACCTAGAAAACCAGGGAGACATCCTCTGGGTCATACTCAGGTTGATAAATAGCTTTCTGGTTGTGGAGGGCAGAAATCTGGCTTGTTTCCTCTGCTCTGTAACTGGAATAGGGATATAAGCCTTCTACCTCATAGTATGTCTGGATTCATAATCCAGACCTTCCTCCATTGACACATACACCTCTGAGTTCTCAGGATCTCTTTCATAATTGACTGTACCTTCCCAGCTGTTGTTATTGCTTCTTTACTGTTTTTCTTCTACATTTTTCCAATTTGTATGTGTTATGCATATATACATATGCATATTTTGCATGTGTGTGTTCACATACATGGGGCATGGTCAGATACACATGGAGTCCAGGGTTTGTGTTGGAAATCATGCTGTATGGGTCTGTCAGTGAAACTCAAAGCTTACTCCCATGCCTAGTCTTGCTAGCCACCTTGCTCTAGACATTTCCCCATCTTTGCCTTCCAAGGATGGAATTACGGACAGGCTGCCGAGTGTACCCTACAGTTACCCGGGTTTCTGGGTATCTGAACTCCAGTCCTTCACACCAGATCTGCATGTGCTTTAACGGAGGGGCTGAATGACCCTTTATGTATTTATATTCACAGTGTGGCGGCAGAGTGCAGAGCAATGTGCAGACTGGGCAAGCGCTTTGCCATTGAGCTGCATCCCCAGCCTGATATTTTAGAATGTGTATCACATTAGGTCATTTCTTTGTTTACAGTCCTTAAGTGGCTTTCCATTCCAGTAAAGGTCACAGCCAGAATGACCACAAGGCCCTACATGGTCTGGCCTTGAGATTCTGAACTCCTTTTCCCCTTGGCCTTACTGCTCCAGCCATGCTGGCCTCTTTCTATTATGGAACATGTCAAAACCCTTTTTCTGTGTGAAATGCTCTCTTAAAGTTGTATGACAGAGGCTTTAATGACTCCAGTACAGAAAATAGCACTCTGTTTCTTTTATTTTTTTTGTTGCAATATTGGGCTCTTATTTGCTATGGCTTGTCTGATATTGGTATTTTCCTCTATTGAGATGTAAGGACCACAGAGCAGGGAAGTTTGCTTTTGCTGTTCCTTTCCTCTAATCTGACTGCTGCATCACCAGTGATGAGGACAGTGAGCAGTTCCTGTGCAATAGAAGGTATTTAAAAATGAGCTTTTGAATGAATCAGTTAAAAAAGAAGATTTCTTAATTAGCAGCAGTAATTAAAGGATATGAATAATAAGATGTTCTCCATAATAACAATAAGCAACTAAACTTCTTAAGCTCAGGGTGGTGGTACATGCCTGTAGTCTCAGCTCTTTGGGAGGATAAGTGCAGTCTGAGGAATGTAGCAAGGCTGCAAGCAAACAACCAAACATCATTGCTTTGGGATTTAGATGACCAGGCAACGTTGGTATTATGGCTCAGTGATAGAGCACTTTCTTAGCAACCTCAAGACCTTGATTCCCAATACCATAAGAATAAAGAACAAACCAGATAGCCAGCCAGCCAGCCAGCCAGTCAGCCAGATAACAAACCAGCCAGCCAGCCAGCCAGCTAACCAACCATCCAACTAATAAAGCAGTTGTTTTCAAGCTGGGACTCATGACCCCTTTGCGGATCACACCTCTGTTTCACAGGGGTCCCATATCATATGTCCAGCATATCAGATATTTACATTACAAGTAGTAACAATAGAAAGACTACAGTTACAAAACAGCAACCAAAATAATTTTGTGTTTGTGGGTCCCCACAACATGAGGGACTGTGTTAAAGGGCCACAGCATTAGGAAGGTTGAGAACCACTGCTGTAAGGCATTGGGAAATGAAAGAGGACTGTTCATGCTTTGAAGCCCTGCTTTACTTAGGATGGGGCAATGCAACCCAAACCAAATCATTTCATCTTTTGGGACCTTCTTTGTTTAATCTGTAAAGTAGAATAATTATCAGACTCATTTGATAGCTTTACTATGAATGAGGATTTAATGAGTTAATAATTTAAAAACAATATATTTAAGACTACAACTCACACTAATATTGAGTATATAAGGGTATTCAAGAAAATTTAAAGATATTTGAAAGAATGATATAAAAAAGGATAAGGAAGTTACTTCTATATGTTAGGTATTAAGAGATAGATTTCTGATCTGAATGTTTAGAAAAAGAATGCTTTTCTTTGTTATAGTATCAAGGTGAGAAATGGTGCAGATTTGATTGAATAAATATCTATGGTAATGCAAATGACACCATGAACTTGGTCGAAAGCTGAGCTGAAGGAAATATTTATTTAGAATATTAGAAACCGTCAATAACTTTTAAAAAAATAAAATAGTTCCCTCAAGTCCTTAAGAATAATGAAATATTGGAAAACACAATGGAAAAAGATACTCACAGGAGAAATACAGTTGGTCCCAAAAGATAAAAAGTTTCAATTTCTTAATAATGAAAAGGTACAGTAAGACAGTGAGCTTGGAGTGGAATGTGCCATTGTCACGGTCTCCAGAAACAGGCAGCTTGGTTTTGAATCTGGCAGTCAGTGATAGGTACATGTGCAGTCCTGGACAATGTTACTTTCTCCTTAAAAAAATTCAGAAGTAATTACAGAGGTTAAAAATGGATGAATATCTAAGCACTTTACAGATAGCGTGCAGTCTGCCCCCAGTCCATGTATTGTTCATGCTCTTTTGCCCATGATGCCTCAGTTTACTGAATATTTAGATGTATCTGAGTGCCCTGTGTTGTAGGGCTGTTATTATAATTACCTGCATTAGTTTCTATCACTGTTGTAGTGAATTATCATAAGTCTCGTGCTTTAAACTGTGCAAATCCATTGTGTTACAGTCACAGAGGTTAGCAGGTCTCAGTGGGCTAAGACTAGGGGTTGGCAGGGCTGTGCTGGTTTTGGAAGGCTCTAGGGAAATCTGTTTCTTGCCATTCCCAGGTTCTAGAGTAGTGATTCTCAACCTTCCTAATGCTGCTACCCTTTAATATAGTTCCTCATGTTGAGATGACCCCCAGCTATACAATTATTTCATTGCTACATGATAACTGTAATTTTCTTAGTTATGACTCATGGTGTACATATCTGACATACAGGACATCAGATTTGTGACCCCTGTGGGAGTCGTGACCCACAGGCTCAGGACAGCTGGTCTCAAGGCTGATCACACTCCTGGTGCTTTGTCTTTTGTGTTTACAGCTTCATAACCAGCGAAGTATTTCTTGCTGTAGTCTCTGTAGCTCTGTCTCTTGTCACCCTCTCCATTTAAGGACATTTCTGTTCACATTGGGGGCCTCTGGATGATCTGGATTAAAGTGAGCTGATCAGCAGCTTAATTCTGACAGCAACTTTAATTCTCCCTTGCCATGTACCGTGTCATCTGCATTGATTCTAAGGATTAGACTGTGGGTTCGTGAAACATCATTATTCTGCATTTTACCTCTGACTTATCTGTGAGGGTAGGAGGAACAGTCACCATTAAATCCATGGTGTGCTATCGCAGGCAGATCATCTGCCCAGCCTGTTTGTTTCCAAGCATCCTGTCAGATTTAGAAAGGGGAGAGACATCTGCGTTGTTTCCAGGTTCAGGAGCCCCACAAGGACCAAATATATCTGGGAACAGGGGTCTTTTATGAGACTGTTTCTCCAACCAAGAACCATGTATGGTTATAACCTAGAACCTCTGCTTGGATGTAGCCCATGGTAGCTCAGTATCCAAGTGGGTACCCTAGTAAGGGGAACAGGGACTATTTCTGACATGAACTCAATGGCTGGCTCTTTGACCTCCCCCCCTCCCCAAGAGAGGAGCAGCCCTACTAGGCCACAGAGGGGGGCTTTGCAGCCAGTCCCGAAGATATCTGATAAATCAGGGTCAGATGAAAGGGAAGGAGGTCCTCCCCTATCAGTGGACTTGGAATTTGGTAGGGAGGAGATGAGGGAGGGAGGGTGGGATTAGGAGGGAATGAGGGAGCAGGATACAGCTGGGATACAAAGTTAATAAACTGTAACTAATACTAAAAAAATAAAAATAAATGAAAGAAAGGGGAGGGGTGGGCCGAGAGCATTATGCTTTTGCAACCAGGGACAAAGTTGAAAGCAGATCCTTGATGCTACATGTAGGGTCCTGAATGGTTATAAATTCTCACATTCTGAATTGTTTTCAGTGGTAGCTTATTATATATATACATATATATGAACAATAATAAATGATGCGATTGTCACTTGAGCTGCTTCTCCTCGCTGCCAACCTATCATGGATTTTACCATGTGATTGCAATGTTATTGAGAGTTACATCCACAGTTAATTTTGCACACTACTCATGTAAAATGTTTGTTAATATAAGTTTGGCCATTATGGCATTATTTCTTCTCAAAAAAGATAATAAAATTTTAAAAGAAATTGTGATTCAGTTAAATGGATGTTTTATTTTGTACAAAACCGATATTTTAACTTACTTTTAAGCCATTTTATGTTTGCTGTATCAGTACAATTATGCAGAGCATAACTTCTGGAATGTTTTGTTTGCTTCTTCTTTTTGCTTGAAAAATGTTTTTTGGGACCCAAAGTATATAGAATAGGTATGTAAAGTATATACATTTGCTGATAACAAATCATAACATTTATCTGAATATAATTGTTCACATGTTCTTATGTGCATATAATGTATACATATAATTTTATTATTTATTAAACTTAAACAAATTTCATGCTAATGAGAAGGGTGTGCTTTTGTTTTACGTGAAGAATCAAACCTGGCTGAATATTTGGTGCTGCACTATATGAGGCTCTTTAGTGTTTTTGGAGCTGATTGATATTTTGATTTTGTAATCATCAGGGCATTAACACCACTTCACAAAAATGCATAGTGCAGAATGGGAGTACACTTAGGGCAATTTCAGAAATATCCCCAAGTTAACATTAGTTAATGAATTTTTAAAATGAGTTAGCCAACAGCCTAAATTTAAAAAATCAAACATTTCAACACAATACAATTCAGATATCTACTAATTTAATGCTTCTGTGCTGAAGAATGGAAGCAGGGAAATGGGGGCTGGAGAGATGGCTCCAGAAAGCACTGACTGTTCTTTCAAAGGTCCTGAGTCCAATTCCCAGTAACCACTTGGTGGTTCATAGTGTGATCTGGTACACTCTTCTGGCCTGCAGGCACACATGCAGGCAGGGTACTGTATAAACAACAAATCAATAAATATTTAAAAAAAAAGAAAGTAGGGAAATACGTAAGGTTTTGTTTTTGTAATTAAATCATGTTTCTGTAATAACAGAAAACATATGTTCAGTTAAAACACTGCATCTCATACTGTGAGTCTGAACCAAAGTATTTCAGACAGCGTGTGTTGTCATGTGTGGTGTGAGAGGGTGTGCAGCAAAAGTACATGTTTGTTCAGAACCAAGGCTTGAGATGAATCATGGGTCAGCACTGTCAGAAACACCTGGAATTCATTGTGTGTTGTTTTTAAAATTAATTTTCAGTTGCTGCACATTCCAACACCTTTCACTACTGCCATTTTCCCCATCTCCCTACAGCCAGTTGTGTGCTCCCACATGAGGTTAGGTTATGAGAAGCTGTGCTATAAAGCACAGTGCACAGGCCTTTAGTTCCAGCACTCAGGAGGCAGACTCAGGATGGTCAGGATGAGGGCAGCCTGGTCCACATTGTGAGTTCCAGGACAGCCAGAGCTTCCTAATGAGAACTGATCCAAAACAACAAAACAAAACAAAACAAAGGAGGAGAGAAGAGAAAACAATAATAATAGGAATAGAGCCCATAAAATGTACACACATATCAAATATATGTGTATAATATATGTTGTAAAGAATATAATATAAATTAAAATATTAGAAATGTACTAAAAATTAATATATATTATAATTTATTAGATTGAATTTTTTGAAATAATTGTATTTTAATTGGCTTCATTATGAAATTTTTTTACAGAAATCAGCAGTATTTTAAATTGTGCAGAAAAAACACTGAATACATTATTGTTCATTATCAAGCAATGAAACTAAATCTTCCTACAATATTTGGCAGTAAATGAAATGTGCTTAACATATACAAACTAAAATCGTAGATTTAATCCAATTAGCTGTTTTTAAATAACACATTAGGCAAAAGAAAAGAATTGAACAGTTTGTTAAGATCTTATTCAAAAATTGTAATTCTGTTACCTCTAAAAAGTTTGTTAATTGATCATAAAACATTCTTTAAATGAAACATTATTTCTTTTTTTCTCTTTTTATTAATTACAATTCATTCACTTTGTATCCTATCTGTAGCCCCCTCCCTTGTCACCCCCCTAATCCCACACTCCCTCCCTCTTCTCCTTGGTCTCTGACTATAGCCTATCAGGTCTCATCAGGACTGGCTGCATTGTCTTTCTCTGTGGCCTGGTAAAGCTGCTTCCCCCCTCAGGGGGAGTTGATCAAAGAGCCAGCCACTGAGTTCATGTCAGAGATAGCCCCTGTTCCCGACCCACTAGGACACTGAGCTGCTGTTGTAGGTTATCTCCATGCATAGTCTGTGTTTGGAATATCAGTCTCAGGAAACAGCCCTATGGCTAGATTTTTTGGATCTGTTGCTCTCCTTGTGGAGCTCCTGTCCCCTCCAGGTCATTCCATCTCCCCCTTCTTTCATAAGATTCCCTGCATTCTGCCCAAAGGTTGGCTATGAGTCTCAGCCTCTGCTTTGATACCCTGCTGGGTAGAGTCTTTCAGAGATGTCCTGTACCCTGTTTTCTTCCTCCTCAGATGTCCATCCCATTTGCCTTTCTGAGTGAGGATTGATCATCTTGCCCAGGATCCTCCTTACTTAGCTTCTTTAGTTGTACAGATTTTAGTATGTTCATCCTATATTATATGTCTAATAGCCACTTATAAGTGAGTATATACCATGTGTGTCTTTCTGCTTCTGGGATACCTCCCTCAGGGCGATCTTTTCTAGTTCCCACCATTTGCCTGCAAATTTCATGATTTCCTTGTTTTTAATTGCTGAGTAGTGTTCCATTGTGTAGATGTATCACAATTTCTGTATCCATTCCTCAACTGAGGGACATCTGGGTTGTTTCTAGCTTCTGGCTATTACAAATAGAGCTGCTACAAACATGGTTGAACAAATGTACTTGTTGTATACTTGAGCAAATTTTGGATATATGCCTAGGAGTGGTATAGCTGGATCTTAAGGAAGCACTATTCCTAATTGTCTGAGATAGTGCCAGGTTGATTTCCAAAGTGTTTGTACAAGTTTACATTCCCACCAGCAATAGAGGAAGGTTCTCCTTTCTCCACATCCTCTCTAGCATGTGTTGTCACTTGATTTTTTGATCTTCGCTATTCTGATGGGTGTAAGGTGAAATCTCAGGGTCATTTTGACTTGCATTTCCCTGATGACTAAGTGTGTTGAACATTACTTTAAGTGTTTTTCTGCCATTCGATACTCCTCTACAGAGAATTGTCTATTAAGCTCTGTACCCCATTTTTTTTAATTGTATTACTTGATTTTTTGGTGTTTAACATCTTAAGTTCTTTGTATATTCTGGATGTTAGCCCTCTGTCAGATATAGGGTTGGTGAAGATCCTTTCCCAGTCTGTAGGCAGTCATTTTGTTCTTATGACAGTGTCCTTTGCTTTACAAAAGCTTTTCAGTTTCATGAGGTCAGACTTATTGATTGTTGATCTTAGAGCCTGTGCTGTTGGTGTTCTGTTCAGAAAGTAGTCTCCTGAACAATGAGTTCAAGGCTGTTCCCCGCTTTTTCTTTTAACAGTGTGTCCAGTTTTATGTTGAGATCTTTAATCCACTTGGACTTTAGTTTTGTGCAGGATGATAAATATTTTTCTACATGTAGACATCCAGTTGTACCAGTACCATTTCTTGAAGATGCTATCTTTTTTCCATTGTATAGTTTTGGCTTCTTTGTCAAAAATCAAGTATCCATTGGTGTGTGGGTTTATTTTTGGGCCTACAGTTTGATTCCATTGATTCACTGCCACACTAACTCTAGAGTCATCTGTGAAAACATAAAAATGTGCTATGTAAGCATAAAATTATGTTGCCAGACGGAAGATACGTTTCCTTCGGGAATCAGCTTCCTGGAAGTCACTGGATATTCCCTCTGGCCACCTAAGCCAAAAAGACGTATTCTGAGAGTCCCACGCTTACTCGGTTGCAAGATTGGATCGATGAGCCTTTTTGCTGTTTCTCTATGATTCTTGGAACAGCACAATTAACTATTCAAGGAAACATTTCTAATAGATTACTAAAAGCTTTAGCAAATAAGAGTAGAAGGAAAATAAAATTTTAGGAGAGGTAATAAATCAGATTCAGCATCAGGAATTGCTTGTGGAAAAACCAAACACTGTAGGTAGTAAAGGGACAAGAGTTTTAGGGCTTTCTAAAGAAAATGTTTAATCAGGATCTGTTAGGATAAATGCTCTGGATATTCCCACTGCAGTAAAACTATTACAAAACCATTACCAAACACAGGTGTTTATGATGAGGCAGAAAGAAGATAGGCAAACATAGGAGGTCAGAGATTTTTATATTATACTATGAGTTTACGGACAGGCTAGCTCAAGCATCTTATCTCTAAGGAAAGATTGTAAATCCTTAGCAAGACAAACAGGAGGAATTCCCCTCAATGCTTAACTCTAGGGGGCTTGTAAATCTTTAGCCGACTTGGTTCGGAGGGCAATGACAGCCCCTGGCCTTCCACTCACTAATTAGTAGCAATAAACTTTGTAAACACCACGAGTTTAAGGTTTTGTATTTGCTTTGATTAAAAGCTTTGAGGCCAAGATTTTTTGTAGACACTGCTTCTTCCAGGTTACTCTTTCTGATAAAATGGATTGTATTAAAATAAATTGTATTTTTGGTAAAAAGTCTGAATGCTCCGGGAAATATGTCAACTTCAGGTGCTTCTTTATGTAATCACTATATAAGTGCTAGCTTGACTTCAGTAAGTTGCAGTAGATCCAAACCAACATTACTTGGTGTGGTCTCTGTCATTTCGCTTACCCGTGTCTAACCTGATATCTGAACCCCTGATTCTCGTGCGGGTGAGGGATTCCCGGCTGGGTCGTTCCGTGGCAATCCACCATCCTGTTTCTATGCCAGTACCATGCAGTTTTAATGACTATTGCTGTGTCGTACAGCTTGAGATCAGGGATGGAGATACCTCCAGATGATCATTTTGGAAATTCTGGGATTTTTGTTTTTCCATATGAAGTTGAGAATTTTTCTTTCAAGTTCTGTAAAGAATTGTGTTGGTATTTTGATCAGAATTGCATTGAATCTGTAGATTGCTTTTGGCAGGATGGCCATTTTCACTATGTTAATCCCACCAATCCATGAGCACAGGAGATCTTTCCATCTTCTGAGATCTTCTTCCATTTTTTTCTTCAAAGACTTGAAGTTTTTATCAAACAGGTCTTTCACTTGCTTGGTTAGAGTCACATCAAGGTACTTTATGTTATTAGTGGCTATTGTGAAGGGTGTTGTTTTCCTAATTTCTTCCTCAGCCCTTTTGTCTTTTGTGTACAGGAGGGCCACTGATTTTTTTTTTTTGAGTTAATTTTATATCCAGCTACTTTGCTGAAGGTGTTTATCAGCTGAAGAAGTTCCCTGATTGAATTTTGGCATCACTTATGTAGACTATCATATCATCTGCAAATAGTGACACTTTGACTTCTTCCTTTCCCATTTGTATCCCCTTGATCTCCTTTAGTTGTCTTATTGCTCTAGCTAGGACTTCAAGGACTATGTTGAGGAGATATGGAGAGAGTGGGTAGCCTTGCCTTGTCCCTGATTGTTCAACAGTGGCTCTCTGCAAGCCAGAGAAGCAGAGAATCTGATAGTTTTTCAGCCCAAGTGAATGGCTCAGAAGTCCCAGTTTAATTCTGAAAGTCAGGAAGTTCACTGCAGAGTGGCTGGTATTGAGTCCACATTAGAAGGTGGAGAGGCTGACATCTGATGATGTGGAGGATTTCAGGGCTGGAGAAGGTGGCGTCTGAGGACGGTGGAGGATATGGCAGCAGCAGCAGTCTTAGAGACATCCCCTCAAGGAGAAGTGAAGGAGGTGTACACCTTCTGCCTTTTCTTGGGATTTTTACTTCTGCGCTTCCCACTTTGAGGGTGGGTCTTATACCCTCAGCTAATCCTTTCTGGAAATGCTGTCACAGAGAGCACTGATGTGTCTCCTAGTTGGTGTTAAACCAATGACATCAGTGTTAGCTCTTGATTTTTCTTCCCCCATCCCTCAATACCAACACACAACTGCCCTGTGTCATTTAATCTGATAGTCTCTGTCCAAGTGGCTATCTATCACTTGAAATGTGGCTAGTCTGAGAGCTTATAGAGCTCTCTCTACCAGTGGCCTATTTCCCTTGCTCCATGATAGGGAAAAAAAAAGCTGACACAGTCTTATGCTGTTAAGAATGGTTTTTCTCCGTAGGTCTGTGAAGACTGTAACAGTGACCAGCTTGTGGGGTAGCCATTCTTAAATCTGATTTGCTAAACATGTATATATTGACCCAAGAAACTCAGGATTTCCTTTGATTTAAGGTTTATCTTCTTTAATATGTAAAACCCAAAAGAATAAAATGGTTTCATGAATATCCTGGCCATTTGAAAGTTCAGTAGAAAGCCTTTCACAGGAATACTATAGACAAGGAAATGAATCTTTTGGAAACTTTGGATTTCATTGTATAAAAGCATTCATTTTGGGTAAGAATGCTGGTAGGAAGAATTTAAAATATTTGGAAATGCTGTTTCAGTTTCTATTAGAATAAGATCAAGAATCTGGATTTTCTTTAAAAAACACATATATAATAAGCTTCTCAAACCTTTTCAGTACATCTGCTAAAGGTACTTATTATGATTAAGCAAAGGGGGAACATATTTTTAAAAAGTTGGAATGAATGGGCTATTGACTCAAGGCATGAGCTTTCAAAAATCAAGGTTTCTTTTTAAAGTTTTGAGTTTGAGATTTTGGGCCTGGATTATTTATAGCGTTCAAATGTGTAGAGATGTTCTGTGGTTATGTGAATGTGTGCCTACAGGCTCTGTCAATAGGTGCAGCTGAATTTAGCTTAGTGGCACATATGCTAAATTTCTATTCTGAACCTCCTTGTTTATAAAAAAAAAGTGTGCCTATTTTCATTCTGCTTAGAAGAAGAGACATTCATTAAAAAATTTCAGGTTTCTATTACAATTAGTTTTTTGTTGACAATATGGAAGTGAGATGCAAGAGGCAAATGAAATGTATACAACCTCACTCTTATGTTACTAATAAATATCACTGTCTTTCCCTACTAAATACTTATAAGATTTAATAGCATGTAGGAAATTAAAAACATACTGCTTTATTTATAGCATTTTATAATTTGTTGTTCATCTTTTGTGAGAATATTCTGAACAGCCCAGGGTTTTAGGTAGCTTTTATCTGAAATCAAGTCTTCCCCAAAGATGCCTCAGTCCTTGAAGGTCCTGCTAGCAGAGGTATCTTAGCACCTGCATGTCATTCATGGTAGGAACCTCAGTCATTTGCCATGCTTATTGCTTTCCATAGGTTCTCGTCTCTCATAGCTTTTCTTCAGGATGTAAGGATTTATATCTCCTCCTCCAACTTTCTCAATTTGCCATTATGTATCCATTCGTTCAGTTTCTTTCTTTCTGTTCTATTAAAATTTTTAAACTGGTCTCACATAATAAAAACACATAAATAAATCTTTAAAAAGGGTGAACTAGAGAGATGGCTCAGTGGTTAAGAGAACTCACTGTTCCTCCAGTGGTCCTGAGTTCAATTCCCGCTAACCACTTGGTGGGTCATAACCATCTATAATGGGTTATGATTCCCTCTTCTGGAGTGCAAGAGTGAGTGCATACACACAGAGCCTAAAAATACATGAATAAATAAATTTTTAAATTTAACTGTTAACCCAGTCCCCTTTCTGCTCACTTTCTAAAACCTGTCAGAGGACCTGTCACTCTGAGATTCTGATCTTGTTATGCCAGAAGTGTCAAGGTGACTACAGAATTAATTTCACGTTTCTTGGAACATTAAAAGTCTCCTCATAATCTGGAGTAAACCTACCATGATGGTATTCTTTGTTGCCGACCTGACAAGATTTAGAATCATCTAAACCTCTGGGTGTGTCTGTGAATATACTTTCAGAGAGGGTTGGCTGCAGAGGGAAGGCTCTCATGATGTGGTGGCCTCATCCCATGAGGTAGGGCTTTGACCTGATTAAAGATGGAAGAAGCAGAAAGCCAGATGGACAGTGACATCGCCTTTCCTCTGTTTTCTAATCTATTGAGATGTGAGTGGGTTCCTGCTGCCCCAGACCTGCTGCCCCAGCTGCAGGCTACTCTTGTAGCCATGCCCTCCTCATCATGATGGGCTGTACCTGAGCTGTCTCCCAATAGAAGCCCCTTGTCTTTCAAGTTCTTCACGTTAGATGTTTGGTCCCAGCAGTGAGGAAAGGAACTGATGACTCTACCTTTCCTCCTGACCCTTACACCCTCAACACATGGTATTTATATTATTCAAATGTTAAATGGATTAAATGTGTCTTTGTATACATTTTTCTGCACGTGATGTTAATCAGAAGGCTGAAAGAGTGCATGTGTTTTTCTAAGATAATGCTAATATCTCTCATCTGTCCAATGGGAATAATAGGAGTATTTGTCTAATGTAGATGTGAAGAAGTTATTGCTTATTTGGAATTCTGAGTCAAATACAGTATTTTGTAGTTTATTTTTTCACTTAACATGTTTTGTTAACTTTCAAGGTGCATGGAAATAGGTAATGGTTATTTACTGTAGTAGTTAGGTAATATTCCACAGACCGGTGAATCCATAGTGAATAGATTCCATAGTGCCAATGAATCCTAGTTGTCTTTTGTTTTTTTTTCTCTTCTTGATGGGTGCTCACAGGATTCTTCTTTTTATTATTAAAATTATAAAGCACATGTTTATATTTGCAGTCTTTAAATCAATACTTTAATGTTTGTCAAAAGGGGAGTTGTTCACGTTTGAAAACATAATGCTATGGTAACTTTCAAGAATATTGCTGAATTCAATTAGCAGCCTATAAAACTTCTTTTCCCCATACCTCCATAGTTTATCATAAGGGGTGTTTTTTAGTTACATGAGAACACTTTCATTCAAGTGTATAGTATCTGTGGAGGGTACTCTCCCCCTGTGTTTCTCTGCCTCCTTGTTACAGCTCCCGTACCAGCAGTCCCTTTGTTTAGTGTATAAGCACATATGTGTGTGTGTGTGTGTGTTTGTATATTTGTATAAATATGTACACTCACATTATTTTGGGCCTCTCTTTAAAAACTAGAAACCACAAAATAAAGAGAACTTGATACTGGTTGTTCCGGGACTGCCTTATTTGGCTTAATATGATTCTTTGCAGTTGAATCCATCTTTCTGCTCGTGATGTGAACTCCACTCTTCTTTCTGGCTGAACAACATCTGGGCCATATGAAGTTCTATTTTTAGTTTCTTTAAAAACCTCCATAGTGTTTTCACAGTGACAATACTCATTTTACATTCTTGCCAGCAGTATACAGATGCTTTGTATTCCCAATACACTTTTTGACTTTTTAGGAACAGCTATGAAAAGACTGAGAATAACTACCCTAATGCTGGTATTTATATTTCATGCTGTTTTTTATTTATGAAATTGATTATTGATGAAATCTGATGATTAATGAAATTGTGTACTTTTTCATATACCGGTTGTTTGGTTTTATATTCTCTTTGGAGAATGTGATAGCAGGATTTATAGTTGCCTTAAATGGATTGTTTGGTTGTTTTGCTAATGTGTTATATGACTGAAAAGTTTTCTTTTTTACTGATTTTGTGTGTGTGTGTGTGTGTGTGTGTGCGTGTGTGTGTGTGTGTGTGTGTGTGTGTGCACATATGTGGTACAGGTACCATTGGAGGGCAGAAAAGGGAAAATGGAAAGACAGACTTGGATTACACAGAATTAGGAATGAAACTTATTTCCTTCACAAACTGAGTGTGAGCCTTTAATGGCTGAACTATTGTTCTGTTTCTTAAAATAGAAGCTAAGGTTGCCAGTTTGAGGCCCATCTAAATTGGCATTTTAGTGATGCAAATTTTCCTTTATTTACACTCTAATTGTGTATGAAAAGTTTTAGTATGTTGTGTTTTCTTTAAGCTTAAAATACTCTGTAATTTCCTTTTTATTATCTTCTTGGACTTAGATGTTATTTCATTGCTAACACAGGGGGTTTCCAGGTACTTTTGTGCTTGTGATTTCTAATTTAATTGCACGGATCAGAGAACAGATCTTACTTGATTTGATACTTTCATATATACTGGAGCTGTTTTATGATCCACAATTTGCTGTGTTTTAATAAATGTCCTGAGTTCACTTGCAAAAAAACTTTTATTATTCTGTTATTATTGCATAAAACGTTACATAAATTTCAGTTAGGTCAAGTTGGTTGGTAATATTATTTAATTCCTAAGTGATTTTTTTAAATTTTATCAATTGAGAGATGGTTTGTTTTTTCAGATATAGGTATATAACTATTTTTTTCTTTGCAGTCATACCAGGTTTTGCTTAATACAGATTGAAGATCTGTTGTTATATTGAAAAAAACCCACTTGAGATTATTCTGAACTCTTGTCCAGTCGGTCACCTTAATCATTGTGAAATGCTCCTTTCTGTCTTTTTTGTAAAGTTTGTTGTGAGCTCTTATTTGAATCAGCTCTTCATTCTCTATTTAGAAAATCACTGAGGTTTCTTTGCTCTCTCTCGTGTGTGTATGTTATAGAGACTCAAAACCTCTATAACAGAGGTTTTGTTCCCTCTCTTCAACTGTCTATTCTATTTCCTCTTATGAGTGAGATTTAAGCATCCTCCCTTGGGTACTTCTTGTTACTTATTTTCTTTGTGTCTATCAATTGTAGTATGTTTATCCTGTATTATACGGCTAATATCCACTTATAAGTGGGTATATACCATATGTGTCTTTCTATTTCTGGATTACGTCACTCAGAATGATCTTTTCTAGTTCCATCTATTTGCCTGCAAATTTCATGATTTCCTTGTTTTTAATTGCTGAGTAGTATTCCATTGTGTAAATGTACCACAGTTGTTTGTTTGTTTGTTTTTTACCCATTCTTTAGTTGAGGGACATCTAGGTTATTTCCAGATTCTGGGTATTACGAATAAAGCCCCTATGGACATAATTGAACAAATGTTCTTGTTGTATAGTGGAGCATATTTTGGATATATGCTTAAAAGTAGTATGGCTGGGCCTTGAGGTAGAACTAGTGGAGGGAAGGGAACACCAACCCACCCATAAAAACTACAACCCAAATTTACCCTGCCTACAAGATGTGCAAAGATTGAGAGAATGTTCAACCCATGCCTTCTTACATATACATGCCTTCTTACATATATATGTACACACACACATACATATATGTAAGAATTGCCAGAAGGCTAAAATAACACAACATATATATTTTATATATTTATAATATATATGTTGTATTTATTTATATATGTTGTATATGATATATATGTTGAGAGTTAAAATTCTTATTTTCCCAACTTGGTGTCATTGATTTGTCTCTGTTCCTCTCCCCTCTTCTCAGCCTGTTTTTCTCTCCTATTCATCTTAGTTATATTGTCTTTTCCTTTCAGTTATCTTAGACTACTGTTTTCTTTTTCCCCAATTTCTGCCATCTAATTCCTGTGTCTTATTGATTTTTATTTCATATAACTCTTGACTTAGTACATTCTACGCATTTTTACTGTCCCAGTTTAGGTTAAAAAGCTTGTTGTGATCTCTTATTTGAAATAGCTGTCCATCATTTTTTCAGGGCTGGCCCTATATGCTCTGTGGTGTCTGAGTTATCCTCATACTGTTTAATTATTACTTAATATATATCGTCCACATTAGACTGGTTTATTTTCTCCTTTTTGAGACATAATCCTAGATGTAGCCCTGGCTAGCCTGGAACTCTTGTATAGACCAGATTTCAGAGATCCACCTGCCTGTGCCCCTGGAGAGCTAGGATTAAAGCCAGGAGCCACCACACGCTGTCGGACTATGTTCTTATAAGGAAAGAGTATTGGCTATTTGTTTTCTTGATGCTTATCTTAATATGTGACCTAGAATTAATGCATTGTAAATATTTTATGAATATAAATTTGTCATTAGCTAGTATCTTTTATGATTTCAATATTGGCATGAACATTAGATAAAGATATTTTTGTCTTGATTTTAGAAAAGCATCCTCCATTGCCCTGTTTTTTCAATGGCTAAAAGTAATTTCTTTAATCACAGTGATCAAGTATAAAATGAGTCTTTTATATAGTTAAATGTTAGCTACAGAATGTGTTGTATACTAAAGTCAACAGTAAGAGCATCAAGAGCATTGTTAGGATCATCTTGCGGTTGACAGTGTATTGGATCTTCAGCGAGCCTGCAGTCTACGCATTATATGCATGTTTTTGGTAGCAACAGAACAACAAGAAGAATTTAAGTCTTCCCATGACATGAAAATGTGTTACAGTCTCTGCTATGTCATGATGAATGTGTCAAAGAGTGGAGGCAAGTCTCACAAATCTTCATTCTTTAGTATATAGTACCTGAATGTTAATATTGAAGTAATAGTAGGGAGCAAGAAGGACATTTCTGGCCCAAATTTAGTGCATGGCAGTGAATATATATTTAGCAACTTTTCTTTGAAGGTGTTTACACTTGCTGTTCAATTTCTCTACGCCAAATACATGAAGTTGTTCTTTGGTGTATACATGAAAGACGACATTCATTTTGTACAAAAGTGCAGTTTTCCTATGCTGCACGCCCCCTGCTGTGGGACGCTGTGGCTCCTGCTCTTGAAAGCGTGACTCTACGGAATAACTCTGCGCTTGTGTTCTGTGTTGCAGCATCTGGCGAGGCCCCAACGTGAACTGCACAGACAGTTCGGGTTACACCGCTCTGCACCATGCAGCCTTAAATGGACATAAGTAAGTGGCAGTTCTCTCGACTGGGAGTTTCGTGGGTTTAGTTACATGCGATGACGCTAACTGTATCTGTTGATGACTTTCTCATTTTACCAAGCTTCTGGTCTTAGACAATTCAGAGAGGAGGCAGCGCATGATGATACTGATAAATTAGGGTTGGGAGGAACACCATTGAGCATGAGTGTGTTTAGATCATCAGTTCAAAGAAGCGGTAAAAAAATCACACAAGAATGTTTGGAACAGTGACAGGACCATGCTAATCCTGTGTAGTTTTAGGGAGACAGCGCAGAATCCCTGCTCACCTTCTCTTGACATTTACCTCTACCCACTTGACACAGGAGCGGGTTTGTGCTAGAGTCTACCCCTTTAAAGCAGGGGTACGTACGCGATGTTTTCTCCATCACCCACACTCACCTCTCTTAGCTCTGATCTGTTTGCTCTTATGGAATTAATGTTTTCATTACTATGCTAGTTTATGCCATGGGGCATGAGAGAATGTACAACTACAACAGTACTTTATATCTGATATTTTGGCTAGGTAAGCGAACAGGTTAGCGATGAAATGTATTGCATTTTCTTGGTGACACAGATGTTCTGTCTTTTGCTACAGAAGAAAAATGTCCCCCTTCCTGTGTCTCCCTTTCCTTTTTTTTTTTTTTTTTTTTTTTGTTTTTCCTTTGCAGGAATGATGCAAGTTAGTCTTCCCAGGTTTGACTCTTTTCATTTCACTTTAGTGTTTCGGATGGGATGTGGTAATCAAATCATGCCTGAATCCCACCCAGCACTTGGGAAGCACAGGCTGGAGGGTCAGGAGTTCAAGATCATCCTTGGCCATATCGTGAGTGCAAGAGCAGCCTGAGTTACATGAAAACATAAAAAGTCTATGTGTATATCGTCCCAACTAATATTTATATAAAATTGAAACACACAGGCCTTATTTGTACTTTATCTTTAGCTTGGTGGACATAAAACTCTAACTTCAAAAACAATTTACAATTTTTGTCTTATTTATTACCATTATAGTTTTTATCTTAAAACTTGTTATGTTAATCTAACACCAGTACATTTAAAGAATCATCTGAATTGCATAAAATGTTATAAATTTACTGTCTCTTTGTTGGGATTCTTAGTATTGGATTACCAAATCACAATTATTTTTAATCTGTTCCTTTTTATATTGTATTATCATATCCCATCTGGTTCAGAGTGTTTGTTTTGATAGGAATTTTTATTATTAAATTGTTTCTCTGTAGAATGGAAAATACATCTGCATCTCTGTTGCCTGTCGCTGTTCTGTTTTTGAAGATAGGTTCTTGCCTATACAACCCCACCTTGCCTCAATCTCACGCTCTCCTTCCTGGTCCTCTGGAAAACTGGGATTACAGGTGGGAGTCACCATGTCAGCTCACAGGTCTTCTTTAAAGGTGAAATTATTATCTGCTCATACTTGTATCTGGACGATCCGATTCCAAGACAGGTTTAAATTAGTTTAAACCACAATAGTGGTGTTTGTTTTTCACTTAGAGTTCAGGTTTCTGGAGAGGGTAAACTCTACAAGGCCTGATGTTTACAGTCCTGGGCCTGACTCTGAGTCTCATTTCTTGTTTTCTTACAACGTCTCTATAAACACCTCTCAAGTGTCTGAAAGCAAGTTAGGACTTGTGGCCTTTCTCAATTTTTAACAGTTTTTTTTTTTTTTTTTTGTGAACACTGTTGATTTACACACGGTAGCCTAGAGAAACAGTGTTTGTTCCTATTATCAACATATAAAGTGAAGATAATTTAAAGGAACTGAGCAATAATCATTAAGATTAGCATAAAGAAAATAGAGTTCAGCTAGGTATTTTTAAGCATCCTATTCATTGCAGACATTCTGTACTTACATAGCTTTGATTTTATCTGATTAACTCATTTATCAACTATTTTCAAGTAAACTTTTTCTCAGTACCATCATCCTGTTGCAAAACAGTTGGAGAAGTGTATAACCTGCTAATTGTTTATACAAAAGTATAAACAATTTATAAACAATTTATAGCATTTTTAGGCCCCAGTTCAGTGTGTATCATATACATTGGGCCGATACTGCTACTGTTTCTTTCAGCTACATTTTTGGTATATGCGTTATGTATGGTTTGTTTCTCAGTTCTGTGTCGTGATGCTGCAGTTCTGAAATCTGGGTTGTAATTGAGTCTTACTGTTTAACTTACCTTAGACTCACTTAGACATCACTTTTTCCACCCAGCCCCACTTGTTGGATAGATGGACAAAGCAGGGCATTTTGGATAAATGATGCAGTCGGGTGAGGTTGTGCGGAGAACCTCTGCGTGGTGGTTAAAAGTCTATGCTCCTATCACTTTTCCGTGTGACCTTTCCCTGTGTTTAACCTCTTTCTGGCTTTTCTATGTAACATTATTTATTTCTAAGATATCTTCCAGCGTCATCAATTAGTATTTTCTCATGGAATTCTAATCAATACTGTCTTAATTTTAAAAAAGGTATTTCAAGGAGAAAAAAGTACCATTAAAGGTAGAAAGGGGTGATACTTTTTTGTTTGCTGTTGTTACTCAGCACAGGTCATTAACACTTTATTATGTTGTATTTTTTTCCAATAAATTTTAGCAGATAATAGAAAAGTATATTCTATTCTTGTTGCTGTTGTGGTTCCTAGATTGTTTCTATAAACATGACTTCTAGGGCAGAGTTCAAGGACTCCCAGAGCTGGGGAGAATGTTGCAGGGTTCTGCATTTTATTATTTTGCTTTCAATATAATTTTTCCCCATCCCCGACATGTGACTGGCCCTAAGTCTCCACACTGCTGATTGAGTCCATTTCCTCTTCTTTGGTGCATTTTACTGGGGACCCTTGTTTATCAACACTAGTTAATCCACAAATGGAGAAGCATTTTCTCCCTGTGATGCATTATTTTGTACAGAACAGTTCATCTTCAATCAGCCAGGCTGGACACAATAGAATTTGTACCCCATTGGTGGCTTCCGGGGCCATTTGCAATTACAGAATAGAAAGGCATTACTTTCAAACGACAGAAAAATCACGGTCAATAGAACAAAATCTATTAGGAATGACTATAAACAATTCGCGACACACACGAATCCCTTATTTCTCTTCTGAATAATGATGTCTGGCCTTCTCTCCCCTCCCTTCCATACTGCCTACCCCTTTAGCTTATTCTCTTCCGGTTCTCTTTCCTGTTTGATTTTTTCTTCCTCTGTTCTGTGGTCTTACCTTGTTTTGTAATTAGTGGATAAATGCCCAGCGAGGAAGGACCTCATGCACTCCTGCAATCCCTCGGCTGCCAAGCTCCACCTTCAGCTCCTGTGTTAAGCCCCTCTCTCCCTCCTTTCTTTCTGTCCTTCCTTTTCTGCCTTTTTTTTTTTCTTCCTGTTTTGGAAGGGGTGTTTCTTACAAGCTAGCTGACTTTGAGAGACTGCCTATCCTCCTGTCTCCATTTTATGAGGGCTATTTTTCAAAATATAATTTTACCTTTCTCAGTAAGGTTTTTTTTTTTATTAAACTCAAGTACTTATATTTAATTTTATTCCCTTTATCTAATTAGGAAATTGCTCTTTATTTTGCTCAAGTCATATTTCTTAAACTATATTGGATGTGTCGTGATACTACTTGGATACCCTTGAAAAATAAAAATGTCTCAAATTATCTTTATTCCTTGGAGATATGAATAGTATATAATATGGCATGTGTGGAGTTTAAATACTTTCTATTCTTCTATCTCTTTTAAGATTTAGTATTTTATAGACTTATTATCTGTACTCCAAACTGTATGTTAAATTGGAGCTAGAATCCGGAGAATAAGCTCTTTGTAGTTTTGCTTTCCTTTTCCTTAGGATTTTTGTTGTTGATGATGTTTGTTTTGTTTTTTATGAAAGAGGGAGCACTCTAAAATTTTTATAATCAGATATCTGAAGTTGTTGGAATCACTATTAAAGGAGCTAGAAACCCCTTTAATTTGATTGTTCTTTTCTGTTTTCACAATCTAGAAATTGTAAGTATGAATTCAGTGTGTAAAAAGCTCCCTTGAGAGCAGGCCATATGTCCCCATGCCTTATGGATACACGCAGCGCATCTGAGGTTTTATTTGCTTTAAAAAGAAGCAGGTAACCCCGGGAAGCCCGATACTGAGCCTTATGAAGTCTGAAGCTCTCCTTGGCTATTTACTTCTGCAACCAGAGGAAGCTGTGATTATGAGACCTACCGACAAGCAACAGGATAAAATAAACACTGTTGTAATGCAGTTGAGAAAAAAAAATGAAGTTGGCCCTATCGATTACTTTGATTTTGCATAGAATTTACTCTGAACTTGTTCAAAGATATTTAATATTAGTCAGAAATGGTTTTATATTTATCAGAACATAAATGCAAATGAGAGTAGAAAAAACCCAACGCTTTAAAATTTTGTATTTTTATCTGAATTTACATATATTACCTGCCAAAGAATTAAATTATTTAAATTGGATTACTTTTGATTTAATTTGATGCTTTGTTTTATACCTGGCAATAAAGTTATCTTTTCTATGACACCACTCGGTACATTTATATTAGGATTTCGGAACATCTTTTTTGTTGTTGCTGTATTTTAGGGGTGTGGTGTGGTGGTGGTGGTGGTGGTATGTGTGTGTCTGGGCATTGAATTCAGGTTATGTAAATGCTAATTGTGAACAGTCACTGAGTCATGCCAGTAACCCTGGACCACAGCCGGTATCAAATGCTGGCTGTAAGAAATATTGTTACTTTATTTGAAAAGACTGGGGTTGCTTTGTTGTATCCTAATGTGTAGACATCAACAGTGTAACCTAATATTTCATCCAAGCAATAAAACACAGCCAACAATACTTGAATAAGGTATTAGGTTCAACCTAAATGAAAACAAAAAGCAATAATACTGAGTTAGTATTCTGTTGCTCTTCAAATTTAGATATAGAAAGTTCTCAAAATTTTATTTACTCTTATGAGCCTGTATGAAAAAGGCTATTTAATTAGCATTAGGTATGATAATCCAGATGCACAATAAGAAAAATTAATGACAGTTTATTAATTTATTTTTTTTACAGTTCAATAAAACTACCAGGTACTTATTTGATTAGAGGTATCTAACTTTATATTTAATAAGTGTGTGTTTAAGCTGAGTCTGAACTTAGCTGGTTCACTAGTTAGTATATCCAAAATAAGGTTATAAAACTCAACGTAAATAAAAATTTTAAAGAACATTTAAAGAAACACACTTTTATCAAACAGCATATATTTACTCCCAGGTACTTGGAAGGTTGAAGCAAGAGTTGAATACCATCCTTAAATGTGGCAAGACTTTCTGCATGAGGATTGATCATCTTCCCAAGGTCCTCCTCCTTGCTTAGCTTCTTTAGGTGTACAAATTTTAGTATCTTCATCCTATATTATATGTCTAATATCCACTTATAAGTGAGTATATACCATGTGTGTCTTTCTGCTTCTGGGATAACTTACTCAGGATGATCTTTTCTAGTTCCTACCATTTGCCTGCAGATTTCTTGATTTCCTTGTTTTTAATTGCTGAGTAGTGTTCCATTGTGTAAATGTACCATAATTTCTGTATCCACTCCTCAGTTGAGGGACATCTGGGTTGTTTCCAGATTATGGCTATAACAAATAAAGCTGCTACGAACATGGTTGAGCAAATGTACTTGTTGTATACTTGAGCATATTTTGGATATATGCCTAACGGCAAAGGGGATAGACATCAGAAGAGGGAGAAAACAGGCAACAGGACAGGAGCCTACCACAGAGGGCTGTTGAAAGACTTTACCAGCAAGGTATTGAAGGTGATGCTGAAATTCATAGCCAAACTTTGGGCAGAGTGCAGGGAATCTTATGGAAGAAGGAAGAGATAGAAAGACCTGGAGGGGATAGGAGCTCCACAAGAAGAGCAACAGATCAAAAATTTTGGGCACAGGGCTCTTTTCTGAGACTGATACTCCCACCAAGGACCATGCTTAGAGATAACCTAGATCCCCTGCACAGATGTAGCCCATGACAGCGCAGTATCCAAGTGGGTTCCATAGTAATGGGACTAGGAACTGTCTCTGATATGAACTCAGTGGCTGGGTCTTTGATCACCTCTCCCTGATGGTGAAGAAGCCTTACCAGGCCACAGAGAAAGACAATGCAGCCACTCCTGATGAGACCTGATAGGCTAGGGAAGGGGAGGAGGACCTCCCCTATCAGTGGGCTTGGGGAGGAAAATGGGAGATGAGAGAGTGAGGGTGGAATTGGGAGGGGATGAAGAAGGGGGCTACAGAGGGGATACAAAGTGAATAAACTGTAATTTATAAAAATATAAATACATTTTTAAAAACTGAAGAAAAGGACTACAAAAAATTGGCAGGACTTTTTCTCAGAATAAAGTAAAAGATTTTTAGTAAAAAACGTTAGCTCAATCATTTGTCTGCATTCAGTGTAGCAGTTTAATGCCCTGGATCCAATCTAGTAATACTGCACAAAACAAAGAAATTTAATAAACATACTTAAAATGCACTGCAGAGAATGATTGGGACAGTAAGATGGCTCAGTTGGTAAAGACTTTTGCTATCAAGTCTGACGACCAAGTTTCAACGCCCCCTTGCCTACATGGTGGAAGGAGAGAGAGCCTACTTTGGCAAGGTGCCCTCTGACCTCCATATATGTGTGTTCCCCAATCAAATAAACTAATGTAATAAGTTAAAAAGATAGTATTTAGTTCTGACTTGTTTTAACTTATGAACATATAGATTATCCATTTCTAAGTGGTTATAAAATTGTGTATAGAATACAAATGTTTAGAATAAGTCAGTTTAAAAATAATCACTTTTCAGTATATCATAAATTTTCTTGATAAGCAGTGAATGCTCATCATCTATATTATTAGAAAATTTCAACAAAATTCAAATCAAAGAATAATTTATGAATTTTGAGTGAGAGTAAAAGAAAGTTAAAGGTTTGATCCCATCAATCTTTTCTTTTTTATCTTCTCCTTGAAAGGTATTTTAGCCTTTGCTACATTACTGTGATGAAATGCACAAGGCTGGGTACCTTTATAAAGAAAAGAAAAACACAGGGATCATTTTGCTGCTTGTTACTGTACAGATGTCAATAATATAACAGCTTTGGGACTTAAAAGCCTGATTCTGGCTCTCAGTGTTTTGTTTTTTTTTTGTTGTTTTTTTTTGTTTTGTTTTGTTTTGTTTTGTTTTTCATAACTGTTGAGTGGGACCCTTCTTTCTTCACTATTGTTATTTACTTATCTCAGAATTGAAGACTCAAAGGCCATTCTTATGTGGCAGATATGAGGAAAATCAAGCAAACTGGATAAACATCAAATTTCACTTTTACTGGTTTTGTTCTTATTTTATTCAAATTCTCATGGTTATATAATGGATCCCTGGTTACCACATGGCATTTTGTACTGATTTGATACAAATTCTCATGCTTGCATAGTGGATTACGAGTTACTATGTGACTTTTGACCGCATTTAATGCTCCTCCTGTACAGACTTCAGCAGTAGAAACTATTTTGTTTCTAGTGTTTTCTCCAGAAGGGATAAGAAAATAATGCTAAGATTAAAAGTTATGTAGTTTGCACAGCTAATTCACAAACTCCATCCTTCTAAATTCAGATCTT
Source organism: Meriones unguiculatus (assembly GCF_030254825.1). Classification (NCBI taxonomy): domain Eukaryota; kingdom Metazoa; phylum Chordata; class Mammalia; order Rodentia; family Muridae; genus Meriones; species Meriones unguiculatus. The sequence goes on from NC_083350.1 coordinate 98,021,275, forward strand.
GTTTCTTAATAATTTTTCTAACAGACATGTTAGGATATACTTTATGGGACTGGAGAGATGGTTCAGCAGTTAAGAACATTTCCGGAGGACCTGAGTTCAGTTCCCAGCACCCACATTGGGTGGCTGATAACTGCCTGTAACTCCAGCTCCAGGGATCTGATTTATTCTGCCCCCCACAGTCACTCCTACCTGTTCTCATGCACACATGGACACACACACATATGATGAAAACACAGCCATAAAGAGGTATAATTTATGCTTTAGTTTCTCAGAAATCTTCTCAATAGAAAGTGAAAATTCCTCAAAACATGTAAGTATGTCTATACCATATTCATTTTTTCTGTCACAATTTCATGTAACTGTATCTGGTGGTTAGGCTATGTTTTGGACAGTATGATTTAGTATGATTTACCATTTATTATTTTGCATTTATATCTGTTTCTTGTGAGCTATTGGGATTCTAACCTCACTGCTTTTTAAATGGCCACTTATTTTTCTTGTTCATTACTTTTTGTTTAACCTCATGAATAAAATGAAATTTAGGTGTTTTTGTTATATCCATTCTTTCTATTCTATAGAAAAAATGATATAATTTTTTAAGCCTAAGGATCAACTTTAGGTTGTAATTGTATATATGTAAAGTTTTTTTTTTTGCCTGACTTTACATATGTGTCTATGTGGGGTTTCACTTAATGAATTATTAGAATTTGAGTCTAAATGCAGCCAAATGAAAATGCAACTTTTGTTTAGAATTATGTTTTGTATTGCTTTATACAAAGTTAAGTGTAATGAAACTAATAGTTGTTAATCATTTCTTCTTGAGATTGTTTTAATGAAGGTTTTTACTCTGAGAATTTGGTGGATTTTAAACATAGAAGGTCTGGGTAGCATGTGAGTATACTGAGCCTACACCAGGAGAAAGAAACTCTCTCTTACGGGAATTTCACTCTTGGGATCACTTCCTCAGCACGAAGGAGAAGGAGGAAAACAGGATGGGTCATATTCAAGTCACATTATGTGCTATGGCTGAACAGCTACCAAATTTTGTTTTGTAATTGTGATTAGTACTATACTTAGGTTGCTAGTCCCGTTACCCAAAATTTCTCTCTTATATACACTTAATTCATTCATTCTAGTTTTCCCTAGGGGTGATATATAAAACTTCCAAATTTATCTTGGTACACGATAACTTTAGTTTCTGGAAACAGGGAGTTTGCTTATAGCTTCAGCTTTTACTTCTAGCTAAGTCTTAGATATGGGTTATCTGGAAAGATAGTCTGTTCACAATGGACTTTTATTGACTTTATTTAACTCATTCATTTAACAAAATAAGATATTTGATGTTCAAATGCATTCTATTAAGTAATTTTATTAGTTTGTCAATGCTCTGGGTATATGTGTGTGTGTGTGTGTGTGTGTGTTGGCAGGGCATTTGAGTATTTTCTAAGTAAGTAAAATCGTGTGTCAACTATGTAAACTCTTAATTCCAATGTTAAGTTGTAGTGCCTTGAATGACTGTTTTAAATGCCAGCGACTCTCTAGCAAACATTTATAGTTATCTAACAAAATCTGTGTTGTTCAGCCTATTTTCTTTTCTGTTGTTTTCTTTTCTTTTCTTTTTGTTTACTTTTTTTCTTAGGGACATAGTTCTCAAACTTCTTCAGTACGAGGCATCAACAAATGTAGCAGACAACAAAGGTTACTTTCCCATTCATCTGGCTGCCTGGAAGGGAGATGTGGAGATTGTGAAGATTCTCATTCACCATGGACCTTCACATTCCAGAGTCAATGAACAGGTGCACTGGTTGAATCTTTGTTCATGCCGTAATTTGCTCTCAAGTTTCACAAAGGCAAAGCCACATTGAGAAACGGATTGCTTTTTCTTTTACTCTGACAAAAATCATTGTACTGCTGAATTTCCTGAAGGAGAAATTTGAACAATTCTTTGGGTTTGGACATGACGCACAGCTCCATGGGTTTGGCTATCATGCATAGGCTCTAAAGCATTTGGGAAGATACTCTGTTAAAAAGAGAATCCCACATTAAAGAAATCACTGTAAGGTTTTTGCCTGCTTTATGGAGTCATCCATTTCATATCTATTTAATATTTAAAGATAGAACAGTGTTCATGGTTTGTAATGAGAATTAGTGTTCCTCAATAAAATTTTAAATGCTTAAACAGTGTTTATAGCGATCATTTCCATAATGCTTTCCATTTACACAGCATTTTCATAGTTAAGTACACTTTCTGGGAGTCAATATGTGTGCAGTTTCTAGACCCATAGAAAGATAAATTTCCTCTAAACGTGTGAGCGCATGCACACACACACACACACACACACACACACACACGAAAGCAATGTCTAAAGTGAGTGCGACATAGCATTATAATAACGGCAGATAACGTTAGAAAATTTTTTTGTAATATCTATATTACAAACAATGAGCATATTTCGGAAGGAATTCAACGCTGAGCGTTCAGCAGATGAGTGCATTTTTGAGAGTGAAATGCAGCCTCCTAATACAGCATCCCAGACATCCTGAGCCCTGCATGCCCCTACTGTTCCCATTTTGTAAAACTGCGTTTGAAAACCAGCATGCAGTCCAACAATTGAGTCACACGCACGGTATTAAGCTGCAGGCCGGCGATTGTCCAACGCCCATGTAAATAGATTACTGCAGGGCAAGCGCTTCCAATTAAAGGTCAGTTACCACATTGTGCAAATAGCTATAGATTCTGCAGACCTTGGCCTGCAATTAAGAGCAAGTAAGAATACAAACTAACACTAGCTTTAAACAACAAAGGTAAAGAACATTTCAACCAAATGCAGTGTTGAAAAGACCAATCAGTAAGGGAAAAACAAAACAAAACAAAACATTTTATTTGTTGGGAAAGTATTTCATTAATTTTTATGACAATAAAATCTTGTGTTTGTAACATTAGGAAAATGTAGGCTTTTAAAATTAGGGTCCATTCATTCCTTTTAAAAATGACAGATATCAGGCCGTACTAAGGGGAAAACTGTGAGACTCCTTTTCTGTTCCTGGGAGACCAGAACTTAGATCGTTTACAGCATGAGCCATCTGGTGGCTGTTCTTAAAACTGCCTGCATGGCGCAAAGCCAACCTGAAGGAGCAAATTGGAAAACCACCCCAACCAAGGTTAAAGAAAAGGGGGCTATTTTATGTAAACAAAATGTTTTTAAAATGACACAAAAATAAGAAACATACAGTGTTCGTTTATATCTGAAAGCTGACATTTTCAAGTGGTGAAACAATATAGGTACGATTTGAGAGAAACACTTTTTTTTGGTAATATTGAACATTGATCAAATTATTAAAGAAATTTCCTTCTAAGGAGATTTGAATCAGAAAATCTTTTCTTTCTTTCATTTCTATTACTGGGTGCTGTGCCGTGGTTGGGAACAAGCTGAACACTTCTCAAGACCGTTTTGTTGGTGGTGTGTGTGCCTGTGCCTGCGCGTGCGGATGGGTGGGTCAGGGCGGGTTTGGATGTGCGTGCATGCTTGTGTGTGCGCTGGTGCGCACGCGCTTGTGTGCATGTGCGTGTGGAAGCCGAGGCAGGCGTTACTCCCCTGCTGCTGCCTGCGTTATTTGGGCCGTGTTTCTCCCCGTTTAAAGCTGGCTGCTGAGCCCGGGGATCCTCCTGTCTCTGCTTCCCCAGCACCCTTCGCTGTCATGCCTGATTTTATTTTTTTAATATGACTTGTGAGGATGGAGAGCAGGTCCCCACGCCTGGGCGGAAGCACGCTACCAACTGAGCTGTCCTCCCGGCACCTTCTCGGGATTTTCGTTCTAAGTCTCTCCTCCCGCTGCACACCTTTACCCGTTAGAGAGTCAGATGTGCGGGTTTTATTCTATAACTTCAGTTTCTGTACCCCTGCTGGTTCAGAAACGTCACAGCTAATTACAAACTTTTCTGTATTTAAACAATAGCAGGAGGATTGAAAACCAACATTTCCTGAGGACTAAGGGAAATCAGTCATTGTTCTAAGTACTTCCTCCTGCACAATGCTAACTTAATTAACTATGCTACTTAAGAACCAGAAGTGAAATTGTCTTTCCTGTTTTATGGGTGAAAACCCGAGTCCAGTTAAGCGAAGTAACTTGGTTAAGGCCCCATGTTCCTGGGCTACCCAAACTGGAGACTTGCACTCTGAGTCCAGGGCCTCGCCTGCTAATGTTGCCATCCTAGGTCCTTTTACTTACAGAGCGTTTACTGTGACGGGCATTGTGCAAACCATAGCACCTACATTACCATACTAATTCCTATCACAGCCTGGTGAGATAGGGGTCGTCTGGATGGGGCCATGACCTTAAGGAAGAAGAATTTGCATCTATTAAGAAATGGAACCAATACTTTAAAAGGGTTTTCAGATCCAAAGCCCAAGCCCTTAGCCAGTCACACCGCTGTGCAGTCACACTGCTGTGACATTGAAATTATGCACCGGAGTTAGTGTTTCGCTGTTCTTTCTGGAAAGGATCTTTGACTTCTTGCATGGAGGCGTCCTAGCCCTGATGGAAACCTCTGCGCTAATATTCCCATATATCGCTTCAGATTCCACTTCCAAATGCTTTTGTTGTTACTTGTGAAAAGCGCTAATGTTTACGTCCCGATTCACTAGTCATCAACAGAGTTCTTTTTAAAAACAATCTTTCTGTCATGCCTTCTGTGTTGCCCACGCAGTGCCAGAGTGAATTTGTCTGTGCGTGGTCCTCATTTGCCTTGTTACTTTTGTAGTGTGGGTCACTGCGTTAAGTCAGGGTATCTGGAATACAGGCTCTGCAATAGAACAGTGCATCTCATAGATAAGTTGACCAGTAAGTGAGACCAAGGATGATTCCTGTCAGCAGTGAGAGGGAGTGGAATGGCTCAAGATTTCATCATGCTCAGGCCAGCCTGTGATTCAAAACATATGAATTATTTCTGGAATTTTCCATTTAACATTTCAGACATTTGCTGAGTAGTAAGTAACTGAGATTGTGGATTACCATATTATTGGTTGGTATATACTAAGTTTTAATAACATCAGTTAGCAGAACATGTTTTTCTATATCATTTTTAAGCTTTATAATAAACTTGGGGATCCTACCAAGCTTATAAAGCATCCAAATTAAAAATATCAGGGAGCCCAGTTTTAAAAATAATTCAGTCAGTCGTGCATTTGAATGTTTTTAAAACCTCCTACATATTATCTTTTGGTTTATGAACTACACTGTGTGGTTACAGAGAAGACACAGAGATGAGGACAGTTCAGGGAGCACGTGAATTGTGAATGAGGGGTGTGCTAACGCTTCTAGTAGATCCTGCTCACCATTCTATTTTGTACAAAAGCAGAGATGCAAATGAGGACCATGGCATAAAACAGGGAAGGACAGCATGCATAGACCGGGAACGCTGAATCAGGCACTGGATTTAGGAGGGAGGGGCAGCAGGGAAGGAGTTGAAGGTGAGGAGGGAAGGGTAGAAAGGGAAGACGCAGTGCTTATGTATGAATTTCTTCACAGATGATAGATAGATAGATAGATAGATAGATAGATAGATGGAGATGATGGAAAGGTAGATAGATAGGGAGATAGAGATATGTAGAGAGACAGACATGCAGACAGATAGATATAAGAAAGACAAACTCTGGCACTATGTGGCAACAATGCAGAAAGATTTTTTTTCTTCTCATGGTCTGTGCTCTGTGTATATTCATCTTCCCCTTCTTTCCCCTGTCTTTATGTTTTTCTTTAAATTTGCTACTGGGGTGAAAGTCAGAGGATCCTTTCCCAAAAGTCTTTGCTGTTTGAATTCAGGTCTTTTGGTAAATGGGTTTTCCCTCTATTACTCATTGTCTATAAGTAAGTATCTTAAGTTTTCAAAGGCTAGCCTTTTGATTAAAAATGAAGATTTCAAACTGTTCTTTCTACATGTACCAGCAGCTATTAATCAATACATCATCATAGCCTACTCATTTAAAGTTAGATGTTTCTTTTTAGATTGTCAGTGAGTGTGCACACAAGTATATAATATTGTCTTTTAAAGAGACCACAGTTGTAGTCTCCACTGATGAGAAAAGCCAAGCATGTGTTGATTGTGGATAAAAACCTGTGAGCATTGTCTCCTAAATGGGTCTTTAATGATAGAGATAACTTCTCCTGTGATTTGAACGGCACTAATTGGTATTCTCAGAACTTGCAGTTTTGCTCTTATTTTCTGGGGCTGTGGAAAAGTAGAGAGATCTTTCAGGAGTCATTTCTCCATAATTGGCCTTTCTCTTCCTCAGAGAGATATTACAGTTTGAAAAATGAGACTCAGCCCTTTTTAGACCAAGGGGAAATTGGGTTGGTCAGGAATCACATTTTTATGTCATATTTTCGTGTGTCAAAGTAATAAGCTTCGGGTTCTTATCAAGTAGAACGGTCAGATTTAAAAAATTAGAAAGTCTAAAGCTACATGTACTCAGTTTCTACAGATGAGGACAGAAATTAGAGTAAATGTCTCACAGACAATGGAAGAAGCATCTTCAGGTAGATTCCCTCCCATCCATCTGACCCCAGTTTTCATCCACTATCCTTACAGAGTAAAGTTGCCTCTATTTTTTTTAACCTCCCATTGCCTTGTCCTGGTACTAAAGACACGGAATAAGAAGCTCTTCCAGTGCGCCCCACCCCCACCTCCTCATCCTTCTTTTTGAGTGTTAAAGCTTTCCTCTAGCTGCTTAATTTACTGGTTTGCATTTTTTTTTTGATCCAGTCCAAACCTGGGGTGCTTTTGTTTTGTTTGTTTGTTTTTGTTTTGTTTTGTTTGTCCTGCAAGATCAAAGTCTGTTTGGGTTTCAATCCTTCTTTTCCCTTTGTTTCGGTAGGAGCTGCTATCGCAGTTGCTCGTAGCTCAGCGCTCTTCGGGTGAAATCTCTGGAAAACTAAGATACTTTTAGATGGAAGCAGTGAGAATGTGGGCTTTAGGTTTTGATGGGTACCAAAAGATCTGCTTCTCCTTAAATGTAGTGTGAGGTTTTTTTCAATTTTAGTCTCTTCATCCTTGAAGCAGATATATTGATACCAGACCTGTAAGATCTTAAGAGTTAAGGAGACAATGTTTGTATGATTTGTAGTTGTTTGGTAAGTGTGTGTACCTATCACTGTTAGGATGGAAGATCGTATTTGTTGATAGTTCGTTCAGACTTTAGGTCTGGGCTGCTTGGTTCAAATCCTGAGCTACATTTCACTTCACACTTCTGTCTTCAGTGGTGCCAAAGGAGCTGTAGAGGCTGTTGGAGGTTGGAAGGGATGTGAGCTGTCAAGAGAGTCTTTGATGTGTGTTAAAGTTGATGCTGCTGCAGCACAGGCTGTGGGAAACACAGGGACTTACACCCTGTCTCTAACTTCAGGCTGCCCTTGCACCCCACACAATGGCTGTGTCACCAGAAACCTATTGTTCAATGAGTGCCTTAGTGCCTCACCCTATTTTGAGGGTAATGATGATACGGTCCATCATACAATGAGAACTTAGTGAGTAAATACATGAAGTTCACCTGTGTCTCATGCCTACCACTAACTGTGATGATGGACGCTGGAAATGGCAGGCATCTTTCTCTCCAGAGCCCTAATTCAGGGTTGTTTCACTTCTGTTGTTAACATTTCTTGTTCATGGTTCTTGTGACTGACTCTGCCACCTCTTGACATGCTAAGAGCTCCATCTATCCATGCACTTGCTGAAATTGTCTGAAGGGTCAAGTTGCCTTGTAACTGAATTAATTAAAAAAAAATCTTGTTAAAATTCTAGAAAAAAATCATATTGGTTTTTTTTGATAGGAATTCTTACCAGCTGCAAATGCGGTCAGTACTTGGTCAGTACTTTTCTTGGCGACTCCCCTGGGTATGGATCTAGGCCTGCTTCTTTGTGCTTTCAAATGGATTCTATCATCTTATCCTAGGGACGGGATTCTTCATTCTTTCTGCAAAGAAGAAAAGTAATGATTTATATTTATTGCTCACCATATATGTAATAGAAACAATGGTTTCTATTCATTTAAAATAAAATTAAACAATTTAGGTAACTTTCTATAAGTCTGTTATCATCAAGAATCTCTGCTCTTGTCTGCAACATCAGTCACTAAAGGTGTTGTAATTGGTATTGATTTTTCTTATTAACAACTGTCATGGAGGCAGGTACAGCGGAGGGTATTCTGGCCATCTGGACCCATAAGGCCACTGGCTAGCATGGCTAAGTCAGCATTCCTGGAAGCTGGACACAGAAAAAAAGGTTGATTTTTTTTTCATGTTGAAGTGATGAAACTAAAACATGATTTTGATGTAATGAGTGATGGATACTTCAGTCAACTATAAAATTCAGTTATATGTACTTACTAACTAGGTAACGCTTAAATCTACATTTTCACACCTGCCAGGTGTCAATTTACTGTTTTCAGATTTTGATAGCTAATGAAATTCCTGAAGACGTGTCTTTCGTATTTTCATCTTCAATAGAACAACGAGAACGAAACCGCCCTGCACTGCGCAGCTCAGTATGGACACTCAGAAGTGGTCGCTGTTCTCCTGGAAGAGCTCACGGACCCTACGATCAGGAACAGCAAACTTGAGACACCGCTGGACTTGGCAGCACTCTATGGACGGCTGAGAGTGGTGAAGATGATCATCAGCGCGCACCCGAACTTAATGAGCTGTAACACTCGGAAGCACACGCCTCTTCACCTTGCTGCCCGCAATGGTCACAAGGCTGTTGTACAGGTTCTGCTGGAGGCAGGCATGGATGTGAGCTGCCAAGTGAGTCCTTAAGCTGTGCTCTTAAAGGTGACGCTGCTGTACTACGTGGTTTGGGGAACACTGGGAGCCTTAACGCATGATTCTAATTTCATGATAATTAGAGGGCTGTGGACTATTAGCAGACTGAAGTTTTAGGTAGCATCATAAGTAATTGTTTTGTTTTTTTTTCTGGTGTTTTACCTACAGCCTGATCCACTTAGAATGCGAAGCAAAACTCAGTGAACGAATTTAACATTTTAATTTATTTTACATTTTTAAAGATGTGTTTGTTTATTTTGATTTTATGTGCATTTTGATTTTATGTTTGTTTATTTTGATTTTATTTGATGTGTTCTATGTACATGCCTGGTGTGGGACACTGGATCCCCTAGGACTGGAGTTCTGTGTAGCTCTGAGTTGTCATATGGGTACTAGGAACCAAACGTGGTCCTCTGCCTAGTCTCAGTGATTGAGCCATGTCTCCAGCTTCAGTGCTTGGTGCTTTCAGTACATGCACAATGGGAAGCACAGTGACGCATTTGGAATCTAGTGGCCCCAGGTGTCCATGCAGTGGCGTACTCCTCATCTCCAGTAAAGAGATTAGGAATTAGGTTTAAAACTTTTGTCTCAGACACTGCTGATAAAACCAGAATATGAATTTAGATTTACTAATTAAGTTTTAGGTCTCTTTCCAACGTAGTTTACACATCTGTATAAACTGGTGACCCAATCACTATGCCCAAGGAAACTTAGAAAAACTGTTTTGAAAATATTTGCATGTTTTAAAACATTATTTTACATGCATGAATACATTTGTGTGAGTGTGTGTATGTGTGTGTGTGTGTGTGTGTGAGAGAGAGAGAGAGAGAGAGAGAGAAGAAGAGAGAGAGGGGAGAAGATGTATGACTATAGTGAGTCACAGGAGTGTGGGTGAGGGTTGTGTCAGGAACATGGCAGCTTACTTGCAGTCACACCACTGATGAAAATGTCCTTCTTGCTCCAAACAATCATCGTCTTCCCATAAATCCCCGGAACAAACAAGACTGCACCTTCCACTAAAAACTGTGAGCTGGCTAAGTCTCCAAGGAGGGTGATGCCTGGTTAACCTTCCCTTCTCCATGACTGAATGTCGGCATGCCCAATCCCATGTAGGTCCCGTGCAGGCCATGGCCATGTCATGCCCAGAGGACATGAGGCACAACACCTCACCCTTCCTCTGACTATTATACTCTTTCTTTCCCCTCTTTGGGATTATTTCTAAAGGTGTGGAAGGGGTGTTAAAAAATGCCCCATTTAGGGCTGAGCATTCAACACTGACTTATTCCAGCACTTTAAGCTGTTGTAAGTCTCCGTAGTTACCACTGCTCCCTGCAAAAAGAAGCTTCTCTGAGTAAGAACAGAAGCTCTGATATATAGGCCTAATTCCTAGAAGGCAATTTGACTGGAACATCGTGTCTGTCCAGCAGAGCAGAAGTGGTAGTTTCCCTGCTTTGTCCTGTTATCACACTTGCGACCACAGGTGTGAATTCCTGCCTGTGAACAGCCAGAGAGTGGGTGGTTGCTCATACAACAGTCACACCAGTGGGGACCTCTTGCCTGACTAATAGTTGTCTTGTTTGTATTTCTATTGCTGTGTTGAGGCAACGTGACCAAGGAACCTTAGAAAACACTTATTGGGACTTACAGGTCCAGAGGGTTAGTTTATTCCATGACCATCACAGTGGAGAACACAGCAGCAGTCAGGCAGGCATGGCGGTGGAGCAGAAGTTGAGAGCTCACCTTTGAGACAACAGTTGCAAGGCGGAGAGGAGAGAGAGAGAGAGAGAGAGAGAGAGAGAACTGGGAATGGCATGGACTTTTCAAACCTCAGTGCTCATCCCTAGTAACACATCTCTTCAATTAAGCCACACCTCTGAATCCTTCCCAAACAGTTCCACCTACTGGGGACAAAGCCTTCACATAGGCAAGGCTGTGGAGGCCATTCTTATTCAGTAGTGCCCCATGCAATGCCGCTAGGAGAGACAGTGGAAGACATTTTTTTTCTGTAGCATCCTGCACTATGAATGCTAACCAACACAAAGAAAGTTTGCAGCTCAGTTCTAACTTTATGTCTAAATTCTGCACCCAAAACATACAGTGTCTGTTGTTTTTTGTTTTTTCTTGCTCATGTCTGTTGTGTTAGGTGTTAATCAGGCACTTGTCTCTTTCAGAGGATGGGCAGACATCATCTGAGGTGATAAGGAAGAATTTTATGTCTCTGTGAAGATCAAGTTGGTCAGTTTGGGCCAAAGGCAGCAGTATGGGTCTAAGAAGGAAAGTGAAAGGACTCTTGAGACCCATGATTTTTTTCCTTTTTTTTTTTACAATTCTGATTGTAGGCCTTTCCCTCAATTCCTCCCAGTCCCACTCTCCTTTCCTCCCTTCCCTCCATCTCCTTCCCTTAGTCCACTGAAAGGGAGAGTTCTCCTCTGCCA